>NW_027649808.1:285000-885000 GCF_965287045.1 Carcharhinus amblyrhynchos | reverse complement strand
CATGGTCTCAGGGCCTCTGGGTCTCAATGTCTCAGTGTCTTCGGGTCTCAGAGCCTCTGGGTCTACGCGTCTCAGTGTCTCTGTGTCTCAGTGTCTCGGGTTCTCTGGGTCTCTGTGTCTCAGTGTCTCAGGGTCTCTGGATCACTGGTTCGCAGTGTCTCAGGGTCTCAGGCACTCAGGGCGTCTGGGTCTCTGTGTCTAATTGTCTCAGGGCCTCTGGGTCTCTGTGTTTCTGAGTCTCAGTGTCTCAGTGTCTCAGTGTCTCAGGGTCCCAGAGTCTCAGGACCTGTGGGTCTCAGTGTATCAGGGTCTCAGGGCCTCTGCGTCTCTGGGTCTCAATGTCTCTGTGTCTCAGTGTCTCAGGGTCTCAGGGCCTCTGGGCCTCTGGGTCTCTGAGTCTCAATGTCTCAGTGTCTCAGGGTCCCAGGGTCACAGGGCCTCTGGGTCTCTGAGTCTCAATGTCTCAGTGTCTCAGTGTCTCAGGGTCTCTGGGTCTCAGTGTCTCAGGGTCTCTGGGTCTCAGTGTCTCAGGGCCTTTGGGTCTCTGGGTCTCTGGGTCTCTGAGTCTCAGTGTCTCAGGGTCTCAGGGCCTTTGAGTCACTGTGTCTCAGGGTCTCAGGGCCTCTGGGTCTCTGGGTCTCTGAGTCTCAATGTCTCAGTGTCTCAGTGTCTAAGGGTCTCAGGGCCTCTGTGTCTCAGTGTCTCAGTTTCTCAGTGTCTCAGGTCCTCTGGGTCTCTGAGTCTCAATGTCTCAGTGTCTCAGGGTCCCAGGGTCACAGGGCCTCTGGGTCTCTGAGTCTCAATGTCTCAGTGTCTCAGTGTCTCAGGGTCTCTGGGTCTCAGTATCTCAGTGTCTCAGGGACTCTGGGCCTCTGGGTCTCTGAGTCTCAGTGTCTCAGTGTCTCAGTGTCTCAGGGCCTTTGAGTCACTGTGTCTCAGGGTCTCAGGGCCTCTGGGTCTCTGGGTCTCTGAGTCTCAATGTCTCATTGTCTCAGAGTCTCAGGGTTTCAGGGCCTCTGGGTCTCTTGGTCTCTGAGTCCCAATGTCTCAGTGTCTCAGTGTCTCAGGGCCTCTGGGTCTCTGGGACTCAATGTCTCAGTGTCTCAGGATCTCAGGTACTCAAGCTCTCAGGGCCTCTGGTTCTCTGTGTCTCAGTGTCTCAGGTCCTCTGGGTCTCTGAGTCTCAGTATCTCAGTGTCTCAGGACCTCTGGGTCTCTGTGTCTCAGTGTCTCAGGGTCTCAGGGTTTCCGGGTCTCTAGGTCTCTGAGTCTCAATTTCTCAGTGTCTCAGGGTCTCAGGGTCTCAGTATCTCAGGGACTCTGTGTCTCTGTGTCTCAGGGTCTCTGTGTCTCAGGGCATCTGGGTCTCAGATTCTCAGTGCCTCAGGGTCTCTGGGCCTTTGGGTCTCAGTGTCTCAGGGACTCAGGCCCTCTGGGTCTCTGGGTCTCTGAGTCTCAGTGTCTCAGGGTCTCAGGGTCTCAGTGTATCAGGACCTCTGGGTCTCTGTGTCTCAGTGTCTCAGGGTCTCAGGGCCTCTGGGTCTCTGTGTCTCAGGGACAATGTGTCTCAGTGTCTCAGTGTCTCAGGGTCTCAGGGCCTCTGGGTCTCTGGGACTCAACGTCTCAGTGTCTCATGGTCTCAGGTTCTCAAGGTCTCAGGGCCTCTGGATCTCTGTGTCTCAGTGTCTCAGGGTCTCTGGGTCTGAGTATCTCAGTATCTCAGGGCCTCTGGGTCTCAGTGTCTCAGGACCTCTGGGTCTCTGTGTCTCAGTGTCTTAGGGTCTCAGAGCCTCTGGGTCTACGCGTCTCAGTGTCTCTGTGTCTCAGTGTCTCGGGTTCTCTGGGTCTCTGTGTCTCAGTGTCTCAGGGTCTCTGGATCACTGGTTCGCAGTGTCTCAGGGTCTCAGGTACTCAGGGCCTCTGGGTCACTGTGTCTAATTGTCTCAGGGCCTCTGGGTCTCTGTGTTTCTGAGTCTCAATGTCTCAGTGTCTCAGTGTCTCAGGGTCCCAGAGTCTCAGGACCTGTGGGTCTCAGGGTCTCAGTGTCTCAGGGTCTCAGGGCCTCTGCGTCTCTGGGTCTCAATGTCTCTGTGTCTCAGTGTCTCAGGGTCCCAGGGTCACAGGGCCTCTGGGTCTCTGAGTCTCAATGTCTCAGTGTCTCAGTGTCTCAGGGTCTCAGGGTCTCAGTGTCTCAGGGTCTCTGGGTCTCAGTGTCTCAGGACCTTTGGGTCTCTGGGTCTCTGGGTTTCTGAGTCTCAGTGTCTCAGGGTCTCAGGGCCTTTGAGTCACTGTGTCTCAGGGTCTCAGGGCCTCTGGGTCTCTGGGTCTCTGAGTCTCAATGTCTCAGTGTCTAAGGGTCGCAGGGCCTCTGGGTCTCTGTGTCTCTGTGTCTCAGTGTCGCAGGGTCTCAGGGCCTCAGGGACTCAGGGCCTCTGGGTGTCTGAGTCTCAATATCTCAGTGTCTCAGGGTCCCAGGGTCACAGGGCCTCTGGGTCTCTGAGTCTCAATGTCTCAGTGTCTCAGTGTCTCAGGGTCTCTGGGTCTCAGTATCTCAGTCTCTCAGTGTCTCAGGGACTCTGGGTCTCTGGGTCTCTGAGTCTCAGTGTCTCAGTGTCTCAGGGCCTTTGAGTCACTGTGTCTCAGGGTCTCAGGGCCTCTGGGTCTCTGGGTCTCTGAGTCTCAATGTTTCATTGTCTCAGTGTCTCAGTGTCTCAGGGTTTCAGGGCCTCTGGGTCTCTTGGTCTCTGAGTCTCAGTGTCTCAGTGTCTCAGGGCCTCTGGGTTTCTGTGTCTCACTGTCTCAGGACCTCTGGGTCTCTGGTTCGCAGTGTCCCAGGGTCTCAGGGCCTCTGGGTCTTGTCTCTCATTGTCTCAGGGCCTCTGGGTCTCTGTGTTTCTGAGTCTCAATGTCTCAGTGTCTCAGTGTCTCAGGGTCCCAGGGTCCCAGACTCTCAGGACCTCTGGGTCTCATGGTCTCAGTGTCTCAAGGTCTCAGGGCCTCTGCGTCTCTGGGTCTCAATGTCACAGTGTCTCAGGGTCCCAGGGTCTCAGGACCTCTGGGTCTCTGTGTCTCTGAGTCTCAATGTCTCAGTGTCTCAGTGTCTCAGCGTCTCTGGGTCTCAGTGTCTCAGGGCCTCAGGGTCTCTGGGTCTCTGAGTCTCAGTGTCTCAGTGTCTCAGGGCCTCTGGGTTTCTGTGTCTCAGTGTCTCAGGGCTCTGGGTCTCTGGATCACAGTGTCTTAGGGTCTCAGAGCCTCTGGGTCTACGCGTCTCAGTGTCTCTGTGTCTCAGTGTCTCGGGTTCTCTGGGTCTCTGTGTCTCAGTGTCTCAGGGTCTCTGGATCACTGGTTCGCAGTGTCTCAGGGTCTCAGGTACTCAGGGCCTCTGGGTCTCTGTGTCTAATAGTCTCAGCGCCTCTGGGTCTCTGTGTCTCTGAGTCTCAGTGTCTCCGTGTCTCAGTGTCTCTGAGTCCCAGAGTCTCAGGACCTCTGGGTCTCAGGGTCTCAGTGTCTCAGGGTCTCAGGGCCTCTGTGTCTCAGTGTCTCAGGGTCCCAGGGTCTCAAACCTCTGGGTCTCTGTGTCTCTGAGTCTCAAATGTCTCAGTGTCTCAGCGTCTCTGTGTCTCAGTGTCTCAGGGCCTCTGGGTCTCTGTGTCTCAGGGTCTCAGGACCTCTGGGTCTCAGGGTCTCAGTGTCTCATGGTCTCAGGGCCTCTGGGTCTCAATGTCTCAGTGTCTTCGGGTCTCAGAGCCTCTGGGTCTACGCGTCTCAGTGTCTCTGTGTCTCAGTGTCTCGGGTTCTCTGGGTCTCTGTGTCTCAGTGTCTCAGGGTCTCTGGATCACTGGTTCGCAGTGTCTCAGGGTCTCAGGTACTCAGGGCCTCTGGGTCTCTGTGTCTAATAGTCTCAGGGCCTCTGGGTCTCTGTGTTTCTGAGTCTCAGTGTCTCCGTGTCTCAGTATCTCTGGGTCCCAGAGTCTCAGGACCTCTGGGTCTCAGGGTCTCAGTGTCTCAGCGTCTCAGGGCCTCTGTGTCTCAGTGTCTCAGTGTCTCAGGGTCCCAGGGTCTCAGGACCTCTGGGTCTCTGTGTCTCTGAGTCTCAAATGTCTCAGTGTCTCAGCGTCTCTGGGTCTCAGTGTCTCAGGGCCTCTGGGTCTCTGTGTCTCAGGGTCTCAGGACCTCTGGGTCTCAGGGTCTCAGTGTCTCATGGTCTCAGGGCCTCTGGGTCTCAATGTCTCAGTGTCTTCGGGTCTCAGAGCCTCTGGGTCTATGCGTCTCAGTGTCTCTGTGTCTCAGTGTCTCGGGTTCTCTGGGTCTCTGTGTCTCAGTGTCTCAGGGTCTCTGGATCACTGGTTCGCAGTGTCTCAGGGTCTCAGGCACTCAGGGCGTCTGGGTCTCTGTGTCTAATTGTCTCAGGGCCTCTGGGTCTCTGTGTTTCTGAGTCTCAGTGTCTCAGTGTCTCAGGGTCCCAGAGTCTCAGGACCTGTGGGTCTCAGGGTCTCAGTGTATCAGGGTCTCAGGGCCTCTGCGTCTCTGGGTCTCAATGTCTCTGTGTCTCAGTGTGTCAGGGTCTCAGGGCCTCTGGGTCTCTGAGTCTCAATGTCTCAGTGTCTCAGGGTCCCAGGGTCACAGGGCCTCTGGGTCTCTGGGTCTCAGTGTCTCAGGGCCTTTGGGTCTCTGGGTCTCTGGGTCTCTGAGTCTCAGTGTCTCAGGGTCTCAGGGCCTTTGAGTCACTGTGTCTCAGGGTCTCAGGGCCTCTGGGTCTCTGAGTCTCAATGTCTCAGTGTCTCAGTGTCTAAGGGTCTCAGGGCCTCTGTGTCTCAGTGTCTCAGTTCCTCAGTGTCTCAGGTCCTCTGGGTCTCTGAGTCTCAATGTCTCAGTGTCTCAGGGTCCCAGGGTCACAGGGCCTCTGGGTCTCTGAGTCTCAATGTCTCAGTGTCTCAGGGTCTCTGGGTCTCAGTATCTCAGTGTCTCAGTGTCTCACTGTCTCAGGGACTCTGGGCCTCTGGGTCTCTGAGTCTCAGTGTCTCAGTGTCTCAGTGTCTCAGGGCCTTTGAGTCACTGTGTCTCAGGGTCTCAGGGCCTCTGGGTCTCTGGGTCTCTGAGTCTCAATGTCTCAGTGTCTCAGGGTTTCAGGGCCTCTGGGTCTCTTGATCTCTGAGTCCCAATGTCTCAGTGTCTCAGGGTCTCAGGGCCTCTGGGTCTCTGGGACTCAATGTCTCAGTGTCTCAGGATCTCAGGTACTCAAGCTCTCAGGGCCTCTGGTTCTCTGTGTCTCAGTGTCTCAGGGTCTCAGGGCCTCTGGGACTCAAGGTCTCAGTGCCTCAGAGTCTCAGTGCCTCTGTGTCTCAGTGTCTCAGGTCCTCTGGGTCTCTGAGTCTCAGTATCTCAGTGTCTCAGGGTCTCAGGACCTCTGGGTCTCTGTGTCTCAGTGTCTCAGGGTCTCAGGGTCTCAGTATCTCAGTATCTGAGGGACTCTGTGTCTCTGTGTCTCAGGGTGTCTGTGTCTCAGGGCATCTGGGTCTCAGAGTCTCAGTGCCTCAGGGTCTCTGGGCCTTTGGGTCTCAGTGTCTCAGGGACTCAGGCCCTCTGGGTCTCTGGGTCTCTGAGTCTCAGTGTCTCAGGGTCTCAGGTACTCAGGGCCTCTGGGTCACTGTGTCTAATTGTCTCAGGGCCTCTGGGTCTCTGTGTTTCTGAGTCTCAATGTCTCAGTGTCTCAGTGTCTCAGTGTCTCAGGGTCCCAGAGTCTCAGGACCTGTGGGTCTCAGGGTCTCAGTGTATCAGGGTCTCAGGGCCTCTGCGTCTCTGGGTCTCAATGTCTCTGTGTCTCAGTGTCTCAGGGTCCCAGGGTCACAGGGCCTCTGGGTCTCTGAGTCTCAATGTCTCAGTGTCTCAGTGTCTCAGGGTCTCTGGGTCTCAGTGTCTCAGGGTCTCTGGGTCTCAGTGTCTCAGGGCCTTTGGGTCTCTGGGTCTCTGGGTCTCTGAGTCTCAGTGTCTCAGGGTCTCAGGGCCTTTGAGTCACTGTGTCTCAGGGTCTCAGGGCCTCTGGGTCTCTGGGTCTCTGAGTCTCAATGTCTCAGTGTCTAAGGGTCGCAGGGCCTCTGGGTCTCTGTGTCTCAGTGTCTCAGTGTCGCAGGGTCTCAGGGCCTCAGTGTCTCAGGTCCTCTGGGTCTCTGAGTCTCAATATCTCAGTGTCTCAGTGTCTCAGTGTCTCAGGGTCAGGGTCTCAGGGCCTCTGGGTCTCAGGGTCTCAGTGTCACAGGGTCTCAGGGCCTCTGGGTCTCTGTGTCTCAGTGACTCAGGGTCTCAAGGCCTCTGGGTCTCTGTGTCTCAATGTCTCAGTGTCTCAGTGTGTCAGGGTCCCAGGGTCTCAGGGCCTCTGGGCCTCTGGGTCTCTGAATCTCAATGTCTCAGTGTCCCAGGTTCTCAGGACCTCTGGGTCTCAGTGTATCAGGGTTTCAGGGCCTCTGTGTCTCAGGGTCTCAGCGCCTCTGGGTCTCTGTGCCTCTGAGTTTCAATGTCTCAGTGTCTCAGTGTCTCTGGGTCCCAGGGTCTCAGGACCTCTGGGTCTCAGGGTCTCAGTTTATCAGAGTCTCAGGGCCTCTCCGTCTCTTGGTCTCAATGTCTCAGTGTCTCAGGGTCTCAGGGCCTCTGGGTCTCTGTGTCTCAGTGTCTCAGGAACACAGGCCCTCTGGGTCTCTGAGTCTCAATGTCTCAGTGTGTCAGTGTCTAAGTGTCTCGGGGCCTCTGTGTCTCAGTGTCTCAGTGTCTCAGGTCCTCTGGGTCTCTGGGTCTCTGAGTCTCAATGTCTCAGTGTCTCAGGGTCTCAGTGTCTCAGGGCCTCTGGGTCTCTGGGTCTCAGGGCCACTGGGTCTCAGTGTCTCAGTGTCTCAGCGTCTCAGGGCCTCTGGGTCTCTGGGACTCAATGTCTCAGTGTCTCAGGGTCACAGGGTCTCAAGGTCTCATGGCCTCTGGTTCTCTGTGTGTCAGTGTCTCAGGTTCTCAGAGTCTCGGGGCCTCTGGGTCTCTGTGTCTCAGGGTCTCAGGTTCTCAGGCCCTCTGGGTCTCCGGGTCTCAGTGTCACAGGGTCTCAGGTCCTTTGGGCCTCAGGGTCTCAGTGACACACGGACTCAGGGCCTCTGGGTCTGTGTGTCTCAGGGTCTCAGGGCCTCTGGGTCTGTGTGTCTCAGGGCCTCTAGGTCTCTGGGTCTCAGTGTCGCAGGGTCTCAGGGTCTGTGTGTCTCTGGGTCTCTGAGTCTCAATGTCTCCGGGTCTCAGGGTCTCAGGGCCTCTGGGTCTCTGATCTCAATGTCTCAGTGTCTCAGTGTCGCAGGGCCTCTGGGTCTCTCTGTCTTATGTCCTCTGGGTCTCTGGGATTCTGAGTCTCAATGTCTCAGTGTCTCAGGGTCTCAGTGTCTCAGGGCCTCTGGGTCTCTGTGTCTCAGGGTCTCAGGACGTCTGGGTCTCTGGGTCTCTGAGTCTCAATCTCTCAGTGTCTCAGGGTCTCAGGGCCTCTGGGTCTCTGGGTCTCTGAGTCTCAATGACTCAGTCTCCCAGTGTCTCAGGACCTCTGGGTCTCTGGGTCTCTGAGTCTCAATGTCTCAGTGTCTCAGTGTCTCAGAGTCTCAGGGCCTCTGGGTCTTTGTGCCTCAGGGACTCAGGACCTCTGGGTCTCAGGGTCTCAGTGTCTCATGGTCTCAGGGCCTCTGGGTCTCTGGGTCTCAATGTCTCAGTGTCTCAGGGTCTCAGAACCTCTGGGTCTACGTGTCTCTGGGTCTCAGTGTCTCAGTGTCTCGGGTTCTCTGGGTCTCTGAGTCTCAATGTCTCAGTATCTCAGTGTCTCAGGGTCTCAGGACCTCTGGGCCTCTGAGTCTCAGTGTCTCAGTGTCTCAGGGCCTCTGGGTCTCTGGTTCTCAGTGTCTCAGGGTCTCAGGGCGTCTGGGTCTCAGGGACTAAGGGTCTCAGGGTCTCAATGTCTCAGGGTCTCAGGGTCTCAGGTTCTCGGTGACTAAGTGTCTCAGGTCCTCTGGGTCTCTGGGCTTCAGGGCCTCTGGGTCTCAGGGTCTCAGAGTCACAGGGTCTCAGGGCCTGTGGGTGTCAGGGTCTCAGGGTCCCAGTGTCACAGGGCTTCAGGGACTCAGGTCCTGTGGGTCTCAGTGTCTCAGGCACTCAGGCCCTCTGGGTCTCTGGGTCTGAGTCTCAGTGTCTCAGAGTCTCAGGACCTCTGGGTCTCTGTGTCTCAGTGTCTCAGGGCCTCCTGTTCTCTAGGTCTCTGGGTCTCTGTGTCTCAGTGTCTCAGGGCCTCTGGGTCTCTGGGTCTCAGGGCCTCTTGGTCTCTGGGTCTCTGTGTCTCAGGTTCTCAGAGTCTCAGGGCCTCTGGGTCTCTGTGTCTCAGTGTCTCAGGGTCTCAGGGCCTCTGGGTCTCTATGTCTCAGTGTCTCAGTGTCGCAGGGTCTCAGGGCCTCAGGGACTCAGGGCCTCTGGGTCTCTGAGTCTCAATATCTCAGTGTCTCAGTGTCTCAGGGTCAGGGTCTCAGGGCCTCTGGGTCTCAGAGTCTGAGTGTCACAGGGTCTCAGGGCCTCTGGGTCTCTGTGTCTCAGTGACTCAGGGTCTCAAGGCCTCTGGGTCTCTGTGTCTCAATGTCTCAGTGTCTCAGTGTGTCAGGGTCCCAGGGTCTCAGGGCCTCTGGGCCTCTGGGTCTCCGAATCTCAATGTCTCAGTGTCCCAGGTTCTCAGGACCTCTGGGTCTCAGTGTATCAGGGTCTCAGGGCCTCTGCGTCTCTGGGTCTCAATGTCTCAGTGTCTCAGGGTCTCAGGGTCTCAGGGCCTCTGTGTCTCAGGGTCTCAGCGCCTCTGGGTCTCTGTGTCTCTGAGTCTCAATGTCTCAGTGTCTCAGTGTCGCTGTGTCCCAGAGTCTCAAGACCTCTGGGTCTCAGGGTCTCAGTTTATGAGGGTCTCAGGGCCTCTGCGTCTCTGGGTCTCAATGTCTCAGTGTCTCAGGGTCACAGGGCCTCTGGGTCTCGGTGTCTCAGTGTCTCAGGGACTCAGGCTCTCTGGGTCTCTGGGTCTCTGAGTCTCAGTGTCGCAGGGTCTCAGCGCCTCTGGGTCTCTATGTCTCAGTGTGTCAGTGTCGCAGGGTCTCAGGGCCTCAGGGACTCAGGGCCTCTGGGTCTCTGAGTCTCAATATCTCAGTGTCTCAGTGTCTCAGGGTCAGGGTCTCAGGGCCTCTGGGTCTCAGAGTCTGAGTGTCACAGGGTCTCAGGGCCTCTGGGTCTCTGTGTCTCAATATCTCAGTGTCTCAGTGTCTCAGGGTCAGGGTCACAGGGCCTCTGGGTCTCAGAGTCTGAGTGTCACAGTGTCTCAGGGCCTCTGGGACTCTGTGTCTCAATGTCTCAGTGTCTCAGTGTCTCAGTGTGTCAGGGTCCCAGGGTCTCAGGGCTTCTGGGCCTCTGGGTTTCTGAGTCTCAATGTCTCAGTGTCTCAGGGTCTCAGTGTCCCGGGGCCTCTGAGTGTCTGTGTCTCAGGGTCTCAGGACCTCTGGGTCTCTGGGTCTCTGAGTCTCAATGTCTCAGTGTCTCAGTGTCTCAGTGTCTCAGGGTCTCAGGGCCTCTGGGTCTCTGGGTCTCTGAGTCTCAATGTCTCAGGGTCTCAGGACCTCTGGGTCTCTGGGTCTCTGAGTCTCAATGTCTCAGTGTCTCAGGGTCTCAGGGCATCTGGGTCTCGTAGTCTCAATGTCTCAGTGTCTCAGGGTCTCAGAGCCTCTGGGTCTACGCGTCTCTGGGTCTCAGTGTCTCGGGTTCTCTGGGTCTCTGAGTCTCAATGTCTCAGTATCTCAGTGTCTCAGGGTCTCAGGACCTCTGGGTCTCTGAGTCTCAGGGTCTCAGGGCCTCTGTGTCTCAGTGTCTCAATGTTTCTGGGTCTCTGGGTCTCTGAGTCTCAATGCCTCAGTGTCTCAGGGTCTCTAGGCCTCTGGGTCTCTGGGTCCCAGGGTCTCAGGACCTCTGGGTCTCTGGGTCTCAATGTCTCAATTTCTCAGGGTCTCAGAGCCTCTGGGTCTATGCATCTCAGTGTCTAAGTGTCCTGGGTTCTCTGGGTCTCAGAGTCTCAATGTCTCAGTATCTCAGTGTCTCAGGGTCTCAGGACCTCTGGGTCTCTGAGTCTCAGTGTCTCAGGGCCTCTGGGTTTCTGTGTCTCAGTGTCTCAGGGCCTCTGGGTCTCTGGTTCGCAGTGTCTCAGGGTCTCAGGGCCTCTGGGTCTCTGTGTCTCAGTGTCTCAGGGCCTCTGGGTCTCTGGTTCGCAGTGTCTCAGGGTCTCAGGGCCTCTGGGTCTCTGTGTCTCATTGTCTCAGGGCCTCTGGGTCTCTGTGTTTCTGAGACTCAATGTCTCAGAGTCTCAGTGTCTCAGTGTCTCAGGGTCCCAGGGTCTCAGGACCTCTGGGTCTCAGGGTCTCAGTGTATCAGGGTCTCAAGGCCTCTGCGTCTCAGGGTCTCAATGTCTCAGTGTCTCAGTGTGTCAGGGTCTCAGGGTCCCAGGGTCTCAGGACCTCTGGGTCTCTGTGTCTCTGAGTCTCAATGTCTCAGTGTCTCAGGGTCTCTGGGTCTCAGTGTCTCAGGGCCTCTGGGTCTCTGGGTCTCTGAGTCTCAATGTCTCAGTGTCTCAGGGCCTCTGGGTCTCTGTGTCTCAGTGTCTCAGGGCCTCTGGGTCTCTGGTTCGCAGTGTCTCAGGGTCTCAGGGCCTCTGGGTCTCTGTGTCTCATTGTCTCAGGGCCTCTGGGTCTCTGTGTTTCTGAGACTCAATGTCTCAGAGTCTCAGTGTCTCAGTGTCTCAGGGTCCCAGGGTCTCAGGACCTCTGGGTCTCAGGGTCTAAGTGTATCAGGGTCTCAAGGCCTCTGCGTCTCAGGGTCTCAATGTCTCAGTGTCTCAGTGTGTCAGGGTCTCAGGGTCCCAGGGTCTCAGGACCTCTGGGTCTCTGTGTCTCTGAGTCTCAATGTCTCAGTGTCTCAGGGTCTCTGGGTCTCAGTGTCTCAGGGCCTCTGGGTCTCTGGGTCTCAGGTTCTCAGTCTCAGGGCCTCTGGGTCTCAGGGCCTCTGGGTCTCTGTGTCTCAGAGTCTCAGGGTCTCACGGCCTCTGGGACTCAAGGTCTCAGTGCCTCAGAGTCTCAGTGCCTCTGGGTCTCAGTGTCTCAGGGGCTCAGGCCCTCTGGGTCTCTGGGTCTCTGCGTCTCAGTGTCACAGGACCTCTGGGTCTCTGTGTCTCAGGGTCTCAGGGTCTCAGGGCCTCTGGGTCTCTGGGTCTCTGAGTCTCAATGTCTCAGTGTCTCAGGGTCTCAGGGTCTCAGCACCTCTGGGTCTCTATGTCTCAGTATCTCAGTGTCTAAGGTCCTCAGGCCCTTTGGGTCTCTGAGTCTCAATATCTCAGTGTCTCAGGGTCTGAGGGTCTCAGGGCCTCTGAGTCTCAGATTTTCAGTGTCACAGGGTCTCAGGGCCTCTGGGTCTCTGTGTCTCAGTGTCTCAGGGTCTCAAGGACTCTGGGTCTCTGAGTCTCAATGTCTCAGTGTCTCAGTGTGTCAGGGTCCCAGGGTCTCAGGGCCTCTGGGTCTCTGGGTCTCAATGTCTCAGTGTCTCAGGGTCTCAGGGTCTCAGGGCCTCTGTGTCTCAGGGTCTCAGGGCCTCTGTGTCTCAGGGTCTCAGCGCTTCTGGGTCTCTGGGTCTCTGAGTCTCAATGTCTCAGTGCCTCAGTGCCTCTGGGTCCCAGGGTCTCAGGACCTCTGGGTCTCAGGGTCTCAGTTTATCAGGGTCTCAGGGCCTCTGCGTCTCTGGGTCTCAATATCTCAGTGTCTCAGGGTCTCAGGGCCTCTGGGTCTCTGGGTCTCTGAGTCTCAGTGTCTCAGGACCTCTGGGTCTCTGTGTCTCAGGGTCTCAGGGCCTCTGGGTCTCTGGGTCTCTGAGTCTCAATGTCTCAGTGTCTCAGGGTCTCAGGGCCTCTGGGTCTCTGAGTCTCAATGTCTTAGTGTCTCAGTGTCTCAGGGTCCCAAGTTCTCAGGACCTCTGGGTCTCTGGGTCTCAATGTCTCAGTGTCTCAGGGTCTCAGGGTCTCAGGGCCTCTGTGTCTCAGGGTCTCAGGGTCTCAGGGCCTCTGTGTCTCAGGGTCTCAGCGCTTCTGGGTCTCTGGGTCTCTGAGTCTCAATGTCTCAGTGTCTCAGTGCCTCTGGGTCCCAGGGTCTCAGGACCTCTGGGTCTCAGGGTCTCAGTTTATGAGGGTCTCAGGGCCTCTGCGTCTCTGGGTCTCAATATCTCAGTGTCTCAGGGTCTCAGGGCCTCTGGGTCTCTGTTTCTCAGTGTCTCAGGGACTCAGGCCCTCTGGGTCTCTGGGTCTCTGAGTCTCAATGTCTCAGTGTGTCAGCGTGTCAGGGTCTCAGGGCCTCTGTGTCTCAGTGTCTCAGGGTCTCTGGGTCTCTGAGTCTCAATGTCTCAATGTCTCAGTGTCTCAGGGTCTCAGGGCCTCTGGGTCTCTGTGTCGCAGGGCCACTGGGTCTCAGTGTCTCAGGGTCTCAGGACCTCTGGTTCTCTGTGTCTCAGTGTCTCAGGGTCTCCTGGTCTCTCGGTCTCAGAGTCTCAGTGTCTCAGGGTCTCAAGGTCTCTGGGTCTCAGTATCTCAGTGTCTCAGGACCTCTGGGTCTCTGGGTCTCTGGGTCTCTGTGTCTCAGGGTCTCAGTGCCTCAGGGTCTCAGGGCCTCTGGGTCTCAGTGTCTCAGGGACTTAGGCCCTCTGGGTCTCTGAGTCTCAGTGTCACAGGGTCTCAGAGTCTCAGGACCTCCGGGTCTCAGTGTCTCAGGGTCTCATAGTCTCAGGACCTCTGCGTCTCTGTGTCTCAGTGTTTCAGGGTCTCAGGGCCTTTGGGTCTCTGGGTCTCTGAGTCTCAATGTCTCAGTGTCTCAGTGTCTCAGGGTCTCATGGCCTCTGGGTCTCTGTGTCGCAGGGCCACTGGGTCTCAGTGCCTCAGGGTCTCAGGACCTCTGGTTCTCTGTGTCTCAGTGTCTCAGGGTCTCCTGGTCTCTCGGTCTCTGAGTCTCAGTGTCTCAGGGTCTCAAGGTCTCTGGGTCTCAGTATCTCAGTGTCTCAGGACCTCTGGGTCTCTGGGTCTCTGTGTCTCAGGGTCTCAGGGCCTCTGGGTCTCAGGGTCTCAGTGCCTCAGGGTCTCAGGGCCTCTGGGTCTCAGTGTCTCAGGGACTTAGGCCCTCTGGGTCTCTGAGTCTCAGTGTCACAGGGTCTCAGAGTCTCAGGACCTCCGGGTCTCAGTGTCTCAGGGTCTCAGAGTCTCAGGACCTCTGCGTCTCTGTGTCTCAGTGTTTCAGGGTCTCAGGGCCTCTGGGTCTCTGGGTCTCTGAGTCTCAATGTCTCAGTGTCTCAGTGTCTCAGGGTCTCAGCGCCTCTGGGTCTCTATGTCTTAGTATCTCACGGTCTAAGGTCCTCAGGGCTTCTGGGTCTCTGAGTCTCAATATCTCAGTGTCTCAGGGTCTGAGGGTCTCAGGGCCTCTGAGTCTCAGATTTTCAGTGTCACAGGGTTTCAGGGCCTCTGAGTCTCAGATTTTCAGTGTCACGGGGTCTCAGGGCCTCTCGGTCTCTGTGTCTCAGTGTTTCAGGGTCTCAAGGCGTCTGGGCCTCTGAGTCTCAATGTCTCAGTGTCTCAGTGTGTCAGGGTCCCAGGGTCTCAGGGCCTCTGGGCCTCTGGGTCTCAATGTCTCAGTGTCTCAGTGTCTCAGGGTCTCAGGGTCTCAGGGCCTCTGTGTCTCAGGGTCTCAGCGCCTCTGGGTCTCTGGGTCTCTGAGTCTCAATGTCTCACTGTCTCAGGGCCTCTGCGTCTCTGGGTCTCAATATCTCAGTGTCTCAGGGTCTCAGGGCCTCTGGGTCTCTGTTTCTCAGTGTCTCAGGGACTCAGGCCCTCCGGGTCTCTGGGTCTCTGAGTCTCAATGTCTCAGTGTGTCAGTGTCTCAGGGTTTCAGGGCCTCTGTGTCTCAGTGTCTCAGGGCCTCTGGGTCTCTGGGTCTCTGAGTCTCAATGTCTCAGTGTCTCAGGGTCTCTGGGCCTCTGGGTCTCAGTGTCGCAGGGCCACTGGGTCTCAGTGTCTAAGTATCTCAGGGTCTCAGGACCTCTGGTTCTCTGTGTCTCAGTGTCTCAGGTTCTCAGAGTCTCAGGGCCTCTGGGTCTCTGGGTCTCTGTGTCTCAGTGTCTCAGGTTCTCAGAGTCTCAGGGCCTCTGGGTCTCTGGGTCTCTGTGTCTCAGGTTCTCAGAGTCTCAGGGCCTCTGGGTCTCTGGGTCTCTGTGTCTCAGGTTCTCAGAGTCTCAGGGCCTCTGGGTCTCTGTGTCTCAGGGTCTGAGGGTCTCAGGGCCTCTGGGTCTCCGGGTCTCAGTGTCACAGGGTCTCAGGGTCTCTGGGCCTTTGGGTCTCAGGGTCTCCGTGTCTCAGGGACTCAGGGCCTCTGCGTTTGTGTGTCTCAGGGTCTCAGGGCCTCTGGGTCTCTGATCTCAATGTCTCAGTGTCTCAGCGTCGCAGGGCCTCTGGGTCTCTCTGTCTCATGTCCTCTGGGTCTCTGGTTTTCTGAGTCTCAACGTCTCAGTGTCTCAGAGTCTCAGAGCCTCTGGGTCTCTGTGTCTCAGTGTCTCAGGGTCTCAGGGCATCTGTGTCTCAGGGTCTCAGTGTCACAGGGCCTCAGGGTCTCAGGGACTCAGGGCCTCTGTGTCTTTGTGTCTCAGGGTCTCAGGGTCTCTGGGTCTCAATGTCTCAGGGTCTCAGGGTCTCAGGGCCTCTGGGTCTCAGAGTCTCAGTGTCACAGGGTCTCCGGGCCTTTGGGTCTCTGTGTCTCAGTGTCTCAGGGTCTCAAGGCCTCTGGGTCTCTGAGTCTCAATGTCTCAGTGTCTCAGGGTGTCAGGGTCCCAGGTTCTCAGGACCTCTGGGCCTCTGGGTCTCTGAGTCTCAATGTCTCAGTGTCTCAGTGTCTCTGGGTCCCAGGGTCTCAGGACCACTGGGTCTCAGGGTCTCAGTTTATCAGGGTCTCAGGGCCTCTGCGTCTCAGGGTCTCAATGTCTCAGTGCCTCAGGGTCTCAGGGCCTCTGGGTCTCTGTGTCTCAGTGTCTCAGGGACTCAGGCCCTCTGGGTCTCTGGGTCTCTGAGTCTCAATGTCTCAGTGTGTCAGTGTCTCAGGGTCTCAGGCCCTCTGTGTCTCAGTGTCTCAGGTCCTCTGGGTCTCTGGGTCTCTGAGTCTTAATGTCTCAATGTCTCAGTGTCTCAGTGTCTCAGGGTCTCAGGGCCTCTGTGTCTCTGGGACTCAATGTCTCAGTGTCTCAGGGTCTCAGGGTCTCCAGGTCTCAGGGCCTCTGGTTCACTGTGTCTCAGTGTCTCAGTGTGTCAGGGTCACAGGGTCTCTGGGTCTCAGTTTCTCAGTATCTCATGGCCTCTGGGTCTCTGTGTCTCAGTGTCTCAGGGCCTCTGGGTCTCTGGCTCTCTGAGTCTCAATGTCTCGATGTCTCTGTGTCTCAGGGTCTCAGGGCCTCTGGGTCTCAGTGTCACAGGGTCTCAGGGCCTTTGAGTCACTGTGTCTCAGGGTCTCAGGTCCTCTGGGTCTCTGAGTCTCAATGTCTCAGTGTCTCAGTGTCTCAGGGTCTCAGGGCCTCTGTGTCTCAGGTCTTCTGGGTCTCTGGTTCTCTGAGTCTCTATGTCTCAGTGTCTCAGGGTCTCAGGGCCTCAGGGCCTCTGGGTCTCTGGGTGTCTGAGTCTCAGTGTCTCAGTGTCTCAGGGTCTCAGGGCCTGTGAGCCTCTGGGTCTCTGTGTCTCAGTGTCTCAGTTTCTAAGGGTCTCACGTCCTCTGGGTCTCTGAGTCGCAAAGTCTCAATGTCTCAGGGTCTCAGGGTCACAGGGCCTCTGGGTCTCTGGGTCTCTGAGTCTCAATGTCTCAGTGTCTCAGGGTCTCATGGCCTCTGGGTCTCTGTGGCTCAGGGTCTCACGTCCTCTGGGTCTCTGGGTATCTTAGCCTCAATGTCTCAGTGTCTCAGTGTCTCAGTGTCGCAGGGCCTCTGTGTCTGCCTGTCTCATGTCCTCTGAGTCTCGGGGTTTCTGAGTCTCAATGTCTCAGTGTCTCAGAGTCTCAGGGCCTCTGAGTCTCTGTGTCTCAGTGTCTCAGGGTCTCAGGGCATCTGGCTCTCTGTGTCTCAGGGATTCAAGGCCTCTGGGTCTCAGGGTCTCAGTGTCACAGGGTCTCAGGGCGTCAGGATCTCATGGCCTCTGGGTCTCTGGGTCTCAGGGTGTCAGGGCCTCTGGGTCTCTGGGTGTCAATGTCTCAGTGTCTCAGTTTCTCAGCGTCTCAGGTCCCCTGGGTCTCAGTGTCTCAGGGACTCAAGGCCTCTGGGTCTCAGGGTCTCAGTGTCACAGGGTCTCAGGGCGTCAGGATCTCATGGCCTCTGGGTCTCAGGGTCTCAGGGTCTCAGGGCCTCTGGCTCTCTGGGTCTCAATGTCTCAGTGTCTCAGTTTCTCAGCGTCTCAGGTCCTCTGGGTCTCAGTGTCTCAGGGTCTCAGGGCCTCTGGGTCTCTGGGTCTCAGGGTCTCATGGCCTCTGGGTCTCTGGGTCTCTGAGTCTCAATGTCTCAGGGTCTCAGGGTCTCTGAGTCTCAATGTCTCAGTGTCTCAGTGTCTCAGGGCCTCTGTTTCTCAGGGTCTCAGGGCCTCTGGGTCTCTGAGTCTCAATATCTCAGTGTCTCAGGGTCTCAGGTTCTCTGGGTCTCTGGGTCTCTGAGTCTCAGTGTCTCAGTGTCTCAGTGTCTCAGGTCCTCTGGGTCTCAGTGTCTCAGGGTCTCAGGGCCTCAGGGTCTCAGGGTCTCAGGGCCTCTGGGTCTCTGGGTCTCAATGTCTCAGTGTCTCAGTTTCTCAGCGTCTCAGGTCCTCTGGGTCTCAGTGTCTCAGGGTCTCAGGGCCTCTGGGTCTCTGGGTCTCAGGGTCTCATGGCCTCTGGGTCTCTGGGTCTCTGAGTCTCAATGTCTCAGGGTCTCAGGGTCTCTGGGTCTCTGAGTCTCAATATCTCAGTGTCTCAGTGTCTCAGGGCCTCTGTTTCTCAGGGTCTCAGGGCCTCTGGGTCTCTGAGTCTCAATATCTCAGTGTCTCAGGGTCTCTGGTTCTCTGGGTCTCTGGGTCTCTGAGTCTCAGTGTCTCAGTGTCTCAGGGTCTCATGGCCTCTGGGTCTCTGGGTCTCTGAGTCTCAGTGTCTAAGGGCCTCAGGGTCTCAGTGTCTCAGGGCCGCTGGGTCTCAGTGTCTCAGGGCCTCAGTGTCGCAGGGCCTCTGTGTCTGCCTGTCTCATGTCCTCTGAGTCTCGGGGTTTCTGAGTCTCAATGTCTCAGTGTCTCAGAGTCTCAGGGCCTCTGGGTCTCTGTGTCTCAGTGTCTCAGGGTCTCAGGGCATCTGGCTCTCTGTGTCTCAGGGATTCAAGGCCTCTGGGTCTCAGGGTCTCAGTGTCACAGGGTCTCAGGGCGTCAGGATCTCATGGCCTCTGGGTCTCAGGGTCTCAGGGTGTCAGGGCCTCTGGGTCTCTGGGTGTCAATGTCTCAGTGTCTCAGTTTCTCAGCGTCTCAGGTCCCCTGGGTCTCAGTGTCTCAGGGACTCAAGGCCTCTGGGTCTCAGGGTCTCAGTGTCACAGGGTCTCAGGGCGTCAGGATCTCATGGCCTCTGGGTCTCAGGGTCTCAGGGTCTCAGGGCCTCTGGCTCTCTGGGTCTCAATGTCTCAGTGTCTCAGTTTCTCAGCGTCTCAGGTCCCCTGGGTCTCAGTGTCTCAGGGTCTCAGGGCCTCTGGGTCTCTGGGTCTCAGGGTCTCATGGCCTCTGGGTCTCTGAGTCTCAATGTCTCAGGGTCTCAGGGTCTCTGGGTCTCTGAGTCTCAATGTCTCAGTGTCTCAGTGTCTCAGGGCCTCTGTTTCTCATGGTCTCAGGGCCTCTGGGTCTCTGAGTCTCAATGTCTCAGTGTCTCAGGGTCTCTGGTTCTCTGGGTCTCTGGGTCTCTGAGTCTCAGTGTCTCAGTGTCTCAGGGTCTCATGGCCTCTGGGTCTCTGAGTCTCAGTGTCTAAGGGCCTCAGGGTCTCAGGGTCTCAGGGCCGCTGGGTCTCAGTGTCTCAGGGTCTCAGGGTCTCAGGGCCTCTGGGTCTCTGTGTCTAAGGGTCTCAGGGCCTCTGGGCCTCAGGGTCTCAGTGTCTCAGGGTCTCAGGGCCTCAGGGCATGTGGGTCTCAGTGTCTCAGGGTCTCAGGGCCTCTGGGTCACTGTGTCTCAGGGTCTCTGGGTCTCAGTGTCACAGGGTCTCAGGGCCTCTGGGCCTCTGGGTCTCTGAGTCTCAGGGTCTCAGGGCCTCTGGGTCTCAGGGTCTCAGTGTCTCAGGGTCTCAGGTTCTTTGTGTTTCAGGGCCTCTTTGTCTCTGTGTCTCAGTGTCTCAGGGTCTCAGGGCCTCTGGGTCTCAGGCACTCAGGGTCTCAGGGTCTCAGTGTCTCCGTGTCTCAGTGTCTCAGGGTCTCAAGGCCTCTGGGTTTCAATGTCTCAGTGTGTCACGGTCTCAGGGACTCAGGGTCTCAGGGTCTCAGTGTCTCAGGGTTTCAGTGTCTCAGGGTCTCAGGGTCTTTGGGTCTCAGTGTCTCAGTGTCTCAGAGTCTCAGGGTCTTTGGGTCTCAGTGTCTCAGTGTCTCAGGTCCTCTGGGTCTCTGGGTCTCTGTGTCTCAGTGTCTCAGGGTCTCAGGGCCTCTGGGTCTCAGGGTCTCAGGGCCACTGGGTCTCAGGGTCTCAGTGTCTCAGGGTCTCAGGGTCTCAGGGCCTCAGGGTCTCTGGGTCTCATTGTCTCTGGGCCTCAGGGCCTCTGGGTCTCTGGGTCTATGAGTCTCAATGTCTCTGTGTCTCAGTGTCTCACGTCCTCTGGGTATCTGAGTCTCAATGTCTCAGTTTCTCAGGGTCTCAGGGTCTCAGGGCCTCTGGGTCTCAGTGTCTCAGTGTCTGACGTCCTCTGGGTCTCTGAGTCTCAATGTCTCAGTGTCTCAGGGCCTCTGGGTCTCTTAGTCTCAATGTCTCAGTGTCTCAGTGTCGCAGGGACTCTGGGCCTGCTTGTCTCATGTCCTCTGAGTCTCTGGGTTTCTGAGTCTCAATGTCTCAGTGTCTTAGGGTCTCAGGGTCTCAGGGCCTCTGGGTCTCCGTGTCTCAGGGTCTCAGGGCCTCTGGGTCTCTGGGTCTCAGTGTCTCAGGGTCTCAGGGCCTCTGGATCTCTGGGTCTCTGAGTCTCAATGTCTCAGTGTCTCAGTTTCTCAGGGTCTCAGGGCCTCTGGGTCTCAGGACCACTGGGCCTCAGGGTCTCCGTGTCTCATGGTCTCAGGGCCTCTGGGTCTCAATGTCTCAGTGTCTCAGGGTCTCAGGGCCTTTGGGTGTATGCGTCTCAGTGTCTCAGGGTCTCAGGGCATCTGTGTCTCTGAGTCTCAGTGTCACAGGGCCTCAGGGTCTCAGGGACTCAGGGCCTCTGTGTCTTTGTGTCTCAGGGTCTCAGGGTCTCTGGGTCTCAATGTCTCAGTGTCTCAGGGTCTCAGGATCTCAGGGTCTCAGGGCCTCTGGGTCTGAGAGTCTCAGTGTCACAGGGTCTCCGGGCCTTTGGGTCTCTGTGTCTCAGTGTCTCAGGGTCTCAAGGCCTCTGGGTCTCTGAGTCTCAATGTCTCAGTGTCTCAGGGTGTCAGGGTCCCAGGTTCTCAGGGCCTCTGGGCCTCTGGATCTCTGAGTCTCAATGTCTCAGTGTCTCAGTGTCTCTGGGTCCCAGGGTCTCAGGGCCTCTGCGTCTCAGGGTCTCAATGTCTCAGTGCCTCAGGGTGTCAGGGCCTCTGGGTCTCTGTGTCTCAGTGTCTCAGGGACTCAGGCCCTCTGGGTCTCTGGGTCTCTGAGTCTCAATGTCTCAGTGTGTCAGTGTCTCAGGGTCTCAGGCCCTCTGTGTCTCAGTGTCTCAGGTCCTCTGGGTCTCTGGGTCTCTGAGTCTTAATGTCTCAATGTCTCAGGGTCTCAGTGTCTCAGGGCCTCTGGGTCTCTGGGTCTCAATGTCTCAATGTCTCAGTGTCTCAGTGTCTCAGGGTCTCAGGGCCTCTGTGTCTCTGGGACTCAATGTCTCAGTGTCTCAGGGTCTCAGGGTCTCCAGGTCTCAGGGCCTCTGGTTCACTGTGTCTCAGTGTCTCAGTGTGTCAGGGTCACAGGGTCTCTGGGTCTCAGTATCTCAGTATCTCATGGCCTCTGGGTCTCTGTGTCTCAGGGTCTCAGGGCCTCTGGGTCTCAGTGTCACAGGGTCTCAGGGCCTTTGAGTCACTGTGTCTCAGGGTCTCAGGCCCCCTGTGTCTCTGAGTCTCAATGTCTCAGTGTCTCAGTGTCTCAGGGTCTCAGGGCCTCTGTGTCTCAGTGTCTCACATCCAGTGGGTCTCTGGGTCTCTGAGTCTCAATTTCTCAGTGTCTCAGGGCCTCTGGGTCTCTGGCTCTCTGAGTCTCAATGTCTCGATGTCTCTGTGTCTCAGGGTCTCAGGGCCTCTGGGTCTCAGTGTCACAGGGTCTCAGGGCCTTTGAGTCACTGTGTCTCAGGGTCTCAGGCCCTCTGGGTCTCTGAGTCTCAATGTCTCAGTGTCTCAGTGTCTCAGGGTCTCAGGGCCTCTGTGTCTCAGGTCTTCTGGGTCTCTGGTTCTCTGAGTCTCTATGTCTCAGTGTCTCAGGGTGTCAGGGCCTCAGGGCCTCTGGGTCTCTGGGTGTCTGAGTCTCAGTGTCTCAGTGTCTCAGGGTCTCAGGGCCTCTGGGTCTCTGGGTCTCTGAGTCTCAGTGTCTCAGCGTCTCAGGGTCTCAGGGCCTGTGAGCCTCTGGGTCTCTGTGTCTCAGTGTCTCAGTTTCTAAGGGTCTCACGTCCTCTGGGTCTCTGAGTCGCAAAGTCTCAGTGTCTCAGGGTCTCAGGGTCACAGGGCCTCTGGGTCTCTGGGTCTCTGAGTCTCAATGTCTCAGTGTCACAGGGTCTCAGGGTCTCAGGGCCTCTGTTTCTCTGTGGCTCAGGGTCTCACGTCCTCTGGGTCTCTGGGTATCTTAGCCTCAATGTCTCAGTGTCTCAGTGTCTCAGTGTCGCAGGGCCTCTGTGTCTGCCTGTCTCATGTCCTCTGAGTCTCGGGGTTTCTGAGTCTCAATGTCTCAGTGTCTCAGAGTCTCAGGACCTCTGGGTCTCTGTGTCTCAGTGTCTCAGGGTCTCAGGGCATCTGGCTCTCTGTGTCTCAGGGATTCAAGGCCTCTGGGTCTCAGGGTCTCAGTGTCACAGGGTCTCAGGGCGTCAGGATCTCATGGCCTCTGGGTCTCAGGGTCTCAGGGTGTCAGGGCCTCTGGGTCTCTGGGTCTCAATGTCTCAGTGTCTCAGTTTCTCAGCGTCTCAGGTCCCCTGGGTCTCAGTGTCTCAGGGACTCAAGGCCTCTGGGTCTCAGGGTCTCAGTGTCACAGGGTCTCAGGGCGTCAGGATCTCATGGCCTCTGGGTCTCAGGGTCTCAGGATCTCAGGGCCTCTGGGTCTCAATGTCTCAATGTCTCAGTGTCTCAGTTTCTCAGCGTCTCAGGTCCTCTGGGTCTCAGTGTCTTAGGGTCTCAGGGCCTCTGGGTCTCTGGGTCTCAGGGTCTCATGGCCTCTGGGTCTCTGGGTCTCTGAGTCTCAATGTCTCAGGGTCTCAGGGTCTCTGGGTCTCTGAGTCTCAATGTCTCAGTGTCTCAGTGTCTCAGGGCCTCTGTTTCTCAGGGTCTCAGGGCCTCTGGGTCTCTGAGTCTCAATATCTCAGTGTCTCAGGGTCTCTGGTTCTCTGGGTCTCTGGGTCTCTGAGTCTCAGTGTCTCAGTGTCTCAGGGTCTCATGGCCTCTGGGTCTCTGGGTCTCTGAGTCTCAGTGTCTAAGGGCCTCAGGGTCTCAGGGTCTCAGGGCCGCTGGGTCTCAGTGTCTCAGGGCCTCAGTGTCGCAGGGCCTCTGTGTCTGCCTGTCTCATGTCCTCTGAGTCTCGGGGTTTCTGAGTCTCAATGTCTCAGTGTCTCAGAGTCTCAGGGCCTCTGGGTCTCTGTGTCTCAGTGTCTCAGGGTCTCAGGGCATCTGGCTCTCTGTGTCTCAGGGATTCAAGGCCTCTGGGTCTCAGGGTCTCAGTGTCACAGGGTCTCAGGGCGTCAGGATCTCATGGCCTCTGGGTCTCAGGGTCTCAGGGTGTCAGGGCCTCTGGGTCTCTGGGTGTCAATGTCTCAGTGTCTCAGTTTCTCAGCGTCTCAGGTCCCCTGGGTCTCAGTGTCTCAGGGACTCAAGGCCTCTGGGTCTCAGGGTCTCAGTGTCACAGGGTCTCAGGGCGTCAGGATCTCATGGCCTCTGGGTCTCAGGGTCTCAGGGTCTCAGGGCCTCTGGCTCTCTGGGTCTCAATGTCTCAGTGTCTCAGTTTCTCAGCGTCTCAGGTCCCCTGGGTCTCAGTGTCTCAGGGTCTCAGGGCCTCTGGGTCTCTGGGTCTCAGGGTCTCATGGCCTCTGGGTCTCTGGGTCTCTGAGTCTCAATGACTCAGGGTCTCAGGGTCTCTGGGTCTCTGAGTCTCAATGTCTCAGTGTCTCAGTGTCTCAGGGCCTCTGTTTCTCAGGGTCTCAGGGCCTCTGGGTCTCTGAGTCTCAATGTCTCAGTGTCTCAGGGTCTCTGGTTCTCTGGGTCTCTGGGTCTCTGAGTCTCAGTGTCTCAGTGTCTCAGGGTCTCATGGCCTCTGGGTCTCTGGGTCTCTGAGTCTCAGTGTCTAAGGGCCTCAGGGTCTCAGGGTCTCAGGGCTGCTGGGTCTCAGTGTCTCAGGGTCTCAGGACCGCAGGGCATGTGGGTCTCAGTGTCTCAGGGTCTCAGGGCCTCTGGGTCACTGTGTCTCAGGGTCTCTGGGTCTCAGTGTCACAGGGTCTCAGGGCCTCTGGGCCTCTGGGTCTCTGAGTCTCAGGGTCTCAGGGCCTCTGGGTCTCAGGGTCTCAGTGTCTCAGTGTCTCAGGGTCTCAGGTTCTTTGTGTTTCAGGGCCTCTGTGTCTCTGTGTCTCAGTGTCTCAGGGTCTCAGGGTCTCAGGGCCTCTGGGCCTCTGGGTCTCAGGCACTCAGGGTCTCAGGGTCTCAGGGTCTCAGTGTCTCCGTGTCTCAGTGTCTCAGGGTCTCAAGGCCTCTGGGTCTCAATGTCTCAGTGTGTCACGGTCTCAGGGACTCAGGGTCTCAGGGTCTCAGTGTCTCAGGGTTTCAGTGTCTCAGGGTCTCAGGGTCTTTGGGTCTCAGTGTCTCAGTGTCTCAGAGTCTCAGGGTCTTTGGGTCTCAGTGTCTCAGTGTCTCAGGTCCTCTGGGTCTCTGGGTCTCTGTGTCTCAGTGTCTCAGGGTCTCAGGGCCTCTGGGTCTCAGGGTCTCAGGGCCTCTGGGTCTCAGGATCTCAGTGTCTCAGGGTCTCAGGGTCTCAGGGCCTCAGGGTCTCTGGGTCTCATTGTCTCTGGGCCTCAGGGCCTCTGGGTCTCTGGGTCTATGAGTCTCAATGTCTCTGTGTCTCAGTGTCTCACGTCCTCTGGGTCTCTGAGTCTCAATGTCTCAGTTTCTCAGGGTCTCAGGGTCTCAGGGCCTCTGGGTCTCAGTGTCTCAGTGTCTGACGTCCTCTGGGTCTCTGAGTCTCAATGTCTCAGTGTCTCAGGGCCTCTGGGTCTCTTAGTCTCAATGTCTCAGTGTCTCAGTGTCGCAGGGACTCTGGGCCTGCTTGTCTCATGTCCTCTGAGTCTCTGGGTTTCTGAGTCTCAATGTCTCAGTGTCTTAGGGTCTCAGGGTCTCAGGGCCTCTGGGTCTCAGTGTCTCAGGGTCTCAGGGCCTCTGGGTCTCTGGGTCTCTGGGTCTCAGTGTCTCAGGGTCTCAGGGCCTCTGGATCTCTGGGTCTCTGAGTCTCAATGTCTCAGTGTCTCAGTTTCTCAGGGTCTCAGGGCCTCTGGGTCTCAGGACCACTGGGCCTCAGGGTCTCCGTGTCTCATGGTCTCAGGGCCTCTGGGTCTCAATGTCTCAGTGTCTCAGGGCCTCTGGGTCTATGCGTCTCAGTGTCTCAGGGTCTCTGGGTCTCTGAGTCTCAATGTTCAGTATCTCAGTGTCTCATGGTCTCAGGACCTCTGGGTCTCTGGGTCTCTGAGTCTCAGTGTCTCAGGGCTTCTGGGTCTCTGTGTCTCTGTGTCTCAGGGTCTCAGGGCCTCTGGGTCTCTGTGTCTCAGGGTCTCAGGGCCTCTGGGTCTCTGTGTCTCAGGGTCTCAGGGCCTCTGGGTCTCTGTGTCTCTGAGTCTCAATGTCTCAGTGTCTCAGTATCTCAGTGTCTCAGGGTCCCAGGGTCTCAGACGCAACTGGGCCGCTGGGTCTCTGAGTCTCAATGTCTCAGTGTCTCAGTGTCTCAGGGTCCCAGGGTCCCAGGACCTCTGGGTCTCAGGGTCTCAGTGTATCAGGGTCTCAGGGCCTCTGCGTCTCTGGGTCTCTGTGTCTCAGGTTCTCAGATTCTCAGGGCCTCTGGGTCTCTGTGTCTCAGTGTCTCAGGGTCTCAGGGCCTCTGGGTCTCTGGGGCTCTGAGTCTCAATGTCTCAGTGTCTCAGGGTCTCAGCGCCTCTGGGTCTCTATGTCTCAGTGTCTCAGTGTCGCAGGATCTCAGGGCCTCAGGGTCTCAGGGCCTCTGGGTCTCTGTGACTCAGTGACTCAGGGTCTCAAGGCCTCCGGGTCTCTGTGTCTCAATGTCTCAGTGTCTCAGTGTGTCAGGGTCCCAGGGTCTCAGGGCCTCTGGGCCTCAGGGTCTCTGAATCTCAATGTCTCAGTGTCTCAGTGTCCCAGGTTCTCAGGACCTCTGGGTCTCAGTGTATCAGGGTCTCAGGGCCTCTGTGTCTCAGGGTCTCAGCGCCTCTGGGTCTCTGTGCCTCTGAGTCACAATGTCTCAGTGTCTCAGTGTCTCTGGGTCCCAGGGTCTCAGGACCTCTGGGTGTCAGGGTCACAGTTTATCAGAGTCTCAGGGCCTCTCCGTCTCTCGGTCTCAATGTCTCAGTGTCTCAGGGTCTCAGGGCCTCTGGGTGTCTGTGTCTCAGTGCCTCAGGGACACAGGCCCTCTGGGTCTCAAGGTCTCTGAGTCTCAATGTCTCAGTGTGTCAGTGTCTCAGGGTCACAGGGCCTCTGTGTCTCAGTGTCTCAGTGTCTCAGGTCCTCTGGGTCTCTGGGTCTCTGAGTCTCAATGTCTCAGTGTCTCAGGGCCTCTGGTTCTCTGGGTCTCAGGGCCACTGGGTCTCAGCGTCCCAGTGTCTCAGCGTCTCAGGGCCTCTGGGTCTCTGGGACTCAATGTCTCAGTGTCTGAGGGTCACAGGGTCTCAAGGTCTCAGGGCATCTGGTTCTCTGTGTCTCAGTGTCTCAGGTTCTCAGAGTCTCAGGGCCACTGGGTCTCTGTGTCTCAGGGTCTCAGGTTCTCAGGCCCTCTGGGTCTCCGGGTCTCAGTGTCACAGGGTCTCAGGTCCTTTGGGTCTCAGGGTCTCAGTGACTCACGGACTCAGGGCCTCTGGGTCTGTGTGTCTCAGGGTCTCAGGGCCTCTGGGTCTGTGTGTCTCAGGGCCTCTAGGTTTCTGGGTCTCAGTGTCGCAGGGTCTCAGTGTCTGTGTGTCTCTGGGTCTCTGATTCTCAATGTCTCAGGGTCTCAGGGCCTCTGGGTCTCTGATCTCAATGTCTCAGTGTCTCAGTGTCGCAGGGCCTCTGGGTCTCTCTGTCTTATGTCCTCTGGGTCTCTGGGTTTCTGAGTCTCAGTGTCTCAGGGCCTCTGGGTCTCTGTGTCTCAGGGTCTCAGGACCTCTGGGTCTCTGAGTCTCAATGTCTCAGTGTCTCAGTGTCTCAGGGTCTCAGGGCCTCTGGGTCTCTGGGTCTCTGAGTCTCAATGTCTCAGTCTCTCAGTGTCTCAGGGTCTCAGGGCCTCTGGGTCTCTGTGCCTCAGGGACTCAGGACCTCTGGGTCTCAGTGTCTCAGTGTCTCAGTGTCTCATGGTCTCAGGGTCTCTGGGTCTCAATCTCTCATTGTCTCAGGGTCTCAGAGCCTCTGGGTCTACGCGTCTCTGGGTCTCAGTGTCTCAGTGTCTCGGGTTCTCTGGGTCTCTGAGTCTGAATGTCTCAGTACCTCAGTGTCTCAGGGTCTCAGGACCTCTGGGTCTCTGAGTCTCAGTGTCTCAGTGTCTTAGGGCCTCTGGGTTTCTGTGTCTCAGTGTCTCAGGGCCTCTGGGTCTCTGGTTCGCAGTGTCCCAGGGTCTCAGGGCCTCTGGGTCTCTGTGTCTCTGTGTCTCAGTGTCTCAGGGTCTCAGGGCATCTGGCTCTCTGTGTCTCAGGGTCTCAAGGCCTCTGGGTCTCAGGGTCTCAGTATCACAGGGTCTCAGGGTCTCATGGCCTCTGGGTCTCAGGGTATCAGGGCCTCTGGGACTCAGGGTCTCAGTGTCTCAGGGACTAAGGGCATCTGGGTCTCTGGGTCTCAGGGTTTCAGGGCCTCTGGGCCTCTGGGTCCCTGGGTCTCAGGGTCTCTGGGCCTCTGGGTCTCTGAGTCTCAATGTCTCAGTGTCTCAGTGTCTCAGGGTCTCAGGGCCTCTGGGTCTCAGTGTCTCAGTGTCTCAGGGTCTCAGGGCCTCTGCGTCTCTGTGTCTCAGGGTCTCGGGGCCTCTGGGTCTCTGGGTCTCAGTGTCTCAGGGTCTCAGGGCCTCTGTGTCTCTGGGGCTCTGAGTCTCAATGTCTCAGTGTCTCAGGGTCTCAGCGCCTCTGGGTCTCTATGACTCAGTGTCTCAGTGTCGCAGGGTCTCAGGGCCTTAGGGTCTCAGGGCCTCTGGGTCTCTGAGTCTCAATATCTCAGTGTCTCAGTGTCTCAGGGTCAGGGTCTCAGGGCCTCTGGGTCTCAGAGTCTGAGTGTCACAGGGTCTCAGGGCCTCTGGGTCTCTGTGCCTCAGTGACTCAGGGTCTCAAGGCCTCTGGGTCTCTGTGTCTCAATGTCTCAGTGTCTCAGTGTGTCAGGGTCCCAGGGTCTCAGGGCCTCTGGGCCTCTGGGTCTCTGAGTCTCAATGTCTCAGTGTCTCAGTGTCCCAGGTTCTCAGGACCTCTGGGTCTCAGTTTATCAGGGTCTCAGGGCCTCTGCATCTCTGGGTCTCAATGTCTCAGTGTCTCAGGGTCCCAGGGCCTCTGGGTCTCTGTGTCTCAGCGTCTCAGGGACTCAGGCCCTCTGGGTCTCTGGGTCTCTGATTCTCAATGTCTCAGTGTGTCAGGGTCTCAGGGTCTCTGTGTCTCAGTGTCTCAGGGACTCAGGCCCTCTGGGTCTCTGGGTCTCTGAGTCTCAATGTCTCAGTGTGTCAGTGTCTGAGGGTCTCAGGGCCTCTGTGTCTCAGTGTCTCAGGTCCTCTGGGTCTCTGAGTCTCAATGTCGCAGTGTCTCAGGGTCTCAGTGTCTCAGTGCCTCTGGGTCTCTGGGTCTCTGAGTCTCAATGTCTCAGTGTGTCAGGGTCTCAGGGCCCCTGGGTCTCAGTGTCCCAGGGCCACTGGGTCTCAGTGTCTCAGGGTCTCAGGGCCTCTGAGTCTCAATATCTCAGTGTCTCAGTGTCTCAGGGTCTCAGGGCCTCTGAGTCTCAATATCTCAGTGTCTCAGTGTCTCAGGGTCTCAGGGTCTCAGGGACTCAATGTCTCAGTGTCTCAGGGTCACAGGGTCTCAAGGTCTCAGGGCCTCTGGTTCTCTGTGTCTCAGTGTCTCAGGTTCTCAGAGTCTCAGGGCCTCTGGGTCTCTGGGTCTCTGTGTCTCAAGTTCTCAGAGTCTCAGGGCCTCTGTGTCTCTGTGTCTCAGCGTCTCAGTTTCTCAGGGCCTCTGGGTCTCCGGGTCTCAGTGTCACAGGGTCTCAGGGTCTCAGGTCCTTTGGGTCTCAGGGTCTTAGTGACTCAGGGACTCAGGGCATCTGGGTCTGTGTGTCTCAGGGACTCAGGGCCTCTAGGTCTGTGTGTCTCAGGGCTTCTGGGTCTCTGAGTCTCAATGTCTCAGGGTCTCAGGGTCTCAGGGCCTCTGGGTCTCTGATCTCAATGTCTCAGTGTCTCAGTGAAGCAGGGCTTCTGGGTCTCTCTATCTCATGTCCTCTGGGTCTCCTGGTCTCTGAGTCTCAATGTCTCAGTGTCTCAGTGTCTCAGGATCTCAGGGCCTCTGGGTCTCTGTGTCTCAGGGTCTCAGGACCTATGGGTCTCAGGGCCTCAGTGTCTCATGGTCTCAGGGCCTCTGGGTCTCTGGGTCTCAATGTCTCAGTGTCTCAGGGTCTCAGAGCCTCTGGGTCTACGCGTCTCTGGGTCTCAGTGTCTCAGTGTCTCGGGTTCTCTGGGTCTCTGAGTCTCAATGTCTCAGTATCTCAGTATCACCAATTGTGGTGATAGTGACCACAATTCGGTTACGTTCACCTTAGTGATGGAAAGGGATAGGCATGAACCTCGGGTCAGTAGTTTTAGCTGGGGGAAGGGTAATTATGAGGCCATTAGGAGAGAATTAGGAAGCATTGATTGGACTAGGAGATTACAGGGACTAGGAACGTCTGAAATGTGGAGTTTTTTCAAGGAGCAGCTACTGTGGGTCTGTGATAGGTATGTCCCTGTCAGGCAAGGAGGAATTGGTAGGGCTAGGGAACCGTGGTGCACAAAAAAAGTTGATTTGTTGGTTAGGAAGAAGAAGGAGGCTTATGTTCGGATGAGGCTTGAGGGCTCGGGTAGTACAGTAGAAAGCTTTAGATTGGCTAGGAGGGAGTTGAAGAGGGAGTTAAGAAGGGCTAGAAGAGGGCATGAGATGACTTTGGCTGATAGGATTAAGGAGAATCCTAAGGCGTTCTATAGGTATGTCAAGAACAGAAGGTTGGTTAGGGCAAGATTAGGGCCAGTTACAGACAGTAGGGGGAAGTTGTGTGTGGAACCGGAAGAGATTGGAGAGGCATTGAACCATTATTTCTCTTCGGTGTTCACGCAGGACGATATGAATGTAGCTGAGGAGGTCACTGGGGTGAAGGGGTGTAAAATAGAAAGTATTGTAGTTGATACAGAGGATGTGTTGGATATTCTAGATGGGTTGAAAATAGATAAGTCCCCTGGTCCAGACGGGATTTACCCTAGGATTCTATGGGAGGCAAGAGAGGTGATTGCAGAGCCACTGGCTCTGATCTTCAGGTCGTCGTTGGTCTCTGGTATAGTACCGGAAGATTGGAGGACAGCGAATGTTGTCCCATTGTTTAAGAAGGGGAGCAGAGACTTCCCTGGGAATTACAGACCAGTGAGTCTTACTTCTGTAGTGGGCAAGGTTTTAGAAAGAATTATTAGGGATAGGATTTATAGTTATTTGGAGAGTAATGAATTGATTAGAGATAGTCAGCATGGTTTTGTTGCGGGAAGGTCGTGCCTTACTAACCTTATTGAGTTCTTTGAGAAGGTGACCAAAGAGGTGGATAGGGGTAAGGCAGTAGATGTGGTATATATGGATTTTAGTAAGGTGTTTGATAAGGTTCACCATGGTATGCTTCTGCAGAAAATGCAGATGTATGGGATTGGTGGTAATTTAGGTACTTGGATCAGGAATTGGTTAGCAGATAGGAGACCGAGGGTGGTGGTTGATGGTAATTATTCATCATGGAGTTCGGTTATGAGTGGTGTGCCTCAGGGATCTGTTTTGGGGCCACTGCTGTTTGTAATCTTTATTAATGATCTGGATGAGGGTATAGTTGGGTGGATTAGTAAGTTTGCTGATGACACCAAAGTCGGAGGTGTGGTAGATTGTGAGGAAGGGTGTCGAAGTTTGCAGGGTGACTTGGACAGGTTGCAGAGCTGGGCCGCGAGGTGGCGGATGGAGTTTAATGCGGAGAAGTGTGAGGTAATTCATTTCGGTAGGAATAACAGATGTGTTGAGTATAGGGCTAACGGGAGGACTTTGAATAGAGTGGAGGAGCAGAGGGATCTAGGTGTATGTGTACATAGATCCCTGAAAGTTGGGAATCAAGTAGATAAGGTTGTTAAGAAGGCGTACGGTGTCTTGGCGTTTATTGGTAGGGGGATTGAATTTAGGAGTCGCAGCGTCATGTTGCAACTGTACACAACTCTGGTGCAGCCGCACTTGGAGTATTGTGTGCAGTTCTGGTCCCCACATTACAGGAAGGATGTGGAAGCTTTGGAGAGGGTGCAGAGGAGGTTTACCAGGATGTTGCCTGGTATGCAGGGGAGGTCCTATGAGGAGAGACTGAGGGATTTGGGGTTGTTTTCACTGGAAAGAAGGCGGCTAAGAGGGGATCTTATAGAAACATATAAGATGATTAGAGGTTTAGATAGGGTGGATAGTGATAGCCTTTTTCCTCGGATGGAGAAATCTAGCACGAGGGGGCATGGCTTTAAATTAAGTGGGGGTAGTTATAGGACGGATGTCAGGGGCAGGTTCTTTACCCAGAGGGTGGTGAGGGACTGGAATGCCCTGCCTGCTGCAGTTGTAAATGCGCCTAGTTTGGGGGCGTTTAAGAGATTGGTGGATAGGTTTATGGACGAAAAGGGATTGGTTTAGATTAGTGGCTCAATGTTTTTTTTTAAGAAAAATAAGACTGGTCGGCGCAACATTGTGGGCCGAAGGGCCTGTTCCGCGTTGTAATGTTCTATGTTCTATGTTTTTGTTCTATCGCAGTGTCTCAGGGTCTCAGGACCTCTGGGTCTCTGAGTCTCAGTGTCTCAGTGTCTCAGGGCCTCTGGGTTTCTGTGTCTCATTGTCTCAGGGCCTCTGGGTCTCTGGTTTGCAGTGTCCCAGGGTCTCAGGGCCTCTGGGACTTGTGTCTCATTGTCTCAGGGCCTCTGGGTCTCTGTGTTTCTGAGTCTCAATGTCTCAGTGTCTCAGTGTCTCAGGGTCCCAGAGTCTCAGGACCTCTGGGTCTCATGGTCTCAGTGTATCAAGGTCTCAGGGCCTCTGCGTCTCTGGGTCTCAATGTCACAGTGTCTCAGTGTCTCAGTGTCCCAGGGCCTCTGTGTCTGAGTGTCTCAGTGTCTCAGGGTCCCAGGGTCTCAGGACCTCTGGATCTCTGTGTCTCTGAGTCTCTGGGTCTCAGTGTCTCAGCGTCTCTGGGTCTCAGTGTCTCAGGGCCTCTGGGTCTCTGGGTCTCTGGGTCTCTGTGTCTCAGTGTCTCAGTGTCTCAGGGTCTCAGGGTCTCAGGGCCTCTGTGTCTCAGGGTCTCAGCGCCTCTGGGTCTCTGGTTCTCTGAGTCTCAATGTCTCAGTGTCTCAGTGTCTCTGGGTCCCAGGGTCTCAGGACCTCTGGGTCTCAAGGTCTCAGTTTATTAGAGTCTCAGGGCCTCTGCGTCTCTGGGTCTCAATGTCTCAGTGTCTCAGGGTCTCAGGGCCTCTGTGTCTCAGTGTCTCAGTGTCTCAGGTCCTCTGGGTCTCTGGGTCTCTGAGTCTCAATGTCTCAGTGTCTCAGGGTCTCAGTGTGTCAGGGCCTCTGGGTCTCTGGGACTCAGGGCCACTGGGTCTCAGTGTCTCAGTGTCTCAGCGTCTCAGGGCCTCTGGGTCTCTGGGACTCAATGTCTCAGTGTCTCAGGGTCACAGGGTGTCAAGGTCTCAGGGCCTCTGGGTCTCTGTGTCTCAGTGTCTCAGGTTCTCAGAGTCTCAGGGCCTCTGGGTCTCTGTGTCTCAGGGTCTCAGGTTCTCAGGCCCTCTGGGTCTCCGTGTCTCAGTGTCACAGTGACTCAGGGCCTCTGGATCTGTGTGTCTCAGGGTCTCAGGGCCTCTGGGTCTGTGTGTCTCAGGGCCTCTAGGTCTCTGGGTCTCAGTGTCGCAGGGTCTCAGGGCCTGTGTGTCTCTGGGTCTCTGAGTCTCAATGTCTCAGGGTCTCAGGGTCTCAGGGCCTCTGGGTCTCTGATCTCAATGTCTCAGTGTCTCAGTGTCGCAGGGCCTCTCGGTCTCTCTGTCTTATGTCCTCTGGGTCTCTGGGTTTCTGAGTCTCAATGTCTCAGTGTCTCAGGGTCTCAGTGTCTCAGGGCCTCTGGGTCTCTGTGTCTCAGGGTCTCAGGACCTCTGGGTCTCTGGGTCTCTGAGTCTCAATGTCTCAGTGTCTCAGTGTCTCAAAACCTCTGGGTCTCTGGGTCTCTGAGTCTCAATGTCTCCGTGTCTCAGGGTCTCAGGGCATCTGGGTCTCTGTATCTCAGGGATTCAGGACCTCTGGGTCTCAGGGTCTCAGTGTCTCATGGTCTCAGGGCCTCTGGGTCTCTGGGTCTCAATGTCTCAGTGTCTCAGGGTCTCAGGGCCTCAGGGCCTTTGAGTCGCAGTGTCTCAGGGTATCAGGGCCTCTGGGTCTCTGGGTCTCAGTTTCTCAGTCTCTCAGGTCCTCTGGGTCTCTGAGTATCAATGTCTCAGTTTCTCAGGGTTTCAGGGCCTCTGGGTCTCTGGGTCTCTGAGTCTCAATATCTCAGTGTCTCAGTGTCTCAGGATCTCAGGGCCTCTGTGTCTCAGTGTCTCACGTCCTCTGGGTCTCTGGGTCTCTGAGTCTCAATGTCTCTGGGTCTCAGTGTCTCAGGGTCTCAGGGCCTCTGGGACTCTGGTTCTCTGAGTCTCAATGTCTCAGTGTCTCAGTGTTTCAGGGTCTCAGTGTCTCTGTGTCACAGTGTCTCGGGTTCTCTGGGTCTCTATGTCTCAGTGTCTCAGGGTCTCTGGATCACTGGTTCGCAGTGTCTCAGGGTCTCAGGTACTCAGGGCCTCTGGGTCCCTGTGTCTAATTGTCTCAGGGCCTGTGGGTCTCTGTGTTTCTGAGTCTCAGTGTCTCCGTGTCTCAGTGTCTCAGTGTCTCCGGGTCCCAGGGTCTCAGGACCTCTGGGTCTCAGGGTCTCAGTGTCTCAGGGTCTCAGGGCCTCTGTGTCTCAGTGTCTCAGTGTCTCAGGGTCCCAGGGTCTCAGGACCTCTGGGTCGCTGTGTCTCTGAGTCTCAATGTCTCAATGTCTCAGCGTCTCTGGGTCTCAGTGTCTCAGGGCCTCTGGGTCTCTGGGTCTCTGAGTCTCAGTGACTCAAGGTCTCAGGGTCTCAGGGCCTTTGAGTCACTTTGTCTCAAGGTCTCAGGGCCTCTGGTTCTCTGGGTCTCTGAGTCTCAATGTCTCAGTGTGTCAGTGTCTCAGGTCCTCTGGGTCTCTGAGTCTCAATGTCTCAGTGTCTCAGTGTCTCAGGGTTTCAGGGCCTCTGGGTCTCTGGGTCTCTGAATCTCAATGTCTCAGTGTCTCAGTGTCTCAGGGTCTCAGGGCCACTGGGTCTCAGTGTCTCAGGGTCTCAGGGCCTCTGGGTCTCTGGGACTCAATGTCTCAGTGTCTCAGGATCTCAGGGTCGCAAGGTCTCAGGGCCTCTGGTTCTCTGTGTCTCAGTGCCTCAGTGTCTCTGGGTCTCAGGGTCTCAGTGTCTCAGGGCCTCTGGGTCTCTGTGTCTCAGGGTCTCAGGACCTCTGGGTCTCAGGGTCTCAGTGTCTCATGGTCTCAGGGCCTCTGGGTCTCAATGTCTCAGTGTCTTAGGGTCTCAGAGCCTCTGGGTCTACGTGTCTCAGTGTCTCTGTGTCTCAGTGTCTCGGGTTCCCTGGGTCTCTGTGTCTCAGTGTCTCAGGGTCTCTGGATAACTGGTTCGCAGTGTCTCAGGGTCTCAGGCACTCAGGGCCTCTGGGTCTCTGTGTGTAATTGTCTCAGGGCCTCTGGATCTCTGTGTTTCTGAGTCTCAATGTCTCAGTGTCTCAGTGTCTCAGGGTCCCAGAGTCTCAGGACCTGTGGGTCTCAGGGTCTCAGTGTATCAGGGTCTCAGGGCCTCTGCGTCTCTGGGTCTCAATGTCTCTGTGTCTCAGTGTCTCAGTGTCTCAGGGTCTCAGGGCCTCTGGGCCTCTGGGTCTCTGAGTCTCAGGGTCTCAGGGCCTTTGAGTCACTGTGTCTCAGGGTCTCAGGGCCTCTGGGTCTCTGGGTCTCTGAGTCTCAATGTCTCAGTGTCTCAGTGTCTAAGGGTCTCAGGGCCTCTGTGTCTCAGTGTCTCAGTTTCTCAGTGTCTCAGGTCCTCTGGGTCTCTGAGTCTCAATGTCTCAGTGTCTCAGGGTCCCAGGGTCACAGGGCCTCTGGGTCTCTGAGTCTCAATGTCTCAGTGTCTCAGGGTCTCTGGGTCTCTGGGTCTCAGTGTCTCAGGGTCTCTGGGTCTCAGTGTCTCAGGGCCTTTGGGTCTCTGGGTCTCTGGGTCTCTGAGTTTCAGGGTCTCAGGGCCTTTGAGTCACTGTGTCTCAGGGTCTCAGGGCCTCTGGGTCTCTGGGTCTCTGAGTCTCAATGTCTCAGTGTCTCAGTGTCTAAGGGTCTCAGGGCCTCTGTGTCTCAGTGTCTCAGTTTCTCAGTGTCTCAGGTCCTCTGGGTCTCTGAGTCTCAATATCTCAGTGTCTCAGGGTCCCAGGGTCACAGGGCCTCTGGGTCTCTGAGTCTCAGTGTCTCAGGGTCTCTGGGTCTCAGTATCTCAAGGTCTCTGGGTCTCAGTGTCTCAGTGTCTCAGTGTCTCAGTGTCTCAGGGTTTCAGGGCCTCTGGGTCTCTGAGTCTCAATGTCTCAGTTTCTCAGTGTCTCAGGGCCTCTGGGTCTCTGGGACTCAATGCCTCAGTGTCTCAGGATCTCAGGTACTCAAGCTCTCAGGGCCTCTGGTTCTCTGTGTCTCAGTGTCTCAGGGTCTCAGGGCCTCTGGGTCTCTGTGTCTCAGGGACAATGGGTCTCAGTGTCTCAGTGTCTCAGTGTCTCAGGGTCTCAGGGCCTCTGGGTCTCTGGGACTCAACGTCTCAGTGTCTCAGGGTCTCAGGTTCTCAAGGTCTCAAGGCCTCTGGATCTCTGTGTCTCAGTGTCTCAGGGTCTCTGGGTCTGAGTATCTCAGTATCTCAGGGCCTCTAGGTCTCAGTGTCTCAGGGTCTCAGGACCTCTGGGTCTCTGTGTCTCAGTGTCTCAGGGTCTCCTGGTCTCTGGGTCTCTGAGTCTCAGTGTCTCAGGGTCTCTGGGTCTCAGGGACTCAGCGTCTCAGTGTCTCAGGGTCTCAGGTTCTCTGGGTCGCAGTATCTCAGGGCCTCTGGGTCTCAGTGTCTCAGGGTCCCAGGGTCTCAGTATCTCAGTATCTCAGGGCCTCTGGGTCTCTGTGTCTCAGGGACAATGGGTCTCAGTGTCTCAGGGTCTCAGGGTCTCCTGGTCTCTGGGTCTCTGAGTCTCAGTGTCTCAGGGTCTCTGGGTCTCAGGGACTCAGTGTCTCAGTGTCTCAGGGTCCCAGTGTCTCTGGGTCTCAGTATCTCAGTATCTCAGGGCCTCTGGGTCGCTGTGTCTCAGGGTCTCCGGGTCTAAGGGCCTTTGGGTCTCTGGGTCATTGGGTCTCTGTGTCTCAGTGTCTCAGAGTCTCAGGGCCTCTGGGTCTCTGTGTCTCAGGTTCTCAGAGTCTTAGGGCCTCTGGGTCTCCGTGTCTCAGTGTCTCAGAGTCTCAGGGCCTCTGGGTCTCTGTGTCTCAGGGTCTCCGGGTCTAAGGGCCTTTGGGTCTCTGGGTCATTGGGTCTCTGTGTCTCAGGTTCTCAGAGTCTCAGGGCCTCTGGTCTCTGTGTCTCAGTGTCTTAGAGTCTCAGGGCCTCTGGGTCTCTGTGTCTCAGGTTCTCAGAGTCTCAGGGCCTCTGGGTCTCTGTGTCTCAGTGTCTCAGAGTCTCAGGGCCTCTGGGTCTCTGTGTCTCAGTATCTCAGAGTCTCAGGGCCTCTGGGTCCCTGTGTCTCAGGGTCACAGGGTCTCAGGGCCTCTGGGTCTCAGGGTCTCAGTGCCTCAGGGTCTCAGGGCCTCTGGGTCTCAGTGTCTCAGGGTCTCAGAGTCTCAGGACCTCTGAGTCTCAGTGTCTCTGTGTCTCAGGGTCTCAGCGCCTCTGGGTCTCTGTGTCTCAGTATCTCAGAGTCTAAGGTCCTCTGGGCCTCTGGGTCTCTGAGTCTCAATATCTCAGTGTCTCAGTGACTCAGGGTCCCAGGGTCTCAGGACCTCTGGGTCTCAGTGTATCAGGGTCTGAGGGTCTCTGCGTCTCTGGGTCTCAATGTCTCAGTGTCTCAGGGTCTCAGGGCCTCTGGGTCTCTGGGACTCAATGTCTCAGTGTCTCAGGGTCTCTGGGTCTGAGTATCTCAGTATCTCAGGGCCTCTGGGTCTCAGTGTCTCAGGGTCTCTGGGTCTAAGTATCTCAGTATCTCAGGGCCTCTGGGTCTCTGTGTCTCAGGGTCTCAGGGTCTCAGGGCCTCTGGGTCACTGGGTCTCAGGGTCTCAGGGTCTCAGGGCCCTTGTGTCTCAGGGTCTCAGTGCCTCAGGGTCTCAGGGCTTCTGGGTCTCAGTGTCTCAGGGTCTCAGAGTCTCAGGATCTCTGGGTCACTGTGTCTCAGGGTCTCAGGGTCTCAGCGCCTCTGGGTCTCTGTGTCTCAGTATCTCAGTGTCTATGGTCCTCCGGGCCTCTGGGTCTCTGAGTCTCAATGTCTCAGTGTCTCAGGGTGTCAGGGCCCCAGGGTCTCAGGGCCTCTGGGCCTCTGGGTCTCTGAGTCTCAATGTCTCAGTGTCTCAGTGTCTCTGCGTCCCAGGTTCTCAGGACCTCTGGGTCTCAGGGTCTCAGTTTATCAGGGTCACAGGGCCTCTGCGTCTCTGGGTCTCAATGTCTCAGTGTCTCAGGGTCTCAGGGCCTCTGGGTCTCTGTGCCTCAGTGTCTCAGGGACTCAGGCCCTCTGGGTCTCTGGGTCTCTGAGTCTCAATGTCTCAGTGTGTCAGTGTCTGAGGGTCTCAGGGCCTCTGTGTCTCAGTGTCTCAGGTCCTCTGGGTCTCTGGGTCTCTGGGTCTCTGAGTCTCAATTTCTCAATGTCTCAGTGTCTCAAGGTCTCAGTGTCTTAGGGCCTCTGGGTCTCTGGGTATCTGAGTCTCAATGTCTCAGTGTCTCAGGGGTCAGGGCCTCTGGGTCTCAGTGTCTCAGGGCCACTGCGTCTCAGTGTCTCAGTGTCTCAGGGCTTCTGGGTCTCTGGGACTCAATGTCTCAGTGTCTCAGGGTCAGAGGCTCTCAAGGTCTCAGGGCCTCTAGTTCTCTGTGTCTCAGCCTCTTGGTCTCTGGGTCTCTGTGTCTCAGGTTCTCAGAGTCTCAGGGCCTCTGGGTCTCAGAGTCTCAGTGTCAGAGGGTCTCAGGGCCTCTGGGTCTCTGTGTCTCAGTGACTCAGGGTCTCAAGGCCTCCGGGTCTCTGTGTCTCAATGTCTCAGTGTCTCAGTGTGTCAGGGTCCCAGGGTGTCAGGGCCTCTGGGCCTCAGGATCTCTGAATCATAATGTCTCAGTGTCTCAGTGTCCCAGGTTCTCAGGACCTCTGGGTCTCAGTGTCTCAGGGTCTCAGGACCTCTGGGTCTCAGGGTCTCAGTTTATCAGAGTCTCAGGGCCTCTCCGTCTCTGGTTCTCAACGTCTCAGTGTCTCAGGGCCTCTGGGTCTCTGGGTCTCAGTGTCTCAGGGACACAGGCCCTCTGGGTCTCTGGGTCTCTGAGTCTCAATGCCTCAGTGTCTCAGGGTCTCAGGGCCACTGGGTCTCTGTCTCAGGGCCTCTGGGTTTCAGTGTCTCAGTGTCTCATCGTCTCAGAGCCTCTGGGTCTCTGGGACTCAATGTCTCAGTGTCTCAGGGTCGCAGGGTCTCAAGGTCTCAGGGCCTCTGGTTCTCTTTGTCTCAGTGTCTCAGGTTCTCAGAGTCTCAGGGCCTCTGGGTCTCTGGGTCTCTGTGTCTCAGGTTCTCAGAGTCTCAGGGCCTCTGTGTCTCTGTGTCTCAGGGTCTCAAGTGTCGCAGGGCCTCTGTGTCTCCGGGTCTCAGTGTCGCAGGGTCTCAGGGTCTCAGTTACTTTGGGTCTCAGGGTCTCAGTGACTCAGGGTCTCTGGGTCTCAGGGTCTCAGTGTCACAGGGTCTCAGGGCCTGTGTGTCTCTGGGTCTCTGTGTCGCAATGTCTCAGGGTCTCAGGGTCTCAGGGCCTCTGGGTCTCTCTGTCTCATGTCCTCTGGGTCTCTGGGTTTCTGACTCTCAATGTCTCAGTGTCTCAGGGTCTCAGTGTCTCAGGGCCTCTGGGTCTCTGGGTCTCTGAGTCTCAATGTCTCAGTGTCTCAGGGTCTCAGGACCTCTGGGTCTCTGGGTCTCTGAGTCTCAATGTCTCAATGTCTCAGTGTCTCAGGGTCTCAGGGCCTCTGGGTCTCTGTGTCTCAGGTTCTCAGGACCTCTGGGTCTCAGGGTCTCAGTGTCTCATGGCCTCAGGGCCTCTGGGTCTCTGGGTCTCAATGTCTCAGTGTCATAGGGTCTCAGAGCCTCTGGGTCTACGCGTCTCAGTGTCTCAGGGTCTCAGTGTCTCGGGTTCTCTTGGTCTCTGAGTCTCAATGTCTCAGTATCTCAGTGTCTCAGGGTCTCAGGACTTCTGGGTCTCTGAGTCTCCGTGTCTCAGGGCCTCTGGGTTTCTGTGTCTCATTGTCTCAGGGCCTCTGGGTCTCTGGTTCGCAGTGTCCCAGGGTCTCAGGGCCTCTGGGTCTTGTGTCTCATTGTCTCAGGGCCTCTGGGTCTCTGTGTTTCTGAGTCTCAATGTCTCAGTGTCTCAGTGTCTCAGGGTCCCAGAGTCTCAGGACCTCTGGGTCTCATGGTTTCAGTGTATCAAGGTCTCAGGGCCTCTGCGTCTCTGGGTCTCAATGTCTCAGTGTCTCAAGGTCTCAGGGCCTCTGTGTCTGAGTGTCTCAGTGTCTCAGGGTCCCAGGGTCTCAGGACCTCTGAGTCTCTGTGTCTCTGAGTCTCAGTGTCTCAGTGTCTCAGTGTCTCAGCGTCTCTGGGTCTCAGTGTCTCAGGGCCTTTGGGTCTCTGGGTCTCTGGGTCTCTGAGTCTCAGTGTCTCAGTGTCTCAGGTCTCAGGGTCTCAGGGCCTCTGTGTCTCAGGGTCTCAGCGCCTCTGGGTCTCTGTGTCTCTGAGTCTCAATGTCTCAGTGTCTCAGGGTCTCAGGGCCTTTGAGTCACTGTGTCTCAGGGTATCAGGGCCTCTGGGTCTCTGGGTCTCAGTTTCTCAGTCTCTCAGGTCCTCTGGGTCTCTGAGTCTCAATGTCTCAGTTTCTCAGGGTTTCAGGGCCTCTGGGTCTCTGGGTCTCTGAGTCTCAATGTCTCAGTGTCTCAGGATCTCAGGGCCTCTGTGTCTCAGTGCCACAGTGTCACACGTCCTCTGGGTCTCTGGGTCTCTGAGTCTCAATGTCTCTGGGTCTCAGTGTCTCAGGGTCTCAGGACCTCTGGGTCTCTGAGTCTCAATGTCTCAATGTCTCAGTGTCTCAGGGTCTCAGGGTCTCAGGGTCTCAGGGCCTCTGGGTCTCTGTGTCTCAGGTTCTCAGGACCTCTGGGTCTCAGGGTCTCAGTGTCTCATGGCCTCAGGGCCTCTGGGTCTCTGGGTCTCAATGTCTCAGTGTCTCAGGGTCTCAGAGCCTCTGGGTCTACGCGTCTCTGGGTCTCAGTGTCTCAGTGTCTCGGGTTCTCTTGGTCTCTGAGTCTCAATGTCTCAGTATCTCAGTGTCTCAGGGTCTCAGGACCTCTGTGTCTCTGAGTCTCCGTGTCTCAGTGTCTCAGGGCCTCTGGGTTTCTGTGTCTCATTGTCTCAGGGCCTCTGGGTCTCTGGTTCGCAGTGTCCCAGGGTCTCAGGGCCTCTGGGTCTTGTTTCTCATTGTCTCAGGGCCTCTGGGTCTCTGTGTCTCAGGGTCTCAGGGCCTCTGGGTCTCAGAGTCTCAGTGCCTCAGGGCCTTTGGGTCTCAGTGTCTCAGGGACTCAGGCCCTCTGGGTCTCTGGGCCTCTGAGTCTCAGTGTCTCAGGGTCTCAGTGGCTCAGTGTCTCAGGGTCTCAGGGTCTCTGGGTCTGAGTATCTCAGTATCTCAGGGCCTCTGGGTCTCTGTGTCTCTGTGTCTCAGGGCCTCTGGGTCTCTGTGTCTCAGGTTCTCAGAGTCTCAGGGCCTCTGGGTCTCAGTGTCTCAGGGTCTCAGCGCCTCTGGGTCTCTATGTCTCAGTATCTCAGGGTCTAAGGTCCTCAGGGCCTCTGGGTCTCTGAGTCTCAATATCTCGGTGTCTCAGTGTCTGAGGGTCTCAGGGCCTCTGAGTCTCAGATTTTCAGTGTCACAGGGTCTCAGGGCCTCTGGGTCTCTGTGTCTCAGTGTCTCAGGGTCTCAAGGCCTCTGGGTCTCTGAGTCTCAATGTCTCAGTGTCTCAGTGTGTCAGGGTCCCAGGGTCTCAGGGCCTCTGGGCCTCTGGGTCTCTGAGTCTCAGTGTCTCAGTGTCTCAGTGTCTCAGGGTCTCAAGGCCTCTGGGTCTCTGAGTCTCAATGTCTCAGTGTCTCAATGTCTCAGGGTCTCAGGGTCTCAGGGCCTCTGTGTCTCAGGGTCTCAGCGTCTCTGGGTCTCTGTGTCTCAGTGTCTCAGGGTCTCAGGGCCTCTGGGTCTATGCGTCTCAGTGTCTCAGTGTCTCGGGGTCTCTGGGTCTCTAAGCCTCAATGTCTCAGTATCTCAGTGTCTCAGGGTCTGAGGGCGTCTGGGTTTCTGGGCCTCAGGACCTCTGGGTCTCAGGGTCTCAGTGTCTCAGGGCCTCTTGGTCTATGCGTCTCAGTGTCTCAGTGTCTCAGGGTCTCTACGTCTCTGAGTCTCAATGTCTCAGTATCTCAGGGCCTCTGGGTCTCTGTGTCTCAGTGTTTCAGGGCCTCTGGGTTTCTTTGTCTCAGTGTTTCAGGGCCTCTGGGTCTCTGTGTCTCAGGACCTCTGGGTCTCTGTGTTTCTGAGTCTCAGTGTCTCAGGGTCCCAAGGTCTCAGGGCCTCTGCGTCTCTGGGTCTCAATGTCTCAGTGTCTCAGGGTCTCAGGGCCTCTGGGTCACTAAGTCTCAATGCCTCAGTGTCTCAATGTCTCAGGGTCCCAGGGTCTCAGGGCCTCTGGGTCTCTGTGTCTCAGTGTCTCAGTGTTTCAGGGTCTCAGGGCCTCTGGGTCTCTGGGTCTCTGAGTCTCAATGTCTCAGTGTGTCATGGTCGCAGGGTTCCAGGGCCTCTGGGTCTCGGTGTCTTAGTGTCTCAGTGTCGCAGGGCCTCTGGGTCTCTCTGTCTCATGTCCTCTGAGTCTCTGGATTTCTGAGTCTCAATGTCTCAGGGTGTCAGGGTCCCAGGGTGTCAGGGTCTCAGGGGCTCAGCGTCTCAGGGTCTCTGTGTCTCAGGGTCTCAGGGTCTCAGGGTCTCAGGGCCTCTGGGTCTCTGGGTCTCAGTGTCTCAGGGTCTCAGGGCCTCTGGGTCTCAGTGTCTCAGGGACTCAGGCCCTCTGTGTCTCTGGGTCTCTGAGTCTCAGTGTCTCAGGGTCTCAGCGTCTCAGGACCTCTGGGTCCCTGTGTCTCAGTGTCTCAGGGTCTCAGGGTCTCTGAGTCTCAATGACTCAGTGTCTCAGTGTCTCAGGGTCTTAGGGTCTCAGGGTCTCAGGGACTCAGCGCCTCAGTGTCTCAGGGTCTCTGGGTCTCAGTATCTCAGTATCTCAGGGTCTCTGTGACTCACGTTCTCAGAGTCTCAGGGCCTCTGGGTCTCAGTGTCTCAGTGCCTCAGGTTCTCAAGGCCTCTGGGTCTCAGTGTCTCAGGGTCCCAGGGTCACAGGGCCTCTGGGTCTCTGAGTCTCAATGTCTCAGTGTCTCAGTGTCTCAGGGTCTCAGCGCCTCTGGGTCTCTATGTCTCAGTATCTCAGGGTCTAAGGTCCTCAGGGCCTCTGGGTCTCTGAGTCTCAATATCTCGGTGTCTCAGTGTCTGAGGGTCTCAGGGCCTCTGAGTCTCAGATTTTCAGTGTCACAGGGTCTCAGGGCCTCTGGGTCTCTGTGTCTCAGTGTCTCAGGGTCTCAAGGCCTCTGGGTCTCTGAGTCTCAATGTCTCAGTGTCTCAGTGTGTCAGGGTCCCAGGGTCTCAGGGCCTCTGGGCCTCTGGGTCTCTGAGTCTCATGTCTCAGTGTCTCAGTGTCTCAGGGTCTCAAGGCCTCTGGGTCTCTGAGTCTCAATGTCTCAGTGTCTCAATGTCTCAGGGTCTCAGGGTCTCAGGGCCTCTGTGTCTCAGGGTCTCAGCGTCTCTGGGTCTCTGGGTCTCAGTGTCTCAGTGTCTCAGGGTCTCAGGGCCTCTGGGTCTCTGTGTCTCAGTGTCTCAGGGTCTCAGGGCCTCTGGGTCTATGCGTCTCAGTGTCTCAGTGTCTCAGTGTCTCGGGGTCTCTGGGTCTCTAAGCCTCAATGTCTCAGTATCTCAGTGTCTCAGGGTCTGAGGGCGTCTGGGTTTCTGGGCCTCAGGACCTCTGGGTCTCAGGGTCTCAGTGTCTCAGGGCCTCTTGGTCTATGCGTCTCAGTGTCTCAGTGTCTCAGGGTCTCTACGTCTCTGAGTCTCAATGTCTCAGTATCTCAGGGCCTCTGGGTCTCTGTGTCTCAGTGTTTCAGGGCCTCTGGGTTTCTTTGTCTCAGTGTTTCAGGGCCTCTGGGTCTCTGTGTCTCAGGACCTCTGGGTCTCTGTGTTTCTGAGTCTCAGTGTCTCAGGGTCCCAAGGTCTCAGGGCCTCTGCGTCTCTGGGTCTCAATGTCTCAGTGTCTCAGGGTCTCAGGGCCTCTGGGTCACTGAGTCTCAATGCCTCAGTGTCTCAATGTCTCAGGGTCCCAGGGTCTCAGGGCCTCTGGGTCTCTGTGTCTCAGTGTCTCAGTGTTTCAGGGTCTCAGGGCCTCTGGGTCTCTGGGTCTCTGAGTCTCAATGTCTCAGTGTGTCATGGTCGCAGGGTTCCAGGGCCTCTGGGTCTCGGTGTCTTAGTGTCTCAGTGTCGCAGGGCCTCTGGGTCTCTCTGTCTCATGTCCTCTGAGTCTCTGGATTTCTGAGTCTCAATGTCTCAGGGTGTCAGGGTCCCAGGGTGTCAGGGTCTCAGGGGCTCAGCGTCTCAGGGTCTCTGTGTCTCAGGGTCTCAGGGTCTCAGGGCCTCTGGGTCTCTGGGTCTCAGTGTCTCAGGGTCTCAGGGCCTCTGGGTCTCAGTGTCTCAGGGACTCAGGCCCTCTGTGTCTCTGGGTCTCTGAGTCTCAGTGTCTCAGGGTCTCAGCGTCTCAGGACCTCTGGGTCCCTGTGTCTCAGTGTCTCAGGGTCTCAGGGTCTCTGAGTCTCAATGACTCAGTGTCTCAGTGTCTCAGGGTCTTAGGGTCTCAGGGTCTCAGGGACTCAGCGCCTCAGTGTCTCAGGGTCTCTGGGTCTCAGTATCTCAGTATCTCAGGGTCTCTGTGACTCACGTTCTCAGAGTCTCAGGGCCTCTGGGTCTCAGTGTCTCAGTGCCTCAGGTTCTCAAGGCCTCTGGGTCTCAGTGTCTCAGGGAATCAGGCCCTCTGGGTCTCTGGGTCTCTGAGTCTCAGTGTCTCCGGGTCTCAGCGTCTCAGGACCTCTGGGTCTCAGTGTCTCAGTGTCTGAGGGTCTCAGGGCCTCTGGGTCTCTGGGACTCAATGTCTCAGTGTCTCAGGATCTCAGGGTCTCAAGGCCTCAGAGCCTCTGTTTCTCTGTGTCTCAGTGTCTCAGTGTCTCTGTGTCTCAGGGTCTCGTGGCCTCTGGGTCTCTGGGTCTCTGCGTCTCAATGTCTCAGTGTCTCAGTGTCTCAGGGTCTCAGAGTCTCAGGGCCTCTGGGCCTCAGTGTCTCAGGGTCTCAGGGTCTCAGGATCTCAGGGCCTCTGGGTCTCTGTGTCTCAGGGTCTCATGGTCTCAGGGCCTCTGGGTCTCTGTGTCTCAGGGTCTCAGGGCCTCTGGGTCTCAGGGTGTCAGTGCCTCAGGGTCTCAGGGCCGTTGGGTCTCTGAGTCTCAATATCTCAGTGTCTCAGTGTCTCAGGGTCTCTGGGCCTCTGGGTCTCTGTGTCTCAGGGTCTCAGGACTTCTGGGTCTCAATGTCTCAGTGTCTCAGTGTCTCAGGGCCTCTGGGTCTATGCGTCTCAGTGTCTCAGGGCCTCTGGGTCTCTGAGTCTCAATGTCCTCGTATCTCAGTGTCTCAGAGTCTCAGGACCTCTGGGTCTCTGAGTCTCAGTGTCTCAGGGCCTCTGGGTCCCTGGGTCTCTGAGTCTCAATGTCTCAGTGTCTCAGTGTCTCAGGGTCCCAGGGTCTCAGGACCTTTAGGTCTCTGGGTCTCAGTGTATCAGGGTCTCAGGGCCTCTGCGTCTTTGGGTCTCAATGTCTCAGTGTCTCAGGGTCTCAGGGTCTCAGGGCCTCTCTGTCTCAGTGTCTCAGGGTCTCAGGTCCTCTGGGTCTCTGGGTCTCTGAGTCTCTGTCTCTCAGGGTCTCAGGGTCTCAGGGCCACTGGGTCTCAGGGTCTCAGTGTCTCAGGGTCTCAGTGCCTCTGTATCTCTGTGTCTCAGGGACTCAGTGTCTCAGGCCCTCTGGGTCTCAGGGCCTCTGGGTCTCTGGGTCTCATTGTCTCAGGATCTCAGGGCCTCTGGGTCTCTGTGTCTCAGTGTCTCAGGGCCTCTGGGTCTCAGGGTCTCAGTGTCTCAGGGTCTCAGGGCCTCTGGGTCTCTGTGTCTCAGGGTCTCAGGGCCTCTGGGTCTCAGGGTCTCAGTGTCTCAGTGTCTCTGGGTCTCAGGGTCTCAGGACCTCCGCGTCTCTGTGTCTCAGTGACTCAGGGTCTCAGGGCCTCAGGGTCTCTGGGTCTCTGAGTTTCAATGTCTCAGTGTCTCAGTGTCTCAGGGCCTCTGGGTCTCATGGTCTCAGTGTCTTAGGGTCTCATGGCCTCTGGTTCTCAATGTCTCAGTGTCTCAGGGTCTCAGGGCCTCTGTGTCTCTGTGTCTCAGGGACTCAGTGTCTCAGACCCTCTTGGTCTCAGGGACTCTGGGTCTCTGTGTCTCAATGTCTCAGTGTCTCAGCGTCTCAGGGCCTCTGGGTCTCTAGGTCTCAATGTCTCAGTGTCTCAGGATCTTAGGGCCTCTGGGTCTCTGTGTCTCACTGTCTCAGGGTCTCAGGGCCCCAGGGTCACTGTGTCTCAGGGTCTCAGGGCCGCTGGGTCTCAGGGTCTCAGGTCCTCGAGGTCTCAGGGTCTCCGGGCCGCTGGGTCTCAGGGTCTCAGTGTCTCAGGGTCTCAGGGCCTCTAGGTCTCAGGGTCTCAGTGTCTCAGGGTCTCCGGACCCATGGGTCTTTGGGTCTCAGTGTCTCAGGGTCTCAGGGCCTCTGGGTCTCTGGGTCTCTGAGTCTCAGTGTCTCAGGGTCTCAGGGCACCTGGGACTCTGGGTCTCTGAGTCTCTGTGTCTCAGGGTCTCAGGGTCTCAGGCCACTGGGTCTCAGGGTCTCAGTGTCTCAGGGTCTCAGTGCCTCTGGGTCTCTGTGTCTAAGGGTCTCAGGGTCTCAGGGCCTCTAAGTCTCGGGGTGTCAGTGCCTCAGGGTCTCAGGGCCTCTGGGTCTCAGTGTCTCAGGGACACAGGCCATCTGGGCCTCTGGGTCTCTGAGTCTCAGTGTCTCAGGGTCTCAGAGTCTCAGGACCTCTGGGTCTCTGTGTCTCAGTGTCTCAGGGTCTCTGGCTCTCTGGGTCTCTGTCTCAGTGTCTCAGGGTCTCAGAGTCTCAGAGTCTCAGGACCTCTGGGTCTCTGTGTCTCAGTGTCTCAGGGTGTCAGGGCCTCTGCATCTCTGGGCCTCTGAGTCTCAATGTCTCAGTTTCTCAGTGTCTCAGGGTCTCAGCGCCTCTGGGTCTCTGTGTCTCAGTGTCTCAGGGTCTCTGGGTCTCTGTGTCTCAGGGTCTCAGGGCCTCTGCGTCTCTAGGTCTCAGTGTCTCAGGGTCTCAGGGCCTCTGGGTCTCAGTGTCTCAGGGTCTCAGGGCCTTTGGGTCTCTGAGTCTCAATATCTCAGTGTCTCACGGTCTCTGGGCCTCTGGGTCTCTGTGTCTCAGGGTCTCAGGACTTCTGGGTCTCAATGTCTCAGTGTCTCAGGGCCTCTGGGTCTATGCGTCTCAGTGTCTCAGGGCCTCTGGGTCTCTGAGTCTCAATGTCTTCGTATCTCAGTGTCTCAGAGTCTCAGGACCTCTGGGTCTCTGAGTCTCAGTGTCTCAGAGCATCTGGGTCCCTGGGTCTCTGAGTCTCAATGTCTCAGTGACTCAGTGTCTCAGGGTCCCAGGGTCTCAGGACCTTTAGGTCTCTGGGTCTCAGTGTATCAGGGTCTCAGGGCCTCTGCGTCTCTGGGTCTCAATGTCTCAGTGTCTCAGGGTCTCAGGGTCTCAGGGCCTCTCTGTCTCAGTGTCTCAGGGTCTCAGGGCCTCTGGGTCTCTGGGACTCAATGCCTCAGTGTCTCAGGATCTCAGGTACTCAAGCTCTCAGGGCCTCTGGTTCTCTGTGTCTCAGTGTCTCAGGGTCTCAGGGCCTCTGGGACTCAAGGTCTCAGTGCCTCAGAGTCTCAGTGCCTCTGGGTCTCAGTGTCTCAGGGACTCAGGCCCTCTGGGTCTCTGGGTCTCTGAGTCTCAGTGTCTCAGGGTCTCCGGGTCTCTAGGTCTCTGAGTCTCAATGTCTCAGTGCCTCAGGGTCTCAGGGTCTCAGTATCTCAGTATCTCAGGGACTCTGTGTCTCTGTGTCTCAGGGTCTCTGTGTCTCAGGGCATCTGGGTCTCAGAGTCTCAGTGCCTCAGGGTCTCTGGGCCTTTGGGTCTCAGTGTCTCAGGGACTCAGGCCCTCTGGGTCTCTGAGTCTCTGAGTCTCAGTGTCTCAGGACCTCTGGGTCACTCTGTCTCAGTGGCTCAGGGTCTCAGGGCCTCTGGGTCTCTGTGTCTCAGGGACAATGGGTCTCTGGGACTCAACGTCTCAGTGTCTCAGGGTCTCAAGTTCTCAAGGTCTCAAGGCCTCTGGATCTCTGTGTCTCAGTGTCTCAGGGTCTCTGGGTCTGAGTATCTCAGTATCTCAGGGCCTCTAGGTCTCAGTGTCTCAGGGTCTCAGGACCTCTGGGTCTCTGTGTCTCAGTGTCTCAGGGTCTCCTGGTCTCTGGGTCTCTGAGTCTCAGTGTCTCAGGGTCTCTGGGTCTCAGGGACTCAGCGTCTCAGTGTCTCAGGGTCTCAGGTTCTCTGGGTCGCAGTATCTCAGGGCCTCTGGGTCTCAGTGTCTCAGGGTCCCAGGGTCTCAGTACCTCAGTATCTCAGGGCCTCTGGGTCTCTGTGTCTCAGGGACAATGGGTCTCAGTGTCTCAGGGTCTCAGGGTCTCCTGGTCTCTGGGTCTCTGAGTCTCAGTGTCTCAGGGTCTCTGGGTCTCAGGGACTCAGTGTCTCAGTGTCTCAGGGTCCCAGTGTCTCTGGGTCTCAGTATCTCAGTATCTCAGGGCCTCTGGGTCGCTGTGTCTCAGGGTCTCCGGGTCTAAGGGCCTTTGGGTCTCTGGGTCATTGGGTCTCTGTGTCTCAGTGTCTCAGAGTCTCAGGGCCTCTGGGTCTCTGTGTCTCAGGTTCTCAGAGTCTTAGGGCCTCTGGGTCTCCGTGTCTCAGTGTCTCAGAGTCTCAGGGCCTCTGGGTCTCTGTGTCTCAGGGTCTCCGGGTCTAAGGGCCTTTGGGTCTCTGGGTCATTGGGTCTCTGTGTCTCAGGTTCTCAGAGTCTCAGGGCCTCTGGTCTCTGTGTCTCAGTGTCTTAGAGTCTCAGGGCCTCTGGGTCTCTGTGTCTCAGGTTCTCAGAGTCTCAGGGCCTCTGGGTCTCTGTGTCTCAGTGTCTCAGAGTCTCAGGGCCTCTGGGTCTCTGTGTCTCAGTATCTCAGAGTCTCAGGGCCTCTGGGTCCCTGTGTCGCAGGGTCACAGGGTCTCAGGGCCTCTGGGTCTCAGGGTCTCAGTGCCTCAGGGTCTCAGGGCCTCTGGGTCTCAGTGTCTCAGGGTCTCAGAGTCTCAGGACCTCTGAGTCTCAGTGTCTCTGTGTCTCAGGGTCTCAGCGCCTCTGGGTCTCTGTGTCTCAGCATCTCAGAGTCTAAGGTCCTCTGGGCCTCTGGGTCTCTGAGTCTCAATATCTCAGTGTCTCAGTGTCTCAGGGTCCCAGGGTCTCAGGACCTCTGGGTCTCAGTGTATCAGGGTCTGAGGGTCTCTGCGTCTCTGGGTCTCAATGTCTCAGTGTCTCAGGGTCTCAGGGCCTCTGGGTCTCTGGGACTCAATGTCTCAGTGTCTCAGGGTCTCTGGGTCTGAGTATCTCAGTATCTCAGGGCCTCTGGGTCTCAGTGTCTCAGGGTCTCTGGGTCTAAGTATCTCAGTATCTCAGGGCCTCTGGGTCTCTGTGTCTCAGGGTCTCAGGGTCTCAGGGCCTCTGGGTCACTGGGTCTCAGGGTCTCAGGGTCTCAGGGCCCTTGTGTCTCAGGGTCTCAGTGCCTCAGGGTCTCAGGGCTTCTGGGTCTCAGTGTCTCAGGGTCTCAGAGTCTCAGGATCTCTGGGTCACTGTGTCTCAGGGTCTCAGGGTCTCAGCGCCTCTGGGTCTCTGTGTCTCAGTATCTCAGTGTCTATGGTCCTCCGGGCCTCTGGGTCTCTGAGTCTCAATGTCTCAGTGTCTCAGGGTGTCAGGGCCCCAGGGTCTCAGGGCCTCTGGGCCTCTGGGTCTCTGAGTCTCAATGTCTCAGTGTCTCAGTGTCTCTGCGTCCCAGGTTCTCAGGACCTCTGGGTCTCAGGGTCTCAGTTTATCAGGGTCACAGGGCCTCTGCGTCTCTGGGTCTCAATGTCTCAGTGTCTCAGGGTCTCAGGGCCTCTGGGTCTCTGTGCCTCAGTGTCTCAGGGACTCAGGCCCTCTGGGTCTCTGGGTCTCTGAGTCTCAATGTCTCAGTGTGTCAGTGTCTGAGGGTCTCAGGGCCTCTGTGTCTCAGTGTCTCAGGTCCTCTGGGTCTCTGGGTCTCTGGGTCTCTGAGTCTCAATTTCTCAATGTCTCAGTGTCTCAAGGTCTCAGTGTCTTAGGGCCTCTGGGTCTCTGGGTATCTGAGTCTCAATGTCTCAGTGTCTCAGGGGTCAGGGCCTCTGGGTCTCAGTGTCTCAGGGCCACTGCGTCTCAGTGTCTCAGTGTCTCAGGGCTTCTGGGTCTCTGGGACTCAATGTCTCAGTGTCTCAGGGTCAGAGGCTCTCAAGGTCTCAGGGCCTCTAGTTCTCTGTGTCTCAGCCTCTTGGTCTCTGGGTCTCTGTGTCTCAGGTTCTCAGAGTCTCAGGGCCTCTGGGTCTCAGAGTCTCAGTGTCAGAGGGTCTCAGGGCCTCTGGGTCTCTGTGTCTCAGTGACTCAGGGTCTCAAGGCCTCCGGGTCTCTGTGTCTCAATGTCTCAGTGTCTCAGTGTGTCAGGGTCCCAGGGTGTCAGGGCCTCTGGGCCTCAGGATCTCTGAATCATAATGTCTCAGTGTCTCAGTGTCCCAGGTTCTCAGGACCTCTGGGTCTCAGTGTCTCAGGGTCTCAGGGTCTCAGGACCTCTGGGTCTCAGGGTCTCAGTTTATCAGAGTCTCAGGGCCTCTCCGTCTCTGGTTCTCAACGTCTCAGTGTCTCAGGGCCTCTGGGTCTCTGTGTCTCAGTGTCTCAGGGACACAGGCCCTCTGGGTCTCTGGGTCTCTGAGTCTCAATGCCTCAGTGTCTCAGGGTCTCAGGGCCACTGGGTCTCTGTCTCAGGGCCTCTGGGTTTCAGTGTCTCAGTGTCTCATCGTCTCAGAGCCTCTGGGTCTCTGGGACTCAATGTCTCAGTGTCTCAGGGTCGCAGGGTCTCAAGGTCTCAGGGCCTCTGGTTCTCTTTGTCTCAGTGTCTCAGGTTCTCAGAGTCTCAGGGCCTCTGGGTCTCTGGGTCTCTGTGTCTCAGGTTCTCAGGGTCTCAGGGCCTCTGTGTCTCTGTGTCTCAGGGTCTCAAGTGTCGCAGGGCCTCTGTGTCTCCGGGTCTCAGTGTCGCAGGGTCTCAGGGTCTCAGTTACTTTGGGTCTCAGGGTCTCAGTGACTCAGGGCCTCTGGGTCTCAGGGTCTCAGTGTCACAGGGTCTCAGGGCCTGTGTGTCTCTGGGTCTCTGTGTCGCAATGTCTCAGGGTCTCAGGGTCTCAGGGCCTCTGGGTCTCTCTGTCTCATGTCCTCTGGGTCTCTGGGTTTCTGACTCTCAATGTCTCAGTGTCTCAGGGTCTCAGTGTCTCAGGGCCTCTGGGTCTCTGGGTCTCTGAGTCTCAATGTCTCAGTGTCTCAGGGTCTCAGGACCTTTGGGTCTCTGGGTCTCTGAGTCTCAATGTCTCAATGTCTCAGTGTCTCAGGGTCTCAGGGCCTCTGGGTCTCTGTGTCTCAGGTTCTCAGGACCTCTGGGTCTCAGGGTCTCAGTGTCTCATGGCCTCAGGGCCTCTGGGTCTCTGGGTCTCAATGTCTCAGTGTCATAGGGTCTCAGAGCCTCTGGGTCTACGCGTCTCAGTGTCTCAGGGTCTCAGTGTCTCGGGTTCTCTTGGTCTCTGAGTCTCAATGTCTCAGTATCTCAGTGTCTCAGGGTCTCAGGACTTCTGGGTCTCTGAGTCTCCGTGTCTCAGGGCCTCTGGGTTTCTGTGTCTCATTGTCTCAGGGCCTCTGGGTCTCTGGTTCGCAGTGTCCCAGGGTCTCAGGGCCTCTGGGTCTTGTGTCTCATTGTCTCACGGCCTCTGGGTCTCTGTGTTTCTGAGTCTCAATGTCTCAGTGTCTCAGTGTCTCAGGGTCCCAGAGTCTCAGGACCTCTGGGTCTCATGGTTTCAGTGTATCAAGGTCTCAGGGCCTCTGCGTCTCTGGGTCTCAATGTCTCAGTGTCTCAAGGTCTCAGGGCCTCTGTGTCTGAGTGTCTCAGTGTCTCAGGGTCCCAGGGTCTCAGGACCTCTGAGTCTCTGTGTCTCTGAGTCTCAGTGTCTCAGTGTCTCAGTGTCTCAGCGTCTCTGGGTCTCAGTGTCTCAGGGCCTTTGGGTCTCTGGGTCTCTGAGTCTCAGTGTCTCAGTGTCTCAGGTCTCAGGGTCTCAGGGCCTCTGTGTCTCAGGGTCTCAGCGCCTCTGGGTCTCTGTGTCTCTGAGTCTCAATGTCTCAGTGTCTCAGGGTCTCAGGGCCTTTGAGTCACTGTGTCTCAGGGTATCAGGGCCTCTGGGTCTCTGGGTCTCAGTTTCTCAGTCTCTCAGGTCCTCTGGGTCTCTGAGTCTCAATGTCTCAGTTTCTCAGGGTTTCAGGGCCTCTGGGTCTCTGGGTCTCTGAGTCTCAATGTCTCAGTGTCTCAGGATCTCAGGGCCTCTGTGTCTCAGTGCCACAGTGTCACACGTCCTCTGGGTCTCTGGGTCTCTGAGTCTCAATGTCTCTGGGTCTCAGTGTCTCAGGGTCTCAGGACCTCTGGGTCTCTGAGTCTCAATGTCTCAATGTCTCAGTGTCTCAGGGTCTCAGGGTCTCAGGGTCTCAGGGCCTCTGGGTCTCTGTGTCTCAGGTTCTCAGGACCTCTGGGTCTCAGGGTCTCAGTGTCTCATGGCCTCAGGGCCTCTGGGTCTCTGGGTCTCAATGTCTCAGTGTCTCAGGGTCTCAGAGCCTCTGGGTCTACGCGTCTCTGGGTCTCAGTGTCTCAGTGTCTCGGGTTCTCTTGGTCTCTGAGTCTCAATGTCTCAGTATCTCAGTGTCTCAGGGTCTCAGGACCTCTGTGTCTCTGAGTCTCCGTGTCTCAGTGTCTCAGGGCCTCTGGGTTTCTGTGTCTCATTGTCTCAGGGCCTCTGGGTCTCTGGTTCGCAGTGTCCCAGGGTCTCAGGGCCTCTGGGTCTTGTTTCTCATTGTCTCAGGGCCTCTGGGTCTCTGTGTCTCAGGGTCTCAGGGCCTCTGGGTCTCTGTGTCTCAGGGACTCAGGCCCTCTGGGTCTCTGGGCCTCTGAGTCTCAGTGTCTCAGGGTCTCAGTGGCTCAGTGTCTCAGGGTCTCAGGGTCTCTGGGTCTGAGTATCTCAGTATCTCAGGGCCTCTGGGTCTCTGTGTCTCAGTGTCTCTGTGTCTCAGGGCCTCTGGGTCTCTGTGTCTCAGGTTCTCAGAGTCTCAGGGCCTCTGGGTCTCAGTGTCTCAGGGTCTCAGCGCCTCTGGGTCTCTATGTCTCAGTATCTCAGGGTCTAAGGTCCTCAGGGCCTCTGGGTCTCTGAGTCTCAATATCTCGGTGTCTCAGTGTCTGAGGGTCTCAGGGCCTCTGAGTCTCAGATTTTCAGTGTCACAGGGTCTCAGGGCCTCTGGGTCTCTGTGTCTCAGTGTCTCAGGGTCTCAAGGCCTCTGGGTCTCTGAGTCTCAATGTCTCAGTGTCTCAGTGTGTCAGGGTCCCAGGGTCTCAGGGCCTCTGGGCCTCTGGGTCTCTGAGTCTCAGTGTCTCAGTGTCTCAGTGTCTCAGGGTCTCAAGGCCTCTGGGTCTCTGAGTCTCAATGTCTCAGTGTCTCAATGTCTCAGGGTCTCAGGGTCTCAGGGCCTCTGTGTCTCAGGGTCTCAGCGTCTCTGGGTCTCTGTGTCTCAGTGTCTCAGGGTCTCAGGGCCTCTGGGTCTATGCGTCTCAGTGTCTCAGTGTCTCGGGGTCTCTGGGTCTCTAAGCCTCAATGTCTCAGTATCTCAGTGTCTCAGGGTCTGAGGGCGTCTGGGTTTCTGGGCCTCAGGACCTCTGGGTCTCAGGGTCTCAGTGTCTCAGGGCCTCTTGGTCTATGCGTCTCAGTGTCTCAGTGTCTCAGGGTCTCTACGTCTCTGAGTCTCAATGTCTCAGTATCTCAGGGCCTCTGGGTCTCTGTGTCTCAGTGTTTCAGGGCCTCTGGGTTTCTTTGTCTCAGTGTTTCAGGGCCTCTGGGTCTCTGTGTCTCAGGACCTCTGGGTCTCTGTGTTTCTGAGTCTCAGTGTCTCAGGGTCCCAAGGTCTCAGGGCCTCTGCGTCTCTGGGTCTCAATGTCTCAGTGTCTCAGGGTCTCAGGGCCTCTGGGTCACTAAGTCTCAATGCCTCAGTGTCTCAATGTCTCAGGGTCCCAGGGTCTCAGGGCCTCTGGGTCTCTGTGTCTCAGTGTCTCAGTGTTTCAGGGTCTCAGGGCCTCTGGGTCTCTGGGTCTCTGAGTCTCAATGTCTCAGTGTGTCATGGTCGCAGGGTTCCAGGGCCTCTGGGTCTCGGTGTCTTAGTGTCTCAGTGTCGCAGGGCCTCTGGGTCTCTCTGTCTCATGTCCTCTGAGTCTCTGGATTTCTGAGTCTCAATGTCTCAGGGTGTCAGGGTCCCAGGGTGTCAGGGTCTCAGGGTCTCAGGGGCTCAGCGTCTCAGGGTCTCTGTGTCTCAGGGTCTCAGGGTCTCAGGGCCTCTGGGTCTCTGGGTCTCAGTGTCTCAGGGTCTCAGGGCCTCTGGGTCTCAGTGTCTCAGGGACTCAGGCCCTCTGTGTCTCTGGGTCTCTGAGTCTCAGTGTCTCAGGGTCTCAGCGTCTCAGGACCTCTGGGTCCCTGTGTCTCAGTGTCTCAGGGTCTCAGGGTCTCTGAGTCTCAATGACTCAGTGTCTCAGTGTCTCAGGGTCTTAGGGTCTCAGGGTCTCAGGGACTCAGCGCCTCAGTGTCTCAGGGTCTCTGGGTCTCAGTATCTCAGTATCTCAGGGTCTCTGTGACTCACGTTCTCAGAGTCTCAGGGCCTCTGGGTCTCAGTGTCTCAGTGCCTCAGGTTCTCAAGGCCTCTGGGTCTCAGTGTCTCAGGGTCCCAGGGTCACAGGGCCTCTGGGTCTCTGAGTCTCAATGTCTCAGTGTCTCAGTGTCTCAGGGTCTCAGCGCCTCTGGGTCTCTATGTCTCAGTATCTCAGGGTCTAAGGTCCTCAGGGCCTCTGGGTCTCTGAGTCTCAATATCTCGGTGTCTCAGTGTCTGAGGGTCTCAGGGCCTCTGAGTCTCAGATTTTCAGTGTCACAGGGTCTCAGGGCCTCTGGGTCTCTGTGTCTCAGTGTCTCAGGGTCTCAAGGCCTCTGGGTCTCTGAGTCTCAATGTCTCAGTGTCTCAGTGTGTCAGGGTCCCAGGGTCTCAGGGCCTCTGGGCCTCTGGGTCTCTGAGTCTCATGTCTCAGTGTCTCAGTGTCTCAGGGTCTCAAGGCCTCTGGGTCTCTGAGTCTCAATGTCTCAGTGTCTCAATGTCTCAGGGTCTCAGGGTCTCAGGGCCTCTGTGTCTCAGGGTCTCAGCGTCTCTGGGTCTCTGGGTCTCAGTGTCTCAGTGTCTCAGGGTCTCAGGGCCTCTGGGTCTCTGTGTCTCAGTGTCTCAGGGTCTCAGGGCCTCTGGGTCTATGCGTCTCAGTGTCTCAGTGTCTCGGGGTCTCTGGGTCTCTAAGCCTCAATGTCTCAGTATCTCAGTGTCTCAGGGTCTGAGGGCGTCTGGGTTTCTGGGCCTCAGGACCTCTGGGTCTCAGGGTCTCAGTGTCTCAGGGCCTCTTGGTCTATGCGTCTCAGTGTCTCAGTGTCTCAGGGTCTCTACGTCTCTGAGTCTCAATGTCTCAGTATCTCAGGGCCTCTGGGTCTCTGTGTCTCAGTGTTTCAGGGCCTCTGGGTTTCTTTGTCTCAGTGTTTCAGGGCCTCTGGGTCTCTGTGTCTCAGGACCTCTGGGTCTCTGTGTTTCTGAGTCTCAGTGTCTCAGGGTCCCAAGGTCTCAGGGCCTCTGCGTCTCTGGGTCTCAATGTCTCAGTGTCTCAGGGTCTCAGGGCCTCTGGGTCACTGAGTCTCAATGCCTCAGTGTCTCAATGTCTCAGGGTCCCAGGGTCTCAGGGCCTCTGGGTCTCTGTGTCTCAGTGTCTCAGTGTTTCAGGGTCTCAGGGCCTCTGGGTCTCTGGGTCTCTGAGTCTCAATGTCTCAGTGTGTCATGGTCGCAGGGTTCCAGGGCCTCTGGGTCTCGGTGTCTTAGTGTCTCAGTGTCGCAGGGCCTCTGGGTCTCTCTGTCTCATGTCCTCTGAGTCTCTGGATTTCTGAGTCTCAATGTCTCAGGGTGTCAGGGTCCCAGGGTGTCAGGGTCTCAGGGGCTCAGCGTCTCAGGGTCTCAGTGTCTCAGAGTCTCAGGGCCTCTGGGTCTCTGTGTCTCAGGTTCTCAGAGTCTTAGGGCCTCTGGGTCTCCGTGTCTCAGTGTCTCAGAGTCTCAGGGCCTCTGGGTCTCTGTGTCTCAGGGTCTCCGGGTCTAAGGGCCTTTGGGTCTCTGGGTCATTGGGTCTCTGTGTCTCAGGTTCTCAGAGTCTCAGGGCCTCTGGTCTCTGTGTCTCAGTGTCTTAGAGTCTCAGGGCCTCTGGGTCTCTGTGTCTCAGGTTCTCAGAGTCTCAGGGCCTCTGGGTCTCTGTGTCTCAGTGTCTCAGAGTCTCAGGGCCTCTGGGTCTCTGTGTCTCAGTATCTCAGAGTCTCAGGGCCTCTGGGTCCCTGTGTCTCAGGGTCACAGGGTCTCAGGGCCTCTGGGTCTCAGGGTCTCAGTGCCTCAGGGTCTCAGGGCCTCTGGGTCTCAGTGTCTCAGGGTCTCAGAGTCTCAGGACCTCTGAGTCTCAGTGTCTCTGTGTCTCAGGGTCTCAGCGCCTCTGGGTCTCTGTGTCTCAGTATCTCAGAGTCTAAGGTCCTCTGGGCCTCTGGGTCTCTGAGTCTCAATATCTCAGTGTCTCAGTGACTCAGGGTCCCAGGGTCTCAGGACCTCTGGGTCTCAGTGTATCAGGGTCTGAGGGTCTCTGCGTCTCTGGGTCTCAATGTCTCAGTGTCTCAGGGTCTCAGGGCCTCTGGGTCTCTGGGACTCAATGTCTCAGTGTCTCAGGGTCTCTGGGTCTGAGTATCTCAGTATCTCAGGGCCTCTGGGTCTCAGTGTCTCAGGGTCTCTGGGTCTAAGTATCTCAGTATCTCAGGGCCTCTGGGTCTCTGTGTCTCAGGGTCTCAGGGTCTCAGGGCCTCTGGGTCACTGGGTCTCAGGGTCTCAGGGTCTCAGGGCCCTTGTGTCTCAGGGTCTCAGTGCCTCAGGGTCTCAGGGCTTCTGGGTCTCAGTGTCTCAGGGTCTCAGAGTCTCAGGATCTCTGGGTCACTGTGTCTCAGGGTCTCAGGGTCTCAGCGCCTCTGGGTCTCTGTGTCTCAGTATCTCAGTGTCTATGGTCCTCCGGGCCTCTGGGTCTCTGAGTCTCAATGTCTCAGTGTCTCAGGGTGTCAGGGCCCCAGGGTCTCAGGGCCTCTGGGCCTCTGGGTCTCTGAGTCTCAATGTCTCAGTGTCTCAGTGTCTCTGCGTCCCAGGTTCTCAGGACCTCTGGGTCTCAGGGTCTCAGTTTATCAGGGTCACAGGGCCTCTGCGTCTCTGGGTCTCAATGTCTCAGTGTCTCAGTGTCTCAGGGTCTCAGGGCCTCTGGGTCTCTGTGCCTCAGTGTCTCAGGGACTCAGGCCCTCTGGGTCTCTGGGTCTCTGAGTCTCAATGTCTCAGTGTGTCAGTGTCTGAGGGTCTCAGGGCCTCTGTGTCTCAGTGTCTCAGGTCCTCTGGGTCTCTGGGTCTCTGGGTCTCTGAGTCTCAATTTCTCAATGTCTCAGTGTCTCAAGGTCTCAGTGTCTTAGGGCCTCTGGGTCTCTGGGTATCTGAGTCTCAATGTCTCAGTGTCTCAGGGGTCAGGGCCTCTGGGTCTCAGTGTCTCAGGGCCACTGCGTCTCAGTGTCTCAGTGTCTCAGGGCTTCTGGGTCTCTGGGACTCAATGTCTCAGTGTCTCAGGGTCAGAGGCTCTCAAGGTCTCAGGGCCTCTAGTTCTCTGTGTCTCAGCCTCTTGGTCTCTGGGTCTCTGTGTCTCAGGTTCTCAGAGTCTCAGGGCCTCTGGGTCTCAGAGTCTCAGTGTCAGAGGGTCTCAGGGCCTCTGGGTCTCTGTGTCTCAGTGACTCAGGGTCTCAAGGCCTCCGGGTCTCTGTGTCTCAATGTCTCAGTGTCTCAGTGTGTCAGGGTCCCAGGGTGTCAGGGCCTCTGGGCCTCAGGATCTCTGAATCATAATGTCTCAGTGTCTCAGTGTCCCAGGTTCTCAGGACCTCTGGGTCTCAGTGTCTCAGGGTCTCAGGGTCTCAGGGTCTCAGGACCTCTGGGTCTCAGGGTCTCAGTTTATCAGAGTCTCAGGGCCTCTCCGTCTCTGGTTCTCAACGTCTCAGTGTCTCAGGGCCTCTGGGTCTCTGTGTCTCAGTGTCTCAGGGACACAGGCCCTCTGGGTCTCTGGGTCTCTGAGTCTCAATGCCTCAGTGTCTCAGGGTCTCAGTGCCTCAGGGTCTCAGGGCCTCTGGGTCTCAGTGTCTCAGGGTCTCAGAGTCTCAGGACCTCTGAGTCTCAGTGTCTCTGTGTCTCAGGGTCTCAGCGCCTCTGGGTCTCTGTGTCTCAGTATCTCAGAGTCTAAGGTCCTCTGGGCCTCTGGGTCTCTGAGTCTCAATATCTCAGTGTCTCAGTGACTCAGGGTCCCAGGGTCTCAGGACCTCTGGGTCTCAGTGTATCAGGGTCTGAGGGTCTCTGCGTCTCTGGGTCTCAATGTCTCAGTGTCTCAGGGTCTCAGGGCCTCTGGGTCTCTGGGACTCAATGTCTCAGTGTCTCAGGGTCTCTGGGTCTGAGTATCTCAGTATCTCAGGGCCTCTGGGTCTCAGTGTCTCAGGGTCTCTGGGTCTAAGTATCTCAGTATCTCAGGGCCTCTGGGTCTCTGTGTCTCAGGGTCTCAGGGTCTCAGGGCCTCTGGGTCACTGGGTCTCAGGGTCTCAGGGTCTCAGGGCCCTTGTGTCTCAGGGTCTCAGTGCCTCAGGGTCTCAGGGCTTCTGGGTCTCAGTGTCTCAGGGTCTCAGAGTCTCAGGATCTCTGGGTCACTGTGTCTCAGGGTCTCAGGGTCTCAGCGCCTCTGGGTCTCTGTGTCTCAGTATCTCAGTGTCTATGGTCCTCCGGGCCTCTGGGTCTCTGAGTCTCAATGTCTCAGTGTCTCAGGGTGTCAGGGCCCCAGGGTCTCAGGGCCTCTGGGCCTCTGGGTCTCTGAGTCTCAATGTCTCAGTGTCTCAGTGTCTCTGCGTCCCAGGTTCTCAGGACCTCTGGGTCTCAGGGTCTCAGTTTATCAGGGTCACAGGGCCTCTGCGTCTCTGGGTCTCAATGTCTCAGTGTCTCAGGGTCTCAGGGCCTCTGGGTCTCTGTGCCTCAGTGTCTCAGGGACTCAGGCCCTCTGGGTCTCTGGGTCTCTGAGTCTCAATGTCTCAGTGTGTCAGTGTCTGAGGGTCTCAGGGCCTCTGTGTCTCAGTGTCTCAGGTCCTCTGGGTCTCTGGGTCTCTGGGTCTCTGAGTCTCAATTTCTCAATGTCTCAGTGTCTCAAGGTCTCAGTGTCTTAGGGCCTCTGGGTCTCTGGGTATCTGAGTCTCAATGTCTCAGTGTCTCAGGGGTCAGGGCCTCTGGGTCTCAGTGTCTCAGGGCCACTGCGTCTCAGTGTCTCAGTGTCTCAGGGCTTCTGGGTCTCTGGGACTCAATGTCTCAGTGTCTCAGGGTCAGAGGCTCTCAAGGTCTCAGGGCCTCTAGTTCTCTGTGTCTCAGCCTCTTGGTCTCTGGGTCTCTGTGTCTCAGGTTCTCAGAGTCTCAGGGCCTCTGGGTCTCAGAGTCTCAGTGTCAGAGGGTCTCAGGGCCTCTGGGTCTCTGTGTCTCAGTGACTCAGGGTCTCAAGGCCTCCGGGTCTCTGTGTCTCAATGTCTCAGTGTCTCAGTGTGTCAGGGTCCCAGGGTGTCAGGGCCTCTGGGCCTCAGGATCTCTGAATCATAATGTCTCAGTGTCTCAGTGTCCCAGGTTCTCAGGACCTCTGGGTCTCAGTGTCTCAGGGTCTCAGGGTCTCAGGACCTCTGGGTCTCAGGGTCTCAGTTTATCAGAGTCTCAGGGCCTCTCCGTCTCTGGTTCTCAACGTCTCAGTGTCTCAGGGCCTCTGGGTCTCTGTGTCTCAGTGTCTCAGGGACACAGGCCCTCTGGGTCTCTGGGTCTCTGAGTCTCAATGCCTCAGTGTCTCAGGGTCTCAGGGCCACTGGGTCTCTGTCTCAGGGCCTCTGGGTTTCAGTGTCTCAGTGTCTCATCGTCTCAGAGCCTCTGGGTCTCTGGGACTCAATGTCTCAGTGTCTCAGGGTCGCAGGGTCTCAAGGTCTCAGGGCCTCTGGTTCTCTTTGTCTCAGTGTCTCAGGTTCTCAGAGTCTCAGGGCCTCTGGGTCTCTGGGTCTCTGTGTCTCAGGTTCTCAGAGTCTCAGGGCCTCTGTGTCTCTGTGTCTCAGGGTCTCAAGTGTCGCAGGGCCTCTGTGTCTCCGGGTCTCAGTGTCGCAGGGTCTCAGGGTCTCAGTTACTTTGGGTCTCAGGGTCTCAGTGACTCAGGGCCTCTGGGTCTCAGGGTCTCAGTGTCACAGGGTCTCAGGGCCTGTGTGTCTCTGGGTCTCTGTGTCGCAATGTCTCAGGGTCTCAGGGTCTCAGGGCCTCTGGGTCTCTCTGTCTCATGTCCTCTGGGTCTCTGGGTTTCTGACTCTCAATGTCTCAGTGTCTCAGGGTCTCAGTGTCTCAGGGCCTCTGGGTCTCTGGGTCTCTGAGTCTCAATGTCTCAGTGTCTCAGGGTCTCAGGACCTCTGGGTCTCTGGGTCTCTGAGTCTCAATGTCTCAATGTCTCAGTGTCTCAGGGTCTCAGGGCCTCTGGGTCTCTGTGTCTCAGGTTCTCAGGACCTCTGGGTCTCAGGGTCTCAGTGTCTCATGGCCTCAGGGCCTCTGGGTCTCTGGGTCTCAATGTCTCAGTGTCACAGGGTCTCAGAGCCTCTGGGTCTACGCGTCTCAGTGTCTCAGGGTCTCAGTGTCTCGGGTTCTCTTGGTCTCTGAGTCTCAATGTCTCAGTATCTCAGTGTCTCAGGGTCTCAGGACTTCTGGGTCTCTGAGTCTCCGTGTCTCAGGGCCTCTGGGTTTCTGTGTCTCATTGTCTCAGGGCCTCTGGGTCTCTGGTTCGCAGTGTCCCAGGGTCTCAGGGCCTCTGGGACTTGTTTCTCATTGTCTCAGGGCCTCTGGGTCTCTGTGTTTCTGAGTCTCAATGTCTCAGTGTCTCAGGGTCCCAGAGTCTCAGGACCTCTGGGTCTCATGGTTTCAGTGTATCAAGGTCTCAGGGCCTCTGCGTCTCTGGGTCTCAATGTCTCAGTGTCTCAAGGTCTCAGGGCCTCTGTGTCTGAGTGTCTCAGTGTCTCAGGGTCCCAGGGTCTCAGGACCTCTGAGTCTCTGTGTCTCTGAGTCTCAGTGTCTCAGTGTCTCAGTGTCTCAGCGTCTCTGGGTCTCAGTGTCTCAGGGCCTTTGGGTCTCTGGGTCTCAGCGCCTCTGGGTCTCTGTGTCTCTGAGTCTCAATGTCTCAGTGTCTCAGGGTCTCAGGGCCTTTGAGTCACTGTGTCTCAGGGTATCAGGGCCTCTGGGTCTCTGGGTCTCAGTTTCTCAGTCTCTCAGGTCCTCTGGGTCTCTGAGTCTCAATGTCTCAGTTTCTCAGGGTTTCAGGGCCTCTGGGTCTCTGGGTCTCTGAGTCTCAATGTCTCAGTGTCTCAGGATCTCAGGGCCTCTGTGTCTCAGTGCCTCAGTGTCACACGTCCTCTGGGTCTCTGGGTCTCTGAGTCTCAATGTCTCTGGGTCTCAGTGTCTCAGGGTCTCAGGACCTCTGGGTCTCTGAGTCTCAATGTCTCAATGTCTCAGTGTCTCAGGGTCTCAGGGTCTCAGGGCCTCTGGGTCTCTGTGTCTCAGGTTCTCAGGACCTCTGGGTCTCAGGGTCTCAGTGTCTCATGGCCTCAGGGCCTCTGGGTCTCTGGGTCTCAATGTCTCAGTGTCTCAGGGTCTCAGAGCCTCTGGGTCTACGCGTCTCTGGGTCTCAGTGTCTCAGTGTCTCGGGTTCTCTTGGTCTCTGAGTCTCAATGTCTCAGTATCTCAGTGTCTCAGGGTCTCAGGACCTCTGTGTCTCTGAGTCTCCGTGTCTCAGTGTCTCAGGGCCTCTGGGTTTCTGTGTCTCATTGTCTCAGGGCCTCTGGGTCTCTGGTTCGCAGTGTCCCAGGGTCTCAGGGCCTCTGGGTCTTGTTTCTCATTGTCTCAGGGCCTCTGGGTCTCTGTGTCTCAGGGTCTCAGGGCCTCTGGGTCTCAGAGTCTCAGTGCCTCAGGGCCTTTGGGTCTCAGTGTCTCAGGGACTCAGGCCCTCTGGGTCTCTGGGCCTCTGAGTCTCAGTGTCTCAGGGTCTCAGTGGCTCAGTGTCTCAGGGTCTCAGGGTCTCTGGGTCTGAGTATCTCAGTATCTCAGGGCCTCTGGGTCTCTGTGTCTCAGTGTCTCTGTGTCTCAGGGCCTCTGGGTCTCTGTGTCTCAGGTTCTCAGAGTCTCAGGGCCTCTGGGTCTCAGTGTCTCAGGGTCTCAGCGCCTCTGGGTCTCTATGTCTCAGTATCTCAGGGTCTAAGGTCCTCAGGGCCTCTGGGTCTCTGAGTCTCAATATCTCGGTGTCTCAGTGTCTGAGGGTCTCAGGGCCTCTGAGTCTCAGATTTTCAGTGTCACAGGGTCTCAGGGCCTCTGGGTCTCTGTGTCTCAGTGTCTCAGGGTCTCAAGGCCTCTGGGTCTCTGAGTCTCAATGTCTCAGTGTCTCAGTGTGTCAGGGTCCCAGGGTCTCAGGGCCTCTGGGCCTCTGGGTCTCTGAGTCTCAGTGTCTCAGTGTCTCAGTGTCTCAGGGTCTCAAGGCCTCTGGGTCTCTGAGTCTCAATGTCTCAGTGTCTCAATGTCTCAGGGTCTCAGGGTCTCAGGGCCTCTGTGTCTCAGGGTCTCAGCGTCTCTGGGTCTCTGGGTCTCAGTGTCTCAGTGTCTCAGGGTCTCAGGGCCTCTGGGTCTCTGTGTCTCAGTGTCTCAGGGTCTCAGGGCCTCTGGGTCTATGCGTCTCAGTGTCTCAGTGTCTCGGGGTCTCTGGGTCTCTAAGCCTCAATGTCTCAGTATCTCAGTGTCTCAGGGTCTGAGGGCGTCTGGGTTTCTGGGCCTCAGGACCTCTGGGTCTCAGGGTCTCAGTGTCTCAGGGCCTCTTGGTCTATGCGTCTCAGTGTCTCAGTGTCTCAGGGTCTCTACGTCTCTGAGTCTCAATGTCTCAGTATCTCAGGGCCTCTGGGTCTCTGTGTCTCAGTGTTTCAGGGCCTCTGGGTTTCTTTGTCTCAGTGTTTCAGGGCCTCTGGGTCTCTGTGTCTCAGGACCTCTGGGTCTCTGTGTTTCTGAGTCTCAGTGTCTCAGGGTCCCAAGGTCTCAGGGCCTCTGCGTCTCTGGGTCTCAATGTCTCAGTGTCTCAGGGTCTCAGGGCCTCTGGGTCACTGAGTCTCAATGCCTCAGTGTCTCAATGTCTCAGGGTCCCAGGGTCTCAGGGCCTCTGGGTCTCTGTGTCTCAGTGTCTCAGTGTTTCAGGGTCTCAGGGCCTCTGGGTCTCTGGGTCTCTGAGTCTCAATGTCTCAGTGTGTCATGGTCGCAGGGTTCCAGGGCCTCTGGGTCTCGGTGTCTTAGTGTCTCAGTGTCGCAGGGCCTCTGGGTCTCTCTGTCTCATGTCCTCTGAGTCTCTGGATTTCTGAGTCTCAATGTCTCAGGGTGTCAGGGTCCCAGGGTGTCAGGGTCTCAGGGTCTCAGGGGCTCAGCGTCTCAGGGTCTCTGTGTCTCAGGGTCTCAGGGTCTCAGGGCCTCTGGGTCTCTGGGTCTCAGTGTCTCAGGGTCTCAGGGCCTCTGGGTCTCAGTGTCTCAGGGACTCAGGCCCTCTGTGTCTCTGGGTCTCTGAGTCTCAGTGTCTCAGGGTCTCAGCGTCTCAGGACCTCTGGGTCCCTGTGTCTCAGTGTCTCAGGGTCTCAGGGTCTCTGAGTCTCAATGACTCAGTGTCTCAGTGTCTCAGGGTCTTAGGGTCTCAGGGTCTCAGGGACTCAGCGCCTCAGTGTCTCAGGGTCTCTGTGACTCACGTTCTCAGAGTCTCAGGGCCTCTGGGTCTCAGTGTCTCAGTGCCTCAGGTTCTCAAGGCCTCTGGGTCTCAGTGTCTCAGGGAATCAGGCCCTCTGGGTCTCTGGGTCTCTGAGTCTCAGTGTCTCCGGGTCTCAGCGTCTCAGGACCTCTGGGTCTCAGTGTCTCAGTGTCTGAGGGTCTCAGGGCCTCTGGGTCTCTGGGACTCAATGTCTCAGTGTCTCAGGATCTCAGGGTCTCAAGGCCTCAGGGCCTCTGTTTCTCTGTGTCTCAGTGTCTCAGTGTCTCAGTGTCTCAGGGTCTCGTGGCCTCTGGGTCTCTGGGTCTCTGCGTCTCAATGTCTCAGTGTCTCAGTGTCTCAGGGTCTCAGAGTCTCAGGGCCTCTGGGCCTCAGTGTCTCAGGGTCTCAGGGTCTCAGGATCTCAGGGCCTCTGGGTCTCTGTGTCTCAGGGTCTCATGGTCTCAGGGCCTCTGGGTCTCTGTGTCTCAGGGTCTCAGGGTCTCAGGGCCTCTGGGTCTCAGGGTGTCAGTGCCTCAGGGTCTCAGGGCCGTTGGGTCTCTGAGTCTCAATATCTCAGTGTCTCAGTGTCTCAGGGTCTCTGGGCCTCTGGGTCTCTGTGTCTCAGGGTCTCAGGACTTCTGGGTCTCAATGTCTCAGTGTCTCAGTGTCTCAGGGCCTCTGGGTCTATGCGTCTCAGTGTCTCAGGGCCTCTGGGTCTCTGAGTCTCAATGTCCTCGTATCTCAGTGTCTCAGAGTCTCAGGACCTCTGGGTCTCTGAGTCTCAGTGTCTCAGGGCCTCTGGGTCCCTGGGTCTCTGAGTCTCAATGTCTCAGTGTCTCAGTGTCTCAGGGTCCCAGGGTCTCAGGACCTTTAGGTCTCTGGGTCTCAGTGTATCAGGGTCTCAGGGCCTCTGCGTCTTTGGGTCTCAATGTCTCAGTGTCTCAGGGTCTCAGGGTCTCAGGGCCTCTCTGTCTCAGTGTCTCAGGGTCTCAGGTCCTCTGGGTCTCTGGGTCTCTGAGTCTCTGTCTCTCAGGGTCTCAGGGTCTCAGGGCCACTGGGTCTCAGGGTCTCAGTGTCTCAGGGTCTCAGTGCCTCTGTATCTCTGTGTCTCAGGGACTCAGTGTCTCAGGCCCTCTGGGTCTCAGGGCCTCTGGGTCTCTGGGTCTCATTGTCTCAGGATCTCAGGGCCTCTGGGTCTCTGTGTCTCAGTGTCTCAGGGCCTCTGGGTCTCAGGGTCTCAGTGTCTCAGGGTCTCAGAGCCTCTGGGTCTCTGTGTCTCAGGGTCTCAGGGCCTCTGGGTCTCAGGGTCTCAGTGTCTCAGTGTCTCTGGGTCTCAGGGTCTCAGGACCTCCGCGTCTCTGTGTCTCAGTGACTCAGGGTCTCAGGGCCTCAGGGTCTCTGGGTCTCTGAGTTTCAATGTCTCAGTGTCTCAGTGTCTCAGGGCCTCTGGGTCTCATGGTCTCAGTGTCTTAGGGTCTCATGGCCTCTGGTTCTCAATGTCTCAGTGTCTCAGGGTCTCAGGGCCTCTGTGTCTCTGTGTCTCAGGGACTCAGTGTCTCAGACCCTCTTGGTCTCAGGGACTCTGGGTCTCTGTGTCTCAATGTCTCAGTGTCTCAGCGTCTCAGGGCCTCTGGGTCTCTAGGTCTCAATGTCTCAGTGTCTCAGGATCTTAGGGCCTCTGGGTCTCTGTGTCTCACTGTCTCAGGGTCTCAGGGCCCCAGGGTCACTGTGTCTCAGGGCCGCTGGGTCTCAGGGTCTCAGGTCCTCGAGGTCTCAGGGTCTCCGGGCCGCTGGGTCTCAGGGTCTCAGTGTCTCAGGGTCTCAGGGCCTCTAGGTCTCAGGGTCTCAGTGTCTCAGGGTCTCCGGACCCATGGGTCTTTGGGTCTCAGTGTCTCAGGGTCTCAGGGCCTCTGGGTCGCTGGGTCTCTGAGTTTCAATGTCTCAGTGTCTCAGGGTCTCAGGGCCTCTGGGTCTCTGGGTCTCTGAGTCTCAGTGTCTCAGGGTCTCAGGGCACCTGGGACTCTGGGTCTCTGAGTCTCTGTGTCTCAGGGTCTCAGGGTCTCAGGCCACTGGGTCTCAGGGTCTCAGTGTCTCAGGGTCTCAGTGCCTCTGGGTCTCTGTGTCTAAGGGTCTCAGGGTCTCAGGGCCTCTAAGTCTCGGGGTGTCAGTGCCTCAGGGTCTCAGGGCCTCTGGGTCTCAGTGTCTCAGGGACACAGGCCATCTGGGCCTCTGGGTCTCTGAGTCTCAGTGTCTCAGGGTCTCAGAGTCTCAGGACCTCTGGGTCTCTGTGTCTCAGTGTCTCAGGGTCTCTGGCTCTCTGGGTCTCTGTCTCAGTGTCTCAGGGTCTCAGAGTCTCAGAGTCTCAGGACCTCTGGGTCTCTGTGTCTCAGTGTCTCAGGGTGTCAGGGCCTCTGCATCTCTGGGCCTCTGAGTCTCAATGTCTCAGTTTCTCAGTGTCTCAGGGTCTCAGCGCCTCTGGGTCTCTGTGTCTCAGTGTCTCAGGGTCTCTGGGTCTCAGGACCTCTGGGTCTCTGTGTCTCAGGGTCTCAGGGCCTCTGCGTCTCTAGGTCTCAGTGTCTCAGGGTCTCAGGGCCTCTGGGTCTCAGTGTCTCAGGGTCTCAGGGCCTTTGGGTCTCTGAGTCTCAATATCTCAGTGTCTCACGGTCTCTGGGCCTCTGGGTCTCTGTGTCTCAGGGTCTCAGGACTTCTGGGTCTCAATGTCTCAGTGTCTCAGGGCCTCTGGGTCTATGCGTCTCAGTGTCTCAGGGCCTCTGGGTCTCTGAGTCTCAATGTCTTCGTATCTCAGTGTCTCAGAGTCTCAGGACCTCTGGGTCTCTGAGTCTCAGTGTCTCAGAGCATCTGGGTCCCTGGGTCTCTGAGTCTCAATGTCTCAGTGACTCAGTGTCTCAGGGTCCCAGGGTCTCAGGACCTTTAGGTCTCTGGGTCTCAGTGTATCAGGGTCTCAGGGCCTCTGCGTCTCTGGGTCTCAATGTCTCAGTGTCTCAGGGTCTCAGGGTCTCAGGGCCTCTCTGTCTCAGTGTCTCAGGGTCTCAGGTCCTCTGGGTCTCTGGGTCTCTGAGTCTCAATGTCTCAGTGTCTCAGGGTCTCAGTACCTCTGGGTCTCAGGGTCTCAGTGTATCAGGGTCTCAGGGCCTCTGTGTCTCTGGGTCTCAATGTCTCAGGTTCTCAGTTTCTCAGGGCCTCTGGGTCTCTGTGTCTCAGGGTCTCAGGGTCTCAGCGTCTCAGGGCCTCTGAGTCTCAGGGTCTCAGTGACTCAGGGTCTCAGGGCCTCTGGGTCTCAGTGTCGCAGGGACTCAGGCCCTCTGGGTCTCTGAATCGCAGTGTCTCAGGGTCTCAGGGTCTCAGGACCTCTGGGTCTCTGTGTCTCAGTGACTCAGGGTCTCAGGGCCTCAGGGTCTCTGAGTCTCAATGTCTCCGTGTCTCAGGGCCCCTGGGTCTCAGGGTCTCAGTGTCTTATGGTCTCATGGCCTCTGGGTCTCAATGTCTCAGTGTCTCAGGGTCTCAGGGCCTCTGTGTCTCTGTGTCTCAGGGACTCAGTGTCTCAGGCCCTCTGGGTCTCAGGGACTCTGGGTCTCTGTGTCTCAATGTCTCAGTGTCTCAGCGTCTCAGGGCCTCTGGGTCTCTGGGTCTCAATGTCTCAGTGTCTCAGGATCTCAGGGCCTCTGGATCTCTGTGTCTCACTGTCTCAGGGTCTCAGGGCCCCTGGGTCACTGTGTCTCAGGGTCTCAGGGCCGCTGGGTCTCAGGGTCTCAGGGTCTCAGGTCCTCGAGGTCTCAGGGTCTCAGGGCCGCTGGGTCTCAGGGTCTCAGTGGCTCAGGGTCTCAGGACCCATGAGTCTTTGGGTCTCAGTGTCTCAGGGTCTCAGGGCCTCTGGGTCTCTGGGTCTCTGAGTCTCAATGCCTCAGTGTCTCAGGGCCTCTGGGTCTCTGACTCTCAATGTCTCTGTGTCTCTGTGTCTCAGTGTCTCAGTCCCTCTGGGTCTCTGGGTCTCTGAGTCTCAGTGCCTCAGTGTCTCAGGGTCTCAGGGCACCTGGGACTCTGGGTCTCTGAGTCTCTGTGTCTCAGGGTGTCAGGGTCTCAGGGTCTCAGTGCCTCTGGGTCTCTGTGTCTGAGGGTCTCAGGGCCTCTGGGTCTCAGGGTCTCAGTGTCTCAGGGTTCTCAGGGCCTCTGGGTCTCAGTGTCTCAGGGTCTCAGTGTCTTAGGGTCTCATGGCCTCTGGGTCTCTGGGTCTCTGGGTCTCAATGTCTCAGTGTCTCAGGGTCTCAGGGCGTCTGTGTCTCAGTGTCTCAGTGTCTCAGCGTCTCAGGGCCTGTGGGTCTCTGGGTCTCAATGTCTCAGTGTCTCAGGATCTCAGGGTCTCAGGGCCTCTGGGTCTCTGTGTCTCAGTGTCTCAGGGTCTCAGGGCCTCTGGGTCTCTGGGTCTCAATGTCTCAGTGTCTCAGGATCTCAGGGTTTCAGTGCCTCTGGGTCTCTGTGTCTCAGGGCCTCTGGGTCTCAGGGTCTCAGTGTCTGAGGGTCTTATAGTTTCAGGGCCTTTGGGTCTCAGGGTCTCAGTGTCTCTGGGTCTCTGTGTCTCAGGGACTCAGGGCCTCAGGGTCTCAGGGCCTCAGGGTCTCAGGGACTCAGGGTCTCAGGGTCTCAGGGCCTCTGGGTCTCTGGGTCTCTGAGTCTCAGGGTCTCAGTGTCTCAGAGTCTCAGGGTCTCAAGGCATCTGGTTCTCTGGGTCTCAATGTCTCAGTGTCTCAGCGCCTCAGGGTCTCTGGGTCTCTGTATCTCATTGTCTCAGGGTGTCAGGGTCTCAGGACCTCTGGGTCTCTGTGTCCCACTGTCTCAAGGTCTCAGGGCCCCTGGGTCACTGTGCCTCAGGGTCTCAGGGCCGTTGGGTCTCAAGGTCTCAGTGTCTCAGGGACTCAGGCCCTCTGGGTCTCTGAATCCCAGTGTCTCAGGGTCTCAGGGTCTCAGGACCTCTGGGTCTCTGTGTCTCAGTGACTCAGGGTCTCAGGGCCTCAGGGTCTCTGGGTCTCTGAGTCTCAATGTCTCAGTGTCTCAGGGCCTCTGGGTCTCTGTGTCTCAGTGTCTCAGGGTCTCAGGGCCTCTGGGTCTCTATGTCTCAGGGTCTCAGTGTCTCAGGGTCTTAGGGTCTCAGGGCCTCTGGGTCTCAGGGTCTCAGGGCCTCAGGGTCTCTGGGACTCAGGGTCTCAAGGCCTCTGTGTCTCTGGATCTCTGAGTCTCAATGTCTCGGTGTCTCAGTGTCTCAGGGTCTCAGGGCCTCTGTGTCTCAGGGCCTCTGGGTATCTGTGTCTCTGTGTCTCAGGGTCTCAGGGCCTCTGAGTATCAGTGTCTCAGAGTCTCAGGGTCTCAAGGCCTCTGGTTCTCTGGGTCTCTATGTCTCAGTGTCTCAGGGTCTCAGGGTCTCTGTATCTCATTGTCTCCGGGTGTCAGGGTCTCAGGGCCTCTGGGTCTCTGTGTCTCACTGTCTCAGGGTCTCTGGGCCCCTGGGTCACTGTGTCTCAGGGTCTCAGGGCCGCTGGGTCTCAGGGTCTCAGGGTCTCAGGTCCTCGAGGTCTCAGGGTCTCAGGGTCTTAGTGTCTCAGGGTCTCAGGGCCTCTAGGTCTCAGGGTCTCAGTGGCTCAGGGTCTCAGGACCCATGGGTCTTTGGGTCTCAGTGTCTCAGGGTCTCAGGGGCTCTGGGTCTCTGGGTCTCTGAGTCTCAGTGTCTCAGTGTCTCAGGGTCTCAGGGCACCTGGGACTCTGGGTCTCTGAGTCTCTGTGTCTCAGGGTGTCAGCGTCTCAGGGTCTCAGGGCCACTGGGTCTCAGGGTCTCAGTCTCTCAGGGTCTCAGTGCCTCTGGGTCTCTGTGTCTAAGGGTCTCAGGGCCTCTGTGTCTCAGGGTCTCAGTGTCTCAGGGCCTCAGGGCCTCTGGGTCTCTGGGTCTCTGAGTCTCAGGGCCTCTGAGTATCAGTGTCTCAGAGTCTCAGGGTCTCAAGGCCTCTGGGTCTCTGTGTCTCAGGGTCACAGGGCCTCTGGGTCTCAGGGTCTCAGTGTCTGAGGGTCTTAGGGTTTCAGGGCTTCTGGGTCTCAGGGTCTCAATGTCTCTGGGTCTCAGGTTCTCTGGGACTCAGGCTCTCAGGGTCTCAGGGCCTCTGTGTCTCTGGATCTCTGAGTCTCAATGTCTCAGTGCCTCAGTGTATCAGGGTCTCAGGGCCTCTGGGTCTCTGTGTCTCTGTGTCTCAGTGTCTCAGGGTCTCAGGGCCTCTGGGTCTCTGGGTCTCTGAGTCTCAGGGCCTCTGGGTCTCTGGGTCTCTGAGTCTCAGGGTCTCAGGGCCTCTGGGTCTCAGGGTCTCAGGGTCTCAGTGTCTGAGGGTCTTCGGGTGTCAGGGCTTCTGGGTCTCAGGGTCTCAGTGTCTCTGGGTCTCTGTGTCTCAGGGTCTCAGGGCCTCAGGGTCTCTGGCACTCAGGGTCTCAGGGCCTCTGTGTCTCTGGATCTCTGAGTCTCAATGTCTCAGTGCCTCAGTGTATCAGGGTCTCAGGGCCTCTGGGTCTCTGTGTCTCTGTGTCTCAGTGTCTCAGGGTCTCAGGGCCTCTGGGTCTCTGGGTCTCTGAGTCTCAGGGCCTCTGGGTCTCTGGGTCTCTGAGTCTCAGGGTCTCAGGGTCTCAGTGTCTGAGGGTCTTCGGGTGTCAGGGCTTCTGGGTCTCAGGGTCTCAGTGTCTCTGTGTCTCAGGGTCTCAGGGCCTCAGGGTCTCTGGGACTCAGGGTGTCAGGGTCTCAGGGCCTCTGTGTCTCTGGATCTGTGAGTCTCAATGTCTCAGTGCCTCAGTGTATCAGGGTCTCAGGGCCTCTGGGTCTCTGTGTCTCTGTGTCTCAGTGTCTCAGGGTCTCAGGGCCTCTGGGCCTCTGGGTCTCTGTGTTTCTGAGTCTCAATGTCTCAGTGTCCCTGTGTCTCAGTGTCTCAGGGTCGCAGGATCCCAGGGTCTCAGGACCTCTGGGTCTCAGTTTATCAGGGTCTCAGGGCCTCTGCGTATCTGGGTCTCAATGTCTCAGTGTCTCAGGGTCTCTTGGTCTCTGGGTCTCAGTGTCACTGTGTCTCAGTTTCTCAGTGTCTCAGGGTCTCAGAGTCTCAGTATCTCAGGGACTCAGTGTATGAGTGTCTCAGTCACTCAGAGTCTCAGTGCCTCAGTCATTCAGGGTCTCAGTGTCTCGGTGTCTCAGTCACTCAGGGTCCCAGTGTCTCAGTGTTTTAGGCTCTCAGTGTCTCAGGGTCTCAGTGCCTCAGGGTATCAGTGTCTTAGTGTCTCAGTGTCCCCGGGTCTCGGGGTTTCAGTGTCTCCAGGTCTCAGTGTCTCAGGGTCCCTGGGTCTCAGGACCTCTAGTTCTCAGGGTCTCTGGGTCTCAGAGTCTCAGGGTCTCAGTGTCTCAGTGCCTTACTGTCCCTGGGTCTCATGGTCATATTGTCTCTGTGTCTCAGTCTCTCACCGTCTCAGTGTCTCAGGGACTCAGTGTCTCAGTGTCTCAGTGTATCAGGGTCTCAATGTCTCAGTGTCTCAGGGTCTCTGGGTCACTGCATGTCTGGGTCTCAGTGTCTCAGGGTCCCAGGGTCTCTGGATGTCTTGTTCTCACTGTCTCTGTATCTCACAGCCTCTGTGTCTCTGGATAACTGGGTCTCAGTGTCACAGTGTCTCAGTGCCTCATTGTCTCAGGGTCTCACTGTCTCAGTGTCCCAGGGTGTCAGGTTTTCTGTGCCTCAGTGTCTCAGGGTCACATTTTCTCCAGGTCTCAGGTTCTCTGTGTCTCAGTGTCTCAGTGTCTCAGGGAATCAGGGAATCAGGGAATCAGGGTCTCAGAGTCTCAGTGTCTCACTGTCTCAGTGTCTCAGAATCTCTGGGTCTCAATGTCTCAGTGTATAAGTGTCTCATAGTCTCAGTGTCCCAGTGTCTCAGAGTCTAACGGTCTCTGGGTCTCAGTGTCTCAGTGTATCAGTGTCTCAGAGTCACAGTGTCCCAGGGTCTCAGTGTCTCAGGGTCTGTGGGTCTCTGGGTTTCAGTGTCTCAAAGTCTCAGTTTCTCTGTGTCTCCAGGTCTCTGGGTCTCTGGGTCTCTGCTCTCTGTGTCTCAGTGTCTCAGGGTTTCAGTGTCTCAGGATCTCTGGGTCTCTGTGTCCCAGTGTCTCAGTGTCTCTGTGTCTCAGTGTCTCAGTGTCTCAGGGTTTCAGGGTCTCTTGGTCTCTGGGTCACTGGGCCTATGTGTCTCAGTGTCTCATTGTCTCAGTGTCTCTGGGTCTCTTTGTCTCAGTGTCACAGTGTCTCAAGGTCTCAGAATCTCTGAGTCTCTGGGTCCCTGTGTCTCAGTGTCTCTGGGTCTCAGGTTCTCAGGGTCTCTTGGTCGCTGGATCTCTGGGTAGTGTCTCACTGTCTCAGGGTCTCAGTGTCTCAAAGTCTCAGTGTCTCAGGGTTTCAGTGTCTCAGGGTCTCAGTGTCTCAGGGTCTCAAGTTCTCTCGGTCTCTGGGTCACTGGGTTTCAGGGACTCTGGGACACTGGGTCTATGTGTCTCAGTGTCTTATTGTCTCAGGGTCATTGGGTCTCTGGGTGTCTGTGTCTTAGTGTCTCACTGTCTCAAGAACTCAGGGTCTCTGAGTCTCTGGGTCCCTGTTTCTCAGTGTCTCAGTGACTCAGGGCCTCTGGGTCTCAGTGTCTCAAAGTCTCAGTCTCTCAGTGTCTCAGGGCCTTTGGGTCTATGGGTCACAGTGTTTCATGTCTCAGGGTCTCAGTGTCTCAGGGTCTCAAGGTGTCTGGGTCTCTGGGTCACTGGGTCTCAGGATCTCTGGGTCACTGGGTCTATGTGTCTCAGTGTCTCAGGGTCATTGGGTCTCTGGGCCTCTGTGTCTCAGTGTCTCAATGCCTCAGGGTCTCTGAGTCTCTGTGTCCCTGTGTCTCAGAGTCTCTGTGACTCTGGGTCTCTGGGTCTCTGTGTCCCAGAGTCTCATTGTCTCTGGGTCTGAGGGTCTCTGGGTTTCAGTGTCTCAAAGTCTCAGTTCCTCTGTGTCTCCATGTCTCTGGGTCTCTGGGTCTCTGCTCTCTGTGTCTCAGTGTCACAGGGTTTCAGTGTCTCAGGATCTCTGGGTCTCTGTGTCCCAGTGTCTCAGTGTCTCTGTGTCTCAGTGTCTCAGTGTCTCAGGGGCTCATGGTCACAGTCTCTCAGTGTCTCAGGGTCTCAGTGTCTCAGGGTTTCAGTGTCTCAGTGTCTCAGGGTCTCAGTGTATCAATGTCTCAGTGTCTCAGGGTCTCCGTGTCTCAGGGTCTCAGGGTCACTGGGTCTCTGGGTCTCAGGGTCTCAGTGTCTCAGTGTCGCAGGGTCTCAGTGTCTCAGGGTCTCTGGGTCTCAGTTTGTCATGGTTTCAGGGCCTCTGTGTCTCAGGGTCTCTGGGTCACTGCGTGTCTGGGTCTCAGTGACTCTGGGTCTCAGTGTCTCAGGGTCTCCGTGTCTCAGGGTCTCAGGGTCACTGGGTCTCTGGGTCTCAGGGTTTCAGTGTCTCAGTGTCGCAGGGTGTCAGTGCCTCAGGGTCTCTGTGTCTCTGGCTCTCAGTGTCTCAGGGTTTCAGGGTCGCAACGTCTCTGTGTCTCAATGTCTCTGTCCCAGTGTCTCGGTGTCTCAGTGACTCAGGGTCTCAGTGTCTCAGTGACTCATGGTCTCAGGGTCTCAGGCTCTCTGGGTCTCAGGGTCTCTGCGTCTCAGGGTCTCCAGGTCTCAGGGTCTCTGCGTCTCTGGTCTTTTGGGTCTCTGTGTCTCTGTGCCTCAGTGTCTCAGTGTCTCAGGGTCTCAGTCTCTCAAGGTCTCAGTGTCTCTGGGTCTCAGGGGCTCATGGTCTTTGGTTCCCTGGGTCTCATTGTCTCAGGTTCTCAGTGTCTCATTTTCTCAGAGTCTCTGGGTCTCAGGATCTCAGTGTCTCTTGGTCTCAGGGTCTCAGCTTCTCAGGGTCTCCGTGTCTCAGGGTCTCAGTGTCTCAGGGTATCAGTGTCTCAGGGTCTCTGGGTATCAGTGTCTCAGTGTCTCAGTGTCTCTGTGTCTCAGTGTCTGAGTGTCTGAGTGTCTCAGTGTCTCTGTGTCTCAGTGTCTCAGTGTCTCTGTGTCTCAGTGTCTCAGTGTCTCTGTGTCTCAGTGTCTCTGTGTCTCAGTGTCTCAGTGTCTCTGTGTCTCAGAGTCTCAGTGTCTCTGTGTCTCAGTGTCTCAGTGTCTCAGTGTCTCTGTGTCTCAGTGTCTCTGAGTCTCAGTGTGTCAGTGTCTCAGTGTCTCTGTGTCTCAGTGTCTCAGTGTCTCTGTGTCTCAGTGTCTCTGTGTCTCAGAGTCTCTGTGTCTCAGTGTCTCTGTGTCTCTGTGTCTCAGGGTCTCAGTGTCTCAGTGTCACTGTGTATCTGTGTCTCAGTGTCTGAGTGTCTCAGTGTCTGAGTGTCTCAGTGTCTCAGTGTCTCAGTGTCTCTGTGTCTCAGTGTCTCAGTGACTCAGTGTCTCAGTGTCTCTGTGTCTCAGTGTCTCAGTGTCTCTGTGTCTCAGTGTCTCAGTGTCTCAGTGTCTCTGTGTCTCAGTGTCTGAGTGTCTCAGTGTATCAGTGTCTATGTGTCTCAGTGTCTCAGTGTCTCTGTGTCTCAGAGTCTCAGTGTCTCAGTGTCTCAGTGTCTCTGTGTCTCAGTGTCTCTGTGTCTCAGTGTCTCAGTGCCTCAGTGTCACAGTGTCTCAGTGTCTCTGTGTCTCAGTGTCTCAGTGTCTCTGTATCTCAGAGTCTCAGTGTCTCAGTGTCTCTGTGTCTCAGTGTCTCTGTGTCTCAGTGTCTCTGTGTCTCAGAGTCTCTGTGTCTCAGTGTCTCAGTGTCTCAGTGTCTCAGTGTCTCTGTGTCTCAGTGTCTCAGTGTCACTGTGTCTCAGTGTCTCAGTGTCTCTGTGTATCAGTGTCTCTGTGTCTGAGTGTCTGAGTGTCTCTGTGCCTCAGTGTCCCAGTGTCTCAGTGTCTCAGTGTCTCAGTGTCTCCGTGTCTCAGTGTCTCAGTGTCTCAGAGTCTCAGTGTCTCTGTGTCTCAGTGTCTCAGTGTCTCTGTGTCTCAGTGTCTCCGTGTCTCAGTGTCTGAGTGTCTGAGTGTCTCAGTGTCTCTGTGTCTCAGTGTCCCAGTGTCTCAGTGTCTCTGTGTCTCAGTGTCTCAGTGTCTCTGTGTCTCAGAGTCTCAGTGTCTCAGTGTCTCAGTGTCTCTGTGTCTCAGTATCTCAGTGTCTCAGTGTCTCAGTATCTCAGTGTCTCAGTGTCTCAGTGTCTCTGTGTCTCAGTGTCTCAGTGTCTCTGTCTCTCAGTGTCTCAGTGTCTCAGTGTCTCAGTGTCTCAGTGTCTCAGTGTCACAGTGTCTCTGTGTGTCAGTGTCTCAGTGCCTCAGTGTCTCAGTGTCTCTGTGTCTCAGAGTCTCTGTGTCTCAGTGTCTCAGTGTCTCAGTGTCTCTGTGTCTCAGTGTCTCAGTGTCTCTGTGTCTCAGTGTCTCAGTGTCTCTGTGTCTCAGAGTCTCAGTGTCTCTGTGTCTCAGTGTCTCAGTGTCTCTGTGTCTCAGTGTCTCAGTGTCTCTGTGACTCAGTGTCTCAGTGTCTCAGTGTCTCTGTGTCTCAGAGTCACAGTGTCTCTGTGTCTCAGTGTCTCTGTGTCTCAGTGTCTCAGTGTCTCAGTGTCTCCGTGTCTCTGTGTCTCAGAGTCTCAGTGTCTCTGTGTCTCAGTGTCTCAGTGTCTCTGTGTCTCAGTGTCTCTGTGTCTCAGTGTCTCAGTGTCTCTGTGTCTCTGTGTCTCAGTGCCTCAGAGTCTCAGTGTCTCTGTGTCTCAGTGTCTCTGTGTCTCAGAGCCTCAGTGTCTCAGTGCCTCAGTGACTCTGTTTCTCAGTGTCTCAGTGTCTCTGTGTCTCAGTGTCTCTGTGTCTCAGAGTCTCAGTGTCTCAGTGTCTCAGTGTCTCAGTGTCTCAGTGTCTCTGTGTCTCAGAGTCTCAGTGTCTCTGTGTCTCAGTGTCTCAGTGTCTCAGTGTCACAGTGTCTCTGTGTGTCAGAGTCTCAGTGTCTCAGTGTCTCAGTGTCTCAGTGTCTCTGTGTCTCAGTGTCTCAGTGTCTCTGTGTCTCAGTGTCTCAGTGTCTCAGTGTCTCTGTGTCTCAGAGTCTCAGTGTCTCTGTGTCTCAGTGTCTCAGTGTCTCTGAGTCTCAGTGTCTCAGTGTCTCTGTGACTCAGTGTCTCAGTGTCTCAGTGTCTCAGTGTCTCTGTGTCTCAGAGTCACAGTGTCTCTGTGTCTCAGTGTCTCTGTGTCTCAGTGTCTCAGTGTCTCAGTGTCTCCGTGTCTCTGTGTCTCAGAGTCTCAGTGTCTCAGTGTCTCTGTGTCTCAGTGTCTCAGTGTCTCAGTGTCTCTGTGTCTCAGTGTCTCAGTGTCTCTGTGTCTCTGTGTCTCAGTGCCTCAGAGTCTCTGTGTCTCAGTGTCTCTGTGTCTCAGAGTCTCAGTGTCTCAGTGCCTCAGTGACTCTGTTTCTCAGTGTCTCAGTGTCTCTGTGTCTCTGTGTCTCAGTGTCTCAGTGTCACTGTGTCTCAGAGTCTCAGTGTCTCTGTGTCTCAGTGTCTCAGTGTCTCAGTGTCTCTGTGTCTCAGAGTCTCAGTGTCTCAGTGTCTCAGTGTCTCAGTGTCTCTGTGTCTCAGTGTATCAGTGTCTCTGTGTCTCAGTGTCTCTGTGTCTCAGTGTCTCTGTGTCTCAGAGTCTCAGTGTCTCTGTGTCTCAGTGTCTCTGTGTCTCAGTGTCTCAGTGTCTCTGTGTCTCAGAGTCTCAGTGTCTCTGTGTCTCAGTGTCTCAGTGTCTCTGTGTCTCAGAGTCTCACTGTCTCAGTGTCTCTGTGTCTCAGTGTCTCTGTGTCTCAGAGTCTCAGTGTCTCAGTGTCTCTGTGTCTCTGTGTCTCAGTGTCTCTGTGTCTCAGTGTCTCAGTGTCTCAGTGTCACTGTGTCTCAGTGTCTCAGTGTCTCAGTGTCTCTGTGTCTCAGTGTCTCTGTGTCTCAGAGTCTCAGTGTCTCAGTGTCTCAGTGTCTCAGTGTCTCAGTGTCTCAGTGTCTCAGTGTCTCTGTGTCTCAGTGTATCAGTGTCTCTGTGTCTCAGTGTCTCTGTGTCTCAGTGTCTCTGTGTCTCAGAGTCTCAGTGTCTCTGTGTCTCAGTGTCTCTGTGTCTCAGTGTCTCAGTGTCTCTGTGTCTCAGAGTCTCAGTGTCTCTGTGTCTCAGTGTCTCAGTGTCTCTGTGTCTCAGAGTCTCACTGTCTCAGTGTCTCTGTGTCTCAGTGTCTCTGTGTCTCAGAGTCTCAGTGTCTCAGTGTCTCTGTGTCTCTGTGTCTCAGTGTCTCTGTGTCTCAGTGTCTCAGTGTCTCTGTGTCTCTGTGTCTCAGTGTCTCTGTGTCTCAGTGTCTCAGTGTCTCAGTGTCACTGTGTCTCAGAGTCTCAGTGTCTCTGTGTCTCAGTGTCTCAGTGTCTCAGTGTCTCTGTGTCTCAGTGTCTCTGTGTCTCAGTGTCTCAGTGTCTCTGTGTCTCTGTGTCTCAGAGTCTCAGTGTCACAATGTCTCAGTGTCACAGTGTCTCAGTGTCTCAGTGTCTCAGTGTCTCTGTGTCTCAGTGTATCAGTGTCTCTGTGTCTCAGTGTCTCTGTGTCTCAGAGTCTCAGTGTCCCTGTGTCTCAGTGTCTCTGTGTCTCAGTGTCTCAGTGACTCTGTGACTCAGAGTCTCAGTGTCTCTGTGTCTCAGTGTCTCAGTGTCTCTGTGTCTCAGAGTCTCAGTGTCTCTGTGTCTCAGTGTCTCTGTGTCTCTGTGTCTCAGTGCCTCAGAGTCTCAGTGTCTCTGTGTCTCAGTGTCTCTGTGTCTCAGAGTCTCAGTGTCTCAGTGCCTCAGTGACGCTGTTTCTCAGTGTCTCAGTGTCTCAGTGTCTCAGTGTATCTGTGTCTCAGTGTCTCAGTGTCTCTGTGTCTCAGTGTCTCAGTGTCTCTGTGTCTCAGAGTCTCAGTGTCTCTGTGTCTCAGTGTCTCAATGTCACAGTGTCTCTGTGTGTCAGAGTCTCAGTGTCTCAGTGTCTCAGTGTCTCAGTGTCCCTGTGTCTCAGAGTCTCAGTGTCTCAGTGTCTCAGTGTCTCTGTGTCTCAGTGTCTCAGTGTCTCTGTGTCTCAGAGTCTCAGTGTCTCTGTGTCTCAGTGTCTCAGTGTCTCTGTGTCTCAGTGTCTCAGTGTCTCTGTGACTCAGTGTCTCAGTGTCTCTGTGTCTCAGTGTCTCAGTGCCTCAGAGTCTCAGTGTCTCTGTGTCTCAGTGTCTCTGTGTCTCAGAGTCTCAGTGTCTCAGTGCCTCAGTGACTCTGTTTCTCAGTGTCTCAGTGTCTCAGTGTCTCTGTGTCTCAGTGTCTCTGTGTCTCAGAGTCTCAGTGTCTCAGTGTCTCAGTGTCTCTGTGTCTCTGTGTCTCAGTGTCTCTGTGTCTCAGTGTCTCAGTGTCTCAGTGTCACTGTGTCTCAGAGTCTGAGTGTCTCTGTGTCTCAGTGTCTCAGTGTCTCTGTGTCTCAGTGTCTCAGTGTCTCAGTGTCTCAGTGTCTCTGTGTCTCAGTGTCTCAGAGTCTCTGTGTCTCAGTGTATCAGTGTCTCTGTGTCTCAGTGTCTCTGTGTCTCAGTGTCTCTGTGTCTCAGAGTCTCAGTGTCTCTGTGTCTCAGTGTCTCTGTGTCTCAGTGTCTCAGTGTCTCTGTGTCTCAGAGTCTCAGTGTCTCTGTGTCTCAGTGTCTCTGTGTCTCAGTGTCTCAGTGTCTCTGTGTCTCAGTGTCTCTGTGTCTCAGTGTCTGATTGTCTCAGTGTCTCAGTGTCTCAGTGTCTCAGTGTCTCTGTGTCTCAGTGTCTCTGTGTCTCAGTGTCTCAGTGTCTCTGTGTCTCAGAGTCTCAGTGTCTCAGTGTCTTTGTGTCTCAGTGCCTGATTGTCTCAGTGTCTCAGTGTCTCTGTGTCTCAGAGTCTCAGTGTCTCTGTGTCTCAGTGTCTCAGTGTCTCTGTGTCTCAGAGTCTCAGTGTCTCTGTGTCTCAGTGTCTCAGTGTCTCTGTGTCTCAGTGTCTCAGTGTCTCTGTGTCTCAGTGTCTCTGTGTCTCAGTGTCTGATTGTCTCAGTGTCTCAGTGTCTCTGTGTCTCAGTGTCTCTGTGTCTCAGAGTCTCAGTGTCTCAGTGTCTCTGTGTCTCAGTGTCTCAGTGTCTCTGTGTCTCAGTGTCTCTGTGTCTCAGAGTCTCAGTGTCTCAGTGTCTCTGTGTCTCAGTGTCTCAGTGTCTCTGTGTCTCAGAGTCTCAGTGTCTCAGTGTCTCTGTGTCTCAGTGTCTGATTGTCTCAGTGTCTCAGTGTCTCAGTGTCTCAGTGTCTCTGTGTCTCAGTGTCTCTGTGTCTCAGAGTCTCAGTGTCTCAGTGTCTCAGTGTCTCTGTGTCTCAGTGTCTCAGTGTCTCTGTGTCTCAGTGTCTCTGTGTCTCAGAGTCTCAGTGTCTCAGTGTCTCTGTGTCTCAGTGTCTCAGTGTCTCTGTGTCTCAGAGTCTCAGTGTCTCAGTGTCTCTGTGTCACAGTGTCTCAGTGTCTCTGTGTCTCAGTGTCTCTGTGTCTCAGTGTCTCAGTGTCTCTGTGTCTCAGTGTCTCTGTGTCTCAGAGTCTCAGTGTCTCAGTGTCTCTGTGTCTCAGAGTCTCAGTGTCTCTGTGTCTCAGTGTCTCAGTGTCTCTGTGTCTCAGAGTCTCAGTGTCTCTGTGTCTCAGTGTCTCTGTGTCTCAGTGTCTCTGTGCCTCTGTGTCTCAGTGTCTCAGTGTCTCAGTGTCTCTGTTTCTCTGTGTCTCAGAGTCTCAGTGTCTCAGTGTCTCAGTGTCTCTGTGTCTCTGTGTCTCAGTGTCTCAGTGTCTCTGAGTCTCTGTGTCTCAGTGTCTCTGAGTCTCAGTGTGTCTGTGTCTCAGTGTCTCAGTTTCTTTGTGTCTCAGTGTCTCAGTGTCTCTGTGTCTCAGTGTCTCAGTGTCTCTGAGTCTCAGTGTCTCTGTGTCTCAGTGTCTCTGTGTCTCAGTGTCTCAGTGTCTCTGTGTCTCTGTGTTTCAAAGTCTCAGTGTCTCTGTGTCTCAGTGTATCAGTGTCTCTGTGTCTCAGTGTCTCAGTGTCTCTGTGTCTCAGTGTCTGATTGTCTCAGTGTCTCAGTGTCTCTGTGTCTCAGTGTCTCAGTGTCTCTGTGTCTCAGAGTCTCAGTGTCTCTGTGTCTCAGTGTCTCAGTGTCTCTGTGTCTCAGTGTCTCTGTGTCTCAGTGTCTCAGTGTCTCTGTGTCTCAGAAACTCAGTGTCTCTGTGTCTCTGTGTCTCAGTGTCTCTGTGTCTCAGTGTCTCTGTGTCTCAGAGTCTCTGTGTCTCAGTGTCTCAGTGTCTCATTGCCTCTGTGTCTCAGAGTCTCTGTGTCTCAGTGTCTCAGTGTCTCTGTGTCTCAGAGTCTCAGTGTCTCAGTGTCTCTGTGTCTCAGAGTCTCATTGTCTCTGTGTCTCAGTGTCACAGTGTCTCAGTGTCTCAGTGTCTCAGTGTCTCAGTGTCTCTGTGTCTCAGAGTCTCAGTTTCTCAGTGTCTCAGTGTCTCTGTGTCTCAGTGTCTCAGTGTCTCTGTGTCTCAGTGTCTCAGTGACTCAGTGTCTCTGTGTCTCAGTGTCTCAGTGTCTCAGTGTCTCAGTGTCTCTGTGTCTCAGTGTCTTAGTGTATCTGTGTCTCAGAGTCTCAGTGTCTCTGTGTCTCAGTGTCTGAGTGTCTCAGTGTCTCAGAGTCTCAGTGTCTCAGTGTCTCAGTGTCTCTGTGTCTCAGTGTCTCAGTGTCTCTGTGTCTCAGTGTCTCAGTGTCTCTGTGTCTCAGTGTCTCAGTTTCTCAGTGTCTCAGTGTCTCTGTGTCTCAGAGTCTCTGTGTCTCAGTGTCTCTGTGTCTCAGTGTCTCAGTGTCTCTGTGTCTCAGTGTCTCAGTGTCTCTGTGTCTCAGAGTCTCAGTGTCTCAGTGTCTCAGTGTCTCAGTGTCTCTGTGTCTCAGTGTCTCAGTGTCTCTGTGTCTCAGAGTCTCAGTGTCTCAGTGCCTCTGTGTCTCAGAGTCTCATTGTCTCTGTGTCTCAGTGTCACAGTGTCTCTGTGTCTCAGTGTCTCAGTGTCTCTGTGTCTCAGTGTCTCAGTGTCTCTGTGTCTCAGAGTCTCAGTGTCTCAGTGTCTCAGTGTCTCTGTGTCTCAGTGTCTCAGTGTCTCTGTGTCTCAGTGTCTCAGTGACTCAGTGTCTCTGTGTCTCAGTGTCTCTGTGTCTCAGTGTCTCTGTGTCTCAGTGTCTCAGTGTATCTGTGTCTCAGAGTCTCAGTGTCTCTGTGTCTCAGTGTCTCTGTGTCTCAGTGTCTGAGTGTCTCAGTGTCTCAGTGTCTCTGTGTCTCAGTGCCTCAGTGTCTCTGTGTCTCAGTGTCTCAGTGTCTCAGTGTCTCTGTGTCTCAGTGTCTCAGTGTCTCTGTGTCTCAGTGTCTCAGTGTCTCAGTGTCTCTGTGTCTCAGTGTCTCAGTGTCTCAGTGTCTCAGTGTCTCTGTGTCTCAGAGTCTCAGTGTCTCAGTGTCTCTGTGTCTCAGTGTCTCAGTGTCTCAGTGTCTCATTGCCTCTGTGTCTCAGAGTCTCTGTGTCTCAGTGTCTCAGTGTCTCTGTGTCTCAGAGTCTCAGTGTCTCAGTGTCTCTGTGTCTCAGAGTCTCATTGTCACTGTGTCTCAGTGTCACAGTGTCTAAGTGTCTCAGTGTCTCAGTGTCTCTGTGTCTCAGTGTCTCAGTGTCTCTGTGTCTCAGAGTCTCAGTGTCTCAGTGTCTCTGTGTCTCAGTGTCTCAGTGTCTCTGTGTCTCAGTGTCTCAGTGACTCAGTGTCTCTGTGTCTCAGTGTCTCTGTGTCTCAGTGTCTCAGTGTATCTGTGTCTCAGAGTCTCAGTGTCTCTGTGTCTCAGTGTCTGAGTGTCTCAGTGTCTCAGTGTCTCAGAGTCTCAGTGTCTCAGTGTCTCAGTGTCTCAGTGTCTCAGTGCCTCAGTGTCTCAGTGTCTCTGTGTCTCAGTGTCTCAGTGTCTCTGTGTCTCAGTGTCTCAGTTTCTCAGTGTCTCAGTGTCTCAGTGTCTCTGTGTCTCAGAGTCTCTGTGTCTCAGTGTCTCAGTGTCTCAGTGTCTCTGTGTCTCAGTGTCTCAGTGTCTCTGTGTCTCAGTGTCTCAGTGTCTCTGTGTCTCAGAGTCTCAGTGTCTCAGTGTCTCTGTGTCTCAGAGTCTCATTGTCTCTGTGTCTCAGTGTCACAGTGTGTCTGTGTCTCAGTGTCTCAGTGTCTCAGTGTCTCTGTGTCTCAGTGTCTCAGTGTCTCTGTGTCTCAGAGTCTCAGTGTCTCAGTGTCTCAGTGTCTCAGTGTCTCTGTGTCTCAGTGTCTCAGTGTCTCTGTGTCTCAGTGTCTCTGTGTCTCAGTGTCTCAGTGTATCTGTGTCTCAGAGTCTCAGTGTCTCTGTGTCTCAGTGTCTCTGTGTCTCAGTGTCTGAGTGTCTCTGTGTCTCAGTGTCTCAGAGTCTCAGTGGCTCAGTGTCTCAGAGTCTCAGTGTCTCAGTGTCTCAGTGTCTCAGTGTCTCTGTGTCTCAGTGCCTCAGTGTCTCTGTGTCTCAGTGTCTCAGTGTCTCTGTGTCTCAGTGTCTCAGTGTCTCTGTGTCTCAGTGTCTCAGTTTCTCAGTGTCTCAGTGTCTCAGTGTCTCTGTGTCTCAGAGTCTCTGTGTCTCAGTGTCTCAGTGTCTCAGTGTCTCTGTGTCTCAGTGTCTCAGTGTCTCTGTGTCTCAGATTCTCAGTGTCTCAGTGTCTCAGTGTCTCTGTGTCTCAGTGTCTCAGTGTCTCAGTGTCTCAGTGACTCAGTGTCTCTGTGTCTCAGTGTCTCTGTGTCTCAGTGTCCCAGTGTCTCTGTGTCTCAGTGTCTCTGTGTCTCAGAGTCTCTGTGTCTCTGTGTCTCAGTGTCTCAGTGTCTCAGTGTCTGAGTGTCTCAGTGTCTCAGTGTCTCAGTGTCTCTGTGTCTCAGTGTCTCAGTGTCTCTGTGTCTCAGTGTCTCAGTCTCTCATTGTCTCAGTGTCTCAGTGTCTCAGTGACTCAGAGTCTCAGTGTCTCTGTGTCTCAGAGTCTCTGATTCTCAGTGTCTCAGTGTCTCAGTGTCTCAGTGTCTCTGTGTCTCAGTGTCTCTGTGTCTCAGTGTCACATTGTCTCAGTGTCTCTGTGTCTCAGTGTCACAGTGTCTCAGTGTCTCTGTGTCTCAGTGACTCAGTGTCTCTGTGTCTCAGTGTCTCTGTGTCTCAGTGTCTCAGTGTTTCTGTGTCTCAGTGTCTCAGTGTCTCTGTGTCTCAGTGCCTCAGTGTCTCTGTGTCTCAGTGTCTCATTGTCTCAGTGTCTCTGTGTCTCAGTGTCTGAGTGTCTCTGTGTCTCTGTGTCTCAGTGTCTCTGTGTCTCTGTGTCTCAGTGTCACAGTGTCTCTGTGTCTCAGTGTCTCAGTGTCTCAGTGTCTCAGTGTCTCTGTGTCTCAGAGTCTCTGTGTCTCATTGTCTCTGTGTCTCAGTGTCTCTGTGTCTCAGTGTCTCAGTGTCTCTGTGTCTCAGTGTCTCTGTGTCTCAGTGTCTCAGTGTCTCTGTGTCTCAGAGTCTCAGTGTCTCTGTGTCTCAGTGTCTCTGTGTCTCAGTGTCTGAGTGTCTCAGCGTCTCAGTGTCTCAGTGTCTCAGTGTCTCAGTGCCTCAGTGTCCCTGTGTCTCAGTGTCTCATTGTCTCAGTGTCTCTGTGTCTCAGTGTCTGAGTGTCTCTGTGTCTCAGTGTCTCAGTGTCTCTGTGTCTCAGTGTCTCAGTGTCTCTGTGTCTCAGTGTCTCAGTGTCACAGTGTCTCAGTGTCTCAGTGTCTCTGTGTCTCAATGTCTCAGTGTCTCTGTGTCTCAGTGTCTCTGTGACTCTGTGTCTCAGTGTCTCAGTGTCTCAGTGTCTCTGTTTCTCTGTGTCTCAGTGTCTCAGTGTCTCTGTGTCTCAGTGTCTCAGTGTCTCTGTGTCTCAGTGTCTCTGTGTCTCAGTGTCTCAGTGTCTCTGTGTCTCAGTGCCACAGTGTCTCTGTGTCTCTGTGTCTCAGTGTCCCAGTGTCTCAGTGTCTCAGTGTCTCTGTGTCTCAGAGTCTCAGTGTCTCTGTGTCTCAGTGTCTGAGTGTCTCAGTGTCTCAGTGTCTCTGTGTCTCAGTGCCTCAGTGTCTCTGTGTCTCAGTGTCTCATTGTCTCAGTGTCTCAGTGTCTCAGTGTCTCTGTGTCTCAGTGTCTCAGTGACTCAGTGTCTCTGTGTCTCAGTGTCTCTGTGTCTCAGTGTCTCAGTGTCTCTGTGTCTCAGTGTCTCAGTGTCTCTGTGTATCAGAGTCTCAGTGTCTCTGTGTCTCAGTGTCTCTGTGTATCAGTGTCTGAGTGTCTCTGTGTCTCAATGTCTCAGTGTCTCTGTGTCTCAGTGTCTCAGTGTCTCTGTGTCTCAGTGTCTCAGTGTCTCTGTGTCTCAGTGTCTCAGTGTCTCTGTGTCTCAGTGTCTCTGTGTCTCAGTGACTCAGTGTCTCTGTGTCTCAGTGTCTCAGTGTCTCTGTGTCTCAGTGTCTCATTGTCTGAGTGTCTGAGTGTCTCAGTGTCTCAGTGTCTCTGTGTCTCAGTTTCTCAGTGTCTCAGTGTCTCTGTGTCTCATTGTCTCAGTGTCTCAGTGTCTCTGTGTCTCAGTGTCTCAGTGTCTCTGTGTCTCAGTGTCTCTGTGTCTCAGTGACTCAGTGTCTCTGTGTCTCAGTGTCTCAGTGTCTCAGTGACTCTGTGTCTCAGTGTCTCAGAGTCTGAGTGTCTGAGTGTCTCAGTGTCTCAGTGTCTCTGTGTCTCAGTTTCTCAGTGTCTCAGTGTCTCTGTGTCTCAGTGTCTCAGTGTCTCTGTGTCTCAGTGTCTCAGTGACTCAGTGTCTCTGTGTCTCAGTGTCTCTGTGTCTCAGTGTCTCAGTGTCTCTGTGACTCAGTGTCTCAGTGTCTCTGTGTCTCAGAGTCTCAGTGTCTCTGTGTCTCAGTGTCTCAGTGTCTGAGTGTCTCAGTGTCTCTGTGTCTCAGTGTCTCAGTGTCTCTGTGTCTCAGTGTCTCTGTGTCTCAGAGTCTCAGTGTCTCTGTGTCTCAGTGTCTCTGTGTCTCAGTGTCACAGTGTCTCTGTGTCTCAGTGTCTCAGTGTCTCTGTGTCTCTGTGTCTCCGTGTCTCAGTGTCTCTGTTTCTCAGAGTCTCAGTGACTCAGTGTCTCAGTGTCTCAGTGTCTCAGTGACTCACTGTCTCAGTGTCTCAGTGTGTCTGTGTCTCAGTGTCTCAGTGTCCCTGTGTCTCAGTGTCTCTGTGTCTCAGTGTCTCAGTGTCTCAGTGTCTCAGTTTCTCTGTGTCTCAGTGTCTCAGTGTCTCAGTGTCTCTGTGTCTCTGTGTCTCAGTGTCTCAGTGTCTCTGTGTCTCAGAGTCTCAGTGTCTCAGTGTCTCAGTGTCTCTGTGTCTCTGTGTCTCAGTGTCTCAGTGTCTCTGTGTCTCAGAGTCTCAGTGTCTCAGTGTCTCAGTGTCTCTGTGTCTCAGAGTCTCAGTGTCTCTGTATCTCAGTGTCTCTGTGTCTCAGAGTCTCAGTGTCTCAGTGTCTCTGTGTCTCAGAGTCTCATTGTCTCTGTGTCTCAGTGTCTCAGTGTCTCAATGTCTCTGTGTCTCAGTGTCTCAGTGTCTCTGTGTCTCAGTGTCTCAGTGTCTCTGTGTCTCAGTGACTCAGTGTCTCAGTGTCTCAGTGTCTCAGTGTCTGAGTGTCTGAGTGTCTCAGTGTCTCAGTGTCTCTGTGTCTCAGTGTCTCAGTGTCTCTGTGTCTCAGTGTCTCAGTGACTCAGTGTCTCTGTGTCTCAGTGTCTCTGTGTCTCAGTGTCTCTGTGACTCAGTGTCTCATTGTCTCAGTGTCTCAGTGTCTCAGTGTCTCTGTGTCTCAGTGTCTCAGTGTCTCTGTGTCTCAGTGTCTCAGTGTCTCTGTGTCTCAGTGTCTCAGAGTCTCTGTGTCTCAGAGTCTCAGTGTCTCAGTGTCTCAGTGTCTCTGTGTCTCAGTGTCTCTGTGTCTCAGTGTCTCAGTGACTCAGTGTCTCTGTGTTTCAGTGTCTCAGTGTCTCAGTGTCTCTGTGTCTCAGAGTCTCAGTGTCTCTGTGTCTCAGTGTCTCTGTGTCTCAGAGTCTCAGTGTCTCAGTGTCTCTGTGTCTCAGAGTCTCATTGTCTCTGTGTCTCTATGTCTCTGTGTCTCAGAGTCTCAGTGTCTCTGTGTCTCTGTGTCTCTGTGTCTCAGTGTCACAGTGTCTCAGTGTCTCAGTGTCTCAGTGTCGCTGTGTCTCAGTGTCTCAGTGTCTCTGTGTCTCTGTGTCTCAGTGTCTCAGTGTCTCAGTGTCTCTGTGTCTCAGTGTCTCAGTGTCTCAGTGTCTCTGTGTCTCAGTGTCACAGTGTCTCAGTGTCTCAGTGTCTCAGTGTCGCTGTGTCTCAGTGTCTCAGTGTCTCTGTGTCTCTGTGTCTCAGTGTCTCAGTGTCTCTGTGTCTCAGTGTCTCAGTGTCTCTGTGTCTCTGTGTCTCAGTGTCTCTGTGTCTCTGTGTCTCAGTGTCTCAGTGTCTCTGTGTCTCAGAGTCTCAGTGTCTCTGTGTCTCAGTGTCTCTGTGTCTCAGTGCCACAGTGTCTCTGTGTCTCAGTGTCCCAGTGTCTCAGTGTCTCAGTGTCTCAGTGTCTCTGTGTCTCAGTGTCTCAGTGTCTCAGTGTCTCTGTGTCTCAGTGCCTCAGTGTCTCTGTGTCTCAGTGTCTCATTGTCTCAGCGTCTCAGTGTCTCAGTGTCTCAGTGTCCCAGTGTCTCAGTGTCTCAGTGTCTCAGTGTCTCTGTGTCTCAGTGTCTCAGTGACTCAGTGTCTCTGTGTCTCAGTGCCTCAGTGTCTCTGTGTCTCAGTGTCTCAGTGTCTCATTGTCTCAGTGTCTCAGTGTCTCAGTGTCTCAGTGTCTCAGTGCCTCAGTGTCTCTGTGTCTCAGTGTCTCAGTGTCTCTGTGTCTCAGTGTCTCAGTGACTCAGTGTCTCTGTGTCTCAGTGTCTCTGTGTCTCAATGTCTCAGTGTCTCTGTGTCTCAGTGCCTCAGTGTCTCTGTGTCTCAGAGTCTCAGTGTCTCTGTGTCTCTGTGTCTCAGTGTCTCTGTGTCTCAGTGTCTCAGTGTCTCAGAGTCTCAGTGTCTCAGTGTCTCAGTGCCTCAGTGTCTCAGTGTCTCAGTGTCTCTGTGTTTCAGTGTCTCAGTGTCTCTGTGTCTCTGTGTCTCAGTGTCTGTGTGTCTCAGTGTCTCAGTGTCTCTGTGTCTCAGTGCCTCAGTGTCTCTGTGTCTCAGAGTCTCAGTGTCTCTGTGTCTCAGTGTCTCTGTGTCTCAGTGTCTGAGTGTCTCTGTGTCTCAGTGTCTCAGTGTCTCTGTGTCTCAGTGTCTCAGTGTCTCTGTGTCTCATTGTCTCAGTGTCTCAGTGTCTCTGTGTCTCAGTGTCTCAGTGTGTCTGTGTCACAGTGTCTCAGTGTCTCTGTGTCTCAGTGTCTCAGTGTCTCTGTATCTCAGAGTCTCAGTGTCTCAGTGTCTCAGTGTCTCTGTGTCTCAGTGTCTCAGTGTCTCTGTGTCTCAGAGTCTCAGTGTCTCAGTGTCTCAGTGTCTCTGTATCTCAGAGTCTCAGTGTCTCAGTGTCTCAGTGTCTCAGTGTCTCTGTGTCTCAGAGTCTCAGTGTCTCAGTGTCTCTGTGTCTCAGAGTCTCATTGTCTCTGTGTCTCAGTGTCACAGTGTCTCTGTGTCTCAGTGTCTCTGCGTCTCAGTGTCTCAGTGTCTCAGTGTCTCTGTGTCTCAGAGTCTCAGTGTCTCAGTGTCTGAGTGTCTCAGTGTCTCAGTGTCTCAGTGTCTCAGTGTCTCTGTGTCTCAGTGTCTCAGTGTCTCAGTGTCTCAGTGTCTCAGTGTCTCAGTGTCTCTGTGTCTCAGTGTCTCAGTGACTCAGTGTCTCTGTGTCTCAGTGTCTCTGTGTCTCAGTGTCTCAGTGTCTCTGTGTCTCAGTGTCTCAGTGTCTGAGTGTCTCAGTGTCTCTGTGTCTCAGTGTCTCAGTGTCTCTGTGTCTCAGTGTCTCTGTGTCTCAGAGTCTCAGTGTCTCAGTGTCTCTGTGTCTCAGTGTCTCAGTGTCTCTGTGTCTCAGTGTCTCAGTGTCTGAGTGTCTCTGTGTCTCAGTGTCTCAGTGTCTCTGTGTCTCAGTGTCTCAGTGTCTCTGTGTCTCAGTGTCTCATTGTCTCAGTGTCTCAGTGTCTCAGTGTCTCTGTGTCTCAGTGTCCCTGTGTCTCAGTGTCTCAGTGTCTCAGTGTCTCTGTGTCTCAGAGTCTCAGTGTCTCAGTGTCTCAGTGTCTCAGTGTCTCTGTGTCTCAGTGTCTCAGTTACTCAGTGTCTCTGTGTCTCAGTGTCTCTGGGTTTCAGTGTCTCAGTGTCTCTGTGTCTCTGTGTCTCAGTGTCTCAGTGTCTCTGTGTCTCAGTGTCTCAGCGTCTCTGTGTCTCTGTGTCTCAGTGTCTCAGTGTCTCCGTGTCTCAGTGTCTCTGTATCTCAGAGTCTCAGTGTCTCAGTGTCTCAGTGTCTCTGTGTCTCAGTGTCTCAGTGTCTCTGTGTCTCAGTGTCTCAGTGTCTCTGTGTCTCAGTGTCTCAGTGACTCAGTGTCTCTGTGTCTCTGTGTCTCAGTGTCTCAGTGTCTCTGTGTCTCAGTGTCTCAGTGTCTGAGTGTCTCAGTGTCTCTGTGTCTCAGTGTCTCAGTGTCTCTGTGTCTCAGTGTCTCTGTGTCTCAGAGACTCAGTGTCTCAGTGTCTCTGTGTCTCAGTGTCTCAGTGTCTCTGTGTCTCAGTGTCTCAGTGTCTGAGTGTCTCTGTGTCTCAGTGTCTCAGTGTCTCTGTGTCTCAGTGTCTCAGTGTCTCTGTGTCTCAGTGTCTCATTGTCTCAGTGTCTCAGTGTCTCTGTGCCTCAGTGTCTCAGTGTCTCAGTGTCTCTGTGTCTCAGACTCTCAGTGTCTCAGTGTCTCAGTGTCTCTGTGTCTCAGTGTCTCTGTGTCTCAGTGTCTCAGTTACTCAGTGTCTCTGTGTCTCAGTGTCTCTGGGTTTCAGTGTCTCAGTGTCTCTGTGTCTCTGTGTCTCAGTGTCTCTGTGTCTCAGTGTCTCAGTGTCTCAGTGTCTCTGTGTCTCTGTGTCTCAGTGTCTCAGTGTCTCTGTGTCTCAGAGTCCCAGTGTCTCAGTGTCTCAGTGTCTCTGTGTCTCAGTGTCTCTGTGTCTCAGTGTCTCAGTGACTCAGTGTCTCTGTGTCTCAGTGTCTCTGGGTTTCAGTGTCTCAGTGTCTCAGTGTCTCAGTGTCTCAGTGTCTCTGTGTCTCAGTGTCTCAGTGTCTCTGTGTCTCAGAGACTCTGTGTCTCTGTGTCTCTGTGTCTCAGTGTCTCAGTGTCTCTGTGTCTCAGTGTCTCAGTGTCTCTGTGTCTCAGTGTATCAGTGTCTCACTGTCTCTGTGTCTCAGTGTCTCAGTGTCTCAGTTTCTCAGAGTCTCAGTGTCTCAGTGTCTGAGTGTCTCTGTGTCTCAGTGTCTCTGTGACTCAGAGTCTCAGTGTCTCAGTGTCTCAGTGTCTCTGTGTCTCAGTGTCTCTGTGTCTCAGAGTCTCAGTGTCTCAGTGTCTCTGTGTCTCAGTGTCTCAGTGTCTCTGTGTCTCAGTGTCTCAGTGTCTGAGTGTCTCTGTGTCTCAGTGTCTCAGTGTCTCTGTGTCTCAGTGTCTCAGTTTCTCAGTGTCTCTGTGTCTCTGTGTCTCAGTGTCTCAGTGTCTCAATGTCTCAGTGTCTCTGTGTCTCAGTGCCTCAGTGTCTCTGTGTCTCAGAGTCTCAGTGTCTCTGTGTCTCTGTGTCTCAGTGTCTCTGTGTCTCAGTGTCTCAGTGTCTCAGAGTCTCAGTGTCTCAGTGTCTCAGTGCCTCAGTGTCTCAGTGTCTCAGTGTCTCTGTGTTTCAGTGTCTCAGTGTCTCTGTGTCTCTGTGTCTCAGTGTCTGTGTGTCTCAGTGTCTCAGTGTCTCTGTGTCTCAGTGCCTCAGTGTCTCTGTGTCTCAGAGTCTCAGTGTCTCTGTGTCTCAGTGTCTCTGTGTCTCAGTGTCTGAGTGTCTCAGTGTCTCAGTGTCTCAGTGTCTCAGTGTCTCTGTGTCTCATTGTCTCAGTGTCTCAGTGTCTCTGTGTCTCAGTGTCTCAGTGTGTCTGTGTCTCAGTGTCTCAGTGTCTCTGTGTCTCAGTGTCTCAGTGTCTCTGTATCTCAGAGTCTCAGTGTCTCAGTGTCTCAGTGTCTCTGTGTCTCAGTGTCTCAGTGTCTCTGTGTCTCAGAGTCTCAGTGTCTCAGTGTCTCAGTGTCTCTGTATCTCAGTGTCTCAGTGTCTCAGTGTCTCAGTGTCTCAGTGTCTCTGTGTCTCAGAGTCTCAGTGTCTCAGTGTCTCTGTGTCTCAGAGTCTCATTGTCTCTGTGTCTCAGTGTCACAGTGTCTCTGTGTCTCAGTGTCTCTGCGTCTCAGTGTCTCAGTGTCTCAGTGTCTCTGTGTCTCAGAGTCTCAGTGTCTCAGTGTCTGAGTGTCTCAGTGTCTCAGTGTCTCAGTGTCTCAGTGTCTCAGTGTCTCTGTGTCTCAGTGTCTCAGTGACTCAGTGTCTCTGTGTCTCAGTGTCTCTGTGTCTCAGTGTCTCAGTGTCTCTGTGTCTCAGTGTCTCAGTGTCTGAGTGTCTCAGTGTCTCTGTGTCTCAGTGTCTCAGTGTCTCTGTGTCTCAGTGTCTCTGTGTCTCAGAGTCTCAGTGTCTCAGTGTCTCTGTGTCTCAGTGTCTCAGTGTCTCTGTGTCTCAGTGTCTCAGTGTCTGAGTGTCTCTGTGTCTCAGTGTCTCAGTGTCTCTGTGTCTCAGTGTCTCAGTGTCTCTGTGTCTCAGTGTCTCATTGTCTCAGTATCTCAGTGTCTCAGTGTCTCAGTGTCTCTGTGTCTCAGTGTCCCTGTGTCTCAGTGTCTCAGTGTCTCAGTGTCTCTGTGTCTCAGAGTCTCAGTGTCTCAGTGTCTCAGTGTCTCTGTGTCTCAGTGTCTCAGTTACTCAGTGTCTCTGTGTCTCAGTGTCTCTGGGTTTCAGTGTCTCAGTGTCTCTGTGTCTCTGTGTCTCAGTGTCTCAGTGTCTCTGTGTCTCAGTGTCTCAGCGTCTCTGTGTCTCTGTGTCTCAGTGTCTCAGTGTCTCCGTGTCTCAGTGTCTCTGTATCTCAGAGTCTCAGTGTCTCAGTGTCTCAGTGTCTCTGTGTCTCAGTGTCTCAGTGTCTCTGTGTCTCAGTGTCTCAGTGTCTCTGTGTCTCAGTGTCTCAGTGACTCAGTGTATCAGTGTCTCAGTGTCTCAGTGTCTCAGTTTCTCAGAGTCTCAGTGTCTCAGTGTCTGAGTGTCTCTGTGTCTCAGTGTCTCTGTGACTCAGAGTCTCAGTGTCTCAGTGTCTCAGTGTCTCTGTGTCTCAGTGTCTCTGTGTCTCAGAGTCTCAGTGTCTCAGTGTCTCTGTGTCTCAGTGTCTCAGTGTCTCTGTGTCTCAGTGTCTCAGTGTCTGAGTGTCTCTGTGTCTCAGTGTCTCAGTGTCTCTGTGTCTCAGTGTCTCAGTTTCTCAGTGTCTCTGTGTCTCTGTGTCTCAGTGTCTCAGTGTCTCAATGTCTCAGTGTCTCTGTGTCTCAGTGCCTCAGTGTCTCTGTGTCTCAGAGTCTCAGTGTCTCTGTGTCTCTGTGTCTCAGTGTCTCTGTGTCTCAGTGTCTCAGTGTCTCAGAGTCTCAGTGTCTCAGTGTCTCAGTGCCTCAGTGTCTCAGTGTCTCAGTGTCTCTGTGTTTCAGTGTCTCAGTGTCTCTGTGTCTCTGTGTCTCAGTGTCTGTGTGTCTCAGTGTCTCAGTGTCTCTGTGTCTCAGTGCCTCAGTGTCTCTGTGTCTCAGAGTCTCAGTGTCTCTGTGTCTCAGTGTCTCTGTGTCTCAGTGTCTGAGTGTCTCTGTGTCTCAGTGTCTCAGTGTCTCTGTGTCTCAGTGTCTCAGTGTCTCTGTGTCTCATTGTCTCAGTGTCTCAGTGTCTCTGTGTCTCAGTGTCTCAGTGTGTCTGTGTCTCAGTGTCTCAGTGTCTCTGTGTCTCAGTGTCTCAGTGTCTCTGTATCTCAGAGTCTCAGTGTCTCAGTGTCTCAGTGTCTCTGTGTCTCAGTGTCTCAGTGTCTCTGTGTCTCAGAGTCTCAGTGTCTCAGTGTCTCAGTGTCTCTGTATCTCAGTGTCTCAGTGTCTCAGTGTCTCAGTGTCTCAGTGTCTCTGTGTCTCAGAGTCTCAGTGTCTCAGTGTCTCTGTGTCTCAGAGTCTCATTGTCTCTGTGTCTCAGTGTCACAGTGTCTCTGTGTCTCAGTGTCTCTGCGTCTCAGTGTCTCAGTGTCTCAGTGTCTCTGTGTCTCAGAGTCTCAGTGTCTCAGTGTCTGAGTGTCTCAGTGTCTCAGTGTCTCAGTGTCTCAGTGTCTCAGTGTCTCTGTGTCTCAGTGTCTCAGTGACTCAGTGTCTCTGTGTCTCAGTGTCTCTGTGTCTCAGTGTCTCAGTGTCTCTGTGTCTCAGTGTCTCAGTGTCTGAGTGTCTCAGTGTCTCTGTGTCTCAGTGTCTCAGTGTCTCTGTGTCTCAGTGTCTCTGTGTCTCAGAGTCTCAGTGTCTCAGTGTCTCTGTGTCTCAGTGTCTCAGTGTCTCTGTGTCTCAGTGTCTCAGTGTCTGAGTGTCTCTGTGTCTCAGTGTCTCAGTGTCTCTGTGTCTCAGTGTCTCAGTGTCTCTGTGTCTCAGTGTCTCATTGTCTCAGTATCTCAGTGTCTCAGTGTCTCAGTGTCTCTGTGTCTCAGTGTCCCTGTGTCTCAGTGTCTCAGTGTCTCAGTGTCTCTGTGTCTCAGTGTCTCAGTGTCTCAGTGTCTCTGTGTCTCAGTGTCTCAGTTACTCAGTGTCTCTGTGTCTCAGTGTCTCTGGGTTTCAGTGTCTCAGTGTCTCTGTGTCTCTGTGTCTCAGTGTCTCAGTGTCTCTGTGTCTCAGTGTCTCAGCGTCTCTGTGTCTCTGTGTCTCAGTGTCTCAGTGTCTCCGTGTCTCAGTGTCTCTGTATCTCAGAGTCTCAGTGTCTCAGTGTCTCAGTGTCTCTGTGTCTCAGTGTCTCAGTGTCTCTGTGTCTCAGTGTCTCAGTGTCTCTGTGTCTCAGTGTCTCAGTGACTCAGTGTCTCTGTGTCTCAGTGTCTCTGTGTCTCAGTGTCTCAGTGTCTCTGTGTCTCAGTGTCTCAGTGTCTGAGTGTCTCAGTGTCTCTGTGTCTCAGTGTCTCAGTGTCTCTGTGTCTCAGTGTCTCTGTGTCTCAGAGTCTCAGTGTCTCAGTGTCTCTGTGTCTCAGTGTCTCAGTGTCTCTGTGTCTCAGTGTCTCAGTGTCTGAGTGTCTCTGTGTCTCAGTGTCTCAGTGTCTCTGTGTCTCAGTGTCTCAGTGTCTCTGTGTCTCAGTGTCTCATTGTCTCAGTGTCTCAGTGTCTCTGTGCCTCAGTGTCTCAGTGTCTCAGTGTCTCTGTGTCTCAGACTCTCAGTGTCTCAGTGTCTCAGTGTCTCTGTGTCTCAGTGTCTCTGTGTCTCAGTGTCTCAGTTACTCAGTGTCTCTGTGTCTCAGTGTCTCTGGGTTTCAGTGTCTCAGTGTCTCAGTGTCTCTGTGTCTCAGTGTCTCAGTGTCTCAGTGTCTCAGTGTCTCTGTGTCTCTGTGTCTCTGTGTCTCAGTGTCTCAGTGTCTCTGTGTCTCAGAGTCCCAGTGTCTCAGTGTCTCAGTGTCTCTGTGTCTCAGTGTCTCTGTGTCTCAGTGTCTCAGTGACTCAGTGTCTCTGTGTCTCAGTGTCTCTGGGTTTCAGTGTCTCAGTGTCTCAGTGTCTCAGTGTCTCTGTGTCTCAGTGTCTCAGTGTCTCTGTGTCTCAGAGACTCAGTGTCTCTGTGTCTCTGTGTCTCTGTGTCTCAGTGTCTCAGTGTCTCTGTGTCTCAGTGTCTCAGTGTCTCTGTGTCTCAGTGTATCAGTGTCTCACTGTCTCTGTGTCTCAGTGTCTCAGTGTCTCAGTTTCTCAGAGTCTCAGTGTCTCAGTGTCTGAGTGTCTCTGTGTCTCAGTGTCTCTGTGACTCAGAGTCTCAGTGTCTCAGTGTCTAAGTGTCTCTGTGTCTCAGTGTCTGTGTGTCTCAGAGTCTCAGTGCCTCAGTGTCTCTGTGTCTCAGTGTCTCAGTGTCTCTGTGTCTCAGTGTCTCAGTGTCTGAGTGTCTCTGTGTCTCAGTGTCTCAGTGTCTCTGTGTCTCAGTGTCTCAGTTTCTCAGTGTCTCTGTGTCTCTGTGTCTCAGTGTCTCAGTGTCTCAGTGTCTCAGAGTCTCAGTGTCTCAGTGTCTCAGTGTCTCTGTGTCTCAGTGTCTCAGTGTCTCTGTGTCTCAGTGTCTCAGTGTCTCAGTGTCTCTGTGTCTCAGTGTCTCAGTGTCTCAGTGTCTCAGTGTCTCTGTGTCTCAGAGTCTCAGTGTCTCTGTGTCTCAGTGTCTCTGTGTCTCAGTCTCTCAGTGACTCAGTGTCTCTGTGTCTCAGTGTCTCTGGGTTTCAGTGTCTCAGTGTCTCTGCGTCTCAGTGTCTCAGTGTCTCAGTGTCTCAGTGTCTCTGTGTCTCAGTGTCTCAGTGTCTCTGTGTCTCAGTGTATCAGTGTCTCACTGTCTCTGTGTCTCAGTGTCTCAGTGTCTCAGTGTCTCAGAGTCTCAGTGTCTCAGTGTCTGAGTGTCTCTGTGTCTCAGTGTCTCAGTTTCTCAGTGTCTCAGTGTCCCAGTGTCTCAGTGTCTCAGTGTCTCTGTGTCTCAGAGTCTCAGTGTCTCTGTGTCTCAGTGTCTCTGTGTCTCAGTGTCTGAGTGTCTCAGTGTCTCAGCGTCTCAGTGTCTCAGTGTCTCAGTGTCTCTGTGTCTCAGTGTCTCTGTGTCTCAGAGTCTCAGTGTCTCAGTGTCTCTGTGTCTCAGTGTCTCAGTGTCTCTGTGTCTCAGTGTCTCAGTGTCTGAGTGTCTCTGTGTCTCAGTGTCTCAGTGTCTCTGTGTCTCAGTGTCTCAGTGTCTCTGTGTCTCAGTGTCTCATTGTCTCAGTGTCTCAGTGTCTCTGTGCCTCAGTGTCTCAGTGTCTCAGTGTCTCTGTGTCTCAGACTCTCAGTGTCTCAGTGTCTCAGTGTCTCTGTGTCTCAGTGTCTCTGTGTCTCAGTGTCTCAGTTACTCAGTGTCTCTGTGTCTCAGTGTCTCTGGGTTTCAGTGTCTCAGTGTCTCAGTGTCTCTGTGTCTCAGTGTCTCAGTGTCTCAGTGTCTCAGTGTCTCTGTGTCTCTGTGTCTCTGTGTCTCAGTGTCTCAGTGTCTCTGTGTCTCAGAGTCCCAGTGTCTCAGTGTCTCAGTGTCTCTGTGTCTCAGTGTCTCTGTGTCTCAGTGTCTCAGTGACTCAGTGTCTCTGTGTCTCAGTGTCTCTGGGTTTCAGTGTCTCAGTGTCTCAGTGTCTCAGTGTCTCAGTGTCTCTGTGTCTCAGTGTCTCAGTGTCTCTGTGTCTCAGAGACTCAGTGTCTCTGTGTCTCTGTGTCTCTGTGTCTCAGTGTCTCAGTGTCTCTGTGTCTCAGTGTCTCAGTGTCTCTGTGTCTCAGTGTATCAGTGTCTCACTGTCTCTGTGTCTCAGTGTCTCAGTGTCTCAGTTTCTCAGAGTCTCAGTGTCTCAGTGTCTGAGTGTCTCTGTGTCTCAGTGTCTCTGTGACTCAGAGTCTCAGTGTCTCAGTGTCTAAGTGTCTCTGTGTCTCAGTGTCTGTGTGTCTCAGAGTCTCAGTGCCTCAGTGTCTCTGTGTCTCAGTGTCTCAGTGTCTCTGTGTCTCAGTGTCTCAGTGTCTGAGTGTCTCTGTGTCTCAGTGTCTCAGTGTCTCTGTGTCTCAGTGTCTCAGTTTCTCAGTGTCTCTGTGTCTCTGTGTCTCAGTGTCTCAGTGTCTCAGTGTCTCAGAGTCTCAGTGTCTCAGTGTCTCAGTGTCTCTGTGTCTCAGTGTCTCAGTGTCTCTGTGTCTCAGTGTCTCAGTGTCTCAGTGTCTCTGTGTCTCAGTGTCTCAGTGTCTCAGTGTCTCAGTGTCTCTGTGTCTCAGAGTCTCAGTGTCTCTGTGTCTCAGTGTCTCTGTGTCTCAGTCTCTCAGTGACTCAGTGTCTCTGTGTCTCAGTGTCTCTGGGTTTCAGTGTCTCAGTGTCTCTGCGTCTCAGTGTCTCAGTGTCTCAGTGTCTCAGTGTCTCTGTGTCTCAGTGTCTCAGTGTCTCTGTGTCTCAGTGTATCAGTGTCTCACTGTCTCTGTGTCTCAGTGTCTCAGTGTCTCAGTGTCTCAGAGTCTCAGTGTCTCAGTGTCTGAGTGTCTCTGTGTCTCAGTGTCTCAGTTTCTCAGTGTCTCAGTGTCCCAGTGTCTCAGTGTCTCAGTGTCTCTGTGTCTCAGAGTCTCAGTGTCTCTGTGTCTCAGTGTCTCTGTGTCTCAGTGTCTGAGTGTCTCAGTGTCTCAGCGTCTCAGTGTCTCTGTGTCTCAGTGTCTCAGTGCCTCAGTGTCTCTGTGTCTCAGTGTCTCAGTGTCTCTGTGTCTGAGTGTCTCAGTGTCTCAGTGTCTCTGTGTCTCAGTGCCTCAGTGTCTCTGTGTCTCAGTGTCTCTGTGTCTCAGAGTCTCAGTGTCTCAGTGTCTCAGTGTCTCTGTGTCTCTGTGTCTCAGTGTCTCAGTTTCTCTGTGTCTCTGTGTCTCAGTGTCTCTGTGTCTCAGTGTCTCTGTGTCTCAGTGTCTCAGTGTCTCAGAGTCTCAGTGTCTCTGTGTCTCAGTGTCTCTCTGTCTCGGTGTCTGAGTGTCTCTGTGTCTCAGTGTCTCAGTGTCTCCGTGTCTCAGTGTCTCAGTGTCTCTTTGTCTCAGTGTCTCAGTGTCTCATTGTCTCTGTGTCTCAGTGTCTCAGTGTCTCTGTGTCTCAGAGTCTCAGTGTCTCTGTGTCTCAGTGTCTCTGTGTCTCAGTGTCTCAGTGTCTCTGTGTCTCAGTGTATCAGTGTCTCACTGTCTCAGTGTCTCAGTGTCTCAGTGTCTCTGTGTCTCAGTGTATCAGTGTCTCACTGTCTCAGTGTCTCAGTGTCTCAGTGTCTCAGTGTCTGAGTGTCACAGTGTCTCTGTGTCTCAGAGTCTCAGTGTCTCAGTGTCTCAGTGTCTCTGTGTCTCAGTGTCTCTGTGTCTCTGTGTCTCATTGTCTCAGTGTCTCAGTGTCTCAGTGTCTCTGTGTCTCAGTGTCTCAGTGTCTCTGTGTCTCAGAGTCTCAGTGTCTCTGTGTCTCAGTGTCTCAGTGTCTCAGTGTCTCTGTGTCTCAGAGTCTCAGTGTCTCTGCGTCTCAGTGTCTCTGTGTCTCAGTGTCTCTGTGTCTCAGTGTCTCAGTGACTCAGTGTCTCAGTGTCTCAGAGTCTCTGTGTCTCAGTTTCTCAGTGTCTCAGTGTCTCTGTGTCTCAGTGTCTCAGTGTCTCAGTGTCTCAGTGTCTCTGTGTCTCAGAGTCTCAGTGTCTCTGCATCTCAGTGTCTCTGCGTCTCAGTGTCTCTGTGTCTCAGTGTCTCAGTGTCTCAGTGACTCAGTGTCTCAGTGTCTCAGTGTCTCTGTGTCTCAGTGTCTCAGTGTCTCTGTGTCTCAGAGTCTCAGTGTCTCTCTGTCTCAGTGTCTCAGTGTCCCAGTCTCTGAGTGTCTCAGTGTCTCAGAGTCTCAGTGTCTCTGTGTCTCAGTGTCTCAGTGTCTCATTGTCTCAGTGTCTCAGTGTCTCTGTGTCTCAGTGTCTCAGTGTCTCTGTGTCTCAGTGTCTCAGTGTCTCTGTGTCTCTGTGTCTCAGTGTCTCAGTGTCTCAGTGTCTCTGTGTCTCAGTGTCTCAGTGTCTCTGTGTCTCAGAGTCTCAGTGTCTCTGTGTCTCAGTGTCTCTGTGTCTCAGTGTCTCAGTGTCTCTGTGTCTCAGAGTCTCAGTGTCTCTGTGTCTCAGTGTCTCTGTGTCTCAGTGTCTCAGTGTCTCAGTGACTCAGTGTCTCAGTGTCTCAGAGTCTCAGTGTCTCAGTTTCTCAGTGTCTCAGTGTCTCTGTGTCTCTGTGTCTCAGTGTCTCTGTGTCTCAGTGTCTCAGTGTCTCTGTGTCTCAGAGTCTCAGTGTCTCTGCGTCTCAGTGTCTCAGTGTCTCAGTGTCTCAGTGTCTCAGTGTCTCAGTGTCTCAGTGTCTCTGTGTCTCAGTGTCTCAGTGTCTCAGAGTCTCAGTGTCTCTGTGTCTCAGTGTCTCAGTGTCCCAGTGTCTGAGTGTCTCAGTGTCTCAATGTCTCAGAGTCTCAGTGTCTCTGTGTCTCAGTGTCTCAGTGTCTCATTGTCTCAGTGTCTCAGTGTCTCAGTGTCTCTGTGTCTCAGTGTCTCTGTGTCTCTGTGTCTCAGTGTCTCTGTGTCTCAGTGTCTCAGTGTCTCTGTGTCTCAGAGTCTCAGTGTCTCAGTGTCTCAGTGTCTCTGTGTCTCTGTGTCTCAGTGTCTCAGTGTCTCATTGTCTCAGTGTCTCAGTGTCTCAGTGTCTCTGTGTCTCTGTGTCTCAGAGTCTCAGTGTCGCTGTGTCTCAGTGTCTCTGTGTCTCAGTGTCTGAGTGTCTCTGTGTCTCAGTGTCTCAGTTTCTCAGTGTCTCAGTGTCTCAGTGTCTCTGTGTCTCAGTGTCTCAGTGTCTCATTGTCTCAGGGTCTCAGTGTCTCTGTGTCTCAGAGTCTCAGTGTCTCTGTGTCTCAGTGTCTCTGTGTCTCAGTGTCTGAGTGTCTCTGTGTCTCAGTGTCTCAGTTTCTCAGTGTCTCTGTGTCTCAGTGTCTCAGTGACTCAGTGTCTCAGTGTCTCAGTGTTTCTGTGTCTCAGTGTCTCAGTGTCTCAGTGTCTCTGTGTCTCAGAGTCTCAGTGTCTCAGTGTCTCAGTGTCTCAGTTTCTCAGTGTCTCAGTGTCTCAGTGACTCAGTGTCTCTGTGTCTCAGTGTCTCAGTGTCTCTGTGTCTCAGTGTCTCAGTGTCTCAGTGTCTCTGTGTCTCAGTGTCTCAGTGTCTCTGTGTCTCAGTGTCTCAGTGTCACTGTCTCTCAGAGTCTCAGTGTCTCAGTGTCTCAGTGTCTCTGTGTCTCAGTGTCTCTGTGTCTCAGTGTCTCAGAGTCTCTGTGTCTCAGTGTCTCAGTGTCTCTGTGTCTCTGTGTCTCAGTGTCTCTGTGTCTCAGTGTCTCAGTGTCTCAGAGTCTCAGTGTCTCTGTGTCTCAGTGTCTCAGTGTCTCTGTGTCTCAGTGTCTCATTGTCTCAGTGTCTCAGTGTCTCAGTGTCTCTGTGTCTCAGTGTCCCTGTGTCTCAGTGTCTCAGTGTCTCTGTGTCTCAGAGTCTCAGTGTCTCAGTGTCTCAGTGTCTCTGTGTCTCAGTGTCTCAGTTACTCAGTGTCTCTGTGTCTCAGTGTCTCTGGGTTTCAGTGTCTCAGTGTCTCTGTGTCTCTGTGTCTCAGTGTCTCAGTGTCTCTGTGTCTCAGTGTCTCAGCGTCTCTGTGTCTCTGTGTCTCAGTGTCTCAGTGTCTCCGTGTCTCAGTGTCTCTGTATCTCAGAGTCTCAGTGTCTCAGTGTCTCTGTGTCTCAGTGTCTCAGTGTCTCTGTGTCTCAGTGTCTCAGTGTCTCTGTGTCTCAGTGTCTCAGTGACTCAGTGTCTCTGTGTCTCAGTGTCTCTGTGTCTCAGTGTCTCAGTGTCTCTGTGTCTCAGTGTCTCAGTGTCTGAGTGTCTCAGTGTCTCTGTGTCTCAGTGTCTCAGTGTCTCTGTGTCTCAGTGTCTCTGTGTCTCAGAGTCTCAGTGTCTCAGTGTCTCTGTGTCTCAGTGTCTCAGTGTCTCTGTGTCTCAGTGTCTCAGTGTCTGAGTGTCTCTGTGTCTCAGTGTCTCAGTGTCTCAGAGTCTCAGTGTCTCAGTGTCTCTGTGTCTCAGTGTCTCATTGTCTCAGTGTCTCAGTGTCTCTGTGTCTCAGTGTCTCAGTGTCTCTGTGTCTCAGACTCTCAGTGTCTCAGTGTCTCAGTGTCTCTGTGTCTCAGTGTCTCTGTGTCTCAGTGTCTCAGTTACTCAGTGTCTCTGTGTCTCAGTGTCTCTGGGTTTCAGTGTCTCAGTGTCTCTGTGTCTCTGTGTCTCAGTGTCTCTGTGTCTCAGTGTCTCAGTGTCTCAGTGTCTCTGTGTCTCTGTGTCTCAGTGTCTCAGTGTCTCTGTGTCTCAGAGTCTCAGTGTCTCAGTGTCTCAGTGTCTCTGTGTCTCAGTGTCTCTGTGTCTCAGTGTCTCAGTGACTCAGTGTCTCTGTGTCTCAGTGTCTCTGGGTTTCAGTGTCTCAGTGTCTCAGTGTCTCAGTGTCTCAGTGTCTCTGTGTCTCAGTGTCTCAGTGTCTCTGTGTCTCAGAGACTCAGTGTCTCTGTGTCTCTGTGTCTCAGTGTCTCAGTGTCTCTGTGTCTCAGTGTCTCAGTGTCTCTGTGTCTCAGTGTATCAGTGTCTCACTGTCTCTGTGTCTCAGTGTCTCAGTGTCTCAGTTTCTCAGAGTCTCAGTGTCTCAGTGTCTGAGTGTCTCTGTGTCTCAGTGTCTCTGTGACTCAGAGTCTCAGTGTCTCAGTGTCTCAGTGTCTCTGTGTCTCAGTGTCTCTGTGTCTCAGAGTCTCAGTGTCTCAGTGTCTCTGTGTCTCAGTGTCTCAGTGTCTCTGTGTCTCAGTGTCTCAGTGTCTGAGTGTCTCTGTGTCTCAGTGTCTCAGTGTCTCTGTGTCTCAGTGTCTCAGTTTCTCAGTGTCTCTGTGTCTCTGTGTCTCAGTGTCTCAGTGTCTCAGTGTCTCAGAGTCTCAGTGTCTCAGTGTCTCAGTGTCTCTGTGTCTCAGTGTCTCAGTGTCTCTGTGTCTCAGTGTCTCAGTGTCTCAGTGTCTCTGTGTCTCTGTGTCTCAGTGTCTCAGTGTCTCTGTGTCTCAGTGTCTCAGTGTCTCAGTGTCTCTGTGTCTCAGAGTCTCAGTGTCTCTGTGTCTCAGTGTCTCTGTGTCTCAGTGTCTCAGTGACTCAGTGTCTCTGTGTCTCAGTGTCTCTGGGTTTCAGTGTCTCAGTGTCTCTGCGTCTCAGTGTCTCAGTGTCTCTGTGTCTCAGTGTCTCAGTGTCTCAGTGTCTCTGTGTCTCAGTGTCTCAGTGTCTCTGTGTCTCAGTGTATCAGTGTCTCACTGTCTCTGTGTCTCAGTGTCTCAGTGTCTCAGTGTCTCAGAGTCTCAGTGTCTCAGTGTCTGAGTGTCTCTGTGTCTCAGTGTCTCAGTTTCTCAGTGTCTCAGTGTCCCAGTGTCTCAGTGTCTCAGTGTCTCTGTGTCTCAGAGTCTCAGTGTCTCTGTGTCTCAGTGTCTCTGTGTCTCAGTGTCTGAGTGTCTCAGTGTCTCAGCGTCTCAGTGTCTCTGTGTCTCAGTGTCTCAGTGCCTCAGTGTCTCTGTGTCTCAGTGTCTCAGTGTCTCTGTGTCTGAGTGTCTCAGTGTCTCAGTGTCTCTGTGTCTCAGTGCCTCAGTGTCTCTGTGTCTCAGTGTCTCTGTGTCTCAGAGTCTCAGTGTCTCAGTGTCTCAGTGTCTCTGTGTCTCTGTGTCTCAGTGTCTCAGTTTCTCTGTGTCTCTGTGTCTCAGTGTCTCTGTGTCTCTGTGTCTCAGTGTCTCAGTGTCTCAGAGTCTCAGTGTCTCTGTGTCTCAGTGTCTCTCTGTCTCGGTGTCTGAGTGTCTCTGTGTCTCAGTGTCTCAGTGTCTCCGTGTCTCAGTGTCTCAGTGTCTCTTTGTCTCAGTGTCTCAGTGTCTCATTGTCTCTGTGTCTCAGTGTCTCAGTGTCTCTGTGTCTCAGAGTCTCAGTGTCTCTGTGTCTCAGTGTCTCTGTGTCTCAGTGTATCAGTGTCTCACTGTCTCAGTGTCTCAGTGTCTCAGTGTCTCTGTGTCTCAGTGTATCAGTGTCTCACTGTCTCAGTGTCTCAGTGTCTCAGTGTCTCAGTGTCTGAGTGTCACAGTGTCTCTGTGTCTCAGAGTCTCAGTGTCTCAGTGTCTCAGTGTCTCTGTGTCTCAGTGTCTCTGTGTCTCTGTGTCTCATTGTCTCAGTGTCTCAGTGTCTCAGTGTCTCTGTGTCTCAGTGTCTCAGTGTCTCTGTGTCTCAGAGTCTCAGTGTCTCTGTGTCTCAGTGTCTCAGTGTCTCAGTGTCTCTGTGTCTCAGAGTCTCAGTGTCTCTGCGTCTCAGTGTCTCTGTGTCTCAGTGTCTCTGTGTCTCAGTGTCTCAGTGTCTCAGTGACTCAGTGTCTCAGTGTCTCAGAGTCTCTGTGTCTCAGTTTCTCAGTGTCTCAGTGTCTCAGTGTCTCAGTGTCTCAGTGTCTCTGTGTCTCAGAGTCTCAGTGTCTCTGCATCTCAGTGTCTCTGTGTCTCAGTGTCTCTGTGTCTCAGTGTCTCAGTGTCTCAGTGACTCAGTGTCTCAGTGTCTCAGTGTCTCTGTGTCTCAGTGTCTCAGTGTCTCTGTGTCTCAGAGTCTCAGTGTCTCTGTGTCTCAGTGTCTCAGTGTCCCAGTCTCTGAGTGTCTCAGTGTCTCAGTGTCTCAGAGTCTCAGTGTCTCTGTGTCTCAGTGTCTCAGTGTCTCATTGTCTCAGTGTCTCAGTGTCTCTGTGTCTCAGTGTCTCAGTGTCTCTGTGTCTCAGTGTCTCAGTGTCTCTGTGTCTCTGTGTCTCATTGTCTCAGTGTCTCAGTGTCTCAGTGTCTCTGTGTCTCAGTGTCTCAGTGTCTCTGTGTCTCAGAGTCTCAGTGTCTCTGTGTCTCAGTGTCTCTGTGTCTCAGTGTCTCAGTGTCTCTGTGTCTCAGAGTCTCAGTGTCTCTGTGTCTCAGTGTCTCTGTGTCTCAGTGTCTCAGTGTCTCAGTGACTCAGTGTCTCAGTGTCTCAGAGTCTCAGTGTCTCAGTTTCTCAGTGTCTCAGTGTCTCTGTGTCTCAGTGTCTCAGTGTCTCTGTGTCTCAGAGTCTCAGTGTCTCTGCGTCTCAGTGTCTCAGTGTCTCAGTGTCTCAGTGACTCAGTGTCTCAGTGTCTCAGTGTCTCAGTGTCTCTGTGTCTCAGTGTCTCAGTGTCTCTGTGTCTCAGAGTCTCAGTGTCTCTGTGTCTCAGTGTCTCAGTGTCCCAGTGTCTGAGTGTCTCAGTGTCTCAATGTCTCAGAGTCTCAGTGTCTCTGTGTCTCAGTGTCTCAGTGTCTCATTGTCTCAGTGTCTCAGTGTCTCAGTGTCTCTGTGTCTCAGTGTCTCTGTGTCTCTGTGTCTCAGTGTCTCTGTGTCTCAGTGTCTCAGTTCTCTGTGTCTCAGAGTCTCAGTGTCTCAGTGTCTCAGTGTCTCTGTGTCTCTGTGTCTCAGTGTCTCAGTGTCTCATTGTCTCAGTGTCTCAGTGTCTCAGTGTCTCTGTGTCTCTGTGTCTCAGAGTCTCAGTGTCGCTGTGTCTCAGTGTCTCTGTGTCTCAGTGTCTGAGTGTCTCTGTGTCTCAGTGTCTCAGTGTCTCAGTGTCTCTGTGTCTCAGTGTCTCATTGTCTCAGGGTCTCAGTGTCTCTGTGTCTCAGAGTCTCAGTGTCTCTGTGTCTCAGTGTCTCTGTGTCTCAGTGTCTGAGTGTCTCTGGGTTTCAGTGTCTCAGTGTCTCTGCGTCTCAGTGTCTCAGTGTCTCTGTGTCTCAGTGTCTCAGTGTCTCAGTGTCTCTGTGTCTCAGTGTCTCAGTGTCTCTGTGTCTCAGTGTATCAGTGTCTCACTGTCTCTGTGTCTCAGTGTCTCAGTGTCTCAGTGTCTCAGAGTCACAGTGTCTCAGTGTCTGAGTGTCTCTGTGTCTCAGTGTCTCAGTTTCTCAGTGTCTCAGTGTCCCAGTGTCTCAGTGTCTCAGTGTCTCTGTGTCTCAGAGTCTCAGTGTCTCTGTGTCTCAGTGTCTCTGTGTCTCAGTGTCTGAGTGTCTCAGTGTCTCAGCGTCTCAGTGTCTCTGTGTCTCAGTGTCTCAGTGCCTCAGTGTCTCTGTGTCTCAGTGTCTCTGTGTCTCAGAGTCTCAGTGTCTCAGTGTCTCAGTGTCTCTGTGTCTCTGTGTCTCAGTGTCTCAGTTTCTCTGTGTCTCTGTGTCTCAGTGTCTCTGTGTCTCAGTGTCTCAGTGTCTCAGTGTCTCAGAGTCTCAGTGTCTCTGTGTCTCAGTGTCTCTCTGTCTCGGTGTCTCTGTGTCTCAGTGTCTCAGTGTCTCCGTGTCTCAGTGTCTCAGTGTCTCTTTGTCTCAGTGTCTCAGTGTCTCATTGTCTCTGTGTCTCAGTGTCTCAGTGTCTCTGTGTCTCAGAGTCTCAGTGTCTCTGTGTCTCAGTGTCTCTGTGTCTCAGTGTCTCAGTGTCTCTGTGTCTCAGTGTATCAGTGTCTCACTGTCTCAGTGTCTCAGTGTCTCAGTGTCTCAGTGTATCAGTGTCTCACTGTCTCAGTGTCTCAGTGTCTCAGTGTCTCAGTGTCTGAGTGTCACAGTGTCTCTGTGTCTCAGAGTCTCAGTGTCTCAGTGTCTCAGTGTCTCTGTGTCTCAGTGTCTCTGTGTCTCTGTGTCTCATTGTCTCAGTGTCTCAGTGTCTCAGTGTCTCTGTGTCTCAGTGTCTCAGTGTCTCTGTGTCTCAGAGTCTCAGTGTCTCTGTGTCTCAGTGTCTCAGTGTCTCAGTGTCTCTGTGTCTCAGAGTCTCAGTGTCTCTGCGTCTCAGTGTCTCTTTGTCTCAGAGTCTCTGTGTCTCAGTGTCTCAGTGTCTCAGTGACTCAGTGTCTCAGTGTCTCAGAGTCTCTGTGTCTCAGTTTCTCAGTGTCTCAGTGTCTCTGTGTCTCAGTGTCTCAGTGTCTCAGTGTCTCAGTGTCTCAGTGTCTCTGTGTCTCAGAGTCTCAGTGTCTCTGCATCTCAGTGTCTCTGTGTCTCAGTGTCTCTGTGTCTCAGTGTCTCAGTGTCTCAGTGACTCAGTGTCTCAGTGTCTCAGTGTCTCTGTGTCTCAGTGTCTCAGTGTCTCTGTGTCTCAGAGTCTCAGTGTCTCTGTGTCTCAGTGTCTCAGTGTCCCAGTCTCTGAGTGTCTCAGTGTCTCAGTGTCTCAGAGTCTCAGTGTCTCTGTGTCTCAGTGTCTCAGTGTCTCATTGTCTCAGTGTCTCAGTGTCTCTGTGTCTCAGTGTCTCAGTGTCTCTGTGTCTCAGTGTCTCAGTGTCTCTGTGTCTCTGTGTCTCATTGTCTCAGTGTCTCAGTGTCTCAGTGTCTCTGTGTCTCAGTGTCTCAGTGTCTCTGTGTCTCAGAGTCTCAGTGTCTCTGTGTCTCAGTGTCTCAGTGTCTCAGTGTCTCTGTGTCTCAGAGTCTCAGTGTCTCTGTGTCTCAGTGTCTCTGTGTCTCAGTGTCTCAGTGTCTCAGTGACTCAGTGTCTCAGTGTCTCAGAGTCTCAGTGTCTCAGTTTCTCAGTGTCTCAGTGTCTCTGTGTCTCAGTGTCTCAGTGTCTCTGTGTCTCAGAGTCTCAGTGTCTCTGCGTCTCAGTGTCTCAGTGTCTCAGTGTCTCAGTGTCTCTGTGTCTCAGTGTCTCAGTGTCTCAGTGTCTCTGTGTCTCAGTGTCTCAGTGTCTCAGTGTCTCAGTGTCCCAGTGTCCCAGTGTCTGAGTGTCTCAATGTCTCAGAGTCTCAGTGTCTCTGTGTCTCAGTGTCTCAGTGTCTCATTGTCTCAGTGTCTCAGTGTCTCTGTGTCTCAGTGTCTCAGTGTCTCAGTGTCTCAGTGTCTCTGTGTCTCAGAGTCTCAGTGTCTCAGTGTCTCAGTGTCTCTGTGTCTCTGTGTCTCAGTGTCTCAGTGTCTCATTGTCTCAGTGTCTCAGTGTCTCAGTGTCTCTGTGTCTCTGTGTCTCAGAGTCTCAGTGTCGCTGTGTCTCAGTGTCTCTGTGTCTCACTGTCTGAGTGTCTCAGTGTCTCAGTGTCTCAGTGTCTCTGTGTCTCAGTGTCTCAGTGTCTCATTGTCTCAGGGTCTCAGTGTCTCTGTGTCTCAGAGTCTCAGTGTCTCTGTGTCTCAGTGTCTCTGTGTCTCAGTGTCTGAGTGTCTCTGTGTCTCAGTGTCTCAGTTTCTCAGTGTCTCTGTGTCTCAGTGTCTCAGTGACTCAGTGTCTCAGTGTCTCAGTGTTTCTGTGTCTCAGTGTCTCAGTGTCTCAGTGTCTCAGTGTCTCTGTGTCTCAGAGTCTCAGTGTCTCAGTGTCTCAGTGTCTCAGTTTCTCAGTGTCTCAGTGTCTCAGTGACTCAGTGTCTCTGTGTCTCAGTGTCTCAGTGTCTCAGTGTCTCTGTGTCTCAGTGTCTCAGTGTCTCAGTGTCTCTGTGTCTCAGTGTCTCAGTGTCTCTGTGTCTCAGTGTCTCTGTCTCTCAGAGTCTCAGTGTCTCAGTGTCTCAGTGTCTCTGTGTCTCAGTGTCTCTGTGTCTCAGTGTCTCAGAGTCTCTGTGTCTCAGTGTCTCAGTGTCTCTGTGTCTCTGTGTCTCAGTGTCTCTGTGTCTCAGTGTCTCAGTGTCTCAGAGTCTCAGTGTCTCTGTGTCTCAGTGTCTCTGTGTCTCAGTGTCTCAGTGACTCAGTGTCTCAGTGTCTCAGTGTCTCTGTGTCTCAGTGTCTCAGTGTCTCTGTGTCTCAGAGTCTCAGTGTCTCTGTGTCTCAGTGTCTCAGTGTCCCAGTGTCTGAGTGTCTCAGTGTCTCAGTGTCTCAGAGTCTCAGTGTCTCTGTGTCTCAGTGTCTCAGTGTCTCATTGTCTCAGTGTCTCAGTGCCTCAGTGTCTCTGTGTCTCAGTGTCTCAGTGTCTCTGTGTCTCAGTGTCTCAGTGTCTCTGTGTCTCAGAGTCTCAGTGTCTCAGTGTCTCTGTGTCTCATTGTCTCAGTGTCTCAGTGACTCAGTGTCTCAGTGTCTCTGTGTCTCAGTGTCCGAGTGTCTCTGTGTCTCAGTGTCTCAGTTTCTCAGTGTCTCAGTGTCCCAGTGTCTCAGTGTCTCAGTGTCTCTGTGTCTCAGAGTCTCAGTGTCTCTGTGTCTCAGTGTCTGAGTGTCTCAGTGTCTCAGTGTCACAGAGTCTCTGTGTCTCAGTGTCTCTGTGTCTCAGTGTCTCAGTGTCTCTGTGTCTCAGTGTATCAGTGTCTCACTGTCTCTGTGTCTCAGTGTCTCAGTGTCTCAGTGTCTCTGTGTCTCAGAGTCTCAGTGTCTCAGTGTCTGAGTGTCACAGTGTCTCTGTGTCTCAGTGTCGCAGTTTCTCAGTGTCTCAGTGTCCCAGTGTCTCAGTGTCTCAGTGTCTCTGTGTCTCAGAGTCTCAGTGTCTCTGTGTCTCAGTGTCTCTGTGTCTCAGTGTCTGAGTGTCTGAGTGTCTCAGTGTCTCAGTGTCTCTGTGTCTCAGTGTCTCTGTGTCTCAGTGTCTCAGTGTCTCTGTGTCTCAGTGTATCAGTGTCTCACTGTCTCTGTGTCTCAGTGTCTCAGTGTCTCAGTGTCTCAGAGTCTCAGTGTCTCAGTGTCTGAGTGTCACAGTGTCTCTGTGTCTCTGTGTCTCAGAGCCTCAGTGTCTCTGTGTCTCTGTGTCTCTGTGTCTCTGTGTCTCAGAGTTTCAGTGTCTCTGTGTCTCAGTGTCTCAGTGCCTCAGTGTCTCTGTGTCTCAGTGTCTCAGTGTCTCTGTGTCTGAGTGTCTCAGTGTCTCAGTGTCTCTGTGTCTCAGTGCCTCAGTGTCTCAGTGTCTCAGTGTCTCAGTGTCTCTGTGTCTCTGTGTTTCAGTGTCTCAGTTTCTCTGTGTCTCTGTGTCTCAGTGTCTCAGTGTCTCTGTGTCTCATGGTCTCTGTGTCTCAGTGTCTCAGTGTCTCTGTGTCTCAGTGTCTCAGTGTCTCTGTGTCTCAGTGTCTCTGTGTCTCAGTGTCTGAGTGTCTCAGTGTCTCAGTGTCTCAGTGTCTCAGTGTCTCTTTGACTCATTGTCTCAGTGTCTCATTGTCACTGTGTCTCAGTGTCTCTGTGTCTCAGAGTCTCAGTGTCTCTGTGTCTCAGTGTCTCTGTGTCTCAGTGTCTCAGTGTCTCTGTGTCTCAGTGTATCAGTGTCTCACTGTCTCAGTGTCTCAGTGTCTCAGTGTCTCTGTGTCTCAGTGTCTCAGTGTCTCAGTGTCTCAGTGTCTCTGTGTCTCAGTGTCTCTGTGTCTCAGTGTCTGAGTGTCTCAGTGTCTCAGTGTCTCAGTGTCTCTTTGACTCATTGTCTCAGTGTCTCATTGCCTCTGTGTCTCAGTGTCTCAGTGTCTCTGTGTCTCAGAGTCTCAGTGTCTCTGTGTCTCAGTGTCTCTGTGTCTCAGTGTCTCAGTGTCTCTGTGTCTCAGTGTATCAGTGTCTCACTGTCTCTGTGTCTCAGTGTCTCAGTGTCTCTGTGTCTCAGTGTCTCAGTTTCTCTGTGTCTCAGTGTCTCAGTGTCTCTGTGTCTCAGAGTCTCTGTGTCTCAGTGTCTCAGAGTCTCAGTGTCTCAGTGTCTGAGTGTCACAGTGTCTCTGTGTCTCTGTGTCTCAGAGTCTCAATGTCTCTGTGTCTCAGTGTCTCTGTGTCTCAGTGTCTCAGTGTCTCTGTGTCTCAGAGTCTCAGTGTCTCAGTGTCACAGTGTCTCTGTGTCTCTGTGTCTCTGTGTCTCAGAGTTTCAGTGTCTCTGTGTCTCAGTGTCTCAGTGCCTCAGTGTCTCTGTGTCTCAGTGTCTCAGTGTCTCTGTGTCTGAGTGTCTCAGTGTCGCAGTGTCTCTGTGTCTCAGTGCCTCAGTGTCTCTGTGTCTCAGTGTCTCAGTGTCTCAGTGTCTCTGTGTCTCAGTGTCTCAGTGTCTCAGTGTCTCTGTGTCTGAGTGTCTCAGTGTCTCAGTGTCTCTGTGTCTCAGTGCCTCAGTGTCTCTGTGTCTCAGTGTCTCAGTGTCTCAGTGTCTCTGTGTCTCAGTGTCTCAGTTTCTCTGTGTCTCAGTGTCTCAGTGTCTCTGTGTCTCAGAGTCTCAGTGTCTCTGTGTCTCAGTGTCTCTGTGTCTCAGTGTCTGAGTGTCTCAGTGTCTCAGTGTCTCAGTGTCTCAGTGTCTCTTTGACTCATTGTCTCAGTGTCTCATTGTCTCTCTGTCTCAGTGTCTCAGTGTCTCTGTGTCTCAGAGTCTCAGTGTCTCTGTGTCTCAGTGTCTCAGTGTCTCAGTGTCTCTGTGTCTCAGTGTATCAGTGTCTCACTGTCTCTGTGTCTCAGTGTCTCAGTGTCTCTGTGTCTCAGTGTCTCAGTGTCTGAGTGTCACAGTGTCTCTGTGTCTCAGAGTCTCAGTGTCTCTGTGTCTCAGTGTCTCAGTGTCTCTGTGTCTCAGTGTCTCTGTGTCTCAGAGTCTCAGTGTGTCAGTGTCACAGTGTCTTTGTGTCTCTGTGTCTCTGTGTCTCAGAGTCTCAGTGTCTCAGTGTCTCAGTGTCTCAGTGTCTCTGTGTCTCAGTGCCTCAGTGTCTCAGTGTCTCAGTGTCTCTGTGTCTCAGTGTCTCAGTTTCTCTGTGTCTCAGTGTCTCAGTGTCTCTGTGTCTCAGAGTCTCTGTGTCTCAGTATCTCAGTGTCTCAGTGTCTCAGTGTCTCTGTGTCTCAGTGTCTCAGTGTCTCTGTGTAACAGTGTCTCTGTGTCTCAGTGTCTCAGTGTCTCTGTGTCTCAGAGTCTCAGTGTCTCTGTGTCTCAGTGTCTCTGTGTCTCAGTGTCTGAGTATCTCTGTGTCTCAGGGTCTCAGTGTCTCTGTGTCTCAGTGTCTCTGTGTCTCAGTGTCTCTGTGTCTCAGTGTCTCTGTGTCTCAGAGTCTCAGTGTCTCAGTCTCTGTGTCTCAGTGTCTCAGTGTCACTGTGTCTCAGTGTCTCAGTGTCTCAGTGTCTCTGTGTCTCAGAGTCTCAGTGTCTCTGTGTCTCAGTGTCACTGAGTCTCAGAGCCTCAGTGTCTCTGTGTCTCAGTGTCTCTGTGTCTTGGTGTCTCTGAGTCTCAGTGTCCCAGTGTCTCAGTGTCTCTGAGTCTCTGTGTCTCAGTGTCTCAGATTCTCAGTGTCTCTGTGTCTTTGTGTCTCAGTGTCTCAGAGTCTCAGTGTCTCTGTGTCTCAGTGTCTCTGAGTCTCTGTATCTCAGTGTCTCTGAGTCTCAGTGTCTCAGTGTCTCAGAGTCTCAGAGTCTCAGTGTCTCTCTGTCTCAGTGTCTCAGAGTCTCAGTGTCTGAGTGTCTCAGATTCTCTGAGTCTCAGTGTCTCAGTGTCTCAGAGTCTCAGTGTCTCTGTGTCTCAGTGTCTCTGTGTCTCTGAGTCTCAGTGTCTCTGAGTCTCAGTGTCTCAGTGTCACAGTGTCTCTGAGCGTCTGTGTCTCAGTGTCTCAGAGTCTCAGTGTCTCTTTTTTTTGTCTCAGTGTCTCAGTGTCTCTGCAAGTCTCAGTGTCTCAGTGTCTCTGTGTCTCACTGTCTCTGTGACTCAGTGCCTCTGAGTCTCAGTGTCTCTGTGTCTCAGTGTCTCTGAGTCTCAGTGTCTCTGTGTCTCAGTGTCTCAGTCTCTCTGAGTCTCAGTGTCTCTGATTCTCAGTGTCTCAGTGTCTCTGAGTCTCAGTGTCTCTGAGTCTCAGTGTCTCTGTGTCTCAGTGTCTCTGAGTCTCAGTGACTCTGTGTCTCAGTGTCTCTGTGACTCAGTGTCTCTGAGTCTCAGTGTCTCAGAGTCTCAGTGTCTCTGTGTCTCAGTGTCTCTGTGTCTCAGTGTCTCAGTGTCTCAGATTCTCTGATTCTCAGTGTCTCAGTGTCTCAGTGTCTCTGTGTCTCTGTGTCTCAGTGTCTCAGTGTCTCTGTGTCTCTGTGTCTCAGTGTCTCAGTGTCTCTGTGTCTCAGAGTCTCAGTGTCTCAGTGTCTCAGTGTCTCAGTGTATCATTGACTCACTGTCTCAGTGTCTCTGTGTCTCAGTGTCTCTGTGTCTCAGTGTCTCAGTGTCCCTGTGTCTCAGTGTCTCAGTGTCTCAGTGTATCAGTTTCTCTGTGTCTCAGTGTCTCAGTGTCTCAATGTCTCTGTGTCTCAGTGTCTCAGTGTCTCTGTGTCTCAGTGTCTCTGTGTCTCAGTGTCTCAGTGTCTCTGTGTCTCAGTGTCTCAGTGTCTCAGTGTCACAGTGTCTCAGTGTCTCAGTGTCTCTGTGTCTCAGTGTCTCAGTGTCTCTGTGTCTCAGAGTCTCAGTGTCTCAGTGTCTCAGTGTCTCAGTGACTCACTGTCTCAGTGTCTCAGTGTCTCAGTGTCCCTGTGTCTCAGTGTCTCTGTGTCTCAGTGTCTCAGTGTCTCAGTGTCTCAGTTTCTCTGTGTCTCAGTGTCTCAGTGTCTCAGTGTCTCTGTGTCTCTGTGTCTCAGTCTCTCAGTGTCTCTGTGTCTCAGTGTCTCAGTGTCTCAGTGTCTCTGTGTCTCAGAGTCTCAGTGTCTCTGTGTCTCAGTGTCTCTGTGTCTCAGAGTCTCAGTGTCTCAGTGTCTCTGTGTCTCAGAGTCTCAGTGTCTCAGTGTCTCTGTGTCTCAGAGTCTCATTGTCTCTGTGTCTCAGTGTCTCAGTGTCTCAGTGTCTCAGTGTCTCAGTGTTTCAGTGTCTCAGTGTCTCAGTGTCTCTGTGTCTCAGTGTCTCTGTGTCTCAGTGTCACTGTGTCTCTGTGTCTCAGTGTCTCAGTGTCTCTGTGTCTCAGTGATTCAGTGTCTCAGTGTCTCAGTGTCTCAGTGTCTCTGTGTCTCAGTGTCTCAGAGTCTCAGTGTCTCTGTGTCTCAGTGTCTCTGTGTCTCTGTGTCTCAGTGTCTCAGTGTCTCTGTGTCTCAGTGTATCAGTGTCTCAGTGTCTCAGTGTCTCAGTGTCTCAGTGTCTCAGAGTCTCAGTGTCTCAGTGTCTCTGTGTCTCAGTGTCTCTGTGTCTCTGTGTCTCAGTGTCTCTGTGTCTCAGTGTCTCAGTGTCTCTGTGTCTCAGTGTCTCAGTGTCTCTGTGTCTCAGTGTCACAGTGTCTCTGTGTCTCTATGTCTCTGTGTCTCAGAGTCTCTGTGTCTCTGTGTCTCAGTGTCTCTGTGTCTCTGTGTCTCAGAGTCTCAGTGTCTCAGTGTCTCAGTGTCTCTGTGTCTCTGTGTCTCAGTGTCACAGTGTCTCAGTGTCTCAGTGTCTCAGTGTCTCTGTGTCTCAGTGTCTCAGTGTCTCTGTGTCTCAGAGTCTCAGTGTCTCTGTGTCTCAGTGTCTCAGTGTCTCTGTGTCTCAGTGTCTCAGAGTCTCAGTGTCTCTGTGTCTCAGTTTCTCTGTGTCTCTGTGTCTCAGTGTCTCAGTGTCTCTGTGTCTCAGTGTATCAGTGTCTCACTGTCTCCGTGTCTCAGTGTCTCAGTGTCTCTGTGTCTCAGTGTCTCAGTGTCTCAGAGTCTCAGTGTCTCAGTGTCTCTGTGTCTCAGTGTCTCTGTGTCTCAGTGTCTCTGTGTCTCAGAGTCTCAGTGTCTCAGTGTCTCAGTGTCTCAGTGTCACAGTGTCTCTGTGTCTCTATGTCTCTGTGTCTCAGAGTCTCAGTGTCTCTGTGTCTCTGTGTCTCAGTGTCTCTGTGTCTCTGTGTCTCAGAGTCTCAGTGTCTCAGTGTCTCAGTGTCTCTGTGTCTCTGTGTCTCAGTGTCACAGTGTCTCAGTGTCTCAGTGTCTCAGTGTCTCTGTGTCTCTGTGTCTCAGTATCTCAGTGTCTCTGTGTCTCAGAGTCTCAGTGTCTCAGTGTCTCAGTGTCTCAGTGTCTCTGTGTCTCAGTGTCACAGTGTCACAGTGTCTCTGTGTCTCAGTGTCTCAGTGTCTCAGTGTCTCTGTGTCTCAGTGTCTCAGTGTCTCTGTGTCTCAGTGTCTCAGTGTCTCAGTGTCTCTGTGTCTCAGTGTCTCAGAGTCTCAGTGTCTCTGTGTCTCAGTGTCTCTGTGTCTCTGTGTCTCAGTGTCTCAGTGTCTCTGTGTCTCAGTGTATCAGTGTCTCACTGTCTCTGTGTCTCCGTGTCTCAGTGTCTCAGTGTCTCTGTGTCTCAGTGTCTCAGTGTCTCAGTGTCTCTGTGTCTCAGTGTCTCAGTGTCACAGTGTCTCTGTGTCTCTATGTCTCTGTGTCTCAGAGTCTCAGTGTCTCTGTCTCTCAGTGTCTCTGTGTCTCTGTGTCTCAGAGTCTCAGTGTCTCAGTGTCTCACTGTCTCTGTGTCTCAGTGTCTCTGTGTCTCTGTGTCTCAGTGTCTCAGTGTCTCTGTGTCTCAGTGTATCAGTGTCTCACTGTCTCTGTGTCTCAGTGTCTCAGTGTCTCTGTGTCTCTGTGTCTCAGTGTCTCAGTGTCTCTGTGTCTCAGAGTCTCAGTGTCTCTGTGTCTCAGTGTCTCATTGTCTCAGTGTCTCTGTGTCTCTGTGTCTCAGTGTCTCAGTGTCTCTGTGTCTCAGTGTCTCAGTGTCTCAGTGTCTCTGTGTCTCAGTGTCTCAGTGTCTCTGTGTCTCAGATTCTCAGTGTCTCTGTGTCTCAGTGTCTCAGTGCCTCAGTGTCTCTGTGTCTCAGTGTCTCTGTGTCTCAGTGTCACAGTGGCTCTGTGTCTCAGTGTCTCAGAGTCTCAGTGTCTCAGTGTCTGAGTGTCTCTGTGTCTCAGTGTCTCAGAGTCTCAGTGTCTCTGTGTCTCAGTGTCTCAGTGTCTCTGTGTCTCAGTGTATCAGTGTCTCACTGTCTCAGTGTCTCTGTGTCTCAGTGTCTCAGTGTCTCAGAGTCTCAGTGTCTCAGTGTCTCTGTGTCTCAGTGTCTCTGTGTCTCAGTGTCTCAGTGTCTCTGTGTCTCAGTGTCTCAGTGTCTCTGTGTCTCAGTGTCACAGTGTCTCTGTGTCTCTATGTCTCTGTGTCTCAGAGTCTCAGTGTCTCAGTGTCTCAGTGTCTCTGTGTCTCAGTGTCTCTGTGTCTCTGTGTCTCAGAGTCTCAGTGTCTCAGTGTCTCTGTGTCTCTGTGTCTCAGTGTCACAGTGTCTCAGTGTCTCATTGTCTCTGTGTCTCAGTGTCTCAGTGTCTCTGTGTCTCAGAGTCTCAGTGTCTCAGTGTCTCAGTGTCTCTGTGTCTCAGAGTCTCTGTGTCTCAGTGTCTCAGTGTCTCTGTGTCTCAGAGTCTCAGTGTCTCAGTGTCTCTGTGTCTCAGTGTATCAGTGTCTCACTGTCTCTGTGTCTCAGTGTCTCAGTTTCTCTGTGTCTCAGTGCCACAGTGTCTCTGTGTCTCAGTGTCCCAGTGTCCCAGTGTCTCAGTGTCTCAGTGTCTCTGTGTCTCAGTGTCTCAGTGTCTCAGTGTCTCTGTGTCTCAGTGCCTCAGTGTCTCAGTGTCTCAGTGTCTCATTGTCTCAGTGTCTCTGTGTCTCAGTGTCTCAGTGTCTCAGTGTCTCAGAGTCTCAGTGTCTCAGTGTCTCAGTGTCTCTGTGTCTCAGTGTCTCAGTGTCTCTGTGTCTCAGTGTCTCAGTGACTCAGTGTCTCTGTGTCTCAGTGTCTCTGTGTCTCAGTGTCTCAGTGTCTCTGTGTCTCAGTGCCTCAGTGTCTCTGTGTCTCAGAGTCTCTGTGTCTCTGTGTCTCTGTGTCTCAGTGTCTCAGTGTCTCAGTGTCTCAGAGTCTCAGTGTCTCAGTGCCTCAGTGTCTCTGTGTCTCAGTGTCTCAGTGTCTCTGTGTCTCAGTGTCTCAGTGACTCAGTGTCTCTGTGTCTCAGTGTCTCTGTGTTTCAGTGTCTCAGTGTCTCTGTGTCTTAGTGTCTCAGTGTATCTGTGTCTCAGAGTCTCAGTTCTCTGTGTCTCAGTGTCTCTGTGTCTCAGTGTCTGAGTGTCTCTGTGTCTCAGTGTATCAGTGTCTCTGTGTCTCAGTGTCTCTGTGTCTCAGTGTCACAGTGTCTCAGTGTCTCAGTGTCTCAGTGTCTCAGTGTCGCTGTGTCTCAGTGTCTCAGTGTCTCTGTGTCTCAGTGTCTCAGTGTCTCAGTGTCTCTGTGTCTCAGTGTCTCAGTGTCTCTGTGTCTCTGTGTCTCAGTGTCTCAGTGTCTCTGTGTCTCAGTGTCTCTGTGTCTCAGTGTCTCAGTGTCTCTGTGTCTCAGAGTCTCAGTGTCTCTGTGTCTCAGTGTCTCTGTGTCTCAGTGCCACAGTGTCTCTGTGTCTCAGTGTCCCAGTGTCTCAGTGTCTCAGTGTCTCAGTGTCTCTGTGTCTCAGTGTCTCAGTGTCTCAGTGTCTCTGTGTCTCAGTGCCTCAGTGTCTCTGTGTCTCAGTGTCTCATTGTCTCAGCGTCTCAGTGTCTCAGTGTCTCAGTGTCCCAGTGTCTCAGTGTCTCTGTGTCTCAGTGTCTCAGTGACTCAGTGTCTCTGTGTCTCAGTGCCTCAGTGTCTCTGTGTCTCAGTGTCTCAGTGTCTCATTGTCTCAGTGTCTCAGTGTCTCAGTGTCTCAGTGCCTCAGTGCTTCAGTGTCTCTTTGTCTCAGTGTCTCTGTGTCTCAGTGTCTCAGTGACTCAGTGTCTCTGTGTCTCAGTGTCTCTGTGTCTCAATGTCTCAGTGTCTCTGTGTCTCAGTGCCTCAGTGTCTCTGTGTCTCAGAGTCTCAGTGTCTCTGTGTCTCAGTGTCTCAGTGTCTCTGTGTCTCAGTGTCACAGTGTCTCTGTGTCTCTATGTCTCTGTGTCTCAGAGTCTCAGTGTCTCTGTGTCTCAGTGTCTCTGTGTCTCTGTGTCTCAGAGTCTCAGTGTCTCTGAGTCTCAGTGTCTCTGTGTCTCAGTGTCTCTGTGTCTCTGTGTCTCAGTGTCTCAGTGTCTCTGTGTCTCAGTGTATCAGTGTCTCACTGTCTCTGTGTCTCTGTGTCTCAGTGTCTCTGTGTCTCAGTGTCTCAGTGTCTCTGTGTCTCCGAGTCTCAGTGTCTCAGTGTCTCAGTGTCTCACTGTCTCAGTGTCTCAGTGTCTCAGTGTCTCTGTGTCTCTGTGTCTCAGTGTCTCAGTGTCTCAGTGTCTCAGTGTCTCAGTGTCTCTGTGTCTCTGTGTCTCTATGTCTCTGTGTCTCAGAGTCTCAGTGTCTCTGTGTCTCAGTGTCTCTGTGTCTCTGTGTCTCAGAGTCTCAGTGTCTCAGTGTCTCAGTGTCTCTGTGTCTCTGTGTCTCAGTGTCACAGTGTCTCAGTGTCTCAGTGTCTCAGTGTCTCTGTGTCTCTGTGTCTCAGTGTCTCAGTGTCTCAGTGTCTCAGAGTCTCAGTGTCTCTGTGTCTCAGTGTCTCTGTGTCTCTGTGTCTCAGTGTCTCAGTGTCTCTGTGTCTCAGTGTATCAGTGTCTCACTGTCTCTGTGTCTCAGTGTCTCAGTGTCTCAGTGTCTCAGTGTCTCTGTGTCTCTGTGTCTCAGTGTCTCAGTGTCTCAGTGTCTCTGTGTCTCAGTGTCTCAGTGTCACAGTGTCTCTGTGTCTCTATGTCTCTGTGTCTCAGAGTCTCAGTGTCTCTGTCTCTCAGTGTCTCTGTGTCTCTGTGTCTCAGAGTCTCAGTGTCTCAGTGTCTCTCTGTCTCACTGTCTCTGTTTCTCAGTGTCTCTGTGTCTCTGTGTCTCAGTGTCTCAGTGTCTCTGTGTCTCAGTGTATCAGTGTCTCACTGTCTCTGTGTCTCTGTGTCTCAGTGTCTCAGTGTCTCTGTGTCTCTGTGTCTCAGTGTCTCAGTGTCTCTGTGTCTCAGAGTCTCAGTGTCTCTGTGTCTCAGTGTCTCATTGTCTCAGTGTCTCTGTGTCTCTGTGTCTCAGTGTCTCAGTGTCTCTGTGTCTCAGTGTCTCAGTGTCTCAGTGTCTCTGTGTCTCAGTGTCTCAGTGTCTCTGTGTCTCAGATTCTCAGTGTCTCTGTGTCTCAGTGTCTCAGTGCCTCAGTGTCTCTGTGTCTCAGTGTCTCTGTGTCTCAGTGTCACAGTGGCTCTGTGTCTCAGTGTCTCAGTGTCTCAGTGTCTCAGTGTCTCTGTGTCTCTGTGTCTCAGTGTCTCAGAGTCTCAGTGTCTCTGTGTCTCAGTGTCTCAGTGTCTCTGTGTCTCAGTGTATCAGTGTCTCACTGTCTCTGTGTCTCAGTGTCTCAGTGTCTCTGTGTCTCAGTGTCTCAGTGTCTCAGTGTCTCAGAGTCTCAGTGTCTCAGTGTCTCTGTGTCTCAGTGTCTCTGTGTCTCAGTGTCTCAGTGTCTCTGTGTCTCAGTGTCTCAGTGTCTCTGTGTCTCAGTGTCACAGTGTCTCTGTGTCTCTATGTCTCTGTGTCTCAGAGTCTCAGTGTCTCAGTGTCTCAGTGTCTCTGTGTCTCAGTGTCTCTGTGTCTCTGTGTCTCAGAGTCTCAGTGTCTCAGTGTCTCTGTGTCTCTGTGTCTCAGTGTCACAGTGTCTCAGTGTCTCATTGTCTCTGTGTCTCAGTGTCTCAGTGTCTCTGTGTCTCAGAGTCTCAGTGTCTCAGTGTCTCAGTGTCTCTGTGTCTCAGAGTCTCTGTGTCTCAGTGTCTCAGTGTCTCTGTGTCTCAGAGTCTCAGTGTCTCAGTGTCTCTGTGTCTCAGTGTATCAGTGTCTCACTGTCTCTGTGTCTCAGTGTCTCAGTTTCTCTGTGTCTCAGTGCCACAGTGTCTCTGTGTCTCAGTGTCCCAGTGTCCCAGTGTCTCAGTGTCTCAGTGTCTCTGTGTCTCAGTGTCTCAGTGTCTCAGTGTCTCTGTGTCTCAGTGCCTCAGTGTCTCAGTGTCTCAGTGTCTCATTGTCTCAGTGTCTCTGTGTCTCAGTGTCTCAGTGTCTCAGTGTCTCAGAGTCTCAGTGTCTCAGTGTCTCAGTGCCTCAGTGTCTCTGTGTCTCAGTGTCTCAGTGTCTCTGTGTCTCAGTGTCTCAGTGACTCAGTGTCTCTGTGTCTCAGTGTCTCTGTGTCTCAGTGTCTCAGTGTCTCTGTGTCTCAGTGCCTCAGTGTCTCTGTGTCTCAGAGTCTCAGTGTCTCAGTGTCTCAGTGTCTCAGTGTCTCAGTGTCTCAGAGTCTCAGTGTCTCAGTGCCTCAGTGTCTCTGTGTCTCAGTGTCTCAGTGTCTCTGTGTCTCAGTGTCTCAGTGACTCAGTGTCTCTGTGTCTCAGTGTCTCTGTGTTTCAGTGTCTCAGTGTCTCTGTGTCTTAGTGTCTCAGTGTATCTGTGTCTCAGAGTCTCAGTTCTCTGTGTCTCAGTGTCTCTGTGTCTCAGTGTCTGAGTGTCTCTGTGTCTCAGTGTATCAGTGTCTCTGTGTCTCAGTGTCTCTGTGTCTCAGTGTCACAGTGTCTCAGTGTCTCAGTGTCTCAGTGTCTCAGTGTCGCTGTGTCTCAGTGTCTCAGTGTCTCTGTGTCTCAGTGTCTCAGTGTCTCTGTGTCTCAGTGTCTCAGTGTCTCTGTGTCTCTGTGTCTCAGTGTCTCAGTGTCTCTGTGTCTCAGTGTCTCTGTGTCTCAGTGTCTCAGTGTCTCTGTGTCTCAGAGTCTCAGTGTCTCTGTGTCTCAGTGTCTCTGTGTCTCAGTGCCACAGTGTCTCTGTGTCTCAGTGTCCCAGTGTCTCAGTGTCTCAGTGTCTCAGTGTCTCTGTGTCTCAGTGTCTCAGTGTCTCAGTGTCTCTGTGTCTCAGTGCCTCAGTGTCTCTGTGTCTCAGTGTCTCATTGTCTCAGCGTCTCAGTGTCTCAGTGTCTCAGTGTCCCAGTGTCTCAGTGTCTCAGTGTCTCAGTGTCTCTGTGTCTCAGTGTCTCAGTGACTCAGTGTCTCTGTGTCTCAGTGCCTCAGTGTCTCTGTGTCTCAGTGTCTCAGTGTCTCATTGTCTCAGTGTCTCAGTGTCTCAGTGTCTCAGTGCCTCAGTGTCTCTTTGTCTCAGTGTCTCAGTGTCTCTGTGTCTCAGTGTCTCAGTGACTCAGTGTCTCTGTGTCTCAGTGTCTCTGTGTCTCAATGTCTCAGTGTCTCTGTGTCTCAGTGCCTCAGTGTCTCTGTGTCTCAGAGTCTCAGTGTCTCTGTGTCTCTGTGTCTCAGTGTCTCTGTGTCTCAGTGTCTCAGTGTCTCAGAGTCTCAGTGTCTCAGTGTCTCAGTGCCTCAGTGTCTCAGTGTCTCAGTGTCTCTGTGTTTCAGTGTCTCAGTGTCTCTGTGTCTGTGTGTCTCAGTGTCTGTGTGTCTCAGTGTCTCAGTGTCTCTGTGTCTCAGTGCCTCAGTGTCTCTGTGTCTCAGAGTCTCAGTGTCTCTGTGTCTCAGTGTCTCTGTGTCTCAGTGTCTGAGTGTCTCTGTGTCTCAGTGTCTCAGTGTCTCTGTGTCTCAGTGTCTCAGTGTCTCTGTGTCTCATTGTCTCAGTGTCTCAGTGTCTCTGTGTCTCAGTGTCTCAGTGTGTCTGTGTCTCAGTGTCTCTGTGTCTCAGTGTCTCAGTGTCTCTGTATCTCAGAGTCTCAGTGTCTCAGTGTCTCAGTGTCTCTGTGTCTCAGTGTCTCAGTGTCTCTGTGTCTCAGAGTCTCAGTGTCTCAGTGTCTCAGTGTCTCTGTATCTCAGTGTCTCAGTGTCTCAGTGTCTCAGTGTCTCTGTGTCTCAGAGTCTCAGTGTCTCAGTGTCTCTGTGTCTCAGAGTCTCATTGTCTCTGTGTCTCAGTGTCACAGTGTCTCTGTGTCTCAGTGTCTCTGCGTCTCAGTGTCTCAGTGTCTCAGTGTCTCTGTGTCTCAGAGTCTCAGTGTCTCAGTGTCTGAGTGTCTCAGTGTCTCAGTGTCTCTGTGTCTCAGTGTCTCAGTGTCTCTGTGTCTCAGTGTCTCAGTGTCACAGTGTCTCAGTGTCTCAGTGTCTCTGTGTCTCAGTGTCTCAGTGACTCAGTGTCTCTGTGTCTCAGTGTCTCTGTGTCTCAGTGTCTCAGTGTCTCTGTGTCTCAGTGTCTCAGTGTCTGAGTGTCTCAGTGTCTCAGTGTCTCAGTGTCTCTGTGTCTCAGTGTCTCTGTGTCTCAGAGTCTCAGTGTCTCAGTGTCTCTGTGTCTCAGTGTCTCAGTGTCTCTGTGTCTCAGTGTCTCAGTGTCTGAGTGTCTCTGTGTCTCAGTGTCTCAGTGTCTCTGTGTCTCAGTGTCTCAGTGTCTCTGTGTCTCAGTGTCTCATTGTCTCAGTGTCTCAGTGTCTCAGTGTCTCAGTGTCTCTGTGTCTCAGTGTCCCTGTGTCTCAGTGTCTCAGTGTCTCAGTGTCTCTGTGTCTCAGAGTCTCAGTGTCTCAGTGTCTCAGTGTCTCTGTGTCTCAGTGTCTCTGTGTCTCAGTGTCTCAGTTACTCAGTGTCTCTGTGTCTCAGTGTCTCTGGGTTTCAGTGTCTCAGTGTCTCTGTGTCTCTGTGTCTCAGTGTCTCAGTGTCTCTGTGTCTCAGTGTCTCAGCGTCTCTGTGTCTCTGTGTCTCAGTGTCTCAGTGTCTCCGTGTCTCAGTGTCTCTGTATCTCAGAGTCTCAGTGTCTCAGTGTCTCAGTGTCTCTGTGTCTCAGTGTCTCAGTGTCTCTGTGTCTCAGTGTCTCAGTGTCTCTGTGTCTCAGTGTCTCAGTGACTCAGTGTCTCTGTGTCTCAGTGTCTCTGTGTCTCAGTGTCTCAGTGTCTCTGTGTCTCAGTGTCTCAGTGTCTGAGTGTCTCAGTGTCTCTGTGTCTCAGTGTCTCAGTGTCTCTGTGTCTCAGTGTCTCTGTGTCTCAGAGTCTCAGTGTCTCAGTGTCTCTGTGTCTCAGTGTCTCAGTGTCTCTGTGTCTCAGTGTCTCAGTGTCTGAGTGTCTCTGTGTCTCAGTGTCTCAGTGTCTCTGTGTCTCAGTGTCTCAGTGTCTCTGTGTCTCAGTGTCTCATTGTCTCAGTGTCTCTGTGTCTCAGTGTCTCAGTGTCTCAGTGTCTCTGTGTCTCAGACTCTCAGTGTCTCAGTGTCTCAGTGTCTCTGTGTCTCAGTGTCTCATTGTCTCAGTGTCTCAGTGTCTCTGTGTCTCAGTGTCTCAGTGTCTCAGTGTCTCAGTGTCTCAGACTCTCAGTGTCTCAGTGTCTCAGTGTCTCTGTGTCTCAGTGTCTCTGTGTCTCAGTGTCTCAGTTACTCAGTGTCTCAGAGTCTCAGTGTCTCTGGGTTTCAGTGTCTCAGTGTCTCTGTGTCTCTGTGTCTCAGTGTCTCAGTGTCTCAGTGTCTCAGTGTCTCTGTGTCTCTGTGTCTCAGTGTCTCAGTGTCTCTGTGTCTCAGAGTCTCAGTGTCTCAGTGTCTCAGTGTCTCTGTGTCTCAGTGTCTCTGTGTCTCAGTGTCTCAGTGACTCAGTGTCTCTGTGTCTCAGTGTCTCTGGGTTTCAGTGTCTCAGTGTCTCAGTGTCTCAGTGTCTCTGTGTCTCAGTGTCTCAGTGTCTCTGTGTCTCAGAGACTCAGTGTCTCTGTGTCTCTGTGTCTCTGTGTCTCAGTGTCTCTGTGTCTCAGTGTCTCAGTGTCTCTGTGTCTCAGTGTATCAGTGTCTCACTGTCTCTGTGTCTCAGTGTCTCAGTGTCTCAGTTTCTCAGAGTCTCAGTGTCTCAGTGTCTGAGTGTCTCTGTGTCTCAGTGTCTCTGTGACTCAGAGTCTCAGTGTCTCAGTGTCTCAGTGTCTCTGTGTCTCAGTGTCTCTGTGTCTCAGAGTCTCAGTGTCTCAGTGTCTCTGTGTCTCAGTGTCTCAGTGTCTCTGTGTCTCAGTGTCTCAGTGTCTGAGTGTCTCTGTGTCTCAGTGTCTCAGTGTCTCTGTGTCTCAGTGTCTCAGTTTCTCAGTGTCTCTGTGTCTCTGTGTCTCAGTGTCTCAGTGTCTCAGTGTCTCAGAGTCTCAGTGTCTCAGTGTCTCAGTGTCTCTGTGTCTCAGTGTCTCAGTGTCTCAGTGTCTCAGTGTCTCAGTGTCTCTGTGTCTCAGTGTCTCAGTGTCTCAGTGTCTCTGTGTCTCAGAGTCTCAGTGTCTCTGTGTCTCAGTGTCTCTGTGTCTCAGTGTCTCAGTGACTCAGTGTCTCTGTGTGTCAGTGTCTCTGGGTTTCAGTGTCTCAGTGTCTCTGTGTCTCAGTGTCTCAGTGTCTCTGTGTCTCAGTGTCTCAGTGTCTCAGTGTCTCTGTGTCTCAGTGTCTCAGTGTCTCTGTGTCTCAGTGTATCAGTGTCTCACTGTCTCAGTGTCTCAGTGTCTCAGTGTCTCAGAGTCTCAGTGTCTCAGTGTCTGAGTGTCTCTGTGTCTCAGTGTCTCAGTTTCTCAGTGTCTCAGTGTCCCAGTGTCTCAGTGTCTCAGTGTCTCTGTGTCTCAGAGTCTCAGTGTCTCTGTGTCTCAGTGTCTCTGTGTCTCAGTGTCTGAGTGTCTCAGTGTCTCAGCGTCTCAGTGTCTCTGTGTCTCAGTGTCTCAGTGCCTCAGTGTCTCTGTGTCTCAGTGTCTCAGTGTCTCTGTGTCTGAGTGTCTCAGTGTCTCAGTGTCTCTGTGTCTCAGTGCCTCAGTGTCTCTGTGTCTCAGTGTCTCTGTGTCTCAGAGTCTCAGTGTCTCAGTGTCTCAGTGTCTCTGTGTCTCTGTGTCTCAGTGTCTCAGTTTCTCTGTGTCTCTGTGTCTCAGTGTCTCTGTGTCTCAGTGTCTCTGTGTCTCAGTGTCTCAGTGTCTCAGAGTCTCAGTGTCTCTGTGTCTCAGTGTCTCTCTGTCTCGGTGTCTGAGTGTCTCTGTGTCTCAGTGTCTCAGTGTCTCTGTGTCTCAGTGTCTCAGTGTCTCTTTGTCTCAGTGTCTCAGTGTCTCATTGTCTCTGTGTCTCAGTGTCTCAGTGTCTCTGTGTCTCAGAGTCTCAGTGTCTCTGTGTCTCAGTGTCTCTGTGTCTCAGTGTCTCAGTGTCTCTGTGTCTCAGTGTATCAGTGTCTCACTGTCTCAGTGTCTCAGTGTCTCAGTGTCTCTGTGTCTCAGTGTATCAGTGTCTCACTGTCTCAGTGTCTCAGTGTCTCAGTGTCTCAGTGTCTGAGTGTCACAGTGTCTCTGTGTCTCAGAGTCTCAGTGTCTCAGTGTCTCAGTGTCTCAGTGTCTCTGTGTCTCAGTGTCTCTGTGTCTCTGTGTCTCATTGTCTCAGTGTCTCAGTGTCTCAGTGTCTCTGTGTCTCAGTGTCTCAGTGTCTCTGTGTCTCAGAGTCTCAGTGTCTCTGTGTCTCAGTGTCTCAGTGTCTCTGTGTCTCAGAGTCTCAGTGTCTCTGCGTCTCAGTGTCTCTGTGTCTCAGTGTCTCTGTGTCTCAGTGTCTCAGTGTCTCAGTGACTCAGTGTCTCAGTGTCTCAGAGTCTCTGTGTCTCAGTTTCTCAGTGTCTCAGTGTCTCTGTGTCTCAGTGTCTCAGTGTCTCAGTGTCTCTGTGTCTCAGAGTCTCAGTGTCTCTGCATCTCAGTGTCTCTGTGTCTCAGTGTCTCAGTGTCTCAGTGTCTCAGTGACTCAGTGTCTCAGTGTCTCAGTGTCTCTGTGTCTCAGTGTCTCAGTGTCTCTGTGTCTCAGAGTCTCAGTGTCTCTGTGTCTCAGTGTCTCAGTGTCCCAGTCTCTGAGTGTCTCAGTGTCTCAGTGTCTCAGAGTCTCAGTGTCTCTGTGTCTCAGTGTCTCAGTGTCTCATTGTCTCAGTGTCTCAGTGTCTCTGTGTCTCAGTGTCTCAGTGTCTCTGTGTCTCAGTGTCTCAGTGTCTCTGTGTCTCTGTGTCTCATTGTCTCAGTGTCTCAGTGTCTCAGTGTCTCTGTTTCTCAGTGTCTCAGTGTCTCTGTGTCTCAGAGTCTCAGTGTCTCTGTGTCTCAGTGTCTCTGTGTCTCAGTGTCTCAGTGTCTCTGTGTCTCAGAGTCTCAGTGTCTCTGTGTCTCAGTGTCTCTGTGTCTCAGTGTCTCAGTGTCTCAGTGACTCAGTGTCTCAGTGTCTCAGAGTCTCAGTGTCTCAGTTTCTCAGTGTCTCAGTGTCTCTGTGTCTCTGTGTCTCAGTGTCTCTGTGTCTCAGTGTCTCAGTGTCTCTGTGTCTCAGAGTCTCAGTGTCTCTGCGTCTCAGTGTCTCTGTGTCTCAGTGTCTCAGTGTCTCAGTGACTCAGTGTCTCAGTGTCTCAGTGTCTCAGTGTCTCTGTGTCTCAGTGTCTCAGTGTCTCTGTGTCTCAGAGTCTCAGTGTCTCTGTGTCTCAGTGTCTCAGTGTCCCAGTGTCTGAGTGTCTCAGTGTCTCAATGTCTCAGAGTCTCAGTGTCTCAGTGTCTCAGTGTCTCAGTGTCTCTGTGTCTCAGTGTCTCTGTGTCTCAGTGTCTCAGTGTCTCTGTGTCTCAGTGTCTCAGTGTCTCTGTGTCTCAGAGTCTCAGTGTCTCAGTGTCTCTGTGTCTCTGTGTCTCTGTGTCTCAGTGTCTCAGTGTCTCATTGTCTCAGTGTCTCAGTGTCTCAGTGTCTCTGTGTCTCTGTGTCTCAGAGTCTCAGTGTCGCTGTGTCTCAGTGTCTCTGTGTCTCAGTGTCTGAGTGTCTCTGTGTCTCAGTGTCTCAGTTTCTCAGTGTCTCAGTGTCTCAGTGTCTCTGTGTCTCAGTGTCTCAGTGTCTCATTGTCTCAGGGTCTCAGTGTCTCTGTGTCTCAGAGTCTCAGTGTCTCTGTGTCTCAGTGTCTCTGTGTCTCAGTGTCTGAGTGTCTCTGTGTCTCAGTGTCTCAGTTTCTCAGTGTCTCTGTGTCTCAGTGTCTCATTGTCTCATTGTCTCAGTGTCTCAGTGTCTCTGTGTCTTAGTGTCTCAGTGTCTCTGTGTCTCAGTGTCTCTGTGTCTCAGTGTCTCAGTGTCTCTGTGTCTCAGTGTCTCAGTGACTCAGTGTCTCAGTGTCTCAGTGTCTCAGTGTCTCAGTGTCTCTGTGTCTCAGAGTCTCAGTGTCTCAGTGTCTCAGTGTCTCAGTTTCTCAGTGTCTCAGTGTCTCAGTGACTCAGTGTCTCAGTGTCTCAGTGTCTCAGTGTCTCTGTGTCTCAGTGTCTCAGTGTCTCTGTGTCTCAGTGTCTCAGTGTCTCTGTCTCTCAGAGTCTCAGTGTCTCAGTGTCTCAGTGTCTCTGTGTCTCAGTGTCTCTGTGTCTCAGTGTCTCAGAGTCTCTGTGTCTCAGTGTCTCAGTGTCTCTGTGTCTCTGTGTCTCAGTGTCTCTGTGTCTCAGTGTCTCAGTGTCTCAGAGTCTCAGTGTCTCTGTGTCTCAGTGTCTCTGTGTCTCAGTGTCTCAGTGTCTCAGTGTCTCAGTGTCTCTGTGTCTCAGTGTCTCAGTGTCTCTGTGTCTCAGAGTCTCAGTGTCTCTGTGTCTCAGTGTCTCAGTGTCCCAGTGTCTGAGTGTCTCAGTGTCTCAGTGTCTCAGAGTCTCAGTGTCTCTGTGTCTCAGTGTCTCAGTGTCTCATTGTCTCAGTGTCTCAGTGCCTCAGTGTCTCTGTGTCTCAGTGTCTCAGTGTCTCTGTGTCTCAGTGTCTCAGTGTCTCTGTGTCTCAGAGTCTCAGTGTCTCAGTGTCTCTGTGTCTCATTGTCTCAGTGTCTCAGTGACTCAGTGTCTCAGTGTCTCAGTGTCTCTGTGTCTCAGAGTCTCAGTGTCTCTGTGTCTCAGTGTCCGAGTGTCTCTGTGTCTCAGTGTCTCAGTTTCTCAGTGTCTCAGTGTCCCAGTGTCTCAGTGTCTCAGTGTCTCTGTGTCTCAGAGTCTCAGTGTCTCTGTGTCTCAGTGTCTCTGTGTCTCAGTGTCTGAGTGTCTCAGTGTCTCAGTGTCACAGAGTCTCTGTGTCTCAGTGTCTCTGTGTCTCAGTGTCTCAGTGTCTCTGTGTCTCAGTGTATCAGTGTCTCACTGTCTCAGTGTCTCAGTGTCTCAGTGTCTCTGTGTCTCAGAGTCTCAGTGTCTCAGTGTCTGAGTGTCACAGTGTCTCTGTGTCTCTGTGTCTCAGAGCCTCAGTGTCTCTGTGTCTCAGTGTCTCTGTGTCTGTGTGTCTCTGTGTCTCAGAGTTTCAGTGTCTCTGTGTCTCAGTGTCTCAGTGCCTCAGTGTCTCTGTGTCTCAGTGTCTCAGTGTCTCTGTGTCTGAGTGTCTCAGGGTCTCAGTGTCTCAGTGTCTCAGTGTCTCAGTGTCTCTGTGTCTCTGTGTTTCAGTGTCTCAGTTTCTCTGTGTCTCTGTGTCTCAGTGTCTCAGTGTCTCTGTGTCTCATGGTCTCTGTGTCTCAGTGTCTCAGTGTCTCTGTGTCTCAGTGTCTCAGTGTCTCTGTGTCTCAGTGTCTCTGTGTCTCAGTGTCTGAGTGTCTCAGTGTCTCAGTGTCTCAGTGTCTCTTTGACTCATTGTCTCAGTGTCTCATTGTCACTGTGTCTCAGTGTCTCTGTGTCTCAGAGTCTCAGTGTCTCTGTGTCTCTGTGTCTCAGTGTCTCAGTGTCTCTGTGTCTCAGTGTATCAGTGTCTCACTGTCTCAGTGTCTCAGTGTCTCAGTGTCTCTGTGTCTCAGTGTCTCAGTGTCTCTGTGTCTCAGTGTCTCAGTGTCTCTGTGTCTCAGTGTCTCTGTGTCTCAGTGTCTGAGTGTCTCAGTGTCTCAGTGTCTCTTTGACTCATTGTCTCAGTGTCTCATTGTCTCTGTGTCTCAGTGTCTCAGTGTCTCTGTGTCTCAGAGTCTCAGTGTCTCTGTGTCTCAGTGTCTCTGTGTCTCAGTGTCTCAGTGTCTCTGTGTCTCAGTGTATCAGTGTCTCACTGTCTCTGTGTCTCAGTGTCTCAGTGTCTCTGTGTCTCAGTGTCTCAGTTTCTCTGTGTCTCAGTGTCTCAGTGTCTCTGTGTCTCAGAGTCTCTGTGTCTCAGTGTCTCAGAGTCTCAGTGTCTCAGTGTCTGAGTGTCACAGTGTCTCTGTGTCTCTGTGTCTCAGAGTCTCAGTGTCTCTGTGTCTCAGTGTCTCTGTGTCTCAGTGTCTCAGTGTCTCTGTGTCTCAGAGTCTCAGTGTCTCAGTGTCACAGTGTCTCTGTGTCTCTGTGTCTCTGTGTCTCAGAGTTTCAGTGTCTCTGTGTCTCAGTGTCTCAGTGCCTCAGTGTCTCTGTGTCTCAGTGTCTCAGTGTCTCTGTGTCTGAGTGTCTCAGTGTCTCAGTGTCTCTGTGTCTCAGTGCCTCAGTGTCTCTGTGTCTCAGTGTCTCAGTGTCTCTGTGTCTCAGTGTCTCAGTTTCTCTGTGTCTCAGTGTCTCAGTGTCTCTGTGTCTCAGTGTCTCAGTGTCTCAGTGTCTCAGTGTCTCTGTGTCTCAGAGTCTCAGTGTCTCTGTGTCTCAGTGTCTCTGTGTCTCAGTGTCTGAGTGTCTCAGTGTCTCAGTGTCTCAGTGTCTCAGTGTCTCTTTGACTCATTGTCTCAGTGTCTCATTGTCTCTCTGTCTCAGTGTCTCAGTGTCTCTGTGTCTCAGAGTCTCAGTGTCTCTGTGTCTCAGTGTCTCAGTGTCTCAGTGTCTCTGTGTCTCAGTGTATCAGTGTCTCACTGTCTCTGTGTCTCAGTGTCTCAGTGTCTCTGTGTCTCAGTGTCTCAGTGTCTGAGTGTCACAGTGTCTCTGTGTCTCAGAGTCTCAGTGTCTCTGTGTCTCAGTGTCTCAGTGTCTCTGTGTCTCAGTGTCTCTGTGTCTCAGAGTCTCAGTGTCTCAGTGTCACAGTGTCTCTGTGTCTCTGTGTCTCTGTGTCTCAGAGTCTCAGTGTCTCAGTGTCTCAGTGTCTCAGTGTCTCTGTGTCTCAGTGCCTCAGTGTCTCAGTGTCTCAGTGTCTCTGTGTCTCAGTGTCTCAGTTTCTCTGTGTCTCAGTGTCTCAGTGTCTCTGTGTCTCAGAGTCTCTGTGTCTCAGTATCTCAGTGTCTCAGTGTCTCAGTGTCTCTGTGTCTCAGTGTCTCAGTGTCTCTGTGTAACAGTGTCTCTGTGTCTCAGTGTCTCAGTGTCTCTGTGTCTCAGAGTCTCAGTGTCTCTGTGTCTCAGTGTCTCTGTGTCTCAGTGTCTGAGTATCTCTGTGTCTCAGGGTCTCAGTGTCTCTGTGTCTCAGTGTCTCTGTGTCTCAGTGTCTCTGTGTCTCAGTGTCTCTGTGTCTCAGAGTCTCAGTGTCTCAGTCTCTGTGTCTCAGTGTCTCAGTGTCACTGTGTCTCAGTGTCTCAGTGTCCCAGTGTCTCTGTGTCTCAGTGTCTCAGTGTCTCTGTGTCTCAGAGTCTCAGTGTCTCTGTGTCTCAGTGTCACTGAGTCTCAGAGCCTCAGTGTCTCTGTGTCTCAGTGTCTCTGTGTCTTGGTGTCTCTGAGTCTCAGTGTCCCAGTGTCTCAGTGTCTCTGAGTCTCTGTGTCTCAGTGTCTCAGATTCTCAGTGTCTCTGTGTCTTTGTGTCTCAGTGTCTCAGAGTCTCAGTGTCTCTGTGTCTCAGTGTCTCTGAGTCTCTGTATCTCAGTGTCTCTGAGTCTCAGTGTCTCAGTGTCTCAGAGTCTCAGAGTCTCAGTGTCTCTCTGTCTCAGTGTCTCAGAGTCTCAGTGTCTGAGTGTCTCAGATTCTCTGAGTCTCAGTGTCTCAGTGTCTCAGAGTCTCAGTGTCTCTGTGTCTCAGTGTCTCTGTGTCTCTGAGTCTCAGTGTCTCTGAGTCTCAGTGTCTCAGTGTCACAGTGTCTCTGAGCGTCTGTGTCTCAGTGTCTCAGAGTCTCAGTGTCTCTTTTTTTTGTCTCAGTGTCTCAGTGTCTCTGCAAGTCTCAGTGTCTCAGTGTCTCTGTGTCTCACTGTCTCTGTGACTCAGTGCCTCTGAGTCTCAGTGTCTCTGTGTCTCAGTGTCTCTGAGTCTCAGTGTCTCTGTGTCTCAGTGTCTCAGTCTCTCTGAGTCTCAGTGTCTCTGATTCTCAGTGTCTCAGTGTCTCTGAGTCTCAGTGTCTCTGAGTCTCAGTGTCTCTGTGTCTCAGTGTCTCTGAGTCTCAGTGTCTCTGTGTCTCAGTGTCTCTGTGACTCAGTGTCTCTGAGTCTCAGTGTCTCAGAGTCTCAGTGTCTCTGTGTCTCAGTGTCTCTGTGTCTCAGTGTCTCAGTGTCTCAGATTCTCTGATTCTCAGTGTCTCAGTGTCTCAGTGTCTCTGTGTCTCTGTGTCTCAGTGTCTCTGAGTCTCAGTATCTCAGTGTCTCAGTGTCTCTGTGACTCAGTGTCTCTGAGTCTCAGTGTCCTCAGTGTCTCTGTGTCTCAGTGTCTCTGAGTCTCAGTGTCTCTCAGTCTCAGTGTCTCTGAGTCTCAGTGTCTCAGTGTCTCTGAGTCTCAGAGCCTCTGTGTCTCAGTGCCTCAGTGTCACAGTGTCTCTGAGTCTCAGTGTCTCAGTGTCTCTGTGTCTCAGTGTCTCTGAGTCTCAGTGTCTCTCTGTCTCAGTGTCTCACCGTCACAGTGTCTCTGAGTCTCAGTGTCTCAGTGTCTCTGTGTCTCAGTGTCTCTGTGACTCAGTGTCTCAGTGTCTCTGTGTCTCAGAGTCTCAGTGTCTCAGAGTCTCAGTGTCTCTGTGTCTCACGGTCTCAGTGTCTCAGAGTCTCAGTGTCTCAGTGTCTCAGTGTCCCAGTGTCTCAGTGTCACAGTGTCTCAGTGTCTCTGAGTCTCTGAGTCTCAGTGTCTCAGATTCTCAGTGTCTCTGTGTCTCAGTGTCTCTGAGTCTCAGTGTCTCTGAGTCTCAGTGTCTCAGTGTCTCTGTATCTCAGTGTCTCTGAGTCTCAGTCTCTCAGTGTCTCAGTGTCTCTGAGTCTCAGTGTCTCTGTGCCTCAATGTCTCTGACTCTCTGTGTCTCTGAGTCTCAGTGTCTCTGTGTCTCAGTGTCTCTGAGTCTCAGTGTCTCAGTGTCTCAGTGTCACTGAGTCTCAGAGCCTCAGTGTCTCTGTGTCTCAGTGTCTCTGTGTCTTGGTGTCTCTGAGTCTCAGTGTCTCAGTGTCTCAGATTCTCAGTGTCTCTGTGTCTTTGTGTCTCAGTGTCTCAGAGTCTCAGTGTCTCTGTGTCTCAGTGTCTCTGAGTCTCTGTATCTCAGTGTCTCTGAGTCTCAGTGTCTCAGTGTCTCAGAGTCTCAGAGTCTCAGTGTCTCTCTGTCTCAGTGTCTCAGAGTCTCAGTGTCTCAGTGTCTCAGATTCTCTGAGTCTCAGTGTCTCTGTGTCTCAGAGTCTCAGTGTCTCTGTGTCTCAGTGTCTCTGTGTCTCTGAGTCTCAGTGTCTCTGAGTCTCAGTGTCTCAGTGTCACAGTGTCTCTGAGCGTCTGTGTCTCAGTGTCTCAGAGTCTCAGTGTCTCTTTTTTTTTGTCTCAGTGTCTCAGTGTCTCTGCAAGTCTCAGTGTCTCAGTGTCTCTGTGTCTCAGTGTCTCTGTGTCTCAGTGTCTCAGTGTCTCAGATTCTCTGATTCCCAGTGTCTCAGTGTCTCAGTGTCACTGGGTCTCAGAGTCTCAGTGTCTCTGTGTCTCAGTGTCTCTGTTTCTCAGTGTCTCAGTGTTTCTGTGTCTCAGTGTCTCAGTGTCTCTGAGTCTCAGTGTCACAGTGTCTCTGTGTCTCAGTGTCTCTGAGTCCCAGTGTCTCAGTGTCTCAGTGTCTCTGTGTCTCAGTGTCTCTGAGTTTCAGTGTCTCTGAGTCTCAGTGTCTTAGTGTCTCTGAGTCTCAGTGTCTCTGTGTCTCAGTGTCTCAGTGTCTCAGTGTCTCTGAGTCTCAGTGTCTCAGAGTCTCAGTGTCTCTGTGTCTCAGTGTCTCTGAGTCTCAGTGTCTCATTTTCTCAGTGTCTCAGTGTCTCGGTGTCTCAGTGTCTCTGAGTCTCAGTGTCTCAGTGTCTCAGAGTCTCAGTGTCTCTGAGTCTCAGTGTCTCTGAATCTCAGGTTCTCTGTGTCTCAGTGTCTCTGTGTCTCAGTGTCTCTGAGTCTCAGTGTCTCAGTGTCTCTGTGTCTCAGTGTCTCTGAGTCTCAGTGTCTCTGAGTCTCAGTGTCTCTGTGTCTCAGTGTCTCAGAGTCTCAGTGTCTCTGTGTCTCAGTGTCTCTGTGTCTCAGTGTCTCAGTGTCTCAGAGACTCTGTGTCTCAATGTCTCAGTGTCTCTGTGTCTCAGTGTCTCTGTGTCTCAGTGTCTCAGAGTATCAGTGTCTCAGTGTCTCAGTGTCTCTGAGTCTCAGTGTCTCAGTGTCTCTGAGTCTCAGTGTCTCAGTGTCTCTCTGTCTCTGTGTCTCATTGTCTCTGAGTCTCAGGATCTCTGTGTCTCAGTGTCTCAGTGTCTTAGAGTCTCAGTGTCTCTTTGTCTCAGTGTCTCTGAGTCTCAGTGTCTCTGAGTCTCTGTGTCTCTGTGTCTCAGTGTCTCAGTGTCTCTGTGTCTCAGTGTCTCAGTATCTCAGTGTCTGTGAGTCTCAGTGTCTCTGTGTCTCAGTGTCTCTGTGTCTCAGTGTCTCTGAGTCTCAGTGTCTCAGTGTCTCAGTGTCTCTGTGTCTCAGTGTCTCAGTGTCTTAGAGTCTCAGTGTCTCTTTGTCTCAGTGTCTCTGAGTCTCAGTGTCTCTGAGTCTCTGTGTCTCTGTGTCTCAGTGTCTCAGTGTCTCTGAGTCTCAGTGTCTCAGTGTCTCAGTGTCCCAGTGTCTCAGTGTCTCTGAGTCTCTGTGTCTCAGTGTCTCAGATTCTCAGTGTCTCTGTGTCTTTGTGTCTCAGTGTCTCAGAGTCTCAGTGTCTCTGTGTCTCAGTGTCTCTGAGTCTCTGTATCTCAGTGTCTCTGAGTCTCAGTGTCTCAGTGTCTCAGAGTCTCAGAGTCTCAGTGTCTCTCTGTCTCAGTGTCTCAGAGTCTCAGTGTCTCAGTGTCTCAGATTCTCTGAGTCTCAGTGTCTCTGTGTCTCAGAGTCTCAGTGTCTCTGTGTCTCAGTGTCTCTGTGTCTCTGAGTCTCAGTGTCTCTGAGTCTCAGTGTCTCAGTGTCACAGTGTCTCTGAGCGTCTGTGTCTCAGTGTCTCAGAGTCTCAGTGTCTCTTTTTTTTTGTCTCAGTGTCTCAGTGTCTCTGCAAGTCTCAGTGTCTCAGTGTCTCTGTGTCTCAGTGTCTCTGTGTCTCAGTGTCTCAGTGTCTCAGATTCTCTGATTCCCAGTGTCTCAGTGTCTCAGTGTCACTGGGTCTCAGAGTCTCAGTGTCTCTGTGTCTCAGTGTCTCTGTTTCTCAGTGTCTCAGTGTTTCTGTGTCTCAGTGTCTCAGTGTCTCTGAGTCTCAGTGTCACAGTGTCTCTGTGTCTCAGTGTCTCTGAGTCCCAGTGTCTCAGTGTCTCAGTGTCTCTGTGTCTCAGTGTCTCTGAGTTTCAGTGTCTCTGAGTCTCAGTGTCTTAGTGTCTCTGAGTCTCAGTGTCTCTGTGTCTCAGTGTCTCAGTGTCTCAGTGTCTCTGAGTCTCAGTGTCTCAGAGTCTCAGTGTCTCTGTGTCTCAGTGTCTCTGAGTCTCAGTGTCTCATTTTCTCAGTGTCTCAGTGTCTCGGTGTCTCAGTGTCTCTGAGTCTCAGTGTCTCAGTGTCTCAGAGTCTCAGTGTCTCTGAGTCTCAGTGTCTCTGAATCTCAGGTTCTCTGTGTCTCAGTGTCTCTGTGTCTCAGTGTCTCTGAGTCTCAGTGTCTCAGTGTCTCTGTGTCTCAGTGTCTCTGAGTCTCAGTGTCTCTGAGTCTCAGTGTCTCTGTGTCTCAGTGTCTCAGAGTCTCGGTGTCTCTGTGTCTCAGTGTCTCTGTGTCTCAGTGTCTCAGTGTCTCAGAGACTCTGTGTCTCAATGTCTCAGTGTCTCTGTGTCTCAGTGTCTCTGTGTCTCAGTGTCTCAGAGTATCAGTGTCTCAGTGTCTCAGTGTCTCTGAGTCTCAGTGTCTCAGTGTCTCTGAGTCTCAGTGTCTCAGTGTCTCTGTGTCTCTGTGTCTCATTGTCTCTGAGTCTCAGGATCTCTGTGTCTCAGTGTCTCAGTGTCTTAGAGTCTCAGTGTCTCTTTGTCTCAGTGTCTCTGAGTCTCAGTGTCTCTGAGTCTCTGTGTCTCTGTGTCTCAGTGTCTCAGTGTCTCTGTGTCTCAGTGTCTCAGTATCTCAGTGTCTGTGAGTCTCAGTGTCTCTGTGTCTCAGTGTCTCTGTGTCTCAGTGTCTCTGAGTCTCAGTGTCTCAGTGTCTCAGTGTCTCTGTGTCTCAGTGTCTCAGTGTCTTAGAGTCTCAGTGTCTCTTTGTCTCAGTGTCTCTGAGTCTCAGTGTCTCTGAGTCTCTGTGTCTCTGTGTCTCAGTGTCTCAGTGTCTCTGAGTCTCAGTGTCTCAGTGTCTCAGTGTCTCTGTGTCTCAGTGTCTCAGTGTCTCTGTATCTCAGTGTCTCTGAGTCTCAGTGTCTCAGTGTCTCAGTGTCTCTGAGTCTCAGTGTCTCTGTGCCTCAATGTCTCTTACTCTCTGTGTCTCTGAGTCTCAGTGTCTCTGTGTCTCAGTGTCTCAGTGTCTCTGAGTCTCAGTGTCTCAGTGTCTCAGTGTCACTGAGTCTCAGAGCCTCAGTGTCTCTGTGTCTCAGTGTCTCTGTGTCTTGGTGTCTCTGAGTCTCAGTGTCCCAGTGTCTCAGTGTCTCTGAGTCTCTGTGTCTCAGTGTCTCAGATTCTCAGTGTCTCTGTGTCTTTGTGTCTCAGTGTCTCAGAGTCTCAGTGTCTCTGTGTCTCAGTGTCTCTGAGTCTCTGTATCTCAGTGTCTCTGAGTCTCAGTGTCTCAGTGTCTCAGAGTCTCAGAGTCTCAGTGTCTCTCTGTCTCAGTGTCTCAGAGTCTCAGTGTCTGAGTGTCTCAGATTCTCTGAGTCTCAGTGTCTCAGTGTCTCAGAGTCTCAGTGTCTCTGTGTCTCAGTGTCTCTGTGTCTCTGAGTCTCAGTGTCTCTGAGTCTCAGTGTCTCAGTGTCACAGTGTCTCTGAGCGTCTGTGTCTCAGTGTCTCAGAGTCTCAGTGTCTCTTTTTTTTGTCTCAGTGTCTCAGTGTCTCTGCAAGTCTCAGTGTCTCAGTGTCTCTGTGTCTCACTGTCTCTGTGACTCAGTGCCTCTGAGTCTCAGTGTCTCTGTGTCTCAGTGTCTCTGAGTCTCAGTGTCTCTGTGTCTCAGTGTCTCAGTCTCTCTGAGTCTCAGTGTCTCTGATTCTCAGTGTCTCAGTGTCTCTGAGTCTCAGTGTCTCTGAGTCTCAGTGTCTCTGTGTCTCAGTGTCTCTGAGTCTCAGTGTCTCTGTGTCTCAGTGACTCTGTGTCTCAGTGTCTCTGTGACTCAGTGTCTCTGAGTCTCAGTGTCTCAGAGTCTCAGTGTCTCTGTGTCTCAGTGTCTCTGTGTCTCAGTGTCTCAGTGTCTCAGATTCTCTGATTCTCAGTGTCTCAGTGTCTCTGTGTCTCTGTGTCTCAGTGTCTCTGAGTCTCAGTATCTCAGTGTCTCAGTCTCTCTGTGACTCAGTGTCTCTGAGTCTCAGTGTCTCAGTGTCTCTGTGTCTCAGTGTCTCTGAGTCTCAGTGTCTCTCAGTCTCAGTGTCTCTGAGTCTCAGTGTCTCAGTGTCTCTGTGTCTCAGTGTCTCTGAGTCTCAGTGTCTCTCTGTCTCAGTGTCTCACTGTCACAGTGTCTCTGAGTCTCAGTGTCTCAGTGTCTCTGTGTCTCAGTGTCTCTGTGACTCAGTGTCTCAGTGTCTCAGTGTCTCTGTGTCTCAGAGTCTCGGAGTCTCAGAGTCTCAGTGTCTCTGTGTCTCACGGTCTCAGTGTCTCAGAGTCTCAGTGTCTCAGTGTCTCAGTGTCCCAGTGTCTCAGTGTCTCTGAGTCTCTGAGTCTCAGTGTCTCAGATTCTCAGTGTCTCTGTGTCTCAGTGTCTCTGAGTCTCAGTGTCTCTGAGTCTCAGTGTCTCAGTGTCTCTGTATCTCAGTGTCTCTGAGTCTCAGTCTCTCAGTGTCTCAGTGTCTCTGAGTCTCAGTGTCTCTGTGCCTCAATGTCTCTGACTCTCTGTGTCTCAGTGTCTCTGTGTCTCAGTGTCTCTGTGTCTTGGTGTCTCTGAGTCTCAGTGTCCCAGTGTCTCAGTGTCTCTGAGTCTCTGTGTCTCAGTGTCTCAGATTCTCAGTGTCTCTGTGTCTTTGTGTCTCAGTGTCTCAGAGTCTCAGTGTCTCTGTGTCTCAGTGTCTCTGAGTCTCTGTATCTCAGTGTCTCTGAGTCTCAGTGTCTCAGTGTCTCAGAGTCTCAGAGTCTCAGTGTCTCTCTGTCTCAGTGTCTCAGAGTCTCAGTGTCTGAGTGTCTCAGATTCTCTGAGTCTCAGTGTCTCAGTGTCTCAGAGTCTCAGTGTCTCTGTGTCTCAGTGTCTCTGTGTCTCTGAGTCTCAGTGTCTCTGAGTCTCAGTGTCTCAGTGTCACAGTGTCTCTGAGCGTCTGTGTCTCAGTGTCTCAGAGTCTCAGTGTCTCTTTTTTTTGTCTCAGTGTCTCAGTGTCTCTGCAAGTCTCAGTGTCTCAGTGTCTCTGTGTCTCACTGTCTCTGTGACTCAGTGCCTCTGAGTCTCAGTGTCTCTGTGTCTCAGTGTCTCTGAGTCTCAGTGTCTCTGTGTCTCAGTGTCTCAGTCTCTCTGAGTCTCAGTGTCTCTGATTCTCAGTGTCTCAGTGTCTCAGAGTCTCAGTGTCTCTGAGTCTCAGTGTCTCTGAGTCTCAGTGTCTCTGTGTCTCAGTGTCTCTGAGTCTCAGTGTCTCTGTGTCTCAGTGACTCTGTGTCTCAGTGTCTCTGTGACTCAGTGTCTCTGAGTCTCAGTGTCTCAGAGTCTCAGTGTCTCTGTGTCTCAGTGTCTCTGTGTCTCAGTGTCTCAGTGTCTCAGATTCTCTGATTCTCAGTGTCTCAGTGTCTCTGTGTCTCTGTGTCTCAGTGTCTCTGAGTCTCAGTATCTCAGTGTCTCAGTGTCTCTGTGACTCAGTGTCTCTGAGTCTCAGTGTCTCAGTGTCTCTGTGTCTCAGTGTCTCTGAGTCTCAGTGTCTCTCAGTCTCAGTGTCTCTGAGTCTCAGTGTCTCAGTGTCTCTGAGTCTCAGAGCCTCTGTGTCTCAGTGCCTCAGTGTCACAGTGTCTCTGAGTCTCAGTGTCTCAGTGTCTCAGTGTCTCTGAGTCTCAGTGTCTCTCTGTCTCAGTGTCTCACTGTCACAGTGTCTCTGAGTCTCAGTGTCTCAGTGTCTCAGTGTCTCTGTGTCTCAGTGTCTCAGTGTCTCAGAGTCTCTGAGTCTCAGAGTCTCAGTGTCTCTGTGTCTCAGTGTCTCTGTGTCTCAGTGTCTCAGTGTCTCTGTGTCTCAGTGTCTCTGAGTCTCAGAGTCACAGTGTCTCTGTTTCTAAGTGTCTCAGCGTCTCTGTGACTCTGTGTCTCAGTGTCTCTGTGTCTCAGTGTCTCAGTGTCTCTGTGTCTCAGTGTCTCAGTGTCTCAGATTCTCAATGACTCTGTGTCTCAGTGTCTCTGTGCCTCAGTGTCCCAGTGTCTCAGAGTCTCAGTGTCTCAGTGTCTCTGCGTCGCAGTGTCTCAGTGTCACACAGTCTCTGTTTCTCAGTGTCTCAGAGACTCAGTGTCGCAGCGTATCAGATTCTCTGTGTCTCCGTGTCTCAGAGTCTCAGTGTCTCTGCATCTCAGTGTTTCAGTGCCTCAGTGACTCAGAGTCTCAGTGTCTCTGTGTGTCTGTGTCTGTGTGTCTCATTGTCTCAGTGTCTCACAGTCTCTGTTTCTCAGTGTCTCAGAGTTTCAGTGTCGCAGCGAATCAGATTCTCTGTGTTTCTGTGTCTCAGTGTCTCAGAGTCTCAATGTCTCTGTGTCTCAGTGTCACTGTCTCAGTGCCGCAGAGTCTCAGAGTCTCAGTGTCTCTGTGTCTCTCCGTCTCAGTGTTTCAGTGTCTCTGTGTCTCACTGTCTATGTGCATCACAGTCTCTGTGTCTCAGTGCCTCAGAGTCTCAGTGTCTCTGTGTCTCTGTTTCTCAGTGTCTCAGCGTATCTGATTCTCTGTGTCTCAGTGCCTCACAGTCTCTGTGTCTCAGTGCCTCTGTGTCTCAGAGTCTCTGTTTCTCGGTGTCTCAGTGTCTCAGAGTCTCAGTGTCTCTGTGTCTCAGTGTCTCTGTCTTTCAGTGTCTTAGTGTCTCAGCGTATCTGATTCTCCATGTCTCTGTGTCTTAGAGTCTCTGTTTCTCAGTGTCTCAGTGACTCAGAGTCTCAGAGTCGCAGCGTATCAGATTCTGTGTCTCTGTGTCGCAGCGTCTCAGAGACTCAGTGTCTCAGTGCCTCAGAGTCTCAGGGTCTCTGTGTCTCTGTTTCTCAGTGTCTCTGTTTTTCAGTGTCTCAGTGTCTCAGCATACCTGATTCTCTGTGTCTCTGTGTCTCAGAGTCTCAGTCTCTCTGTGTCTCAGTGTCTCAGTCTCAGTGTCTCTGTGTCTCAGTGTCTCAGAGTCTCAATGACTCTGTGCCTCAGTGCCTCAGAGTCTCAGTGTCTCAGAGTCTCAGTGTCTCTGCGTCTCAGTGTCCCAGCGTATCTGATTCTCAGTGTCTCTGCGTCTCAGTGTCTCAGTGTCTCAATGTCTCAGGATCTCTACGTCGCTCGGTCTCGGTGTCTCAGTGCCTCAGTGTCTCAATGTCTCACGGTCTCTGGGTCTCTGTGTCTTAGTGCCTTCGAGTCTCAATGTCTCAGGTCTGTATGTCTCTGGGTCTCAGTGTCTCTGGGTCTCTGTGTCTCAGTGACCCAGAGATCCTGAGACTCAGAGGCCCTGATACATTGAGACACTGAGACACAGAGACCCAGAGACCCAGAGACTTTGAGACACGGAGACCCTGAGACACAGAGACATTGAGACACTGAGATACGGAGACACAGAGACACAGAGACATTGAGACACTGAGACACGGAGACCCTGAGACATTGAGACACTGAGACACAGAGACCCAGAGACCCAGAGACCCAGATGCATTGAGACACTGAGGCACTGAGACACTGAGAGACAGAGACCCAGAGACCCAGAGAAGCTGAGGCATTAGGACGCTAAGACACTGAGACACAGAGACCCAGAGACCCTGATACATTTGGCCACTGAGACCCTGAGACACTGAGGCCGAGAGACCCAGAGACCCTGAGACATTCAGACACTGAGACACTGAGTCCCAGAGACCCACAGACCCTGAGACATTGAGACACTGAGACACAGAGACCCAGAGACCCAGAGACAAAAAGACACAGAGACCCTGAGACACTGAGACCCAGAGTCAGAATGACCCAGAGACCCAGAGACCCTGAGACACTGAGGCACTGAGACCAAAGGGACCCAGAGACCGTGAGACGCTGAGACCTTGAGTCCCAGAGACCCGGTTATCCTGAAACCCTGAGACACAGAGGCCCAGAGACCCTGAGACACTGAGACCCAGAGAGGCAGAGACCCTGAGAAAATGAAACGCAGAGACCAAGAGACCCTGAGACCCAGAGATACTGAGACCCAAAGACCCTGAGACACTGAGACCCAAAGACACAGAGACCCTGTGACCCAGTGACCCAGAAACACTGAGACACTGAGACTCAGAGACCCAGAGACCCCGAGACCACGAGACCCAGAGACCCTGAGACACTGAGATCCAGAGACCCAGAGACCCACAGACCCGCAGACGCAGAGACCCTGAGACACTGAGACATTGAGACCCTGAGACACTGAGACATTGTAAAATGAGACCCAGAGACACCGAGACCCATAGACCCTGAGACACTGTGACCAAGAGGCCCTGTGAACCTGTGACGCAGTGACCCAGAGACCAAGAGACCCAGAAAACCAGAGATCCAGTGACCCAGAGACACTGAGACACAGAGACCCAGAGACACAAAGACCCAGAGAACCCGGGACACAGAGACTCAGAGACCGAGAGACGCTGAGACCCAGCGACCCTGAGACACTGAGAAACAGAGACACAGAGACCCTGAGAACCATAGACCCTGAGACAGTGAGACACTGAGACCCAGAGACCCAGAGACCCAGAGACCAAGAGACCCTGAGAACCTGAGACACTGAGACCCAGAGACACTGAGACACAGGGACCCAGAGACTGAGAGATCCTGAGACCTTGAGACACTGTGACACTGAGACAAAGAGACCCAGAGACACTGAGACAATGAGACACTGAGACACATAGACCCAGTGACCCAGTGACACTGAGACCCAGAGACCCAGTGACCCAGAGACCCAGAGATCCTGAATCCCTGAGACACTGAGACACTGAGACCCAGAGACACTGAGACACTGAGACACAGAGACCCAAAGATCCTGAGACACTGAAACCCTGAGACACTGAGACACAGAGACCCAGAGACCTGGAGACACAGAGAAACTGAGACTTTGAGACACTGAAGCCCAGAGACCCACAGACCCAGAGACAGTGAGACTCTGGGACACAGAGACCCACAGACCCAGAGTCACAGAGACACTGAGACACAGGGACACAGAGACACAGAGACCCTGAGACCTTGAGACACTGAGACACAGAGGCCCAGAGACCCAATGACCCTGAGACACTGAGACACATAGGCCCAGTGACCCAGACATCCTGAGACCCAGTGACTTAGAGACCCGGAGACCTTGAGACCCTGAGACACTGACACACTGACACATGAGACACTGAGGCCCATAGACCCAGAGGCCCTGAGACACTGAGAGACTGAGACTTTGAGACACTGAGGCCCAGAGACCCAGAGACTCTGAGTCACTGAGACACTGAGAAACACGGACCCAGAGACCCAGACACCCAGTGACCTTGAGACCCTGAGACACTGAGACACAGACACCCAGAGACCATGAGACACTGAGACCCAGAGACCCAGAGACCAAGACACTCTGAGTCACTGAGACACAGAGTCCAGAGACACTGAGAAACTGAGAGACTGAGACCCAGAGACCTTGAGACACTGAGACCCTGAGACACTGAGACCCATAGGCCCTGTGACCCTGAGAAAGTGAGACACTGAGACCCAGAGCCCCTGAGAGCCTGAGAAACTGAGACACTGAGACCCAGAGACCTTAGAACATAGAACATAGAACATAGAACATTACAGCGCAGAACAGGCCCTTCGGCCCACGATGTTGCGCCGACCAGTTACAAAAACAATGACCCACTAGCCTATACCAATCCCTTTTCGTCCATAAACCTATCCAGAGATCTCTTAAACGCCCCCAAACTAGACGCATTTACAACTGCAGCAGGCAGGGCATTCCAATCCCTCACCACCCGCTGGGTAAAGAACCTACCCCTGACATCCGTCCTGTAGCTACCCCCCCTTAATTTAAAGCCATGCCCCCTCGTGCTAGCTTTCTCCATCCGAGGAAAAAGGCTATCACTATCCACCCTATCTAAACCTCTAATCATCTTATATGTTTCAATAAGATCCCCTCTTAGCCACCTTCTTTCCAACGAAAACAACCCTAGATCCCTCAGTCTCTCCTCATAGGACCTCCCCACCATACCAGGCAACATCCTAGTAAACCTCCTCTGCACCCTCTCCAACGCCTCCACATCCTTCTTGTAATGCGGGGACCAGAACTGCACACAGTACTCCAAGTGCGGCCGCACTAGAGTAGTGTACAGTTGCAACATTACACTGCGACTCCTAAATTCAATCCCCCTACCAATAAACGCCAAGACACCGTACGCCTTCTTGACAACCTTATCTACTTGATTCCCAACTTTCAGGGATCTATGTACACACACACCTAGATCCCTCTGTTCATCCACACTATTCAAAGTCCTCCCGTTAGCCCTATACTCGACACATCTGTTGCTCCTACCAAAGTGAATTACCTCACACTTCTCCGCATTAAATTCCATCCGCCACCTCTCGGCCCAGCTCTGCAACCTATCTAAGTCTCCCTGCAGACTATGACACCCTTCCTCACAATCTACCACACCTCCAACTTGAGACACTGAGACCCAGATACCAGAGGCCCAGAGACCCTGAGACCCAGAGTCACTGAGACACTGAGACCCTGAGACCCAGAGTCACTGAGACACAGAGACACAGGGACACTGAGACCATGAGAAACTGAGACCCAGATACCCAGAGACACTGAGACATTGAGACCCAGAGACAAAGAGACCCTGAGAAACTGAAACACTGAGACCCAGAGACACTAAGACCCAGAGACCCAAAGACCCTGGGACCCAGGGACCCAGAGACCCAGAAACCCTGAGACCCAGAGACACTGAGACACGAAGACGCAGAGCCCCAGAGACCCAGAGATTCTGAGACCCAGTTATCCAGAGACCATCTGACAATGAGACCCAGAGACCCTGAGAACCTGAGACCCTGAGACACCGAGACCCAGAGACTCAGAGACCCTGAAACCCAGAGAACCAGACACACAGAGACACTGAGACCCTGAGACACTGAGACACTGAGAAACTGAGACACTGAAAGCCAAAGACACCGAGACCCAGAGACCCTGAGACCCAGAGACACTGAGACCCTGAGACACTTAGACATTGAGAGAGTGAGACACAGAGACACTGTGACCCTGAGACACTGAGACACAGAGACCCCGAGACCCAGAGACGCAGAGACACGGAGACACTGAGACCCAGAGACACTGAAAGCTGAGACTCTGAGACCCTGAATCCCTGAGACACTGAGACACAGAGAGACTGAGAACATGAGACAGTGAGACCCTGAGACACTGAGACCCTGAGACACTGAGACCCTGAGACACGGAGACACTGAGGCCCTGAGCCCCTGAGACACTGAAACTCTGAGTCCTGGAGACTCTGAGACAGTGAGAAACTGAGACCCTGAGACACTGAGACCCTGAGACACTGAGACACAGAGACACTGAGACCCAGAGACCCTGAGAAAATGAGACACTGAGAACCTGAGACAATGACACACTGAGACTCTGAGACCCTGGGACCCAAGGAACCAGAGACCCGGAGACACTGAGACCCTGAGACCCTGAGAGACCGAGACCCTGAGACACTGATACAATGAGACCCAGAAACCCAGAGAACGAGAGATCCAGAGACATTGAGACTCTGAGACACTGAGACACTGAGACCCTGTGACACTGAGACACTGAGACCCTGAGACACAGAGGCACAGAGACCCAGACATGCAGTGACCCAGAGTCCCTGAGAACCTGAGACCCTAAGATCCTGAGACCAAGAGACACAGTGACCCTGAGACCCTGAGAAACTGAGACCCAGAGACCCTGAGATGCTGAGACCCTGAGACCAAGAGAACCTGAGACACTGAGACCCTGCGACACTGAGACACTGAGACCCTGAGACATTGAGACACTGCAACGCTGAAACCCTGAGACCCTGAGACCCAGGGACCCAGAGACCGTGAGAAAATGAGACACTGAGACACTGAGACCTTGAGACACTGAGACCCTGAGAAACTGAGACTCTGAGACACTGACCCAGAGACCCTGAGAACTAGAGATCCTGAGACCGAGAGACCCTGACACCCTGAGACACTGAGACACTGAGACCCTGAGACCTGGGACTCTGAGAAACTGAGACCCTGAAACACTGAAACACTGAGACACAGAAGCTGAGATCCTGAGACGCTGAGACACTGAGGCACAGAGACCCTGAGACCCAGACTAACGGAGATGCAGAGACCCTGAAACACTGAGACACTGAGACACAGAGACCCAGACACGCAGTGACCCAGAGACTCTGAGAAACTGAGACCCTGAGACACTGAGACACAGAGACCCTGAGAAACTGAGACCCAAAAACCCAGAGACCCTGAGAAGCAGAGACCCTGAGACCATGAGAACCTGAGACCCTAAGACACTGAGACCCTGTGGCACTGAGACACTGAGACATTGAGACACTGCAACCCTGAAACCCTGAGACCCAGACACCCTGATACCCAGAGACCCACAGACCCTGAAAAATGAGACCCTGAGACACTGAGAAACTGAGACCCTGAGAAACTGAGACACTGAGACACTGAGACCCAGAGACTCTGAGAACCAGACATCCAGAGACCCAGAGACCCTGAAACCCTGAGACACTGAGACCCTGAGACCCTGAAAAACTGAAACACTGAGACACTGAGAAGCTGAGACACTGAGGCACAGAGACCCTAAGACCCAGAGACCCTGAAACACTGAGACACTGAGAAGCTGAGACCCTGAGACAGTGAGACACAGAGACCCTGAGACCCAGAGACCTAGAGACGCAGAGACGCAGAGACCCAGAGACACAGAGACCCTAATTCCCAGAGACCCAGCGAGCCTGAGACCCTGAGACACTGAGACACAGAGACCCAGTCACACACTGACGCAGAGACACTGAGAACCTGAGACCCTGAGACCCTGAGACCCTGAGACTCTGAGACACTGAGACCCTGTGACCCAGAGAAACTGAGACCCAGAGACCCAGGGACCCTAAGAAGCAGAGACCCTGAGACCAAGACTACCTGAGAACTTGAGACACTGAGACCCTGCGACAATGATACCCTGAGACACTGAGACCCTGAGACATTGAGACACTGCAACCCCGAAAACCTGAGACCCAGAGACCCAGTGACTCTGAGACACTGATACCCTGAGACACTGAGACACTGAGACCCTGAGACACGGAGACCCTGAGAAGCTGAGACCCTGAGACCAAGAGACCCTGAGACACTGAGACACTGATACCCAGAGACCCTGAGACACTGATACCCTGAGACACTGAGACACTGAGACCCTGAGACACGGAGACCCTGAGAAGCTGAGACCCTGAGACCAAGAGACACTGAGATCCTGAGACCCAGAGACTCTGAGAAAATGAGACACTGAGAACCTGAGACAATGAGACCCAGGGAACCAAAGACCCTGAGACACTGAGGCCCTGAGACACTGACACACTGAGACCCTGAGACACTGAGAGACTGTGACCATGAGCCCCTGAGACCCAGAGACACTGAGACCTTGAGAGACTGAGACCCTGAGACACTGAGACACTGAGGCACAGAGACACAGAGACCCAAAAGACCAGAGACGCAGAGACCCTGAGACCTGGAGACCCTGAGACGCAGAGACCCTGAGACCCTGAGACCATGAGTCACTGAGACACTGAGACCCTGAGACACTGAGACACCGAGACACTGGGACAGAGACATTGAGACACAGAGACGTTGCGACCCTGAAACCCTGAGACACTGAGAGCCATAGACACAGAGACCCTGAGGCACTGAGACCCAGAGTCACTGAGACCCAGACACGCAGTGACCCAGAGACCCTGAGACACAGAGGCCCTGAAACCATGACAAACTGAGACCCAGAGACCCTGAGACACTGAGACCCTGCGACACTGAGACACTGAGACCCTGAGACCCAGAGACTCAGTGACCCTGAGACCCTGAGACACGGAGACCCTGAGACACTGAGACATTGAGACACTGAGACCCTGAGACACTGAGACACTGAAACCCTGAGACACTGAGACCCTGAGACACTGAGAGACTGTGACCATGAGCCCCTGAGACACTGAGACACTGAGACACAGAGACACTGAGACACTGGGACACAGAGACCCAGAGATCCTGAGACACTGAAACCCTGTGACACTGAGACACAGAGAGCAGAGACCCAGAGACCCAGAGACCTGGAGACACAGAGAAACTGAGACTTTGAGACACTGAAACCCAGAGACCCTCAGACCCAGAAACAATGAGACTCTGGGACACAGAGACCCAGAGACCCAGAGTCACAGAGACACTGAGACACAGGGACACAGAGACTCAGAGACCCTGAGGCATTGAGACACTGAGACACAGAGGCCCAGAGACCCAATGACCCTGAGACACTGAGACACATAGACCCAGTGACCCAGAGATCCTGAGACCCAGTGACCCAGAGACCCAGAGACCTTGAGACCCTGAGACACTGAGACCCTGAGACATGAAACACTGAGACCCATAGACCCAAAGGCCCTGAGACACTGAGAGACTGAGACTTTGAGACACTGAGACCCAGAGGCCCTGAGTCACTGAGACACTGAGAAACAGGGACCCAGAGACTCAGAGACCCGGAGATCTTGAGACAGTGAGACACTAAGACACAGACACCCAGAGACCCAATGACCCTGAGACAATAAGACACTGAGACACATAGACCCAGTGTCCCAGAGTCCCTGAGACCCAGTGACCCAGAGACCGAGAGAACTTGAGACCCGGAGACACTGAGACCCTGAGACACTGAAACCCTGAGACACTGAGACACAGAGTCCAGAGACCCAGAGACCCATAGACCCTGAGACACTGAGACTTTGAGACACTGAGACCCTGAGACAGTGAGACACTACCCAGAGATCCAGCGACCAAGAGACCCTGAGAACCTGAGACCCAGAGACACTGAGACACAGGGACCCAGAGACTCAGAGATTCTGAGACCTTGAGACACTGTGACACTGAGACACAGAGACCCAGAGACACTGAGACAATGAGACACTGAGACACATAGGCCCAGTGACCCAGAGACCAAGAGACCCTGAAACCGTGAGACACTGAGACACTGAGACACTGAGACACTGGGACACAGAGACCCAGAGATCCTGAGACACTGAAACCCTGAGACACTGAGACACAGAGAGCAGAGACCCAGAGACCCAGAGACCTGGAGACACAGAGAAACTGAGACTTTGAGACACTGAAACCCAGAGACCCACAGACCCAGAGACACCGAGACTCTGGGACACAGAGACCCAGAGACCCAGAGTCACAGAGACACTGAGACACAGGGACACAGAGACTCAGAGACCCTGAGACATTGAGACACTGAGACACAGAGGCCCAGAGACCCAATGACCCTGATACATTGAGATCTTGAGACCCTGAGATCCTGAGACCCAGAGGCCCTGAGACCCTGAGACATTGAGTCCCAGAGACCCAGAGGCCCGAATACCCTGAGGCACTGAGACACTGAGACTCAGAGACCCAGAGACCCAGAGGTCCTGAGACCTGAGACACTGAGACACAGAGACCCAGAGGCCCTGAGACACAGAGACCCAAAGCCCTGAGACCCTGAGACACTGAGACCCAGAGACGTTGAGACTCAGAGACCCAGAGACCCAGAGGACGTGAGACACTGAGACACTGAGACACAGAGGCCCTGAGACCCTGAGACACTGAGAAACTGAGACATTGAGACTCAGAGACCCAGAGATCCAGAGGCCCTGAGACCCTGAGACCCTGAGACAAAGAGAGTCAGAGGCCCTGAGACCCTGAGACACAGAGACCCAGAGGCCCTGAGAACCCTGAGACACTGAGACGCTGAGCCCCAGATGCCCTGAGGCCCTGTGACACTGAGACCCTGAGACCCAGAGGCCCTGAGACCCTTAGACACAGAGACCCAGAGGCCCTGAGATCCTGAGACACAGAGACTCAGAGACCCAGAGACCCAGAGGTCCTGAGACCTGAGACACTGAGACACAGAGACCCAGAGGCTCTGAGACACAGAGACCCAAAGCCCTGAGACCCTGAGACACTGAGACATTGAGACCCAGAGAACCAGAGGCCCTGAGACCCTGAGACCCTGAGACCCTGAGACATTCAGACACTGAGACACAGAGGCCCAGAGACCCAATGACCCTGAGACACTGAGACACATAGACCCAGTGACCCAGAGATCCTGAGACCCAGTGACCCAGAGACCTTGAGACCCTGAGACCCTGAGACACTGAGACCCTGAGACATGAGACACTGAGACCCATAGACCCAGAGGCCCTGAAACTCTGAGAGACTGAGACTTTGAGACACTGAGACTCAGAGACCCTGAGTCACTGAGACACTGAGAAACAGGGACCCAGAGACTCAGAGACCACTGAGACCTTGAGACGGTGAGACACTGAGACACAGACACCAGAGACCCAATGAACCTGAGACATTCAGACACTGAGACACATAGACCCAGTGTCCCAGAGACCCAATGACCCAGTGACCCAGAGACCGAGAGAACTTGAGACCCTGAGACACTGAGACACTGAGACCCTGAGACACTGAAACCATGAGACACTGAGACACAGAGTCCAGAGACCCGAGACCCATCAACCCTGAGACACTGAGGGGCTGAGACTTTGAGACACTGAGACCCAGAGACCCAGAGCCATTGCGACACTGAGACCCAGAGACTCTGAGTCACTGAGGCACTCAGACACAGGGATCCAGAGACTCAGAGAACCTGAGGCACTGAGACCCAGTGACCCAGAGACTAGGAGACCAGGAGACAATGAGAGACTGAGAGTTTGAGACACTGAGACCCAGAGACCCACGGAAACAGACACACTGATACACAGAGACCCAGAGACCCTGAGTCACTGAGACACTGAGACACAGGGACCCAGAGACTCAGACACCCTGTGACATTGCAACACTGAGACACAGAGACCCAGAGACCCAATGACCCTGACACAGTGAGACACTGAGACACATAGACCCAGTGACCAAGAGATCCTGAGACCCAGTGACCCCGAGAACCAGAGACCTTGAGACATTGAGACACTGAGACCCCGAAACACTGAAGTCCTGAGACATGAGACACAAAGACCCAGAGACCCTGAGACACTGAGAGACTGAGACTTTGAGACCCTGAGACTCTGAGGCCCTGAGACACTGAGACACAGAGACCCTGAGACACTGTGACACTGAGATACAGAGACCCTGAGACCCAGAGACCCAAACACCCAGTGACCTTGAGACCCAGAGACCATGAGACACTGAGACCCGGAGACCCAGAGACCCAGGGACCAAGACACTCTGAGTCACTGAGACACAGAGAACTGAGAAGCTGAGAGACTGAGACCCAGAGACCTTGAGACACTGAGACCCTGAGACACAAAGACGCATAGGCCCTGTGACCCTGAGAAACTGAGACGCTGAGACCCAGAGACCTTGAGACACTGAGACCCAGAGACCCTGAGACCCAGAGTCACTGAGACATGGAGACCCTGAGACCCAGAGTCACTGAGACACAGAGACACAGGGACACTGAGACCATGAGAAACTGAGACCCAGATACCCAGAGACACTGAGACATTGAGACCCAGAGGCAAAGAGACCCTGAGAAACTGAAACACTGAGATCCAGAGACACTGAGACCCAGAGACACTGGGACCCAGAGACCCAGAGACCCTGAGACCCAGAAACCCTGAGACCCAGAGACACTGAGACACGAAGACGCAGAGCCCCAGAGACTCAGAGATTCTGAGACCCAGTTATCCAGAGACCATCTGACAATGAGACTCAGAGACCCTGAGACCCTGACACACTGAGACACTGAGACCCAGAGACTCAGAGACCCTGAAACCCAGAGAACCAGACACCCAGAGACACTGAGACCCTGAGACCCTGAGACACTGAGAAAATGAGACACTGAAAGCCAAGGACACAGAGACCCAGAGACCCTGAGACATTGAGACAGTGAGACACAGAGACACTGTGACCCTGAGACACTGAGACACAGAGACCCCGAGACCCAGAGACCCAGAGACACGGAGACACTGAGACCCAGAGATACTGAGACATGAGACACTGAGACCCTAAGACATTGAGACCCTGGGACCCTGACACCCTGAGACACTGAGACACTGCAGCACTGATACCCAGAGACTCTGAGACCCAGAGACCCTGAGACCCAGAGAGGCTGAGACACTGAGACCCTCCAACACTGAGACACTGCAAACCTGAAACCCTGAGACACCGAGACACTGAGACTCTGAGAACCTGAGACACTGAGACCCTGAGACATTGAGACACTGAAACACTGAGACACTGAGACCCGGAGACCCTGAGACACTGAGACCCAAAGACCCAGAGATGCAGATACCCTGTGACCATGGGACCCAGAGAAACTTAGACACTGATTCCCAAGGACCCTGAGACCCTGAGACACTGGGACACTGAGACCCTGAAACACTGAGACACTGAGACAGTGAGACACTGAGACCCTGAGAAACTGAGAGCTGAGACTCTGAGACACTGAGATCCAGAGACACAGAGACCCAGAGACCCTGAGAAAGTGAAACCCAGAGACCCAGAGAAACAGAGACCCTGAGACACAGAGACAGTGAGACCAACAGACCAAGAGACCCTGAGACCCAGAGGCCCTGAGATACAGAGACACGGAGACCCTGAGACCCCAGACGCTGAGACACTGAGACCCTGAGACACTGGGACATTGAGACACTGAAACCCTGAAACCCTCAGCTCCTGAGACCCTGAGACCCAGAGACCCAGTGAAACTGAGACCCTGAGACACTGAGACCCTGAAACACTGAGACAGTGAGACCTTGAGACACTGAGAGCTGAGACTCTGAGACCCTGAAACCCTGAGACACTGAGACACAGAGAGACTGAGAACATGAGACAGTGAGACCCTGAGACACTGATACACTGAGACCCTGAGACACTGAGACCCTGAGACAGTGAGACACTGAGACCCTGAGACACGGAGATACTGAGGCCCTGGGCCCCTGAGACATTGAAACTCTGTGTCCTGGAGACTCTGAGACACTGAGAAACTGAGACCCTGAGACACTGAGACCAAGAGACCCTGAGAAAATGAGACACTGAGAACCTGAGACCGTGAGAGATTGTGACCATGAGCCCCTGAGACCCAGAGACACTGAGACCCTGAGACACTGAGACACTAAGGCACAGAGACCCTGAGACCCAAAGGACCAGAGACGCAGAGACCCTGAGACCTGGAGAACCTGAGGCACTGAGACCCTGAGACCCAGAGAGCCTGAGACCCTGAGACACTGAGACCCAGAGACCCAGAGTCCCTGAGAGCCATAGACACAGAGACCCTGAGGCACTGAGACCCAGAGTCACTGAGACCCAGACACGCAGTGACCCAGAGACCCTGAGACCCTGAGACACTGGGACACAGAGACCCAGAAACCATGACAATCTGAGACCCAGAGACCCTGAGACACTGAGACCCTGAGACCCAGAGACCCAGTGACCCTGAGACACTGAGACACTGAGACCCTGAGACACTGAGACATTGAGGCACTGAGACCCTGAGATACTGAGACCCTGAGACACTGAGAAACTGAGATCCTGAGGCAGTGAGACACTGAGATCCTGAGACACTGAGACCCTGAGACACTGAGCCACAGAGACGCAGAGACCCTCAGGCACTGAGACACTGAGCCCTGAGACACAGAGACCCTGAGACCCTGAGACCCTGAGACACTGAGAGACTGATTCTCTGAGACCCAGGGAACCAGAGACCCTGAGACCCTGAGACACTGTGACACTGAGACCCAGTTACCCACAGACACAGAGACTCTGAGACACAGAGACAATGAGGTCAACAGACCAAGAGACCCAGAGAACCAGACATCCAGAGACCATGAGACCCTGCGACACTAAGACCCAGGCACGCAGTGACCCAGAGATCCTGAGACCCTGAGACTCTGAGACACTGTGACCCTGAGACACAGAGACCCAGACACCCTGAGGAACTGAGACCCAGAGACCCAGAGAAACAGAGACCCTGAGACACAGAGACAGTGAGACCCACAGACCAAGAGACCCAGAGAACCAGAGATCCAGAGACCCCGAGACCCTGAGACACTGAGACCCTGAGACCCTGAGACACTGAGACACAGAGACACTACGACACAGAGACCCTGAGACACTGAGACCCTGAGACCCTGAGGCCCACAGACCCTGAGATACTGAGACACAGAGACACTGAGCCCGGAGACACAGAGACACTGAGACACAGAGGAACTGAGGCCCTGAGCCCCTGAGACACTGAAACTCTGAGTCCCTGACACTCTGAGACACTGAAAAAATGAGACACTGACACAATGTGACCATGAGACCCTGAGACACTGAGACACTGAAAAACCTGAAGCCGAGAAACCCTGAGAAAATGAGACACTGAGAACACTGAGACCCTGGGACCCAGGGAACCAGAGATCCTGAGACACTGAGACCCTGAGACACTGAGAGACTGTGACCATGAGACCCTGAGACCCAGAGACACTGAGACCCTGAGACACTGATACACTGAGACCCAGAAACCCTGAGAACAAGAGATCTAGAGACTCTGAGACCCAGAGGGCCAAAGAGGCAGAGAGCCTGAGACCCGGAGACCCTGAAACACTGAGACACTGAGAAACTGAGACCCTGATACCTTGAGACACCGAGGCACAGATACCCTGAGTCCCAGAGACCCAGAGACGCAGAGACACAGAGACCCTGAGACACAGAGACACTGCGACCCTGAAACCCTGAGACCCTGAGACACTGAGACCCAGAGACCCAGAGAGCCTGAGACCCTGAGACACTGAGACTCTGAGACCCTGAGACAATGAGACACTGAGACACTGAGACCCTGAGACCGTAGGACACTGAGACCCAGAGTCCCAGAGAGCCTGAGACCCTGAGACACTGAGAGTCATAGGCCAAGAGACGCTGAGGCACTGAGACACTGAGACCCTGAGACACTGAGACCCTGAGACACTCAGACCCAGAGACACTGATTCCCAGAGACCCTGAGACCCAGAGACCCTGAGACCCTGAAACACTGAGACACTGAGCCGTGAGACACTGAGACCCTGAGACACAGAGACACTGCGACACTGAGACCCTGAGACACTGAGACAGTGAGAGACTGAGACAGTGAGACAGTGAGACACAGACCCCCTGAGAAACTATCACCCAGAGACCAAGAGACCGAGAGACCCTGAGACTCTGAAACCCTGAGACCCTGGGACACTGAGACACTGAGGCACTGAGACCCTGAGACACTGAAACCCTGAAACACTTAGACCCTGAGACACTGCAAAACTGATAAACACTGACCCTGAGACGCGGAGAAAATGAGACCCCGAGACGAAGAGACCCTGAGATCCTGAAACACTGAGACACAGAGACCCTGAGACACTGAGACACTGAGATCCTGAGACACTGAGAGACTGAGACACTGAGACCCTGAGACCCTGAAACCCAAAGACCCAGAGACCCTGAGACCCTGAGACACTGAGAAGCTGAGACCCAGAGATCCAGAAACCCAGAGAGCCTGAGACCCTGAGACACTGAGACCCTGGGACACTGTGACTCTGAGACACTGATACACTGAGACTCTGAGACCCAGAGACCCTTAGACACTGAGACACTGGGACACTGAGACTATGAGACACTTATACACTGAGACATTGAGACCCAGAGATTCTGAGACACTGAGACACTGAGACAGTGAGACACTAAGACACTGAGGCACTGAGACTCTGAGACCCTGATTCCCTGATTCCCTGAGACACTGAGACACTGAGACACAGAGAACCTGAGACCTGGAGAAAATGTGACCCTGAGACACTGAGGCACAGAAAACCTGACACCCTGGGACACTGAGACAGTGAGACCCTGAGACAATGAGGCACTGAGACACTGAGACACTGTGACACTGAGACCCAGTTACCCAGAGACACAGAGGCTGTGAGATACAGAGACAGTGAGATCAAGAGACCCAGAGAACAAGACATCCAGAGACCCTGGGACCCTGAGACACTGAGACCCAGACATGCAGTGACCCAGAGATCCTGAGACACTGAGACATTGAGACCCTGATACACTGAGACACTGAGACACTGAGACCCAGTTACCCAGAGACACAGAGGCTGTGAGATACAGAGACAGTGAGATCAAGAGACCCAGAGAACAAGACATCCAGAGACCCTGGGACCCTGAGACACTGAGACCCAGACATGCAGTGACCCAGAGACCCTGAGACACTGAGACATTGAGACCCTGATACACTGAGACACTGAGACACCGAGACGGTGAGAGACTGAGACACAGAGACAATATGACCATGAGACCCAGGGACTGTAAGGCACTGAGACACTGAGACTCTGAGACTCTGAGACCCAGAGACCCTGAGAACTAGAGGTCCTGAGACCCAGGGACCCTGAGACACTGAGACCTGGAGACACTGAAACCCCGAGACCCGGGGACACTGAGACACTAAGACACTGATACCCTGAGGCACTGAGACCCTGAGACACTGAGAGCCTAAAACACTGAGACACTGGGACCCTGAGTGACTGAGACACCGAGACACTGAGACCCTGAATGACTGAGACACTGAGACACTGAGACTCTGAGTGACTGAGACACTGAGACACTCATACACTGAGTCCCTGAGATACTGAGACTCTGTGACCCTGAGACACTGAGAAACTGAGACACAGTGACACTGAGACCCAGAGACCAAGAGACCATGAGACACTGAGACATTGAGACCCAGATACGCAGAGGCCCTGAGACCCTGATAAACTGAGACCCAGAGGTCCTGAGACCCTGGGATCCTGGGACCCTGAGACACTGAGACACAGGGACACTGAGACATTGAGACTCAGAAACACAGAGACCCAGAGGCCCTGAGACACTGAGACACAGACACCCAGAGGCCCTGAGACCCTGAGACACTGCGAACCAGAGACCCAGAGGCCCTGAGACACTGAGACACAGAGACCAGAGGCCCTGAGACACTGAGACACTGAGACTCAGAGACCCAGAGGTCCTGAGACCCTGAGACACTGAGATACAGAGACATTGAGACTCTGAGACCCAGAGAACCCGAGACACTGAGACACTGAGACGCATAGACACAGAGACCCAGAGGCCCTGGGACCCTGAGACACTGAGACATTGAGACTCAGAGACCCAGAGACCCAGAGGACGTGAGACACTGAGACATTCAGGCCCTGAGACACTGAGACCCTGAGACATTGAGACTCAGAGACCCAGAGGCCCTGAGGCCCTGAGACACTGAGACACAGAGGACCTGAGACACTGAGACGCTGAGACACTGAGACATTGAGACTCAGAGACCCAGAGACCCAGAGGACGTGAGACACTGAGACACAGAGGCCCTGAGACACTGAGACGCTGAGACACTGAGACATTGAGACTCAGAGACCCAGAGACCCTGGGACCCTGAGACCCTGAGACACTGAGACATTGAGACTCAGCGACCCAGAGACCCAGGGGACCTGAAACACTGAGACACAGAGGCCCTGAGACACTGAGACATTGAGACTCAGAGACCCAGAGGACCTAAGACACAGAGACACTGAGACACAGAGACCCTGAGACTCTGAGACACTGAGACACTGAGACTCAGAGACCCAGAGGACCTGAGACACTGAGTCACTGAGACCCAGAAACCCTGAGACCCTGATACATTGAGAACTTGAGACCCTGAGATCCTGAGACCCAGAGGCCCTGAGACCCTGAGACATTGAGTCCCAGAGACCCAGAGGCCCGAATACCCTGAGGCACTGAGACACTGAGACTCAGAGAACCAGAAACCCAGAGGTCCTGAGACCTGAGACACTGAGACACAGAGACCCAGAGGCCCTGAGACACAGAGACCCAAAGCCCTGAGACCCTGAGACACTGAGACATTGAGACCCAGAGACCCAGAGGCCCTGAGACCCTGAGACCCAGAGACGTTGAGACTCAGAGACCCAGAGACCCAGAGGACGTGAGACACTGAGACACTGAGACACAGAGGCCCTGAGACCCTGAGACACTGAGAAACTGAGACATTGAGACTCAGAGACCCAGAGATCCAGAGGCCCTGAGACCCTGAGACCCTGAGACAAAGAGAGTCAGAGGCCCTGAGACCCTGAGACCCTGAGACACAGAGACCCAGAGGCCCTGAGAACCCTGAGACACTGAGACGCTGAGCCCCAGATGCCCTGAGGCCCTGTGACACTGAGACCCTGAGACCCAGAGGCCCTGAGACACTTAGACACAGAGACCCAGAGGCCCTGAGATCCTGAGACACAGAGACTCAGAGACCCAGAGACCCAGAGGACGTGAGACACTGAGACACTGAGACACAGAGGCCCTGAGACCCTGAGACACTGAGACACTGAGACATTGAGACTCAGAGACCCAGAGATCCAGAGGCCCTGAGACCCTGAGACCCTGAGACAAAGAGAGTCAGAGGCCCTGAGACCCTGAGACACAGAGACCCAGAGGCCCTGAGAACCCTGAGACACTGAGATGCTGAGACCCAGATGCCCTGAGGCCCTGTGACACTGAGACACAGAGACACAGAGACATTGTAACTCAGAGACCCAGAGACCCTGAGGCCCTGAGACCCTGAGACACTGAGAACCAAAGACCCATGTCTCCTGAGACCCTGAGACACTGAGACCCTGAGACCTAGAGGCCCTGTGACCCTGAGACACTGAGACCCTGAGACCCAACGGCCCTGAGACCCTGAGACATCGAGGACCTGACACCCTGAGACACTGAGACCCTGACACCCAACGGCCCTGAGACCCTGAGACACAGTGACCCAGGGGCCCTGAGACCTTGAGACAGTGAGACACAGAGACCCAGAGGTCCTGAGACACTGACACCCTGAGACAATGAGATACAGAGACCCAGAGACCCTGAGACGCTGAGACACTGAGACATTGAGACCCAGAGAACCAGAGGCCTTGAGACCCTGAGATGCTGAGACACTGATACTCAGAGGCCCTGAGACTCAGAGACCCAGAGACCAAGAGGCCCTGAGACTCAGAGATCCAGAGACCCAGAGGCCCTGAGACCCTGAGACACTGAGACACAGAGACACAGAGACACAGAGACCCAGAGGCCCTGAGACCCTGATACACTGAGGCACTGAGACATTGAGACTCAGAGATCCAGAGACACAGAGGCCCTGAGACCCTGAGACCCTGAGTCCCAGAGAACCTGAGGCCCTGAGACCCTGAGACACAGTGACCCAGAGACACTGAGACCCTGAGACCCAGAAGCCCTGACACCCTAAGACCCTCAGACACTGAGACCCTGAGACCCAGAGGCCCTGAGACTCAGAGACCCAGAGACCCAGAGGCCCTGAGACCCTGAGACACTGAGACACAGAGACACAGAGACCCAGAGGCCCTGAGACCCTGATACACTGAGTCCCAGAGACCCTGAGACCCAGAGACACTGAGACCCTGAGAAGCAGAAGCCCTGACACCCTAAGACCCTCAGACACTGAGACCCTGAGACCCAGAGGCCCTGTGACCCTGAGACACAGAGACCCAGAGGCCTTGAGACCCTGAGACTCTGAGACACTGATACTCAGAGGCCCTGAGACTCAGAGACTCAGAGACCCAGAGGCCCTGAGACTCAGAGACCCAGAGACCCAGAGGACCTGAGACACTGAGTCACTGAGATCCAGAAACCCTGAGACCCTGATACATTGAGAACTTGAGACCCTGAGATCCTGAGACCCAGAGGCCCTGAGACCCTGAGACATTGAGTCCCAGAGACCCAGAGGCCCGAAGACCCTGAGGCACTGAGACACTGAGACTCAGAGACCCAGAGACCCAGAGGTCCTGAGACCTGAGACACTGAAACACAGAGACCCAGAGGCCCTGAGACACAGAGACCCAAAGCCCTGAGACCCTGAGACACTGAGACATTGAGACCCAGAGACCCAGAGGCCCTGAGACCCTGAGACCCTGAGACCCAGAGACGTTGAGACTCAGAGACCCAGAGACCCAGAGACCCAGAGGACGTGAGACACTGAGACACAGAGGCCCTGAGACCCTGAGACACTGAGACACTGAGACATTGAGACTCAGAGACCCAGAGATCCAGAGGCCCTGACACCCTGAGACCCTGAGACAAAGAGAGTCAGAGGCCCTGAGACCCTGAGACACAGAGACCCAGAGGCCCTGAGAACCCTGAGACACTGAGACGCTGAGACCCAGATGCCCTGAGGCCCTGTGACACTGAGACCCAGAGGCCCTGAGATCCTGAGACACAGAGACTCAGAGACCCAGAGACCCAGGGGCCCTGAGACACTGAGACACAGAGACACAGAGACATTGAGACTCAGAGACCCTGAGAAACTGAGACCCTGAGACACTGAGACATTGTAACTCAGAGACCCAGAGACCCTGAGGCCCTGAGACCCTGAGACACTGAGAACCAAAGACCCATGTCTCCTGAGACCCTGAGACACTGAGACCCTGAGACCTAGAGGCCCTGAGACCCTGAGACCCTGAGACCCAGCGGCCCTGAGACCCTGAGACCTCGAGGACCTGAGACCCTGAGACCCTGAGACCCAGCGGCCCTGAGACCCTGAGACACAGTGACCCAGGGGCCCTGAGACCCAGAGACAGTGAGACACAGAGACCCAGAGGCCCTGAGATCCTGAGACACTGAGACATTGAGACCCAGAGACCCATGGCCCTGAGACGCTGAGACATTGAGACACAGAGACCCAGAGTCCATGAGACCCAGAGGCCCTGAGACACTGAGACACTGAGACATTGAGACTCAGAGACCCAGAGACCCTGAGGCCCTGAGACCCTGAGTCACTGAGACACAGAGACCCAGAGGTCCTGAGACCCTGAGACCCTGAGACATGGGATTCAGAGACCCAGAGGGCCTGAGTCCCTGAGACACTGAGACCCAGAGGCCCTGAGACCCTGAGTCACTGAGAACCTGAGACTCAGAGGCCCTGAGACGCTGAGACCCTGAGACCCTGAGACACAGAGACCCAGAGGCCCTGAGACTCTGAGAACCTGAGACATTGAGACCCAGAGACGCAGAGGCCCTGAGACCCTGATACACTGAGACCCTGAGACCCAGAGGTCCTGAGACCCTGAGACACTGAGACACTGAGACATTGAGACTCAGAGACCCAGAGACCCAGAGGACCTGAGACCCTGAGACACTGAGACAGAGAGGCCTGAGACCCTGAGACCCTGAGACACTGAGACATTGAGACCCAAAGACGCAGAGGCCCTGAGACCCTGATACACTGAGACCCAGAGACCTAAAGGTCCTGAGACCCTGGGACCCTGAGACACTGTGACACTGAGACTCAGAGACCCAGAGGTCCTGAGACTCTGAGACACTGAGATACGAAGACATTGAGACTCAGAGACCCAGAGGCCCTGAGACACTGAGACGCATAGATCCAGAGGCCCTTAGACACTGAGACACTGAGACATTGAGACCCAGAAGTCCTGAGACCCTGAGACACAGAGACCCAGAGGCCCTGAGACCCTGAGACACTGAGAAACTGAGATATTGAGACTCAGAGACCCAAAGGCCTTGAGACCCTATGACACTGAGACGCTGAGACCCAGAGGCCCTGAGACCCTGAGGCACTGACACCCTGAGACCCAGAGGCCCTGAGACCCTGAGACCCTGAGACACTGAGACACAGGGACCCAGAGGGCCAGAGACACAGAGACCTAGAGGCCCTGAGACCCTGAGACACTGAGACCCTGAGACCCAGCGGCCCTGAGACCCTGAGACCTCGAGGACCTGAGACCCTGAGACTCTGAGACCCAGCGGCCCTGAGACAGTGAGACACAGTGACCCAGGGGCCCTGAGACCCTGAGACAGTGAGACACAGAGACCCAGAGGCCCTGAGACCCTGACACCCGGAGACAATGAGATACAGAGACCCTGAGACCCTGAGACACTGAGACACTGAGACCCTGAGACCCAGAGGCCCTGAGACCCTGAGACACTGAGACACAGAGACCCAGAGGCCCTGAGATCCTGAGACACAGAGACACAGATACCCAGAGGCCCTGTGACACAGAGGCCCTGAGACCCTGAGACACTGAGTCCCAGAGACCCTGAGGCCCTGAGACCCTGAGACCCAGAGACCCTGAGGCCCTGAGACCCTGAGACCCAGAGACACTGAAACCCTGAGACCCAGAGGCCCTGAGACCCTGAGACACTGAGACACAGAGACCCAGAGGCCCTGAGACCCTGAGACCCAGAGACACTGAAACCCTGCGACCCAGAGGCCCTGAGACCCTGAGACACTGAGACACAGAGGCCCTGAGATCCTGAGACACTGAGACATTGAGACCCAGAGACCCAGAGGCCCAGAGACCCTGAGACACTGAGACATTGAGACACAGAGACGCAGAGTCCCTGAGACCCAGAGGCCCTGAGACACAGAGGCCCTGAGACCCTGATACACTGAGACACTGAGACATTGAGACTCAGAGATCCAGAGACACAGAGGCCCTGAGACCCTGAGACCCTGAGTCCCAGAGACCCTGAGACACAGAGGCCCAGAGACACTGAGACCCGGAGACCCAGAGGCCCTGAGACCCTAAGACCCTCAGACACTGAGACCCTGAGACCCAGAGGCCCTGAGACACTGAGACACTGAGACATTGAGACTCAGAGACCCAGAGACCCTGAGGCCCTGAGACCCTGAGTCACTGAGACACAGAGACCCAGAGGGCCAGAGACACAGAGACCCAGAGGTCCTGAGACCCTGACACCCTGAGACACTGGGATTCAGAGACCCAGAGGGCCTGAGTCCCTGAGACACTGAGACCCTGAGGCTCAACGGCCCTGACACCCTGAGACCTCGAGGACCTGAGACACTGAGACCCTGAGACCCAGCGGCCCTGACACCTTGAGACAGTGAGACACAGAGACCCAGAGGTCCTGAGACCCTGACACCCTGAGACAATGAGATACAGAGACCCAGAGACCCTGAGACGCTGAGACACTGAGACATTGAGACCCAGAGAACCAGATGCCTTGTGACCCTGAGACTCTGAGACACTGATACTCAGAGGCCCTGAGACTCAGAGACCCAGAGACACAGAGGCCCTGAGACTCAGAGACCCAGAGACCCAGAGGCCCTGAGACACAGAGACACAGAGACCCAGAGGCCCTGAGACACAGAGACCCAGAGGCCCTGAGACACAGAGGCCCTGAGACCCTGATACACTGAGACACTGAGACATTGAGACTCAGAGATCCAGAGACACAGAGGCCCTGAGACCCTGAGACACAGAGACCCAAAGACCCATGGGTCCGGAGACCCTGAGACACTGAGACCCTGAGACCCAGCGGCCCTGAGACACAGTGACCCAGGGGCCCTGAGACCCTGAGACAGAGAGACACAGAGACCCAGAGGCCCTAAGATCCTGAGACACTGAGACATTGAGACCTAGAGACCCAGAGGCCCTGAGACGCTGAGACACTGAGACATTGAGACACAGAGACCCAGAGTCCCTGAGACCCAGAGGGCCTGAGACACTGAGTCCCTGAGACACTGAGACACAGAGGCCCTGAGACCCTGAGACACTGAGACCATGAGACCCAGAGGCCCTGAGACACTGAGACACTGAGACATTGAAACTCAGAGACCCAGAGACCCTGAGGCCCTGAGACCCTGAGTCACTGAGACACAGAGACGCAGAGGTCCTGAGACCCTGAGACCCAGCGACACTGAGATACTGAGACCCTGAGACCCAGAGGCCCTGAGACCCTAAGACCCTGAGACACTGAGACCCTGAGACCCAGAGGCCCTGAGACCCTGAGACACAGAGACCCAGAGGCCCTGAGACCCTGAGACACTGAGACCCTGAGACCCAGAGGCCCTGAGACACTGAGACACAGAGACCCAGAGGCCCTGAGATCCTGAGACACTGAGACATTGAGACCCAGAGACCCAGAGGCCCTGAGACGCTGAGACACTGAGACATTGAGACACAGAGACACAGAGACCCAGAGTCCCTGAGACCCAGAGGGCCTGAGACACTGAGTCCCTGAGACACAGAGATACAGAGGCACTGAGACCCTGAAACACTGAGACCCTGAGACCCAGTGGCCCTGAGACCCTGAGACCCTGAGAGACAGAGACACAGAGACTCAGAGTCCCAGGTGCCCTGAGACCCTGAGACACTGAGACTCAGAGACCCAGAGACCCAGAAGGACTGAGACACTGAGACTCAGAGACACAGAGAAGTTGAGACTCAGAGACCCAGAGGCCCTGAGACCCTGAGACACTGAGACATTGAGACTCAGAGACCCAGAGACCCAGAGGCCCTGAGACCCTGAGACACTGAGACGCTGAGACCTAGAGGCCCTGAGACCCTGAGACACTGAGACCCTGAGACCCAGCGGCCCTGAGACCCTGAGACCTCGAGGACCTGAGATCCTGAGACCCTGAGACCCAGCGGCCCTGAGACAGTGAGACACAGTGACCCAGGGGCCCTGAGACCCTGAGACAGTGAGACACAGAGACCCAGAGGCCCTGAGACCCTGACACCCGGAGACAATGAGATACAGAGACCCTGAGACCCTGAGACACTAAGACATAGAGACCCAGAGAACCAGAGGCCTTGAGACCCTGAGACTCTGAGACACTGATACTCAGAGGCCCTGAGACCCTGAGACACAGAGACACCGATACCCAGAGGCCCTGAGACACAGAGGCCCTGAGACCCTGAGACACTGAGTCCCAGAGACCCTGAGGCCCTGAGACCCTGAGACCCTGAGTCCCAGAGACCCTGAGGCCCTGAGACCCTGAGACACAGAGACACCGATACCCAGAGGCCCTGAGACACAGAGGCCCTGAGACCCTGAGACCCTGAGTCCCAGAGACCCTGAGGCCCTGAGACCCTGAGACCCAGAGACACTGAGACACTGAGACCCTGAGACCCAGAGGCCTTGAGACCCTAAGACCCTGAGACACTGAGACCCTGAGACCCAGAGGCCCTGAGACCCTGAGACACTGAGACACAGAGACCCAGAGGCCCTGAGATCCTGAGACACTGAGACATTGAGACCCAGAGACCCAGAGGCCCTGAGACCCTGAGACACTGAGACATTGAGACACAGAGACGCAGAGTCCCTGAGACCCAGAGGGCCTGAGACACTGAGTCCCTGAGATACAGAGACACAGAGGCCCTGAGACCCTGAGACACTGAGACCCTGAGACCCAGAGGCCCTGAGACACTGAGACACTGAGACATTGAGACTCTGAGACCCAGAGACCCTGAGGCCCTGAGACCCTGAGTCACTGAGACACAGAGACCCAGAGGGCCAGAGACACAGAGACCCAGAGGTCCTGAGACCCTGACACCCTGAGACACTGGGATTCAGAGACCCAGAGGGCCTGAGTCCCTGAGACACTGAGACCCTGAGGCCCAACGGCCCTGAGACCCTGAGACCTCGAGGATCTGAGACACTGAGACCCTGAGACCCAGCGGCCCTGAGAACCTGAGACACAGTGACCCAGGGGCCCTGAGACCTTGAGACAGTGAGGCACAGAGACCCAGAGGTCCTGAGACACTGACACCCTGAGACAATGAGATACAGAGACCCAGAGACCCTGAGACGCTGAGACACTGAGACATTGAGACCCAGAGAACCAGATGCCTTGTGACCCTGAGACTCTGAGACACTGATACTCAGAGGCCCTGAGACTCAGAGACCCAGAGACCCAGAGGCCCTGAGACTCAGAGACCCAGAGACCCAGAGGCCCTGAGACTCAGAGACCCAGAGACCCAGAGGCCCTGAGACACTGAGACACAGAGACCCAGTGGCCCTGAGACACAGAGGCCCTGAGACCCTGATACACTGAGACGCTGAGACATTGAGACTCAGAGATCCAGAGACACAGAGGCCCTGAGACCCTGAGACCCTGAGTCCCAGAGACCCTGAGACACATAGACCCAGAGACACTGAGACCCGGAGACCCAGAGGCCCTGAGACCCTGAGACCCTGAGACACAGAGACACAGAGGCCCTGAGACATTGAGACCCAGAGACCCAGAGGCCCTGAGACCCTGAGACACAGAGACCCAGAGGCCCTGAGACCCTGAGATCCTGAGACAGGGAGACATTGAGACCCAGAGACGCTGAGACGCTGAGACGCTGAGACACTAAGACACAGAGGCCCTGAGAACCTGAGACACTGAGACCCTGAGACCCAGTGGCCTGAGACCCTGAGACACAGAGACTCAGAGACCCAGAGTCCCAGGTGCCCTGAGACCCTGAGACACTGAGACTCAGAGACCCAGAGACCCAGAGGGACTGAGACACTGAGACACAGAGACACAGAGACATTGAGACTCAGAGACCCAAAGGCCCTGAGACCCTGAGACACAGAGACCCAGAGGCCCTGAGACCGGAGACCCTGAGACACTGAGACCCTGAGACCTAGAGGCCCTGAGACACTGAGACCCTGAGACCCAGCGGCCCTAAGACACAGATTCCCAGAGGCCCTAAGATCCTGAGACACTGAGACACAGAGACCCAGAGGCCCTGAGACGCTGAGACACTGAGACATTGAGACACAGAGACCCAGAGTCCCTGAGACCCAGAGGGCCTGAGACCCTGAGACACTGAGACATTGAAACCCAGAGGCCATGAGGCCCTAAGACACTGAGACCATGCGACCCAGAGGCCCTGAGACACTGAGACACTGAGACATTGAAACTCAGAGACCGAGAGACCCTGAGGCCCTGAGACCCTGAGTCACTGAGACACAGAGACGCAGAGGTCCTGAGACCCAGAGACACTGAGACACTGAGACCCTGAGACCCAGAGGCCCTGAGACCCTAAGACCCTGAGACACTGAGACCCTGAGGCCCTGAGGCCCTGAGACCCTGAGACACAGAGACCCAGAGGCCCAGAGGCCCTGAGACACTGAGACACAGAGACTCAGAGGCCCTGAGACCCTGAGACACTGAGACACTGAGACTCAGAGACCCAGAGACCCAGAGAGACTGAGACACTGAGACTCAGAGACACAGAGACATTGACACTCAGAGACCCAGAGGCCCTGAGACCCTGAGACACAGAGACATTGAGACTCAGAGACCCAGAGACCCAGAGGCCCTGAGACCCTGAGACACTGAGACCCAAAGACCCATGGGTCCTGAGACCCTGAGCCACTGAGACCCTGAGACCTAGAGGCCCTGAGACCCTGAGACACTGAGACCCTGAGACCCAGCGGCCCTGAGACCCTGAGACCTCGAGGACCTGAGACCCTGAGACCCTGAGACCCTGAGACCCAGAGACCCTGAGGCCCTGAGACCCTGAGACCCAGAGACACTGAAACCCTGAGACCCAGAGGCCCTGAGACACTGAGACACAGAGACCCAGAGGCCCTGAGATCCCGAGACACTGAGACATTGAGACCCAGAGACCCAGGGGACCAGAGACCCTGAGACACTGAGACATTGAGACACAGAGACGCAGAGTCCCTGAGACCCAGAGGCCCTGAGACACAGAGGCCCTGAGACCCTGATACACTGAGACACTGAGACATTGAGACTCAGAGATCCAGAGACACAGAGGCCCTGAGACCCTGAGACCCTGAGTCCCAGAGACCCTGAGACACAGAGACCCAGAGACACTGAGACCCGGAGACCCAGAGGCCCTCAGACCCTAAGACCCTCAGACACTGAGACCCTGAGACCCAGAGGCCCTGAGACCCTGATACACTGAGACACAGAGACCCAGAGGCCCTGAGACCCTGAGATCCTGAGACACTGAGACATTGAGACCCAGAGACCCAGACGCCCTGAGACCCTGAGACACTGAGACACAGAGACCCAGAGGCCCTGAGACCCTAAGATCCTGAGACAGGGAGACATTGAGACCCAGAGACCCAGAGGCCCTGAGACGCTGAGACACTGAGACACTGAGGCCCTGAGACCCTGAGACACTGAGACATGGAGACCCAGAGACCCAGAGGCCTGAGGCCCTGAGACCCTGAGACCCAGAGGCCATGAGACCCTAAGATACTGAGACCCTGAGACCCAGATGCCCTGAGGCCCTGAGACACTGAGACCCTGAGACCCTGAGACCCTTAGACACAGAGACCCAGAGGCACTGAGACCCTGAGACACTGAGACCCTGAGACCCAGTGGCCCTGAGACCCTGAGACCTTGAGACACAGAGACTCAGAGACCCAGAGTCCCAGGTGCCCTGAGACCCTGAGACACTGAGACACTGAGACTCAGAGACCCAGATACCCAGAGGGACTGAGACACTGAGACACAGAGACACAGAGACATTGAGACTCAGAGACCCAGAGGCCCTGAGACCCTGAGACACTGAGACATTGAGACTCAGAGACCCAGAGACCCAGAGGCCCTGAGACCCTGAGACACTGAGACCCAAAGACCCATGTGTCCTGAGACCCTGAGACACAGAGACCCTGAGACCTAGAGGCCCTGAGACCCTGAGACCCTGAGACCCAGCGGCCCTGAGACCCTGAGACCTCGAGGACCTGAGACCCTGAGACCCTGAGACCCAGCGGCCCTGAGACCCTGAGACACAGTGACCCAGAGGCCCTGAGACCCTGAGACAGTGAGACACAGAGACCCAGAGGCCCTGAGATCCTGAGACACTGAGACATTGAGACCCAGAGACCCATGGCCCTGAGACGCTGAGACACTGAGACATTGAGACACAGAGACCCAGAGTCCATGAGACCCAGAGGCCCTGAGACACTGAGACACTGAGACATTGAGACTCAGAGACCCAGAGACCCTGAGGCCCTGAGACCCTGAGTCACTGAGACACAGAGACCCAGAGGTCCTGAGACCCTGAGACCCTGAGACACAGTGACCCAGGGGCCCTGAGACCCTGAGACAGTGAGACACAGAGACCCAGAGGCCCTGAGATCCTGAGACACTGAGACATTGAGACTCAGAGACCCAGAGACCCTGAGGCCCTGAGACCCTGAGTCACTGAGACACAGAGACCCAGAGGTCCTGAGACCCTGAGACCCTGAGACACAGTGACCCAGGGGCCCTGAGACCCTGAGACAGTGAGACACAGAGACCCAGAGGCCCTGAGATCCTGAGACACTGAGACACAGAGACACAGAGACATTGAGACTCAGAGACCCAGAGGCCCTGAGACCCTGAGACACTGAGACATTGAGACTCAGAGACCCAGAGACCCAGAGGCCCTGAGACCCTGAGACACTGAGACCCAAAGACCCATGTGTCCTGAGACCCTGAGACACAGAGACCCTGAGACCTAGAGGCCCTGAGACCCTGAGACCCTGAGACCCAGCGGCCCTGAGACCCTGAGACCTCGAGGACCTGAGACCCTGAGACCCTGAGACCCAGCGGCCCTGAGACCCTGAGACACAGTGACCCAGAGGCCCTGAGACCCTGAGACAGTGAGACACAGAGACCCAGAGGCCCTGAGACGCTGAGACACTGAGACATTGAGACACAGAGACCCAGAGTCCATGAGACCCAGAGGCCCTGAGACACTGAGACACTGAGACATTGAGACTCAGAGACCCAGAGACCCTGAGGCCCTGAGACCCTGAGTCACTGAGACACAGAGACCCAGAGGTCCTGAGACCCTGAGACCCTGAGACACAGTGACCCAGGGGCCCTGAGACCCTGAGACAGTGAGACACAGAGACCCAGAGGCCCTGAGATCCTGAGACACTGAGACATTGAGACCCAGAGACCCATGGCCCTGAGACGCTGAGACACTGAGACATTGAGACACAGAGACCCAGAGTCCATGAGACCCAGAGGCCCTGAGACACTGAGACACTGAGATATTGAGACTCAGAGACCCAGAGACCCTGAGGCCCTGAGACCCTGAGTCACTGAGACACAGAGACCCAGAGGTCCTGAGACCCTGAGACCCTGAGACATGGGATTCAGAGACCCAGAGGGCCTGAGTCCCTGAGACACTGAGACCCAGAGGCCCTGAGACCCTGAGTCACTGAGAACCTGAGACTCAGAGGCCCTGAGACGCTGAGACCCTGAGACCCTGAGACACAGAGACCCAGAGGCCCTGAGACTCTGAGAACCTGAGACATTGAGACCCAGAGACGCAGAGGCCCTGAGACCCTGATACACTGAGACCCTGAGACCCAGAGGTCCTGAGACCCTGAGACACTGAGACACTGAGACATTGAGACTCAGAGACCCAGAGACCCAGAGGACCTGAGACCCTGAAACACTGAGACAGAGAGGCCCTGAGACCCTGAGACCCTGAGACACTGAGACATTGAGACCCAAAGACGCAGAGGCCCTGAGACCCTGATACACTGAGACCCAGAGACCTAAAGGTCCTGAGACCCTGGGACCCTGAGACGCTGAGACATTGAGACTCAGAGACCCAGGGACCTAGAGGCCCTGAGACACTGAGACTCAGAGACCCAGAGGTCCTGAGACTCTGAGACACTGAGATACGAAGACATTGAGACTCAGAGACCCAGAGGCCCTGAGACACTGAGACGCATAGATCCAGAGGCCCTTAGACACTGAGACACTGAGACATTGAGACCCAGAAGTCCTGAGACCCTGAGACACAGAGACCCAGAGGCCCTGAGACCCTGAGACACTGAGAAACTGAGATATTGAGACTCAGAGACCCAAAGGCCCTGAGACCCTATGACACTGAGACGCTGAGACCCAGAGGCCCTGAGACCCTGAGGCACTGACACCCTGAGACCCAGAGGCCCTGAGACCCTGAGACCCTGAGACACAGAGACCCAGAGGCCCTGAGATCCTGAGACCCTGAGACAATGAGACATTGAGACTCAGAGACCCAGCGACCAGGAGACCCTGAGACCCGGAGACACAGAGACCCAGAGGCCCTGAGACTCTGAGACCCTGAGACACTGAGACACTGAGACATTGAGACGCAGAGACCCAGAGGCCATGAGACCCTGAGACACAGAGACACTGAGGCACTGAGACACAGAGACACAGAGAAACAGAGGCCCTGACGCCTTGAGACCCTGAGATCCTGAGACACTGAGACATTGAGTCCCAGAGACCCAGAGGCCCTGAGACCCTGAGACACTGAGACACTGAGACCCAGAGGTCCTGAGACGCTGAGACCCTGAGACACTGAGACTCAGAGACCCAGAGACCCAGAGGGCCTGATTCCCAGAGACACTGAGACCCAGAGGCCTTGAGAACCTGAGGCACTGAGACCCTGAGACCCAGAGGCCCTGAGATCCTGAGACCCTGAGACACAGAGACCCAGAGGCCCTGAGACTCTGAGAACCTGAGTCACAGAGACCCTGAGATACTGAGATACTGAGACCCAGAGACCCTGAGACACTGAGACGCTGAGTCCCAGAGACCCTGAGACCCTAAGACCCTGAGACACTGAGTCATTGAGACTCAGAGACCCAGAGACCCTGAGACCCTGAGACACTGAGACACAGGGACCCAGAGGTCCTGAGACGCTGAGACCCTGAGACACTGAGACTCAGAGACCCAGAGACACAGAGGGCCTGAGTCCCTGAGACACTGAGACCCAGAGGCCCTGAGACCCTGAGACACTGAGACCCAGAGACCCAGAGGCCCTGAGACCCTGAGACCCTGAGACACAGAGACCCTGAGACGCTGAGCCCCTGACACCCTGAGACCCTGACACCCTGAGACCCTGACACCCTGAGACATTGAGACTCAGAAATCCAGAGACTCAGAGGACATGAGACAGAGAGACCCAGAGGCCCTGCGACACTGAGACACGAAGACACCGAGACCCAGAGGCCCTGGAACCCTGAGACCATGACACACTGAGACATTGAGACTCAGAGACCCAGAGACCCAGAGGCCCTGAGACCCTGAAACACTGAGACACTGAGACACAGAGACCCAGAGGCCCTGAGACCCTGGGACCCTGAGATACTGAGACACTGAGGCATTGAGACTCAGTGACCCAGAGGCCCTGAGACCCTGAGACACTGAGACATTGAGACCCAGAGACGCAGAGGCCCTGAGACCTTGGGACCCTGAGACACTGAGACTCAGAAACACAGAGACCCAGAGGTCCTGAGACACAGAGACCCAGAGGCCCTGAAACACTGAGACAAAGAAACCCAGAGGCCCTGAAACACTGAGACACAGAGACCCAGAGGCCCTGATATACTGCGACATTGAGACTCAGAGACCTAGAGACCCCGAGACACTGAGACACTGAGACGCATAGACCAAGAAGCCCTGAGACACTGAGACCCTGAGACCCAGAGGTCCTGAGGCCCAGAAACCCAGAGGCCCTCAGACCCTGAGACACTGAGATACTGAGACATTGAGGCTCAGAGACCCAGAGACCCCGAAACACTGAGACGCATAGACCCAGAGGCCCTGAGACCCTGAGACACTGAGACACAGAGACCCAGAGGCCCTGAGACCCTGAGACACAGAGACACTGAGACCCAGAGACCCAGAGGCGCTGAGACCCTGAGACACAGAGGCCCTGAGACCCTGAGACCCTGAGACATTGAGACACTGAGACATTGAGATTCAGAGACCCAGAGGCCTTGAGACCCTGAGACACTGAGACACTGAGACATTGAGACTCAGAGACCCAGAGGCCCAGAGGCCCTGAGACCCTGGGACCCTGACACACTGAGACACTGAGACATTGAGACTCAGAGACCCAGAGGCCTTGAGACCCTGAGACACTGAGACACAGAGACCCAGAGCCCCTGAGACCCTGTGACACTGAAAATCTGAGACTCAGAGGCCCTGAGACCCTCAGGCCCTGAGACACTGAGATATTGAGACTCAGAGACCCAGAGGCCCTGAGGACCTTAGACCCTGAGATACTGAGACATAGAGACCCAGAGGCGCTGAGACCCTGAGACACTGAGACCCAGAGGCCCTGAGACCCTGTGACACAGAGACCCAGAGGCGCTGAGACTCTGAGAACCTGAAACACAGAGACCCAGAGGCCCTGAGACACAGAGACACTGAGACACAGAGACCCAGAGGCCCTGAGATACTCAGATACTCAGACCCAGAGACCCTGAGACCCTGAGACACTGAGACTCAGAGGCCCAGAGACCCAGAGGGCCTGAGTCCCTGAGACACTGAGACCCAAAGGCCCTGCGACCCTGAGGCACTGAGACTCTGAGACCCAGAGGCCCTGAGACCCTGAGACACAGAGACCCAGAGGCCCTGAGACCCTGAGACCCAGAGGCCCTGAGAACCTGAGACCCTGAGACACAGAGACCCAGAGGTCCTGAGATACTGAGACCCAGAGACCTTGAGACCCTGAGACACTGAGACTCAGAGACCCAGAGGCCAGGAGACCCTGAGACACTGAGACACAGAGACCCAGAGGTCCTGAGACCCTGAGACACTGAGACTCAGAGCCCAGAGACCCAGAGGTCCTGAGTGCCTCAGACACTGAGACCCAGAGGCCCTGAGACCCAGAGGCACTGGGACCCTGAGACCCAGAGGCCCTGAGACCCTGTGACACAGAGACCCAGAGGCCCTGAGATACTGAGATACTCAGACCCAGAGACCCTGAGACACTGAGCCACTGAGACCCTGAGACACTGAGACTCAGAGGCCCAGAGACCCAGAGGGCCTGAGTCCCTGAGATACTGAGACCCAAAGGCCCTGAGACCCTGAGGCACTGAGACCCTGAGACTCAGAGGCCCTGAGACCCTGAGACACAGAGACCCAGAGGCCCTGAGGTACTGAGATACTGAGACCCTGAGACCCTGAGACCCTGAGACACTAAGACACTGAGACACTGAGACATTGAGACTCAGAGACCCAGAGACCCGGAGACCCTGAGACACTGAGACACAGAGACACAGAGACCCAGAGGTCCTGAGACCCTGAGACTCAGAGACCCAGACACCCAGAGGGCCTGAGTCCCTGAGACACTGAGACCCAGAGGCACTGAGACTCTGAGGCACTGAGACCTTGAGTCCCAGATGCCCTGAGACCCTGCGACTCTGAGACACAGAGGCCCAGAGGCCCTGAGACCCAGAGGCCCTGAGACTGAGAACGTGAGACACAGAGACCCAGAGACCCAGAGGCCCTGAGACACTGAGAACCTGAGACACAGAGACCCAGGGGCCCTGAGATACTGAGATACTCAGATTCAGAGACCCTGAGACACTGGGACGCTGAGACACTGAGACACAGAGAACCAGAGGCCCTGAGACCTTGAGACCCTGAGATCCTGAGACACTGAGACATTGAGTCCCAGAGACCCAGAGGCCCTGAGACCCTGAGACACTGAGGCCCAGAGCCCTGAGACACAGAGACCCAGAGGCCCTGAGACCCTGAGACACTGAGACATTGAGACTCAGAGGCCCAGAGACCCAGAGGCCCTGAAACCCTGAAACACTGAGACACTGAGACATTGTGACTCAGAGACCCAGACGACCTGAGACACAGAGAAACTGAGACACAGAGGACCTGAGACCCTGAGACACTGAGACACTGAGACATTGAGACTCAGAGACCCAGGGACCCAGAGGCCCTGAGACCCTGATACAGAGTGACTCAAAGGCCCTGAGACCCTGAGACACTGAGGCATTGAGACTCAGAGACCCAGAGACCTAGACACCCAGAGGCCCTGAGACACTGAGACCCTGAGACACTGAGACCCTGAGACCCTGAGACACTGAGACACTGAGACATTGAGACTCAGAGTCACAGAGACCCAGAGGACTGGAGACACTGAGAAACTGAGACACTGAGACACAGAGGACCTGAGACCCTGAGACACTGAGACACTGAGACATTGAGACTCAGAGAACCAGAGACCCAGAGGCCCTGAGACACTGAGACCCAGAGACCATGAGACACTGAGACTCTGAGACTCAGAGACACAGAGACCCAGAGGTCCTGAGACCCTGGGACCCTGAGACACTGAGACCCTGAGACCCTGAGACACTGAGACACTGAGACACTGAGACACTGAGACATTGAGACTCAGAGACACAGAGACCCAGAGGTCCTGAGACCCTGGGACCCTGAGACACTGAAATACTGAGACATTGAGACTCAGAGACCCAGAGAACCCGAGACACTGAGACACTGAGACACTGAGACGCGTAGGCCCAGAGGCTCTGAGACCCTCAGACACTGAGACATTGAGACCCAGAGACCCAGAGGCCCTGAGACCATGAGACACTGAGACACTGAGACCCAGAGGTCCTGAGACCCTGAGACACAGAGACCCAGAGGCCCTGAGACCCTGAGACACTGACACACAGAGACATTGAGACTCAGAGACCCAGAGACCCGGAGACCCTGAGACACAGCGACCCAGAGGTCCTGAGACCCTGAGACCCTGAGACACTGAGACTCAGAGACCCAGAGACCCAGAGGGCCTGAGTCCCTGAGACACTGAGACCCAGAGGCACTGAGACTCTGAGGCACTGAGACCTTGAGTCCCAGAGGCCCTGAGACTCTGAGAACCTGAGACACAGAGACCCAGAGGCCCTGAGACCCAGAGGCCCTGAGACTGAGAACCTGAGACACAGAGACCGAGAGGCCTTGAGATACTGAGATACTCAGATGCAGAGACGCTGAGACCCTGAGACATTGAGATGCTGAGTCCCTGAGACCCTGAGACACTGAGACACAGAGAACCAGAGGCCCTGAGAGCTTGAGACCCTGAGATCCTGAGACACTGAGTCCCAGAGATCCAGAGGCCCTGAGACCCTGAGACGCTGAGACCCAGTGGCCCTGAGACACAGAGACCCAGAGGCCCTGAGACCCTGAGACACTGAGAAACTGAGACATTGAGACTCAGAGACCCAGAGGCCCTGAAACCCTGAGACACTGAGACACTGAGACATTGAGACTCAGGGACCCAGAGGCCCTGAGACCCTGAGACACTGAGACACTGAGACATTGAGACTCAGAGACCCAGAGACCCAGAGGACTGGAGACACTGAGAAACTGAGACACTGAGACACAGAGGACCTGAGACCCTGAGACACTGAGACACTGAGACATTGAGACTCAGAGAACCAGAGACCCAGAGGCCCTGAGACACTGAGACCCAGAGACCCTGAGACACTGAGACACTGAGACTCAGAGACACAGAGACCCAGAGGTCCTGAGACCCTGGGACCCTGAGACACTGGGACACTGAGAAACAGAGGCCCTGAGACCCTGAGACCCTGAGACATTGAGACCCAGTGACCTAGAGGCCCTGAGACCATGAGACACTGAGACACTGAGATCCAGAGGTCCTGAGACCCTGAGACACAAAGACCCAGAGGCCCTAAGACCCTGAGACACTGAAACACTGAGACATTGAGACTCAGAGACCCAGAGACCCAGAGGCCCTGAGACCCTGAGACACTGACACACAGAGACATTGAAACTCAGAGACCCAGAGACCCGGAGACCCTGAGACCCTGATACATTGAGACTCAGAGACCCAGAGGACCTGAGACACTGAGAAACTGAGACACTGAGGCACAGAGGCCCTGAGACCCTGAGACACTGAGGCACTGAGACATTAAGACTCAGAGACCCAGAGACCCAGAGGACCTGAGACACTGAGAAACTGAGACACTGAGACACAGAGGCCCTGAGACCCTGAGACACTGAGACACTGAGACACTGAGACATTGAGACTCAGAGAACCAGAGACCCAGAGGCCCTGAGACACTGAGAAACTGAGACACTGAGACACAGAGGCCCTGAGACCCTGAGACACTGAGACACTGAGACACTGAGACATTGAGACTCAGAGAACCAGAGACCCAGAGGCCCTGAGACCCTGAGACACAGTGACTCAAAGGACCTGAGACACTGAGACACTGAGACTCAGAGACCCAGAGACCCAGAGACCCAGAGGCCCTGAGACACTGAGACCCAGAGACCCTGAGACACTGAGACACTGAGACATTGAGACTCAGAGACACAGAGACCCAGAGGTCCTGAGACCCTGGGACCCTGAGACACTGACACACTGAGACACTGAGACACAGAGGCCCTGACACCCTGAGACACTGAGACACTGAGACATTGAGACCCAGAGACGCAGAGGCCCTGAGACCCTGATACACTGAGACCCTGAACCCAGAGGTCCTGAGACCCTGGGACCCTGAGACACTGAGACACTGAGACTCTGAGACATTGAGACTCAGAGACCCAGAGACCCAGAGGCCCTGAAACCCTGAGACACTGACACACAGAGACATTGAAACTCAGAGACCCAGAGACCTGGAGACCCGGAGACCCTGAGACCCTGAGACATTGAGACTCAGAGACCCAGAGGACCTGAGACACTGAGAAACTGAGACACTGAGACACAGAGGCCCTGAGACCCTGAGACACTGAGACACTGAGACATTAAGACTCAGAGACCCAGAGACCCAGAGGACCTGAGACACTGAGAAACTGAGACACTGAGACACAGAGGCCCTGAGACCCTGAGACACTGAGACACTGAGACATTGAGACTCAGAGAACCAGAGACCCAGAGGCCCTGAGACCCTGAGACACAGTGACTCAAAGGCCCTGAGACACTGAGACACTGAGACTCAGAGACCCAGAGACCCAGAGACCCAGAGGCCCTGAGACACTGAGACCCAGAGACCCTGAGACACTGAGACACTGAGACATTGAGACTCAGAGACACAGAGACCCAGAGGTCCTGAGACCCTGGGACCCTGAGACACTGACACACTGAGACACTGAGACACTGAGACACTGAGACACAGAGGCCCTGAGACCCTGAGACACTGAGACACTGAGACATTGAGACCCAGAGACGCAGAGGCCCTGAGACCCTGATACACTGAGACCCTGAGACCCAGAGGTCCTGAGACCCTGGGACCCTGAGACACTGAGACGCTGAGACTCTGAGACATTGAGACTCAGAAACACAGAGACCCAGATGCCCTGAGACAATGAGACACAGAGACCCAGAGGCCCTGAGACTCTGAGACACTGAGACATTGAGACCCAGAGACGCAGAGGCCCTGAGACCCTGATACACTGAGACCCTGAGACCCAGAGGTCCTGTGACCCTGGGACCCTGAGACACTGAGACGCTGAGACTCTGAGACATTGAGACTCAGAAACACAGAGACCCAGAGGCCCGGAGACAATGAGACACAGAGACCCAGAGGCCCTGAGACTCTGAGACACTGCGAACCAGAGACCCAGAGGCCCTGAGACACTGAGACACAGAAACCCAGAGGCCCTGAGACACTGAGACTCAGAGACCCAGAGACCCAGAGGCCCTGAGACCCAGAGACCCAGAGACATTGAGACTCAGACACCCAGAGGACGTGAGACACTGAGACACTGAGACACAGCGGCCCTGAGACCCTGAGACACTGAGACACTGAGACATTGAGACTCAGAGACCCAGAGATCCAGAGGCTCTGAGACCCGGAGACCCTGAGAACCTGAGACACAGAGGCCCTGAGACCCTGAGACACTGAGATACTGAGACATTGAGACTCAGAGAAACAGAGACCCAGAAGCCCTGAGACCCTGAGACACACAGATCCAGAGGCCCTGAGACCCTGAGACCCTGAGAACCTGAGACACAGAGGCCCTGAGACCCTGAGACACTGAGATACTGAGACATTGAGACTCAGAGAAACAGAGACCCAGAGGCCCTGAGACCCTGAGACCCTGTGACAAACAGATCCAAGGGCCCTGAGACCCTGAGAACCTGAGACACAGAGACCCAAAGGCCCTGAGACCCTGAGACACAGAGACCCAGAGGTCCATGAGACCCTGAGACCCAGAGGCCCTGAGACCCTGAGACCCTGTGACACTGAGACCCTGAGACACAGAGGCCCTGAGACCCTGAGACACAGAGACCCAGATGCCCTGAGACCCTGAGACACTGAGACACTGAGACATTGAGACTCAGAGACCCAGAGACACACAGGCCCTGAGAACCTGCAACACTCAGACCCAGAGACCCAAAGGCCCTGAGACCCTGAGACACACAGACCCAGAGGCCCTGAGTCCCTGAGACACTGAGATGCTGAGACCCAAAGGCCCTGAGACACTGAGACCCTGTGACACTGAGACCTGGAGACCCAGAGGTCCTGAGACCCTGAGACCCAGAGACCCAGAGGCCCTGAGACCCTGAGACACTGAGACATTGAAGCTCAGAGAACCAGAGACCCAGAGGCCCTGATCCCTGAGACACTGAGACCCAGAGATATTGAGACTCAGAGACCCAGAGACCCAGAGGACGTGAGACACTGAGACACTGAGACACAGAGGCCCTGAGATCCTGAGACACTGAGACACTGAGACTCAGAGACCCAGATATCCAGAGACCCTGAGACCCTGAGACACAGAGAGTCAGAGGCCCTGAGACCCTGAGACCCTGAGACACACAGACTCAGAGGCCCAGAGACCCTGAGACACTGAGATACTGAGACATTGAGACTCAGAGACACAGAGACCCAGAGGCCCTGAGGCCCTGAGACCCTGAGAAACTGAGACACTGAGACATTGAGACCCAGAGACGCATGAGGCCTTGAGACCCTGAGACACTGAGACATTGAGACTCAGAGAAACAGAGACCCAGAGGCCCTGAGACCCTGAGACCCTGAGACACAGAGATCCAGAGGCCCTGAGACCCTGAGACCCTGAGACACAGAGATCCAGAGGCCCTCAGACCCTGAGACCCTGAGACCCTGAGACACAGAGGCCCAGAGGCCCTGAGACCCTGAGACACTGAGACCCAGAGACCCAGAGGCCCTGAGACCCTGAGACACAGAGACCCAGAGGCCCTGTGACCCTGAGACCCTGTGACACTGAGACCCTGAGACACAGAGGCCCTGAGACACTGAGACACAGAGACTCAGAGGCCCTGAGACACTGAGACTCTGAGACACTGAGACGTTGAGACTCAGAAACCCAGGGAACCAGAGGACATGAGACAGAGAGACCCAGAGGCCCTGCGACACTGAGACGTTGAGATCAGAGACCCAGAGGCCCTGAGACACTGAGACTCAGAGACCCAGAGACACACAGGCCCTGAGACCCTGCGACACTGAGACCCAGAGACCCAGAGGCACTGAGTCCCTGAGACATTGAGACCCTGAGACCCAAAGGCCCTGAGTCCCTGACACCCAGTGACACTGAGACCCGGAGACCCAGAGGCCCTGAGACACTGAGACCCTGAGACACAGAGACCCAGAGATCCAGAGGCTCTGAGACCCGGACACCCTGAGACACAGAGACTCAGAGGCCCTGAGACCCTGAGACACTGAGATACTGAGACATTGAGACTCAGAGAAACAGAGACCCAGAGGCCCTGAGACCCTGAGACCCTGAGACACACAGATCCAGAGGCCCTGAGACCCTGAGAACCTGACACACAGAGGCCCTGAGACCCTGAGACACTGAGATAATGAGACATTGAGACTCAGAGAAACAGAGACCCAGAGGCCCTGAGACCCTGAGACACTGAGACACACAGATCCAGAGGCCCTGAGACACAGAGGCCCTGAGACCCTGAGACACTGAAATACTGAGACATTGAGACTCAGAGAAACAGAGACCCAGAGGCCCTGAGACCCTGAGACCCTGAGACACACAGATCCAGAGGCCCTGAGACCCTGAGACCCTGAGAACCTGAGACCCAGAGGCCCTGAGACCCTGAGACCCTGAGACACTGAGACATTAAGACTCAGAGACCCAGAGACCCAGAGGCCCTGAGACACTGAGACCCTGAGGCACTGAGACATTGTGACTCAGAGACCCAGGGACCCAGAGGGCCTGAGACACTGAGACACAGAGGCCCTGAGACCCTGAGACACTGACACACTGAGACATTGAGACTCAGAGACCCAGACACCCAGAGGGCCTGAGTCCCTGAGACACTGAGACACAGAGACACAGAGGCCCTGAGACCCTGATAAACTGAGACCATGAGACCCAGAGGTCCTGAGACACTGGGACTCAGAGACACTGAGGCACAGAGACATTGAGACTCAGAGACCCAGAGACCCTGAGACCCTGAGAAACTGAGACACTGAGACATTGAGGCCCAGAAACGCAGAGGCCCTGAGACCCTGATACACTGAGACCCAGATGTCCTGAGACCCTGGGACCCTGAGACACTGAGACACTGAGACATTGAGACTCAGAGACCCAGAGGCCCAGAGGCCCTGAGACCCTGGGACCCTGACACACTGAGACACTGAGACACTGAGACATTGAGACTCAGAGACCCAGAGGCATTGAGACCCTGAGTCACTGAGACACAGAGACCCAGAGGCCCTGAGACCCTGAGACACTGAGACAATGAGATATTGAGACTCAGAGACCCAGAGGCCCTGAGGACATTAGACCCTGAGATACTGAGACCCAGAGACCCAGAGGCCCTGAGACACTGAGACACAGAGACCCAGAGGTCCTGAGACTCTGAGACCCTGAGACACTGAGACCCAGAGGCCCTGAGACCCTAAGGCACTGAGACCCTGAGTCCCAGAGGCCCTGAGACCCTGAGACACAGAGACCCAGAGGCCCCGAGACTGTGAGAACCTGAGACACAGACCCAGTGACCCAGAGACCCAGAGGTCCTGAGACCCTGTGACCCTGAGATACAGAGACCCAGAGGCCCTGAGATACTGAGACTCAGAGACCCAGAGACCAGGAGCCCCTGAGACCCTGAGACACTGAGACACAGAGACCCAGAGGTCCTGAGACCCAGAGACACTGAGACCCAGAGGCCCTGTGATACTGAGATACTCAGACCCAGAGACCCTGAGACACTGAGACGCAGAGAGCAAGAGGCCCTGAGACCTTGAGAACCTGAGACCCTGAGACACTGAGACATTGAGTCCCAGAGACCCAGAGGCCCTGAGACCTTGAGACACTGAGACACTGAGACCCATTGGCCCTGAGACACAGAGACCCAGAGGCCCTGAGACCCTGAGACACTGAGACACAGAGACCCAGAGGTCCTGAGACCCTGAGACACTGAGACTCAGAGACCCAGAGACCCAGAGGGCCTGATTCCCTGAGACACTGAGACCCAAAGGCCCAGAGACCCTGAGGCACTGAGACTCTGAGACCCAGATGCCCTGAGACACAGAGACCCTGAGACACAGAGGCACAGAGTCCCTGAGATACTGAGATACTGAGACCCTGAGACCTGAGACACTAAGACGCTGAGTCCCTAGACCCTGAGACACTGAGACACTGAGACACTGAGGCATTGAGACTCAGAGACCTAGAGACCCGGAGACCCTGTGACACTGAGTCACAGAGACCCAGAGGTCCTGAGACCCTGAGAAACTGAGACTCAGAGACCCAGAGACCCAGAGGGCCTGAGTCCCTGAGACACTGAGACCCAGAGGCACTGAGACTCTGAGGCACTGAGACCTTGAGTCCCAGAGGCCATGAGACCCTGAGACTCTGAGACTCTGAGACACAGAGGCCCTGAGACCCAGAGGCCCTGAGACTGAGAACGTGAGACACAGAGACGCAGAGACCCAGAGACCCAGAGGCCCTGAAACACTGAGAACCTGAGACACAAAGACCCAGAGGCCCTGAGATACTGAGATACTCAGATGCAGAGACCCTGAGACACTGAGACGCTGAGACACTGAGACACAGAGAACCAGAGGTCCTGAGAGCTTGAGTACCTGAGATCCTGAGACACTGAGACATTGAGTCCCAGAGACCCAGAAGCCCTGAGACCCTGAGACCCTGAGACACTGAGACTCAGGGACCCAGAGACCCAGAGTCCCTGAGACACTGAGACCCAGAGACCCTGAGATACTGAGACCCAGAGACACTGAGACATTGAGACTCAGAGACTCAGAGACCCAGAGGCCCTGTGACCCTGGGACCCTGAGACACTGAGACATTGAGACTCAGAGACCCAGAGGACCTGAGACACTGAGAAACTGAGACACTGAGACACAGAGGCCCTGAGACCCTGAGACACTGAGAAACTGAGACATTGTGACTCAGAGACCCAGAGACCCAGAGGCCCTGAGACCCTGAGACACAGTAACTCAAAGGCCCTGAGACCCTGAGACACTGAGACTCAGAGACCCAGAGACCCAGAGACCCAAAGGCCCTGAGACACTGAGACCCAGAGACCCTGAGACACTGAGACACTGAGACTCAGAGACCCAGAGGCCCTGTGACCCTGGGACCCTGAGACACTGAGGCACTGAGACATTGAGACTCAGAGACCCAGAGACCCAGAGGCCCTGAGACCCTGAGACCCTGAGACACTGAGACACAGAGACATTGAGACCCAGAGACGCAGAGGCCCTGAGACGCTGATACACTGAGACCCTCAGACCCAGAGGTCCTGAGACTCTGGGACCCTGAGACACTGAGACACTGAGACATTGAGACTTAGAAACACAGAGACCCAGAGGCCCTGAGACAATGAGACACAGAGACCCGGAGGCCCTGAGTACCTGAGACCCTGAGACACTGTGAACCAGAGATCCAGAGGCCCTGAGACACTGAGACACAGAAACCCAGAGGCCCTGAGACACTGAGAGTCAGAGACCCAGAGGTCCTGAGACCCTGAGACACTGAGATACTGAGACATTGAGACTCAGAGACCCAGAGAACCCGAGACACTGAGACTCAGAGACGCGTAGACCCAGAGGCTCTGAGACCCTGAGACACTGAGACCCTGAGACCCAGAGGTCCTGTGACCCTGAGACACAGAGACCCAGAGGCCCTGAGACCCTGAGACCCTGAGACATTGTGACTCAGAGACCCAGAGAACCACAGGACGTGAGACACTGTGACACTGATACACAGAGACATTGAGACTCAGAGACCCAGGGACCCGGAGACCCTGAGACACAGAGACACAGCGACCCAGAGGTCCTGAGACCCTGAGACCCTGAGACCCTGAGATACTGAGACTCAGAGACCCAGAGGGCCTGAGTCCCTGAGACACTGAGACCCAGAGGCACTGAGACTCTGAGGCACTGAGACCTTGAGTCCCAGAGGCCCTGAGACCCCGAGACTCTGAGACACAGAGACCCAGAGTCCCTGAGACCCAGTGGCCCTGAGACTGAGAACCTGAGACACATAGACCCAGAGACCCAGAGACCCAGAGGACATGAAACACTGAGAACCTGAGAGACAGAGACCAAGACGCCTTGAGATATTGAGATTCTCAGATGCAGAGAACCTGAGACCCTGAGACACTGAGAGGCTGAGTCCCTGAGACCCTGAGACCCTGAGACACTGAGACACAGAGAACCAGAGGCCCTGAGAGCTTGAGACCCTGAGATCCTGAGACACTGAGACATTGAGTCCCAGAGACCCAGAGGCCCTGAGACCCTGAGACACAGAGACCCAGTGGCCCTGAGACACAGAGACCCAGAGGCCCTGAGACCCTGAGACACTGAAGCATTGAGACCCGGAGACCCAGAGGCCCTGAAACGCTGGGACACTGAGACACTGAGACATTGAGACTCAGAGACCCAGAGGACCCGAGACACCGAGAAACTGAGACATTGAGACTCAGAGACCCAGAGGCCCTGTGACCCTGGGACCCTGAGACACTGAGGCACTGAGACATTGACACTCAGAGACACAGAGACCCAGAGGCCCTGAGACTCTGAGAACCTGAGACACAGAGACCCAGAGACCCTGAGACCCTGAAACACAGAGGCCCTGAGATACTGAGATACTGAGACCCAGCGACCCAGAGACCCTGAGACACTGAGACGCTGAGTCCCTGAGACCCTGAGACCCTCAGACACAGAGACCCAGAGGCCCTGAGACACTGAGACACTGAGACATTGAGACTCAGAGACCCAGAGACCAGGAGAACCTGAGACACTGAGACACAGAGACGCAGAGGTCCTGAGACCCTGAGACACTGACACTGAGAGACCCAGAGACCCAGAGGGCCTGAGTGCCTGAGACACTGAGACCCAGAGGCCCTGAGACCCAGAGGCACTGAGACCCTGAGACCCAGAGGCACTGAGACCCTGAGACACAGAGACCCAGAGGCCCTGAGACTCTGAGAGCCTGAGACACAGAGACACAGAGACCCAGAGGCCCTGACACCCTGAGACCCTGAGACCCTGTGACACAGAGGCCCTGAGATACTGAGATACTGAGACCCAGACCCTGAGACACTGAGACGCTGAGTCCCTGAGACCCTGAGACACTGAGACACAGAGACACTGAGACGCGTAGACACAGAGGCTCTGAGACACTGAGACACTGAGACATTGATTCCCAGATACCCAGAGGCCCTGAGACCATGAGACCCTGAGACACAGAGGTCCTGAGACCCTGAGACACTGAGACATTGAGACTCAGAGACCCAGAGGCCCAGAGGCCCTGAGACCCTGAGACACTGAGACACAGAGACCCAGAGGCCCTGAGACCCTGAGACACTGAGACATTGAGACCCAGAGGCCCTGAGACCCTGAGACACACAGACCCAGATGCCCTTAGTCCCTGAGATACTGAGACCCTGAGACATAGAGGCCCTGAGACCCTGAGGCACAGAGAGCCAGATGCCCTGAGACCCTGAGACACTGAGACGCAGAGACCCAGAGGCCCTGAGACACTGAGACACTGAGACATTGAGACTCAGAAACCCAGAGACTCAGAGGACATGAGACAGAGAGACCCAGAGACCCAGAGGACGTGAGGCACTGAGACACAGAGGCCCTGAGACACTGACACGCTGAGACAGTGAGACAGTGAGACATTGAGACTCAGAGACACAGAGACCCAGAGACCCAGAGGACATTAGACACTGAGACACTGTGACACTGAGACATTGAGAGTCAGAGACCCAGAGGACCTAAGGCACTGAGACACTGAGACACAGAGACCCAGAGGCCCTGAGACCCTGAGACACTGAGACACAGAGACCCAGAGGCCCTGAGATCCTGAGACACTGAGACACAGAGACCCAGAGGCCCTGAGACCCTAAGACCCTGAGACCCTGAGACATTGAGTCCCAGAGACCCAGAGGCCCTAAGAACCTGAGGCACTGAGACACTGAGACTCAGAGACCCAGAGACCCAGAGGTCCTGAGACCCTGAGACACTGAGACACAGAGACCCAGAGGCCCTGAGACACAGAGACCCAGAGGCCCTGAGACCCAGAGACCCAGAGGCCCTGAGACCCTGAGACCCAGGCACCCTGAGACACTGAGACATTGAGACCCAGAGGCCCTGAGACCATGAGACACTGAGACCCTGCGACCCAGAGGTCCCGAGACCCTGTGACACAGAGACATTGAGACTCAGAGATCCAGAATCCCAGAGGCCCTGAGACACTGAGACCCTGAGACACTGAGACGTTGAGACTCAGAGACCCAGAGACCCAGAGGCCCTGAGACACTGAGACCCTGAGACGTTGAGACTCAGAAACCCAGAGACACAGAGGACATGAGACAGAGAGACCCAGAGGCCCTGTGACACTGAGACACTGAGACATTGAGATCAGAGACCCAGAGGCCCTGAGACCCTCAGACCCTGAGACATTGAGACTCAGAGACCCAGAGACACACAGGCCCTGAGAACCTGCGACACTGAGACCCAGAGACCCAGAGGCCGTGAGACCCTGAGACACACAGACCCAGAGGCCCTGAGTCCCTGAGATACTGAGACCCGGAGACCCAGAGGCCCTGAGACCATGAGACAATGAGACCCTGAGACCCAGAGGTCCTGAGACCCTGAGACACAGAGACACAGAGGCCCTGTGACCCTGAGACACTGAGACCCAGAGACATTGAGACTCAGAGACCCAGAGACCCAGAGGCCCTGAGACCCTGAGACACTGAGACCCAGAGACATCGAGACTCAGAGACCCAGAGACCCAGAGGACGTGAGACACTGAGACCCTGAAACACTGAGACATTGAGACATTGAGACTCAGAGAACCAGAATCCCAGAGGCCCTGAGACCCTGAGACACTGAGACACTGAGACATTGAGACTCAGAGACCCAGAGGCCCTGAAACCCTGAGACACTGAGACATTGAGACTCAGAGACCAAGAGGACCTGAGAGACTGAGAAACAGAGACACTGAGACACAGTGAACCAGAGGCCCTGAGACCTTGAGACCCTGTGACCCTGAGACACTGAGACATTGAGTCCCAGAGACCCAGAGGCCCTGAGACGCTGAGACACTGAGACACTGAGACCCAGTGGCCCTGAGACCCAGAGACCCAGATGCCCTGAGACACTGAGACCCTGAGACACTGAGACATGGAGACTCAGAGACCCAGAGACCCAGAGGACCTGAGACACTGAGACACTGAGACACAGAGACCAAGAGGCCCTAAGAGACAGAGACCCAGAGGCCCTGAGACCCTGAGACACTGAGACACTGAGACTCAGAGACCCAGAGACCCAGAGGCCCTGAGACCCTGAGACCCAGGCACCCTGAGACACTGAGACATTGAGACCCAGAGGCCCTGAGACCATGAGACACTGAGACGCTGAGACCCAGAGGTCCTGAGACCCTGAGACACAGAGACATTGAGACTCAGAGATCCAGAAACCCAGAGGCCCTGAGACACTGAGACCCTGAGACACTGAGACGTTGTGACTCAGAGACCCAGAGGCCCTGAGACACTGAGACCCTGAGACGTTGAGACTCAGAAACCCAGAGACCCAGAGGACATGAGACAGAGAGACCCAGAGGCCCTGCGACACTGAGACACTGAGACATTGAGATCAGAGACCCAGAGGCCCTGAGACCCTGAGACCCTGAGACATTGAGACTCAGAGACCCAGAGACACACAGGCCCTGAGAACCTGCGACACTGAGACCCAGAGACCCAGAGGCCCTGAGACCCTGAGACACACAGACCCAGAGGCCCTGAGTCCCTGAGACACTGAGACCCGGAGACCCAGAGGCCCTGAGACCATGAGACACTGAGACCCTGAGACCCAGAGGTCCTGAGACCCTGAGACACAGAGACACAGAGGCCCTGAGACCCTGAGACACTGAGATCCAGAGACATTGAGACTCAGAGACCCAGAGACCCAGAGGACATGAGACACTGAGACCCTGAAACACTGAGACACTGAGACATTGAGACTCAGAGAACCAGAGTCCCAGAAGCCCTGAGACCGTGAGACACTGAGACCCAGAGACATTGAGACTCAGAGACCCAGATACCCAGAGGACGTGAGACACTGAGACACTGAGACACAGAGGCCCTGAGATCCTGAGACACTGAGACACTGAGACATTGAGACTCAGAGACCCAGAGACCCAGAGGCCCTGAAACCCTGAGAAACTGAGACATTGATACTCAGAGACCCAGAGGACCTGAGAGACTGAGAAACTGAGACCCAGAGACCCAGAGGCCCTGATACCCTGAGACACAGTGACTCAAAGGCCCTGAGGCCCTGAGACCCGGAGACACTGAGACATTGAGACCCAGAGACCCAGAGGCCCTGAGACCATGAGACACTGAGACCCTGAGACCCAGAGGTCCTGAGTCCCTGAGATACAGAGACACAGATGCCCTGAGACCCTGAGACACTGAGACATTGAGACTCAGAGACCCAGAGACCCAGAGGTCCTGAGACCCTGAGACACAGAGACCCAGAGGCCCTGAGACACTGAGACCCTGAGACACTGAGACATTGAGACTCAGAAACCCAGAGGACATTAGACAGAGAGACCCAGAGGCCCTGCGACACTGAGACACTGAGACATTGAGATCAGAGACCCAGAGGCCCTGAGACCCTGACACACTGAGACCCAGAGACCCAGAGGACGTGAGACACTGAGACCCTGAAACACTGAGACACTGAGACATTGAGACTCAGAGAACCAGAGTCCCAGAGGCCCTGAGACCCTGAGACACTGAGACCCAGAGACATTGAGACTCAGAGACCCAGAGACCCAGAGGACGTGAGACACTGAGACACTGAGACACAGAGGCCCTGAGATCCTGAGACACTGAGATATTGAGACTCAGAGACCCAGAGACCCAGAGGCCCTGAAACCCTGAGAAACTGAAACATTGATACTCAGAGACCCAGAGGACCTGAGAGACTGAGAAACTGAGACCCAGAGACCCAGAGGCCCTGATACCCTGAGACACAGTGACTCAAAGGCCCTGAGGCCCTGAGACCCTGAGACACTGAGACATTGAGACCCAGAGACCCAGAGGCCCTGAGACCATGAGACACTGAGACCCTGAGACCCAGAGGTCCTGAGTCCCTCAGATACAGAGACACAGATGCCCTGAGACCCTGAGACACTGAGACATTGAGACTCAGAGACCCAGAGACCCAGAGACCCAGAGGTTTTGAGACACTGAGACATTGAGACTCAGAGACCCAGAGACCCAGAGACCCAGAGGTCCTGAGACCCTGAGACACAGAGACCCAGAGGCCCTGAGACACTGAGACCCTGAGACACTGAGGCATTGAGACTCAGAAACCCAGAGACCCAGAGGACATAAGACAGAGAGACCCAGAGGCCCTGCGACACTGAGACATTGAGATCAGAGACCCAGAGGCCCTGAGACCCTGAGACATTGAGACTCAGAGACCCAGAGACACACAGGCCCTGAGACCCTGCGACACTGAGACCCAGAGACCTAGAGGCCCTGAGACACACAGGCCCAGAGGCCCTGAGACCCTGAGACACACAGACCCAGAGGCCCTGAGTCACTGTGACACTGAGACCCGGAGACCCAGAGGGCCTGAGAACCTGAGACCCTGAGACACAGAGACACAGAGACCCAGAGGCCCTGAGACTCTGAGAACCTGAGACACTGAGACACAGAGAACCAGAGGCCCTGAGACCTTGACACCCTGTGACCCTGAGACACTGAGACATTGAGTCCCAGAGACCCAGAGGCCCTGAGACGCTGAGACACTGAGACACTGAGACCCAGTGGCCCTGAGACACAGAGACCCAGAGGCCCTGAGTCCCAGTGACCCAGAGGCCCTGAGACACTGAGACCCTGAGACACTGAGACATTGAGACTCAGAGACCCAGAGACGCAGAGGCTCTGAGGCTCTGATAAACTGAGACCTTGAGACCCAGAGGTCCTGAGACCCTGGGACCCTGAGACACTGAGACACTCAGACACAGAGGCCCTGAGACACTGAGACACTGTGACATTGAGACCCAGAGACGCAGAGGCCCTGAGACCCTGATACACTGAGACCATGAGACCCAGAGGTCCTGAGACTCTGGGACCCTGAGACACTGAGACACTCAGACACTGAGACATTGAGACTCAGAAACACAGAGACCCAGAGGCCCTGAGACAATGAGACACAAGACCCAGAGGCCCTGAGACCCTGGGACACTGCGAACCAGAGACCCAGAGGCCCTGAGACAATGAGACACAGAAACCCAGAGGCCCTGAGACACTGAGACACTGAGACTCAGGGACCCAGAGGTCCTGAGACCCTGAGACACTGAGATACTGAGACATTGAGACTCAGAGACCCAGAGAACCCGAGACACTGAGACACTGAGACCCAGAGACGCGTAGACCCAGAGGCTCTGAGACCCTGAGACACTGAGACATTGAGACCCAGAGACCCAGAGGCCCTGAGACCATGAGACCATGAGACACTGAGACCCTGAGACCCAGACGTCCTGAGACCCTGAGACACAGAGACCCAGAGGCCCTGAGATCCTGAGACACTGAGACACTGAGACACTGAGACATTGAGACTCAGAGACCCAGAGACCCAGAGGACATGAGACAGAGAGACCCAGAAGCCCTGCTTCACTGAGACACTGAGACACTGAGACATTGAGATCAGAGACCCAGAGGCCCTGAGACCCTGAGACCCTGAGGCATTGAGACTCAGAGACCCAGAAGCCCTGAGACACACAGACCTAGAGGCCCTGTGTCCCTGAGACACACAGACCCAGAGGCCCTGAGTCCCTGAGTCACTGAGACCCTGAGACCCAAAGGACCAGAGACCCTGAGACCCTGTGACACTGAGACCTGGAGACCCAGAGGCCCTGAGAAACTGAGACCCTGAGACACAGAGACACAGAGGCCCTGAGACTCTGAGAACCTGAGACACAGAGACCCAGAGGCCCGGAGACTCTGAGAACCTGAGACACTGAGACACAGAGAACCAGAGGCCCTGAGACCTTGAGACCCTGTGACCCTGAGACACTGAGACACTGAGATATTGAGACTCAGAGGCCCTGAGACCCTGAGACCCTGAGACACTGAGACACTGAGATATTGAGACTCAGAGGCCCTGAGACCCTGAGACACTGAGACCCAGGGGCCCTGAGACCCTGACACACTGAGACATTGAGACTCAGAGACCCAGAGACCCAGTGGCACTGAGACACTGAGACACTGAGACCCTGAGACACTGAGACATTGAGACTCAGAGTCCCAGAGGACCTGAGACACTGAGACACAGAGGCCCTGAGACCCTGACACACTGAGACATTGAGAATCAGAGACCCAGAGACCCAGAGGGCCTGAGTCCCTGAGACACTGAGACATTGAGACCCAGAGATGCAGAGGCCCTGAGACCCTGATAAACTGAGGCCCAGAGACCCTGAGACCCTGGGACCCTGACACACTGAGACACTGAGACATTGAGACACAGAGACCCAGAGGCCTTGAGACCCTGAGTCACTGAGACACAGAGACCCAGAGGCCCTGAGACCCTGTGACACTCAGACTCTGAGACCCAGAGGCCCTGAGACCCTGACCCTGAGACACTGAGACACTGAGATATTGAGACTCAGAGACCCAGAGGCCCTGAGTCCCTGAGGCCCTGAGACCCTGCGACACTGCGACACTGAGACACTGAGACATAGAGACCCAGAGGCGCTGAGACCCTGAGACATTGAGACTCAGAGACCCAGAGACCCAGAGGCCCTGAGACCCTGAGACACGGAGACCCAGTGACCCAGAGGCCCCGAGACCCTGAGACACAGAGACCCAGAGGCCCTGAGACCCTGAGACACTGACACACTGAGACCCAGAGGCCCTGAGACCCTGAGACACTGAGACACTGAGACATTGAGACTCAGAGACCCAGAGACCCTGAGACCCAGGGACCCAGAGGCCCTGAAACCCTGATACCCAGAGACCCAGATGCCCTTAGTCCCTGAGACACTGAGACCCTGAGTCCCAGAGGCCCTGATACCCTGAGACCCAAAGGCCATGAGACCCTGAGACCCTGTGATACTGAGACCCTGAGACCCAGAGGCCCTGTGACCCTGAGACACAGAGAGCCAGATGCCCTGAGACCCTGAGACACTGAGACACAGAGACACAGAGACCCAGAGGCACTGAGACCCTGAGACACTGAGACATTGAGACTCAGAAACCCAGAGACTCAGAGGACATGAGACAGAGAGACCCAGAGGCCCTGCGACACTGAGGCACTAAGACACGAGACCCAGATGCCCTGAGACACAAAGACCCAGAGGCCCTGGGACCCTGAGATACTGAGACTTTGAGACCCAGAGACCCGGAGGACGTGAGACACTGAGACACAGAGGCCTTGAGACACTCAGACACTGAGACTCAGAGACCCAGAGATCCAGAGGTCCTGAGACCCTGAGACTCTGAGACACAGAGACCCAGAGGTTCTGAGACCCTGAGACACTGAGGCACAGAGATCCAGAGGCCCTGAGACACTGAGACACTGAGGCACAGAGATCCAGAGGCCCTGAGACCCTGAGAACCTGAGACACAGAGACCCAGAGACCAAGAGGCCCTGAGACCCAGAGACCCAGAGGCCCGGAGATACAGAGATACTGAGACCCAGAGACCTTGAGACCCTGAGACACTGAGACCCAGAGGCCCTGAGATACTGAGATACTGAGACCCAGAGACCCTGAGACACTGAGACTCTGAGTCCCTGAGACCCTGAAACCCAGAGGCCCTGAGACACTGAGACACTGAGACGTTGAGACTCAGAGACCCAGAGACCAGGAGACCCTGAGACACTGAGAAACAGAGACCCAGAGGTCCTGAGACACTGAGACTCAGAGACCCAGAGACCCTGAGACACTGAGACACTAAGGCATTGAGACTCAGAGACCCAGAGACCCAGAGACCCAAAGGCCCTGAGACCCTGAGACACTGAGACCCAGAGGCCCCGAGACCCTGAGACACAGAGACCCAAAGGCCCTGAGACCCTGAGACACTGAGACACTGAGACCCAGAGGCCCAGAGACCCTGAGACACTGAGACACTGAGACACTGAGACATTGAGACTCAGAGACCCAGAGACCCAGAGGCCCAGAGACCCTGAGACCCAGAGACCCATAGGCCCAGAGGCCCTGAGACCCTGAGACACACAGACCCAGATGCCCTTAGTCCCTGAGACACTGAGACCCTTAGTCCCAGATGCCCTGATACCCTGAGACCCTGAGACCCAGAGGCCATGAGACCCACAGACCCTGTGATACTGAGACCCTGAGACCCAGAGGCCCTGAGACCCTGAGACACTGAGACACTGAGACGTTGAGACTCAGAAACCAGAGACTCAGAGGACATGAGACAGAGAGACCCAGAGGCCCTGCGACACTGAGGCACTAAGACACGAGACCCATATGCCCTGAGACACAAAGACCCAGAGGCCCTGGGACCCTGAGATACTGAGACTTTGAGACCCAGAGACCCAGAGACCCGGAGGACGTGAGACACTGAGACACAGAGGCCCTGAGACACTGAGACACTGAGAAACTGAGACTCGGAGACCCAGAGATTCAGAGGCCCTGAGACCCTGAGACACTGAGACACTGAGTCACTGAGACACGGAGACATTGAGACCCAGAGACGCATGAGGCCCTGAGACCCTGAGACCCTGAGAACCAGAGACACAGAGACCCAGAGGCCCTGAGACCGTGAGACACAGTGACCCAGAGACCCTGAGACCCACAGGCCCTGAGTCCCTGAGGCCCTGTGACACTGAGACCCTGAGACCCTGACACCCACAGACCCTGGGATCCTGAGACTCTGAGACCCTGAGACCCAGAGGACCTGAGACACTTATTCACCGAGACCCAGAGACCCTGAGACCCTGAGACATTGAGACCCTGAGACCCTTAGTCCCTGAGACCCAGAGGCCCGGAGACCCTGAGACAGTGAGTCCCAGAGACTGAGAGGCCCTGAGATCCTGAGACACAGAGACCCAGAGGCCCTGAGACCCTGAGACACTGCGAACCAGAGACCCAGAGGCCCTGAGACCCTGAGACACTGAGATACTGAGACATTGGGACTCAGAGACCCAGAGAACCCGAGACATTGAGACCCAGAGACCCAGAGGCCCTGAGACCATGAGACACTGAGACACTGAGACCCAGAGGTCCTGAGTCCCTGAGGCACAGAGACCCAGAGGCCCTGAGACCCTGAGACACTGAGACACTGAGACACTGAGACATTGAGACTCAGAGACTCAGAGACCCAAAGGCCCTGAGACCCTGAGACACTGAGACACTGAGACATTGAGACTCAGAGACCCAGAGACCCAGAGGTCCTGAGACCCTGAGACACAGAGACCCAGAGGCCCTGAGACACTGAGACCCTGAGACACTGAGACATTGAGACTCAGAAACCCAGAGACCCAGAGGACATAAGACAGAGAGACCCAGAGGCCCTGCGACACTGAGACACTGAGACATTGAGATCAGAGACCCAGAGGCCCTGAGACCCTGAGACCCTGAGACATTGAGACTCAGAGACCCAGAGACACACAGACCCTGAGACCCTGCGACACTGAGACCCAGAGACCTAGAGGCCCTGAGACACACAGACCCAGAGGCCCTGAGACCCTGAGACACACAGACCCAGAGGCCCTGAGTCCGTGAGTCACTGAGACCCTGAGACCCAAAGGACCTGAGACCCTGTGACACTGAGACCCGGAGACCCAGAGGGCCTGAGAACCTGAGACCCTGAGACACAGAGACCCAGAGGCCCTGAGACTCTGAGAACCTGAGACACTGAGACACAGAGAACCAGATGCCCTGAGACCTTGAGACCCTGTGACCCTGAGACACTGAGACATTGAGTCCCAGAGACCCAGAGGCCCTGAGACGCTGAGACACTGGGACGCTGAGACCCAGTGGCCCTGAGACCCTGAGACACTGAGACATTGAGACCCAGAGACCCAGAGGACCTGAGACACTGAGACACTGAGACACTGAGACACAGAGGCCCTGTGACCCAGAGACACTGACACACTGAGACATTGAAACTCAGAGAACTTGATACCCAGAGGGCCTGTGTCCCTGAGGCACAGAGACACAGAGACATTGAGACCGAGAGACGGCGAGGCCCTGAGACTCTGATAAACTGTGACCCTGAGACCCAGAGGTCCTGAGACCCTGGGACCCAGAGACACAGAGACACTGAGACATTGAGACTCAGAGACACAGAGACCCAGAGGCGCTGAGACCGTGAGACACAGAGGCCCTGAGGTCCTGAGAACCTGGGACACTGAGACACTGAGACATTGAGATTCAGAGACCCTGAGGCCCAGAGGCAATGAGACTCTGGGACCCTGACACACTGAGACACTGAGACATTGAGACACAGAGACCCGGAGGCCTTGAGACCCTGAGTCACTGAGACACAGAGACCCAGAGGCCCTGAGACCCTGACCCAGAGACACTGAGACACTGAGATATTGAGACTCAGAGACCCAGAGGCCCTGAGTCCCTGAGGCCCTGAGACCCTGCGACACTGAGACATAGAGACCCAGAGGCGCTGAGACCCTGAGACACTGAGACACTGAGACATTGACACTCAGAGACCCAGAGACCCAGAGGCCCTGAGACCCTGAGACACTGAGACACAGAGACCCAGAGGCCCTGAGAATCTGAGAACCTGAGACACAGAGACCCAGAGACCAAGAGGCCCTGAGACACTGAGACCCTGAGGCCCTGAGACACAGAGACCCAGAGGCCCTGAGATACAGATATACTGAGACCTAGAGACCCTGAGACCCTGAGACACTGAGACCCAGAGGCCCTGAGATACTGAGATACTGAGACCCAGAGACCCTGAGACACTGAGACGCTGAGTCCCTGAGACCCTGAGACCTGAGACCCAGAGGCCCTGAGACCCTGAGACCCTGAGACACTGAGACACAGAGACACAGAGGCCCTGAGACCCTGAGACACTGAGACCCAGAGGCCCTGAGACCCTAAGACCCTGAGACACTGAGACACTGAGACTCAGAGACCCAGAGACCCAGAGGACAGGAGACACTGAGTCACTGAGACCCAGAGACGCTGACACCCTGAGACATTGAGACCCTGAGACCCTGAGACCCTGAGACCCAGAGGCCCTGAGACCCTGAGACATTGAGTCCCAGACACCCAGAGGCCCTAAGAACCTGAGGCACTTAGACACTGAGACTCAGAGACCCAGAAACCCAGAGGTCCTGAGACCCTGAGACACTGAGACACAGAGACCCAGAGGCCCTGAGAGACAGAGACCCAGAGGCCCTGAGACCCTGAGACCCTGAGACACTGAGACACAGAGACATTGAGACTCAGAGACCCAGAGACCCAGAGGACATGAGACACTGAGACAATGTGACACTGAGACATTGAGACTCAGAGACCCAGAGGACCTAAGACACTGAGACACTGAGACCCTGAGGCCCAGAGGCCCTGAGACCTTGAGACACTGAGGCACAGAGACACTGAGTCACTGAGACCAAGAGGTGCTGAGACCCTGAGACATTGAGACCCTGAGACCCTGAGTCCCTGAGACCCAGAGGCCCTGAGACCCTGAGACATTGAGTCACAGAGACCCAGAGGCCCTAAGAACCTCAGGCACTGAGACACTGAGACTCAGAGACCCAGAGACCCAGAGGTCCTGAGACCCTGAGACACTGAGACACAGAGACCCAGAGGCCCTGAGAGACAGAGACCCAGAGGCCCTGATACCCTGAGACCCTGAGACACTGAGACACAGAGACATTGAGACTCAGAGACCCAGAGACGCAGAGGACATGAGACACTGATACAATGTGACACTGAGACATTGAGACTCAGAGACCCAGAGGACCTAAGACACTGAGACACTGAGGCCCTGAGGCCCAGAGGCCCTGAGACCCTGAGACACTGAGACAGGGAGACCCAGAGGCCCTGAGACCCTAAGACCCTGAGGCACAGAGACACTGAGTCACTGAGACCAAGAAGCACTGAGACCCTGAGACATTGAGACCCTGAGACCCAGACGCCCTGAGACCCTGAGACACTGAGACACAGAGACCCAGAGGCCCTGAGACCCTGAGACTCTGAGACACTGAGACACAGAGACTCAGAGGCCCTGAGATCCTGAGAATCTGAGACCCTGAGACCCTAAGACCCTGAGACACTGAGACACTGAGACTCAGAGACCCAGAGGACCTGAGACACTGAGTCGCTGAGACCCTGAGAACCAGAGACCCTGAGACCCTGAGACATTGAGACCCTGAGTCCCTGAGACCCTGAGACATTGAGTCCCAGAGACCCAGTGGCCCTAAGAACCTGAGGCACTGAGACACTGAGACTCAGAGACCCAAAGACCCAGAGGTCCTGAGACCCTGAGACACTGAGACCCAGAGGCCCTGAGAGACAGAGACCCAGAGGCCCTGAGACACTGAGACACCGAGACATTGAGACTCAGAGACCCAGGGACCAAGAGGCCCTGAGACCCTGAGACACTGAGACATTGAGACCCAGAGGCCCTGAGACCCTGAGACCCAGAGACATTGAGACTCAGAGACCCAGAGGACGTGAGACACTGAGACACTGAGACACAGAGGCCCTGAGACCCTGAGACACTGACACATTGAGACTCAGAGACCTAGAGATCCAGAGGCCCTAAGACCCTGCGGCAATGAGACACTGAGTCACTGAGACACTGAGACATTGAGACCCAGAGATGCATGAAGCCCTGAGACCCTGAGACACTGAAACACTGTGACTCAGAGACCCAGAGACCCAGAGGTCCTGAGACCCAGAGACACTGAGACACAGAGATCCAGAGGCCCTGAGACCCTGAGACCCTGAGAACCTGAGAGACAGAGACCCAGAGGCCCTGTGACCCTGAGACAATGAGACCCAGGGACCCAGAGGCCCTGAGACCCTGAGACACAGAGACCCAGAGACCGAGAGACCCTGAGACCCAGAGGCCCTGAGACCCTGAGACCCTGTGACACTGAGACCATGACACCCAGAGGCCGTGAGACCCTGAGACGCAGAGACGCAGCGACCATGAGACCCTGAGACACTGAGACACAGAGACCCAGAGGCCCTGAGACCCTGAGGCTCTGAGACACTGAGACGTTGAGACTCAGAAACCCAGAGACCCAGAGGACATGAGACAGAGAGACCCAGAGGCCCTGCGACACTGAGACATTGAGACTCAGAGACCCAGAGACCCAGAGGACGTGAGACACTGAGACACAGAGGCCCTCAGACCCTGAGACCCAGAGGCCCTGAGACCCTGAGACCCTGAGACCCTGTGACACTGAGACCCTGTGACCCAGAGGCACTGAGACCCTGAGACACAGAGACCCAGATGCCCTGAGACCCTGGGACTCTGAGACCCTGAGACCCTGAGACCCAGAGGCCCTGAGACCCTGAGACCCAGAGGCCCTGAGACCCTGAGTCTCTGAGACCCTGAGACCCAGAGGCCCTGAGACCCTGAGACCCTGAGACCCTGAGACACAGAGACACAGAGGCCCTGAGACCCTGAGACACTGAGACCCAGAGGCCCTGAGACCCTAAGACCCTGAGACACTGAGACACTGAGACTCAGAGACCCAGAGACCCAGAGGACATGAGACACTGAGTCACTGAGACCCAGAGACGCTGACACCCTGAGACATTGAGACCCTGAGACCCTGAGACCCTGAGACCCAGAGGCCCTGAGACCCTGAGACATTGAGTCCCAGACACCCAGAGGCCCTAAGAACCTGAGGCACTTAGACACTGGGACTCAGAGACCCAGAGACCCAGAGGTCCTGAGACCCTGAGACACTGAGACACAGAGACCCAGAGGCCCTGAGAGACAGAGACCCAGAGGCCCTGAGACCCTGAGACCCTGAGACACTGAGACACAGAGACATTGAGACTCAGAGACCCAGAGACCGAGAGGCCCTAAGACCCTGAGACACTGACACATTGAGACCCAGAGACCCAGAGGCCCTGAGACCCTGAGACCCAGAGACATTGAGACTCAGAGACCCAGAGGACGTGAGACACTGAGACATTGAGACACAGAGGCCTTAAAGCCCTGAGACACTGACACATTGAGACTCAGAGACCTAGAGATCCAGAGGCCCTAAGACCCTGAGACACTGAGACACTGAGTCACTGAGACACTGAGACTTTGAGACCCAGAGACGCATGAAGCCCTGAGACCCTGAGACACTGAAACACTGTGACTCAGAGACCTAGAGACCCAGAGGTCCTGAGACACTGAGACACAGAGATCCAGAGGCCCTGAGACCCTGAGACCCTGAGAACCTGAGACACAGAGACCCAGAGGCCCTGTGACCCTGAGACAATGAGACACAGAGACCCAGAGACCCTGAGACCCTGAGACCCTGTGACACTGAGACCATGACACCCAGAGGCCGTGAGACCCTGAGACGCAGAGACGCAGCGACCATGAGACCCTGAGACACTGAGACACAGAGACCCAGAGGCCCTGAGACCCTGAGGCTCTGAGACACTGAGACGTTGAGACTCAGAAACCCAGAGACCCAGAGGACATGAGACAGAGAGACCCAGAGGCCCTGCGACACTGAGACATTGAGACTCAGAGACCCAGAGACCCAGAGGATGTGAGACACTGAGACACAGAGGTCCTCAGACCCTGAGACGCAGAGGCCCTGTGACCCTGAGACCCTGTGACACTGAGACCCTGAGACCCAGAGGCCCTGAGACCTTGAGACACAGAGACCCAGATGCCCTGAGACCCTGGGACTCTGAGACCCTGAGACCCTGAGACCCAGAGGCCCTGAGACCCTGAGACTCTGAGACCCTGAGACCCAGAGGCCCTGAGACCCTGAGACCCTGAGACCCTGAGACACGGAGACACAGAGGCCCTGAGACCCTGAGACACTGAGACCCAGAGGCCCTGAGACCCTAAGACCCTGAGACACTGAGACACTGAGACTCAGAGACCCAGAGACCCAGAGGACATGAGACACTGAGTCACTGAGACCCAGAGACGCTGACACCCTGAGACATTGAGACCCTGAGACCCTGAGACCCTGAGACCCAGAGGCCCTGAGACCCTGAGACATTGAGTCCCAGACACCCAGAGGCCCTAAGAACCTGAGGCACTTAGACACTGAGACTCAGAGACCCAGAGACCCAGAAGTCCTGAGACCCTGAGACACTGAGACACAGAGACCCAGAGGCCCTGAGAGACAGAGACCCAGAGGCCCTGAGACCCTGTGACCCTGAGACACTGAGACACAGAGACATTGAGACACAGAGACCCAGAGACCGAGATGCCCTAAGACCCTGAGACACTGACACATTGAGACCCAGAGACCCAGAGGCCCTGAGACCCTGAGACCCAGAGACACTGAGACTCAGAGACACAGAGGACGTGAGACACTGAGACACTGAGACACAGAGACCCAGAGACCCAGAGGGCCTGAGTCCCTGAGACACTGAGACACAGAGACCCAGAGGCCCTGAGACCCTGAGGCACTGAGACATTGAGACCCAGAGACGCAGAGGCCCTGAGACCCTGATAAACTGAGACCCTGAGACCCAGAGGTCCTGAGACCCTGGGACCCAGTGACACTGAGACACTGAGACATTGAGACTCAGAGACTCAGAGACCCAGAGGCCCTGTGACCCTGGGACCCTGAGACACCGAGACACTGAGACATTGAGACTCAGAGACCCAGAGGACCTGAGACACTGGGAAACTGAGACACTGAGACACAGAGGCCCTGAGACCCTGAGACACTGAGAAACTGAGACATTGTGACTCAGAGACCCAGAGACCCAGAGGCCCTGAGACACAAAGACACAGAGGCCCTGAGACCCTGAGGCCCTGTGACACTGAGACCCTGAGACACAGATGCCCTGAGACCCTGAGACAGAGAGACCCAGAGGCCCTGAGACTCTGAGACACTGAGACGTTGAGACTCAGAAAACCAGAGACCCAGAGGACATGAGACAGAGAGGCCCAGAGGCCCTGCGACGCTGAGACACTGAGACATTGAGATCAGAGACCCAGAGGCCCTGAGACCCTGAGACACACAAACGCAGAGGCCCTGAGTCCCTGAGACACTGAGACCCTGAGACCCAAAGGCCCAGAGACCCTGAGAGCCTGAGACACAGAGACACAGAGGCCCTGAGACTCTGAGAACCTGAGACACAGAGACCCAGAGACCCAGAGGCCCTGAGACTCTGAGAACCTGAGACACTGAGACACAGAGACCCAGAGACCCAGAGGCCCTGAGACTCTGAGAACCTGAGACACTGAGACACAGAGAACCAGAGGTCCTGAGACCCTGAGATACTGAGACACTGAGACCCAGTGCCCCTGCGACACAGAGACCCAGAGGCCCTGAGACCCTGAGACACTGAGACATTGAGACTCAGAGACCCAGAGACCCAGAGGCCCTGAGACCCTGAGACACTTAGATATTGAGACCCAGAGACGCAGAGGCCCTGAGACAGTGAGACATTGAGACTCAGAGACCCAGAGACCCAGAGGCGCTGAGACCCTGAGACACAGAGGCCCTGAGACCCTGAGACCCTGAGACACTGAGAAATTGAGACCCAGAGACCAAGAGGTCCTGAGACCCTGGGATCCTGAGACACTGAGACATTGAGACTCAGAGACCCAGAAGCCCAGAGGCCCTGAGACCCTGGGACCCTGACACACTGAGACACTGAGACATTGAGACTCAGAGACCCAGAGGCCTTGAGACCCTGAGACACTGAGACACTGAGACCCACAGGCCCTGAGACCCTGTGACACTGAAAATCTGAGACTCAGAGGCCCTGAGACCCTGTGACACTGAAAATCTGAGACTCAGAGGCCCTGAGACCCTCAGACACTGAGACACTGAGATATTGAGACTCAGAGACCCAGAGGCCCTGAGGACCTTAGACCCTGAGATACTAAGACATAGAGACCCAGAGGCGCTGAGACCCTGAGACACTGAGACACAGAGACGCAGAGGTCCTGAGACTCTGAGACCCTAAGACACTGAGACCCTGAGACACAGAGACCCAGAGGTCCTGAGACACTGAGACTCAGAGACCCAGAGGCCCTGAGACGCAGAGGCCCTGAGACTGAGAACCTGAGACACAGAGACCCAGAGGCCCTGAGAACCTGAGACACAGTGACTCAAAGGCCCTGAGACACTGAGACACTGAGACTCAGCGACCCAGAGACCCAGAGGCACTGAGACACTGAGACCCAGAGACCCTGAGACACTGGGACACTGAGACACAAAGGCCCTGAGACCCTGAGACCCTGAGACAATGAGACATTGAGACCCAGTGACCCAGAGGCCCTGAGACCATGAGACACTGAGACCCAGAGGCCCTGAGACCCTGAGACACAGAGGCCCAGAGGCCCTGAGACCCTGACACACAGAGACATTGAAACTCAGAGACCCAGAGACCCGGAGACCCTGAGACCCTGAGACATTGAGACTCAGAGACCCAGAGGCCCTGAAACCCTGAGACACTGAGACATTGAGACTCAGAGACCCAGAGGACCCGAGACACTGAGAAACTGAGACACTGAGACACAGAGGCCCTGAGACCCTGAGACACTGAGACATTAAGACTCAGAAACCCAGAGGACCAGAGACACTGAGAAACTGAGACACTGAGACATTGAGACTCAGAGAACCAGAGACCCAGAGGCCCTGAGACCCTGAGACACTGAGACTCAGAGCCCCAGAGACCCAGAGGCCCTGAGACACTGAGACACAGAGACCCTGAGACACTGAGACATTGAGACTCAGAGACACAGAGACCCAGAGGTCCTGAGACCCTGGGACCCTGAGACCCTGACACACTGAGACACTGAGACATTGAGACCCTGAGACGCAGAGGCCTTGAGGCCCTGATACACTGAGACCCTGAGACCCAGAGGTCCTGAGACCCTGGAACCCTGAGACACTGAGACTCTGAGACATTGAGTCTCAGAAACACAGAGACCCAGAGGCCCTGAGACAATGAGACACAGAGACCCAGAGGCCCTGAGACCCTGAGACACTGCGAACCAGAGACCCAGAGGCCCTGAGACACTGAGACACAGAGACCCAGAGGTCCTGAGACCCTGAGACACTGAGATACTGAGACATTGAGACTCTGAGACCCAGAGAACCCAGGACACTGAGACACTGAGATGCATAGACCCAGAGGCTCTGAGACCCTGAGAAATTGAGACATTGAGACCCAGAGACCCAGAGGTCCTGAGACCCTGGGACACAGAGACCCAGAGGCCTAGAGACCCTGAGACACTGAGGCATTGAGACTCAGAGACCCAGAGACCCAGAGGCCCTGAGACCCAGAGACCCAGAGACATTAGCACTCAGAGACCCAGAGGACGTGAGACACTGAGACCCATAGACACTGAGACATTGAGACTCAGAGACCCAGAGATCCACAGGCTCTGAGACCCGGAGACCCTGAGACACAGAGACTCAGAGGCCCTGAGACCCTGAGACACTGAGATACTGAGACATTGAGACTCAGAGAAACAGAGGCCATGAGACCCTGAGACCCTGAGACACACAGATCCAGAGGCCCTGAGACCCTGACACCCTGAGACCCTGAGACCCAGGGGCCCTGAGACCCTGAGACCTTGTGACACTGAGACCCTGAGACACAGAGGCCCTGAGACCCTGAGACACAGAGACCCAGATGCCCTGAGACCCTGAGACACTGAGACACTGAAACATTGAGACTCAGAGACCCAAAGACACACAGGCCCTGAGAACCTGCGACACTGAGACCCAGAGACCCAGAGGCCCTGAGACCCTGAGACACACAGACCCAGATGCCCTTAGTCCCTGAGACACTGAGACCCTGAGTCCCAGAGGCCCTGAGACCCTGAGACCCTGTGACACTGCGACCCAGAGGTCATGAGACCCTGAGACCCTGTGATACTGAGACCCTAAGACCCAGAGGCCCTGAGACCCTGAGACCCTGTGATACTGAGACCCTGAGACCCAGAGGCCCTGAGACCCTGAGACACAGAGACCCACAGAACCAAAGGCCCTGAGACCCTGAGAGACACAGACCTAGATGCCCTTAGTCCCTGAGACACTGAGACACTGAGACCCTGAGTCCCACAGGCCCTGAGACCCTGAGACACAGAGAGCCAGATGCCCTGAGACCCTGAGACACTGAGACACAGAGACCCAGAGGCCCTGAGACCCTGAGACACTGAGACATTGAGACTCAGAAACCCAGAGACTCAGAGGACATGAGACAGAGAGACCCAGAGGCCCTGCGACACTGAGACACTGAGACACAGAGACCCAGAGGCCCTGAGACCCTGAGACACTGAGACATTGAGACTCAGAAACCCAGAGACTCAGAGGACATGAGACAGAGAGACCCAGAGGCCCTGAGGCACTGAGACACTGGGACCCAGAGGCCCAGAGGCCCTGAGACCCTGAGCCACAAAGACCCAGATGCCCTTAGTCCCTGAGACACTGAGACCCTGAGTCCCAGAGGCCCTGAGACCCTAAGACCCTGAGACACTGATACACTGAGACATTGAGACATTGAGACTCAGAGACCCAGAGACCCAGAGGCCCTGAGACCCTGAGACACAAAGACCCAGATGCCCTTAGTCCCTGAGACACTGAGACCCTGAGTCCCAGAGGCCCTGATACCCTGAGACCCTGAGACCCAGAGGCCATGAGACCCTAAGACCCTGATACTGAGACCCTGAGACCCAGAGGCCCTGAGACCATGAGACACAGAGAGCCAGATGCCCTGAGACCCTGAGACACTGAGACACAGAGACCCAGAAGCCCTGAGACCCTGAGACACTGAGACACTGAGACATTGAGACTCAGAAACCCAGAGACTCAGAGGACATGAGACAGAGAGACCCAGAGGCCCTGCGACACTGAGGCACTAAGACACAGAGACACAGATGCCCTGAGACACAGAGACCCAGAGGCCCTGGGACCCTGAGATGCTGAGACTTTGAGACCCAGAGACCCAGACGATGTGAGACACTGAGACACAGAGGCCCTGAGACACTGAGACGCTGAGACACTGAGACCCTGAGACACAGAGACCCAGAGACCCTGAGACACTGAGACCCTGAGACCCAGAGGCCCTGAGACCCTGAGACACTGAGACACTGAGACCCTGAGACCCAGAGGCCCTGAGACACTGAGACACAGAGACACAGAGACACAGAGGCCCTGAGACCCTAAGACCCTGAGACACTGAGACACTGAGTCACTGAGTCCCAGAGACCCTGAGACCTTGAGACATTGAGACCCTGAGTCCCTGAGACCCAGAGGCCCTGAGACCCTGAGGCACTGAGACACTGAGACTCAGAGACCCAGAGGTCCTGAGACCCTGAGACACTGGGACACAGAGACCCAGAGACCCAGAGGCCCTGAGACCCTGAGACACTGAGACACTGAGACATTGAGACTCAGAGACCCAGAGACCCAGAGGCCCTGAGTCCCTGAGACCCTGGCACCCTGAGACACTGAGACATTGAGACCCAGAGGCCCTGAGACCATGAGACACTGAGACCCTGAGACCCAGAGGTCCTGAGACCATGAGACATTGAGACTCAGAGACCCAGAGACCCAGAGGCCCTGAGACACTGAGACCCTGAGACACTGAGACGTTGAGACTCAGAAACCCAGAGACCCAGAGGACATGAGACAGAGAGACCCAGACGCCCTGCGACACTGAGACACTGAGACATTGAGATCAGAGACCCAGAGGCCCTGAGACCCTGAGACCCTGAGACATTGAGACTCAGAGACCCAGAGACACACAGGCCTTGAGAACCTGCGATACTGAGACCCAGAGACCCAGAGGCCGTAAGACCCTGAGACACACAGACCCAGAGGCCCTGACTCCCTGAGACACTGAGACCCTGAGACCCAGAGGTCTGGAGACCCTGAGACACAGAGACCCAGAGGCCCTGAGACCCTTGAGACACTGTGACCCAGAGACATTGAGTCTCAGAGACCCAGAGACCCAGAGGACGTGAGACACTGAGACACTGAGACACAGAGGCCCTGAGATCCTGAGACACTGAGACACTGAGACATTGAGACTCAGAGACCCCGAGACCCAGAGGCCCTGAAACCCTGAGACACTGAGACACTGAGACATTGATACTCAGAGACCCAGAGGACATGAGACACTGAGACACAGAGGCCCTGAGACCCTGAGACACTGAGACATTGAGGCTCAGAGACCCAGAGACCCAGATGCACTGAGTCCCTGAGACACTGAGACCCGGAGACCCAGAGGTCCTGAGACCCTGAGACACAGAGACACAGAGGCCCTGAGACCCTGAGACACTGAGACACTGAGACATTGAGACTCAGAGAACCAGAGAGCCAGAGGCCCTGAAACCCTGAGACACTGAGACACTGAGACATTGAGACACAGTGACCCAGAGGACCTGAGAGACTGAGAAACTGAGACACTGAGACACAGAGACCCAGAGGCCCTGAGACACTGAGACACACAGGCCCAGAGGCCCTGAGTCCCTGAGTCACTGAGACCCTGAGACCCAAAGGACCTGAGACCCTGTGACACTGAGACCCGGAGACCCAGAGGCCCTGAGAACCTGAGACCCTGAGAGACAGAGACACAGAGGCCCTGAGACTCTGAGAACCTGAGACACAGAGACCCAGAGACACAGAGGCCCTGAGACTTTGAGAACCTGAGACACTGAGACACAGAGAACCAGAGGCCCTGAGACCTTGAGACCCTGTGACCCTGAGACACTGAGACATTGAGTCCCAGAGACCCAGAGGCCCTGAGACGCTGAGACACTGGGACGCTGAAACCCAGTGGCCCTGAGACACTGAGACCAAGTGGCCCTGAGACCCTGAGACACTGAGGCATTGAGACTCAGAGACCCAGAGACCCAGAAGGAGTGTGTCCCTGAGACACTGAGACACAGAGACCTAGAGGCCCTGAGACCCTGAGACACTGAGACACTGAGTCCCAGAGACCCAGAGGCCCTGAGACCCTGAGACACTGAGACTCAGAGACCCTGAGACCCTGAGATACTGAGATACTGAGACCCATTGTCCCTGAGACACAGAGACCCAGATACCCTGAGACCCTGAGACACTGAGACTCAGAGACCCAGAGACCCTGAGATACTGAGACACTGAGAAGCAGAGACCCTGGGACCCTGAGACCCTGAGACACTGAGACCCAGAGGCCCTGAGATACTGAGGTACTGAGACCCAGAGAGACTGAGACCCTGAGACACTGAGACGCAGAGTCCCTGAGACCCAGAGACCCTGAGACACTGAGACTCAGAGACCCAGAGACCAGGAGACCCTGAGACACTGAGACACAGAGACCCAGAGGTCCTGAGACCCTGAGACACTGAGACCCAGAGAACCAGAGGCCCTGAGACCTTGAGAACCTGACACCCTGAGACACTGAGACATTGAGTCCCAGAGACCCAGAGGCCCTGAGACCCTGAGACACTGAGACCCATTGTCCCTGTGACACAGAGACCCAGAGGCCCTGAGAACCTGAGACACTGAGACACAGAGAGCCAGAGGTCCTGAGACACTGAGACCCTGAGACCCTGAGACACTGAGACTCAGAGACCCAGAGACCCAGTGGGCCTGAGTCCCTGAGACACTGAGACCCAAAGGCCCTGAGACCCTGAGGCACTGAGACTCTGAGACCCAGATGCCCTGAGACACAGAGACCCTGAGACACAGAGACACAGAGTCCCTGAGATACTGAGACCCTGAGACCCTGAGACATTGAGACTCAGAGACCTAGAGACCCGGAGACCCTGAGACACTGAGACACTGAGACACTGAGACATTGAGACTCAGAGACACAGACACACAGAGGTCCTGAGACCCTGGGACCCTGAGACACTGAGACACTCAGACACAGAGGCCCTGTGACCCTGAGACACTGAGACACTGAGACATTGAGACCCAGAGACGCAGAGGCCCTGAGACCCTGATAAACTGAGACCCTGAGACCCAGAGATCCTGAGACTCAGGGACCCAGAGACACTGAGACACTGAGACACTGAGACTCAGAGACACAGAGACCCAGAGGCGTGAGACCCTGAGACACTGAGGCCCTGAGACACTGAGACACTGAGACACTGAGACATTGAGACCCAGAGACGCTGAGGCCCTGGGACCCTGATACACTGAGACCCAGAGGTCCTGAGAACCTGGGACACTGAGACACCGAGACATTGAGACTCGGAGACCCAGAGGCCCAGAGGCCCTGAGACCCTGGGACCCTGACACACTGAGACACTGAGACACTGAGACATTGAGACACAGAGACCCAGAAGCCTTGAGACCCTGTGACACTCAGACTCTGAGACCCAGAGGCCCTGAGACCCTGACCCTGAGACACTGAGACACTGAGATATTGAGACTCAGAGACCCAGAGGCCCTGAGAACCAGAGACGAAGAAGCCCTGAGATACAGAGATACTGAGACCCAGAGACCCTGAGACCCTGAGACGCTGAGTCCCTGAGACCCTGAGACACAGAGACCCAGAGGCCCTGAGACACTGAGACACTGAGACATTGAGACCCAGAAACGCAGACGCCCTGAGACCTTGATACACTGAGACCCTGAGACCCAGAGGTCCTGAGACTCTGGGACACAGAGACACTGCGACACTGAGACACTGAGACATTGAGACACAGAAACACAGAGACCCAGAGGCCCTGAGACAATGAGAGACAGAGACCCAGAGGCCCTGAGACCCTGAGACACTGCGAACCAGAGACCCAGAGGCCCTGAGACACTGAGACACTGAGATACTGAGACATTGAGACTCAGAGACCCAGAGAACCCGATACACTGAGACACTGAGACCCAGAGACGCGTAGACCCAGAGGCTCTGAGACCCTGAGACACTGAGACATTGAAACCCAGAGACCCAGAGGCCCTGAGACCATGAGACACTGAGACCCTGAGACCCAGAGGTCCTGAGTCCCTGAGACACAGAGACCCAGATGCCCTGAGACCCTGAGACACTGAGACACTGAGACATTGAGACTCGGAGACCCAGAGACCCAGAGGTCCTGAGACCCTGAGACATTGAGACTCAGAGACCCAGAGACCCAGAGGCCCTGAGACCCTGAGACACTGAGACATTGAGACCCAGAGACGCAGAGGCCCTGAGGCTCTGATAAACTGAGACCCTGAGACCCGGAGGTCCTGAGACCCTGGGACCCAGAGACACTGAGACACTGAGACATTGAGACTCAGAGACACAGAGACCCAGAGGCGCTGAGACCCTGAGACACAGAGGCACTGAGACCCTGAGACCCTGAGACACTGAGACACTGAGTCACTGAGACATTGAGACCCAGAGACGCAGAGGCCCTGAGACCCTGATACACTGAGACCCAGAGGTCCTGAGAACCTGGGACACTGAGACACTGAGACATTGAGATTCAGGGACCCTGAGGCCCAGAGGCCCTGAGACCCTGGGACCCTGACACACTGAGACATTGAGACACAGAGACCCAGAGGCCTTGAGACCCTGAGTCACTGAGACACTGAGACACTGAGACACTGAGATATTGAGACTCAGAGGCCCTGAGACCGTGAGACACTGAGACACTGAGACCCAGTGGCCCTGAGACACTGAGACCCTGAGACACTGAGACATGAGACTCAGAGACCCAGAGACCCAGAGGCCCTGAGACCCTGAGACACAGTGACTCAAAGGCCCTGAGACCCTGAGACACTGAGACACTGAGACACTGAGACTCAGAGACCCAGAGACCCAGAGGCCCTGAGACACTGAGACCCAGAGACGCTGAGACACTGAGACACTGAGACATTGAGACTCAGAGACACAGAGACACAGAGGTCCTGAGACCCTGGGACCCTGAGACACTGAGACACTGAGACACTCAGACACAGAGGCCCTGAGACCCTGAGACACTGAGACACTGAGACATTGAGACCCAGAGACGCAAAGGCCCTGAGACCTTCATACACTGAGACCCTGAGACCCAGAGGTCCTGAGACTCTGGGACCCTGAGACACGGAGACACTGAGACATTGAGACTCAGAAACACAGAGACCCAGAGGCCCTGAGACCCTGAGACATTGCGAACCAGAAACCCAGAGGTCCTGAGACACTGAGATACTGAGACATTGAGACTCAGAGACCCAGAGACCCGAGACACTGAGACACTGAGACCCAGAGACGCGTAGACCCAGAGGCTCTGAGACCCTGAGACACTGAGACATTGAGACCCAGAGACCCAGATGCCCTGAGACCCTGAGACACTGAGACATTGAGACTCATAGACCCAGAGGTCCTGAGACCCTGAGACATTGAGACTCAGAGACCCAGAGGCGTGAGACCCTGAGACACTGAGACACTGAGACACTGAGACATTGAGACTCAGAGACCCAGAGACCCAGAGGTCCTGAGACCCTGAGACACAGAGACTCAGAGGCCCCGAGACACTGAGACCCTGAGACACTGAGACATTGAGACTCAGAAACCCAGAGGCCCAGAAGCCCTGAGACGCTGGGACCCTGGGACCCTGACACACTGAGACACTGAGACACTGAGACACTGAGACACTGAGACATTGAGACACAGAGACCCAGAAGCCTTGAGACCCTGTGACACTCAGACTCTGAGACCCAGAGGCCCTGAGACCCTGACCCTGAGACACTGAGACACTGAGATATTGAGACTCAGAGACCAAGAGGCCCTGAGACCCTGACCCTGAGACACTGAGACACTGAGACACTGTGATATTGAGACTCAGAGACCCAGAGGCCCTGAGTCCCTGAGGCCCTGAGACCCTGCGACACTGATACACTGAGACATAGAGACCCAGAGGCGCTGAGACCCTGAGACACTGAGACTCAGAGACGCAGAGACCCAGAGACCCAGAGGGCCTGAGTCCCTGAGACACTGAGACACAGAGACCCAGAGGCCCTGTGACCCTGAGACACTGAGACATTGAGACCCAGAGACGCAGAGGCCCTTAGACCCTGATAAACTGAGACCCTGAGACCCAGAGGTCTTGAGACTCTGGGACACAGAGACACTGAGACGCTAAGACATTGAGACTCAGAGACACAGAGACCCAGAGGCGCTGAGACCCTGAGACACAGAGGCCCTGAGACCCTGAGACATTGAGACCCAGAGACGCAGAGGCCCTGAGACCCTGATACACTGAGACCCAGAGGTCCTGAGAACTTGGGACACTGAGACATTGAGATTCAGAAACCCAGAGGCCCAGAGGCCCTGAGACCCTGGGACCCTGACACACTGAGACACTGAGACATTGAGACTCAGAGACCCAGAGGCCTTGAGACCCTGAGTCACTGAGACGCAGAGACCCAGAGGCCCTGAGACCCTGTGACACTGAGACTCTGAGACCCAGAGGCCGTGAGACCCAGGCCCTGAGACACAGAGACACTGAGATATTGAGACTCAGAGACCCAGAGGCCCTGAGTCCCTGAGGCCCTGATACCCTGCGACACTGAGACACTAAGACATAGAGACCCAGAGGCGCTGAGACCCTGAGACACTGAGACATTGAGACTCAGAGACCCAGAGACCCAGAGGCCCTGAGACCCTGAGACACAGAGACCCAGGGGCCCTGAGACTCTGAGAACCTGAGACACAGAGACCCAGAGACCAAGAGGCCCTGAGACCCAGAGACCCAGAGGCCCTGAGACACTGAGACACAGAGACCCAGAGACCTAGAGAACAGGAGGCCATGAGACACTGAGGCACAGAGACCCAGAGGTCCTGAGACCCTGAGATACTGAGACTCAGACCCAGAGACCCAGAGGGCCTGAGTGCCTGAGACACTGAGACCCAGAGACCCTGAGACCCTGAGACCCACAGGACCTGAGTCCCTGAGGCCCTGTGACACTGAGACCCTGAGACCCTGACATCCACAGGCCCTGAGACCCTGAGACTCTGAGACCCTGAGACCCAGAGGCCCTAAAGCCCAGAGACCCAGAGGACCTGAGACACTTAGTCACCGAGACCCAGAGACCCTGAGACCCTGAGACATTGAGACTCTGAGACCCTTAGTCCCTGAGACCCAGAGGCCCGGAGACCCTGAGACAGTGAGTCCCAGAGACTGAGAGGCCCTGAGATCCTGAGACACAGAGACCCAGAGGCCCTGAGACCCTGAGACACTGAGACTCAGAGGCCCAGAGGTCCTGAGACCCTGAGACACTGAGATACTAAGACATTGAGACTCAGAGACCCAGAGAACCCGAGACACTGAGACACTGAGACCCAGAGAAGCGTAGACCCAGAGGCTCTGAGACCCTGAGACATTGAGACCCAGAGACCCAGAGGCCCTGAGACCATGAGACACTGAGACCCTGAGACCCAGAGGTCCTGAGTCCCTGAGACACAGAGACCCAGAGGCCCTGAGACACTGAGACACTGAGACACTGAGACATTGAGACTCAGAGACCCAGAGACCCAGAGGTCCTGAGACACTGGGAGACTGAGACATTGAGACTCAGATACCCAGAGACCCAGAGGCCCTGAGACCCTGAGACACTGAGACATTGAGACTCAGAGACCCAGAGGTCCTGAGACCCTGAGACACAGAGACCCAGAGGCCCTGAGACACTGAGACCCTGAGACACTGAGACATTGAGACTCAGAAACCCAGAGACCCAGAGGACATAAGACAGAGAGACCCAGAGGCCCTGCGACACTGAGACCCTGAGACATTGAGACTCAGAGACCCAGAGACACACAGGCCCTGAGACCCTGCGACACTGAGACCCAGAGACCTAGAGGCCCTGAGACACACAGACCCAGAGGCCCTGAGACCCTGAGACACACAGACCCAGAGGCCCTGAGTCCGTGAGTCACAGAGGCCCTGAGGCCCAAAGGACCTGAGACCCTGTGACACGGAGACCCGGAGACCCAGAAGGCCTGAGAACCTGAGACCCTGAGACACAGAGACCCAGAGGCCCTGAGACTCTGAGAAACTGAGACACTGAGACACAGAGAACCAGAGGCCCTGAGACCTTGAGACCCTGTGACCCTGAGACACTGAGACATTGATTCCCAGAGACCCAGAGGCCCTGAGACGCTGAGACACTGAGACACTGAGACCCAGTGGCCCTGAGACCCAGAGACCCAGAGGCCCTGAGACACTGACACCCTGAGACACTGAGACATTGAGACCCAGAGACCCAGAGGACCTGAGACACTGAGACACTGAGACACAGAGGCCCCTAGACCCTTAGACACTGACACACTGAGACATTGAGACTCAGAGACCCAGAGACCCAGAGGGCCTGTGTTCCTGAGACACTGAGACACAGAGACCCAGAGGCCCTGAGACCCTGAGACACTGAGACATTGAGACCAAGAGACGGAGAGGCCCTGAGACTCTGATAAACTGAGACCCTGAGACCCAGAGGTCCTGAGACCCTGGGACCCAGAGACACTGAGACACTGAGACATTGAGACTCAGAGGCACAGAGACCCAGAGGCGCTGAGACCCTGAGACACTGAGATATTGAGACCCAGAGACGCAGAAGCCCTCAGACCCTGATAAACTGAGACCCTGAGACCCAGAGGTCCTGAGAGCCTGGGACCCAGAGACACTGAGACACTGAGACATTGAGACTCAGAGACCCAGAGGCCCTGAGACCCTGGGGCCCTGACACCCTGAGACACTGAGACATTGAGACTCAGAGACCCAGAGGCCCGGAGGACCTTAGACCCTGAGATACTGAGACACAGAGACCCAGAGGCGCTGAGACCCTGAGACACTGAGACTCAGAGACCCAGAGGCCCTGAGACCCTGAGACCCTAAGACACAGAGACCCAGAGGTCCTGAGACTCTGAGACCCTGAGACACTGAGACCCAGAAGCCCTGAGACCCTGAGGCACTGAGACCCTGAGACACAGAGGCCCTGAGACCCTGAGACACAGAGACCCAGAGGCGCTGAGACTCTGAGAACCTGAGACACAGAGACCCAGTGACCCAGAGGCCCTGAGACGCTGTGACCCAGAGGCCCTGAGATACTGAGATACTTAGGCCCAGAGACCCTGGGACCCTGAGACCCTGAGACACTGAGACCCAGAGGCCCTGAGATACTGAGATACTGAGACCGTGAGACCCTGAGACACTGAGACGCTGAGACACAGAGAATCAGAGGCCCTGAGACCTTGAGAACCTGAGACACAGAGACACTGAGACATTGAGTCCCAGAGACCCAGAGGCCCTGAGACCCTGAGACACTGAGACATTGAGACCCAGAGACGCAGAGACCCTGAGACCCTGATACACTGAGACCCAGAGGCCCAGAGGCCCTGAGACCCTGAGACACTGAGACACTGAGATATTGAGACTCAGAGGCCCTGAGGACATTAGACCCTGAGATACTGAGACACAGAGACCCAGAGGCGCTGAGACCCTGAGACACTGAGATACTGAGGCTCAGAGACCCAGAGCCCCAGAGGCCCTGAGACCCTGAGACACTGAGACACCGAGACCCAGAGGTCCTGAGACTCTGAGACCCTGAGACACTGAGACCCAGAGGCCCTGAGACCCTGAGGCACTGAGACCCTGACACCCAGAGGCCCTGAGACCCTGAGACACAGAGACCTAGAGGCCCTGAGACTCTGAGAGCCTGAGACACAGAGACCCAATGACCCAGAGACACAAAGGCCCTTAGACCCTGAGACCCTGAGACACAGAGACCCAGAGGCCCTGAGATACTGAGATACTGAGACCCAGAGACCCTGGGACCCTGAGACACTGAGACGCTGTGTCCCTGAGACCCTGAGACACTGAGACTCAGAGACCCAGAGACCAGGAGGCCCTGAGACACAGAGAACCAGAGGCCCTGAAACCTTGAGAACCTGAGACCCTGAGACACTGAGACATTGAGTCCCAGTGATCCAGAGGCCCTGAGACCCTGAGACACTGAGACACTGAGACACAGAGGCCCTGAGACCCTGAGACACAGAGACCCAGAGGCCCTGAGATACTGAGATACTGAGACCCAGAGACCCTGGGACCCTGAGACACTGAGACGGAGAGGCCCTGAGGTACTGAGACCCAGAGACCCTGAGACCCTGAGACACTGAGACGCTGAGTCCCTGAGACCCAGAGACCCTGAGACACTGAGACTCAGAGACCCAGAGGTCCTGAGACCCTGAGACACTGTGACCCAGAGGCCCTGAGATACTGAGATACTCAGACCCAGAGACCCTGAGACACTGAGACACAGAGATCCAGAGGCCCTGAGACCTTGAGAACCTGAGACCCTGAGACACTGAGACGCTGAGTCCCAGAGACCCAGAGGCCCTGAGACCCTGAGACACTGAGACACATTGTCCCTGAGACACAGAGACCCAGAGGCCCTGAGACCCTGAGACACTGAGACCCTGAGACCCTGAGACACTGAGACCCTGAGACACTGAGATTCAGAGACCCAGAGACCCAGAGGGCCTGAGTCCCTGAGACACTGAGACCCAAAGGCCCAGAGACCCTGAGGCACTGAGACTCTGAGACCCAGATGCCCTGAGACACAGAGACCCTGAGACACAGAGACACAGAGTCCCTGAGATACTGAGATACTGAGACCCTGAGACACTGAGACACTGAGATATTGAGACTCAGAGGCCTAGAGACCCGGAGACCCTGAGACCCTGAGACACTGAGACACAGAGACCCAGAGGTCCTGAGACCCTGAGACACTGAGATACTGAGACTCAGAGACCCAGAGGACCTGAGACACTGAGAAACTAAGACACTGAGACACAGAGGCACTGAGACTCTGAGGCACTGAGACCTTGAGTCCCAGAGGCCCTGAGACCCTGAGACACTGAGACACAGAGAACCAGAGGCCCTGAGAGCTTGACTACCTGAGATCCTGAGACAGTGAGACATTGAGTCCCAGAGACCCAGAGGCCCTGAGACCCTGAGACACTGAGACATTGAGACTCAGAGACCAAGAGACCCAGAGGCCCTGAAACCCTGAGACACTGAGACAATGGGACATTGAGACTCAGAGACCCAGAGACCCAGAGTCCCTGAGACCCAGAGACCCTGAGACACTGAGACATTGAGACTCAGAGACCCAGAGGCCCTGTGACCCTGGGACCCTGAGACGCTGAGACATTGAGACTCAGTGACCCAGAGGACCTGAGACACTGAGAAACTGAGACACTGAGACACAGAGGCCCTGAGACCCTGATAAATTGAGACCCTGAGACCCAGAGGTCCTGAGACTCAGGGACCCAGAGACACTGAGACACTGAGACATTGAGACTCAGAGACACAGAGACCCAGAGGCGCTGAGGCCCTGAGACACTGAGATATTGAGACCCAGAGACGCAGAAGCCCTGAGACCCTGATAAACTGAGACCCTGAGACCCAGAGGTCCTGAGACCCTGGGACCCAGAGACACTGAGACACTGAGACATTGAGACTCAGAGACCCAGAGGCCCTGAGACCCTGGGGCCCTGACACCCTGAGACACTGAGACATTGAGACTCAGAGACCCAGAGGCCCGGAGGACCTTAGACCCTGAGATACTGAGACACAGAGACCCAGAGGCGTTGAGACCCTGAGACACTGAGACTCAGAGACCCAGAGGCCCTGAGACCCTGAGACCCTAAGACACAGAGACCCAGAGGTCCTGAGACTCTGAGACCCTGAGACACTGAGACCCAGAAGCCCTGAGACCCTGAGGCACTGAGACCCTGAGACACAGAGGCCCTGAGACCCTGAGACCCTGAGACACAGAGACCCAGAGGCGCTGAGACTCTGAGAACCTGAGACACAGAGACCCAGTGACCCAGAGGCCCTGAGACCCTGAGACCCTGAGACACAGAGACCCAGAGGCCCTGAGATACTGAGATACTTAGGCCCAGAGACCCTGGGACCCTGAGACACTGAGACCCAGAGGCCCTGAGATACTGAGATACTGAGACCCTGAGACCCTGAGACACTGAGACGCTGAGTCCCTGAGACCCTGAGACCCTGAGACACTGAGACACAGAGACCCAGAGTTCCTGAGACCCTGAGACACTGAGACCCAGAGGCCCTGAGATACTGAGATACTCAGACCCAGAGACACTGAGACACTGAGACACTGAGACACAGAGAACCAGAGGCCTGGAGACCTTGAGAACCTGAGACACAGAGACACTGAGACATTGAGTCCCAGAGACCCAGAGGCCCTGAGACCCTGAGACACTGAGACATTGAGACCCAGAGACGCAGAGACCCTGAGACCCTGACACACTGAGACCCAGAGGTCCTGAGACCCTGGGACCCTAAGACACTGAGACACTGAGACATTGAGACTCAGAGACCCAGAGGCCCAGAGGCCCTGAGACACTGAGACACTGAGACACTGAGATATTGAGACTCAGAGACCCAGAGGCCCTGAGGACATTAGACCCTGAGATACTGAGACACAGAGACCCAGAGGCGCTGAGACCCTGAGACACTGAGACACTGAGACTCAGAGACCCAGAGCCCCAGAGGCCCTGAGACCCTGAGACACTGAGACACCGAGACCCAGAGGTCCTGAGACTCTGAGACCCTGAGACACTGAGACCCAGAGGCCCTGAGACCCTGAGGCACTGAGACCCTGACACCCAGAGGCCCTGAGACCCTGAGACCCTGAGACACAGAGACCTAGAGGCCCTGAGACTCTGAGAGCCTGAGACACAGAGACCCAATGACCCAGAGACACAAAGGCCCTTAGACCCTGAGACCCTGAGACACAGAGACCCAGAGGCCCTGAGATACTGAGATACTGAGACCCAGAGACCCTGGGACCCTGAGACACTGAGACGCTGAGTCCCTGAGACCCAGAGACCCTGAGACACTGAGACTCAGAGACCCAGAGACCAGGAGACCCTGAGACCCTGAGACACAGAGAACCAGAGGCCCTGAAACCTTGAGAACCTGAGACCCTGAGACACTGAGACATTGAGTACCAGTGACCCAGAGGCCCTGAGACCCTGAGACACTGAGACACTGAGACCCAGAGGCCCTGAGACCCTGAGACACAGAGACCCAGAGGCCCTGAGATACTGAGATACTGAGACCCAGAGACCCTGGGACCCTGAGACACTGAGACGGAGAGGCCCTGAGGTACTGAGACCCAGAGACCCTGAGACCCTGAGACACTGAGACGCTGAGTCCCTGAGACCCAGAGACCCTGAGACACTGAGACTCAGAGACCCAGAGGTCCTGAGACCCTGAGACACTGTGACCCAGAGGCCCTGAGATACTGAGACACTGAGACACAGAGAACCAGAGGCCCTGAGACCTTGAGAACCTGAGACACAGAGACACTGAGACATTGAGTCCCAGAGACCCAGAGGCCCTGAGACCCTGAGACACTGAGACATTGAGACCCAGAGACGCAGAGACCCTGAGACCCTGATACACTGAGACCCAGAGGTCCTGAGACCCTGGGACCCTGGGACCCTGAGACACTGAGACACTGAGACATTGAGACTCAGAGACCCAGAGGCCCAGAGGCCCTGAGACACTGAGACACTGAGGCACTGAGATATTGAGACTCAGAGACCCAGAGGCCCTGAGGACATTAGACCCTGAGATACTGAGACCCAGAGACCCAGAGGCGCTGAGACCCTGAGACACTGAGACACCGAGACCCAGAGGTCCTGAGACTCTGAGACCCTGAGACACTGAGACCCAGAGGCCCTGAGACCCTGAGGCACTGAGACCCTGACACCCAGAGGCCCTGAGACCCTGAGACCCTGAGACACAGAGACCTAGAGGCCCTGAGACTCTGAGAGCCTGAGACACAGAGACCCAATGACCCAGAGACACAAAGGCCCTTAGACCCTGAGACCCTGAGACACAGAGACCCAGAGGCCCTGAGATACTGAGATACTGAGACCCAGAGACCCTGGGACCCTGAGACACTGAGACGCTGAGTCCCTGAGACACTGAGACATTGAGTCCCAGTGATCCAGAGGCCCTGAGACCCTGAGACACTGAGACACTGAGACCCAGAGGCCCTGAGACCCTGAGACACTGAGACACTGAGACGCTGAGTCCCTGAGACCCAGAGACCCTGAGACACTGAGACTCAGAGACCCAGAGGTCCTGAGACCCTTAGACACTGTGACCCAGAGGCCCTGAGATACTGAGATACTCAGACCCAGAGACCCTGAGACACTGAGACACAGAGATCCAGAGGCCCTGAGACCTTGAGAACCTGAGACCCTGAGACACTGAGACGCTGAGTCCCAGAGACCCAGAGGCCCTGAGACCCTGAGACACTGAGACACATTGTCCCTGAGACACAGAGACCCAGAGGCCCTGAGACCCTGAGACACTGAGACCCTGAGACCCTGAGACACTGAGACCCTGAGACACTGAGATTCAGAGACCCAGAGACCCAGAGGGCCTGAGTCCCTGAGACACTGAGACCCAAAGGCCCAGAGACCCTGAGGCACTGAGACTCTGAGACCCAGATGCCCTGAGACACAGAGACCCTGAGACACAGAGACACAGAGTCCCTGAGATACTGAGATACTGAGACCCTGAGACACTGAGACACTGAGATATTGAGACTCAGAGGCCTAGAGACCCGGAGACCCTGAGACCCTGAGACACTGAGACACAGAGACCCAGAGGTCCTGAGACCCTGAGACACTGAGATACTGAGACTCAGAGACCCAGAGGACCTGAGACACTGAGAAACTAAGACACTGAGACACAGAGGCACTGAGACTCTGAGGCACTGAGACCTTGAGTCCCAGAGGCCCTGAGACCCTGAGACACTGAGACACAGAGAACCAGAGGCCCTGAGAGCTTGACTACCTGAGATCCTGAGACAGTGAGACATTGAGTCCCAGAGACCCAGAGGCCCTGAGACCCTGAGACACTGAGACATTGAGACTCAGAGACCAAGAGACCCAGAGGCCCTGAAACCCTGAGACACTGAGACAATGGGACATTGAGACTCAGAGACCCAGACACCCAGAGTCCCTGAGACCCAGAGACCCTGAGACACTGAGACATTGAGACTCAGAGACCCAGAGGCCCTGTGACCCTGGGACCCTGAGACGCTGAGACATTGAGACTCAGTGACCCAGAGGACCTGAGACACTGAGAAACTGAGACACTGAGACACAGAGGCCCTGAGACCCTGATAAATTGAGACCCTGAGACCCAGAGGTCCTGAGACTCAGGGACCCAGAGACACTGAGACACTGAGACATTGAGACTCAGAGACACAGAGACCCAGAGGCGCTGAGGCCCTGAGACACTGAGATATTGAGACCCAGAGACGCAGAAGCCCTGAGACCCTGATAAACTGAGACCCTGAGACCCAGAGGTCCTGAGACCCTGGGACCCAGAGACACTGAGACACTGAGACATTGAGACTCAGAGACCCAGAGGCCCTGAGACCCTGGGGCCCTGACACCCTGAGACACTGAGACATTGAGACTCAGAGACCCAGAGGCCCGGAGGACCTTAGACCCTGAGATACTGAGACACAGAGACCCAGAGGCGTTGAGACCCTGAGACACTGAGACTCAGAGACCCAGAGGCCCTGAGACCCTGAGACCCTAAGACACAGAGACCCAGAGGTCCTGAGACTCTGAGACCCTGAGACACTGAGACCCAGAAGCCCTGAGACCCTGAGGCACTGAGACCCTGAGACACAGAGGCCCTGAGACCCTGAGACCCTGAGACACAGAGACCTAGAGGCGCTGAGACTCTGAGAACCTGAGACACAGAGACCCAGTGACCCAGAGGCCCTGAGACCCTGAGACCCTGAGACACAGAGACCCAGAGGCCCTGAGATACTGAGATACTTAGGCCCAGAGACCCTGGGACCCTGAGACCCTGAGACACTGAGACCCAGAGGCCCTGAGATACTGAGATACTGAGACCCTGAGACCCTGAGACACTGAGACGCTGAGTCCCTGAGACCCTGAGACACTGAGACACAGAGACCCAGAGTTCCTGAGACCCTGAGACACTGAGACCCAGAGGCCCTGAGATACTGAGATACTCAGACCCAGAGACACTGAGACACTGAGACACTGAGACACAGAGAACCAGAGGCCTGGAGACCTTGAGAACCTGAGACACAGAGACACTGAGACATTGAGTCCCAGAGACCCAGAGGCCCAGAGGCCCTGAGACACTGAGACACTGAGATATTGAGACTCAGATACCCAGAGGCCCTGAAGACATTAGACCCTGAGATACTGAGACACAGAGACCCAGAGGCGGTGAGACCCTGAGACACTGAGACACTGAGACTCAGAGACCCAGAGCCCCAGAGGCCCTGAGACCCTGAGACACTGAGACACCGAGACCCAGAGGTCCTGAGACTCTGAGACCCTGAGACACTGAGACCCAGAGGCCCTGAGACCCTGAGGCACTGAGACCCTGACACCCAGAGGCCCTGAGACCCTGAGACCCTGAGACACAGAGACCTAGAGGCCCTGAGACTCTGAGAGCCTGAGACACAGAGACCCAATGACCCAGAGACACAAAGGCCCTTAGACCCTGAGACCCTGAGACACAGAGACCCAGAGGCCCTGAGATACTGAGATACTGAGACCCAGAGACCCTGGGACCCTGAGACACTGAGACGCTGAGTCCCTGAGACCCAGAGACCCTGAGACACTGAGACTCAGAGACCCAGAGACCAGGAGACCCTGAGACCCTGAGACACAGAGAACCAGAGGCCCTGAAACCTTGAGAACCTGAGACCCTGAGACACTGAGACATTGAGTCCCAGTGACCCAGAGGCCCTGAGACCCTGAGACACTGAGACACTGAGACCCAGAGGCCCTGAGACCCTGAGACACAGAGACCCAGAGGCCCTGAGATACTGAGATACTGAGACCCAGAGACCCTGGGACCCTGAGACACTGAGACGGAGAGGCCCTGAGGTACTGAGACCCAGAGACCCTGAGACCCTGAGACACTGAGACGCTGAGTCCCTGAGACCCAGAGACCCTGAGACACTGAGACTCAGAGACCCAGAGGTCCTGAGACCCTGAGACACTGTGACCCAGAGGCCCTGAGATACTGAGACACAGAGAACCAGAGGCCCTGAGACCTTGAGAACCTGAGACACAGAGACACTGAGACATTGAGTCCCAGAGACCCAGAGGCCCTGAGACCCTGAGACACTGAGACATTGAGACCCAGAGACGCAGAGACCCTGAGACCCTGATACACTGAGACCCAGAGGTCCTGAGACCCTGGGACCCTGAGACACTGAGACACTGAGACATTGAGACTCAGAGACCCAGAGGCCCAGAGGCCCTGAGACACTGAGACACTGAGGCACTGAGATATTGAGACTCAGAGACCCAGAGGCCCTGAGGACATTAGACCCTGAGATACTGAGACACAGAGACCCAGAGGCGCTGAGACCCTGAGACACTGAGACACTGAGACTCAGAGACCCAGAGCCCCAGAGGCCCTGAGACCCTGAGACACTGAGACACCGAGACCCAGAGGTCCTGAGACTCTGAGACCCTGAGACACTGAGACCCAGAGGCCCTGAGACCCTGAGGCACTGAGACCCTGACACCCAGAGGCCCTGAGACCCTGAGACCCTGAGACACAGAGACCTAGAGGCCCTGAGACTCTGAGAGCCTGAGACACAGAGACCCAATGACCCAGAGACACAAAGGCCCTTAGACCCTGAGACCCTGAGACACAGAGACCCAGAGGCCCTGAGATACTGAGATACTGAGACCCAGAGACCCTGGGACCCTGAGACACTGAGACGCTGAGTCCCTGAGACCCAGAGACCCTGAGACACTGAGACTCAGAGACCCAGAGACCAGGAGACCCTGAGACCCTGAGACACAGAGAACCAGAGGCCCTGAAACCTTGAGAACCTGAGGCCCTGAGACACAGAGACATTGAGTCCCAGTGACCCAGAGGCCCTGAGACCCTGAGACACTGAGACACTGAGACCCAGAGGCCCTGAGACCCTGAGACACAGAGACCCAGAGGCCCTGAGATACTGAGATACTGAGACCCAGAGACCCTGGGACCCTGAGACACTGAGACGCAGAGGCCCTGAGGTACTGAGACCCAGAGACCCTGAGACCCTGAGACACTGAGACGCTGAGTCCCTGAGACCCAGAGACCCTGAGACACTGAGACTCAGAGACCCAGAGGTCCTGAGACCCTGAGACACTGTGACCCAGAGGCCCTGAGATACTGAGATACTCAGACCCAGAGACCCTGAGACACTGAGACACAGAGATCCAGAGGCCCTGAGACCTTGAGAACCTGAGACCCTGAGACACTGAGACGCTGAGTCCCAGAGACCCAGAGGCCCTGAGACCCTGAGACACTGAGACACATTGTCCCTGAGACACAGAGACCCAGAGGCCCTGAGACCCTGAGACACTGAGACCCTGAGACCCTGAGACACTGAGATTCAGAGACCCAGAGACCCAGAGGGCCTGAGTCCCTGAGACACTGAGACCCAAAGGCCCAGAGACCCTGAGGCACTGAGACTCTGAGACCCAGATGCCCTGAGACACTGAGACCCTGAGACACAGAGACACAGAGTCCCTGAGATACTGAGATACTGAGACCCTGAGACCCTGAGACACTGAGACACTGAGACATTGAGACTCAGAGGCCTAGAGACCCGGAGACCCTGAGATCCTGAGACACTGAGACACAGAGACCCAGAGGTCCTGAGACCCTGAGACACTGAGATACTGAGACTCAGAGACCCAGAGGACCTGAGACACTGAGAAACTAAGACACTGAGACACAGAGGCACTGAGACTCTGAGGCACTGAGACCTTGAGTCCCAGAGGCCCTGAGACCCTGAGACACTGAGACACAGAGAACCAGAGGCCCTGAGAGCTTGACTACCTGAGATCCTGAGACAGTGAGACATTGAGTCCCAGAGACCCAGAGGCCCTGAGACCCTGAGACACTGAGACATTGAGACTCAGAGACCAAGAGACCCAGAGGCCCTGAAACCCTGAGACACTGAGACAATGGGACATTGAGACTCAGAGACCCAGAGACCCAGAGGCCCTGAGACCCTGAGACACAGAGACACTGAGACATTGAGACTCAGAGACCCAGAGACCCAGAGTCCCTGAGACCCTGAGACCCTGAGACACTGAGACATTGAGACTCAGAGACCCAGAGGCCCTGTGACCCTGGGACCCTGAGACACTGAGACATTGAGACTCAGAGACCCAGAGGACCTGAGACACTGAGAAACTGAGACACTGAGACACAGAGGCCCTGAGACCCTTAGACACTGAGACATTGAGACTCAGAGACCCAGAGACCCAGAGGCCCTGAGACCCTGAGACACTGAGACACAGAGACATTGAGACCCAGAGACGCAGAGGCCCTGAGACCCTGATACACTGAGACCCTGAGACCCACAGGTCCTGAGACTCTGGGACCCTGAGACACTGAGACACTGAGACTCAGAAACACAGAGACCCAGAGGCCCTGAGTACCTGAGACCCTGAGACACTGCGAACCAGTGATCCAGAGACCCTGAGACACTGAGACACAGAGACGCGTAGACCCAGAGGCTCTGAGACCCTAAGACACTGTGATCCAGAGACCCAGAGCCCTGAGACACTGAGACACAGAAACCCAGAGGCCCTGAGACACTGAGACACTGAGACACTGAGACTCAGAGACCAAGAGACCCTGAGGCCCTGAGACACTGAGACCCAGACACGCTGAGACACTGAGACACTGAGACATTGAGACTCAGAGACACAGAGACCCAGAGGTCCTGAGACCCTGGGACCCTGAGACACTGTGACATTGAGACCCAAAGACGCAGAGGCCCTGAGACCTTGATACACTGAGACCATGAGACCCAGAGGTCCTGAGACTCTGGGACCCTGAGACACTGAGACACTGAGACTCAGAAACACAGAGACCCAGAGGCCCTGAGACAATGAGACACAAGACCCTGAGGCCCTGAGACCCTGGGACACTGCGAACCAGAGACCCAGAGGCCCTGAGACAATGAGACACAGAAAACCAGAGGCCCTGAGACACTGAGACACTGAGACTCAGAGACCCAGAGGTCGTGAGACCCTGAGACACTGAGATACTGAGACATTGAGACTCAGAGACCTAGAGAACCCGAGACACTGAGACACTGAGACCCAGAGACGCGTAGACCCAGAGGCTCTGAGACCCTGAGACACTGAGACATTGAGACCCAGAGACCCAGAGGCCCTGAGACCATGAGACACTGAGACACTGAGACATTGAGACACTGAGACCCAGAGGCCCCGAGACCCTGAGACACAGAGTCCCAGAGGCCCTGAGACACTGAGACATTGAGACTCAGAGACCCAGAGGCACTGAGACACTGAGACCCTGAGACACTGAGACATTGAGACTCAGAGACCCAGAGACCCAGAGGACCTGAGACACTGAAACACTGAGACACAGAGACCCAGAGGCCCTGAGACTCTGAGAACCTGAGACACAGAGACCCAGAGGCCCTGAGATACTGAGATACTGAGATACTGAGACCCAGAGACACTGAGACCCAGAGGCCCTGAGATACTGAGACACTGAGATACTGAGACCCAGAGACCCTGAGACCCTGCGACACTGAGACCCAGAGGCCCTGAGATACTGAGATACTGAGACCCAGAGACCCTGAGACACTGAGACGCTGAGTCCCTGAGACCCTGAGACCCTGAGAAACAGAGACCCAGAGGCCCTGAGACACTGAGACACTGAGACATTGAGACTCAGAGACCCAGAGACCCAGAGGCCCTGAGACCCTGAGACACTGAGACACTGAGACACTGAGACCCAGAGGCCTTGAGACCCTGAGACACAGAGACCCAGAGGCCCTGAGACCCTGAGACACTGAGACACTGAGACACAGAGGCCCTGAGACACTGAGACACTGAGACATTGAGACTCAGAGACCCAGAGACCCAGAGACCCAGAGACGCAGAGGCCCAGAGACCCTGAGACACACAGACCCAGATGCCCTTAGTCCCTGAGACACTGAGACCCTGAGTGCCAGAGGCCCTGATACCCTGAGACCCTGAGACCCAGAGGCCATGAGACCCTGAGACCCTGTGATACTGAGACCCTGAGACCCAGAGGCCCTGAGACCCTGAGACACAGAGAGCCAGATGCCCTGAGACCCTGAGACACTGAGACACAGAGACCCAGAGGCCCTGAGACCCTGCGACACTGAGACACTGAGACATTGAGACTCAGAAACCCAGAGACTCAGAGGACATGAGACAGAGAGACCCAGAGGCCCTGCGACACTGAGACACTAAGACACAGAGACCCAGATGCCCTGAGACACAAAGACCCAGAGGCCCTGGGACCCTGAGATACTGAGACTTTGAGACCCAGAGACCCAGAGACCCAGAGGACATGAGACATTGAGACACAGAGACCCTGAGACACTGAGACGCTGAGACACTGAGACATTGAGACTCAGAGACACAGAGACCCAGAGACCCAGAGGACATGAGACACTGAGACAATGTAACACTGAGTCATTGAGACTCAGAGACCCAGAGGACCTAAGACACTGAGACACTGAGACCCTGAGACCCAGAGGCCCTGAGACCCTGAGACCCTGAGACAGGGAGACCCAGAGGCCCTGAGACCCTGAGACCCTGAGGCACTGAGACACTGAGTCACTGAGACCCAGAGACGCTGAGATCCTGAGACATTGAGACCCTGAGACCCTGAGTCCCTGAGACCCAGAGGCCCTGAGACCCTGAGACATTGAGTCCCAGAGACCCAGAGGCCCTAAGAACCTGAGGCACTGAGACACTGAGACTCAGAGACCCAGAGACCCAGAGGTCCTGAGACCCTGAGACACTGAGACACAGAGACCCAGAGGCCCTGAGACACAGAGACCCAGAGGTCCTGAGACCCTGAGACACTGAGACTCAGACACCCAGAGACCCAGAGACCCAGAGGCCCTGAGACCCTGAGACCCAGACACCCTGAGACACTGAGACATTGAGACCCAGAGACCCTGAGACCCAGAGACATTGAGACTTAGAGTCCCAGAGATCCAGAGGACGTGAGACACTGAGACACTGTGACACAGAGGCCCTGAGACACTGAAGCATTTAGACTCAGGGACCCAGAGATCCAGAGGCCCTGAGACCCTGAGACACTGAGACACTGAGACACTGAGACCCAGAGACCCAGAGACGCATGAGGCCCTGAAACCCTGAGACACAGAGACACTGAGACTCAGAGACCCAGAGACCCTGAGACCTTGAGACCCAGAGACATTGAGACTCAGAGTCCCAGAGACCCAGAGGACCTGAGACACTGAGTCACTGAGACCCAGAGACCCTGAGACATTGAGACCCTGAGTCCCTGAGACCCAGAGGCCCTGAGACCCTGAGACATTGAGTCCCAGAGACCCAGAGGCCCTAAGAACCTCAGGCACTGAGACACTGAGACACAGAGACCCAGAGACCCTGAGACCGGGGGACACTAAGACACTGAGACACTGAGACTCAGACACCCATAGACCCAGAGGCCCTGAGACCCCGAGACCCAGACACCTTGAGACACTGAGGCATTGAGACCCAGAGACCCAGAGGCCCTGAGACCCTGAGACCCAGAGACATTGAGACTCAGAGACCCAGAGACCCAGAGGACGTGAGACACTGAGACACTAGGACACAGAGTCACTGAGACACTGAGACATTGAGACCCAGAGACGCATGAGGCCCTGAGACCCTGAGACACTGAGACACAGAGACCCAGAGACCCAGAGGTCCTGAGACCCTGAGACACCGAGACACAGAGATCCAGAGGCCCTGAGACCGTGAGACACTGAGACCCAGAGACCCTGAGACCCAGAGGCCCTGAGACCCTGTGACACTGAGACCGTGAGACCCAGAGGCCCTGAGACCCTGAGACACAGACACCCAGATGCCCTGAGACCCTGAGACTCTGAGACACTGAGACACAGAGACACAGAGGCCCTGAGACCCTGAGACTCTGAGACACTGAGACACAGAGACACAGAGACCCAGAGGCCCTGCGACACTGAGACATTGAGACTCAGAGACCCAGATGCCTTGAGACCCTGAGACCCTGAGACACAGTGACCCGGACGCCCTGAGGCCCTGAGACCCTGAGACACTGAGACCCTGAGGCCCAGAGGCCCTGAGACCCTTAGACACAAACACCCAGAGGCCCTGAGACCCTGAGTCACTGAGACACTGAGACTCAGAGATCTAGGGACCCAGAGGCACTGAGACCCTTAGACACTGAGGCACAGCGACACAGAGACACAGAGGCCCTGAGACCCTGAGACACTGAGACATTGAGACTCAGAGACCCCGAGACCCAGAGGCCCTGAGACCCTGAGACACTGAGACCCAAAGACCCAGAGGCCCTAAGACCCTGAGACACAGAGACCCTGACATCCTGAGAACTAGAGGCCCTGAGACCCGCAGACCCTGTGACACTGAGACCCATAGACCCAACGGCCCTGAGACCCTGAGACACAGTGACCCAGGGGCCCTGAGACCCAGAGACAGTGAGACACAGAGACCCAGAGGCCCTGAGACCCTGAGACCCTGAGACACAGAGACCCAGAGACCCTGAGGCCCAGAGGCCCAGAGGCCCTGAGACCGTGAGACACTGAGACATTGAGACCCAGAGGCCTTGAGCCCCTGAGACACTGAGAACCTGAGACACAGAGACCCAGAGGCCCTGTGACCCTGAGACACTGAGACCCAGAGACCCAGAGGCCCTGAGACACTGAGACACAGAGACCCAGAGACCGAGAGACCCTGAGACCCTGTGACACTGAGACGTTGAGACTCAGAAACCCAGAGACCCAGAGGACATGAGACAGAGAGACCCAGAGGCCCTGCGACACTGAGACACTGAGACATCGAGACTTAGAGACCCAGAGGCCCTGAGACCCTGAGACCCAGAGACATTGAGACTCAGGGACCCAGAGACCCAGAGGACGTGAGACACTGAGACACTGAGACACAGAGACCCAGAGGCCCTGAGACGCTGAGACACTGAGACACAGAGACCCAGAGGCCCTGAGACGCTGAGACACTGAGACACAGAGACCCAGAGGCCCTGAGCCCCTAAGACCCTGAGACACTGAGACACTGAGACTCAGAGACCCAGAGACCCAGAGGACCTGAGACACTGAGTCCCTCAGACCCAGAGGCCCTGAGACCCTGAGACACTGAGACACATTGTCCCTGAGACACAGAGACCCAGAGGCCCTGAGACCCTGAGACACTGAGACCCTGAGACCCTGAGACACTGAGACCCTGAGACACTGAGATTCAGAGACCCAGAGACCCAGAGGGCCTGAGTCCCTGAGACACTGAGACCCAAAGGCCCAGAGACCCTGAGGCACTGAGACTCTGAGACCCAGATGCCCTGAGACACAGAGACCCTGAGACACAGAGACACAGAGTCCCTGAGATACTGAGATACTGAGACCCTGAGACACTGAGACACTGAGATATTGAGACTCAGAGGCCTAGAGACCCGGAGACCCTGAGACCCTGAGACACTGAGACACAGAGACCCAGAGGTCCTGAGACCCTGAGACACTGAGATACTGAGACTCAGAGACCCAGAGGACCTGAGACACTGAGAAACTAAGACACTGAGACACAGAGGCACTGAGACTCTGAGGCACTGAGACCTTGAGTCCCAGAGGCCCTGAGACCCTGAGACACTGAGACACAGAGAACCAGAGGCCCTGAGAGCTTGACTACCTGAGATCCTGAGACAGTGAGACATTGAGTCCCAGAGACCCAGAGGCCCTGAGACCCTGAGACACTGAGACATTGAGACTCAGAGACCAAGAGACGCAGAGGCCCTGAAACCCTGAGACACTGAGACAATGGGACATTGAGACTCAGAGACCCAGAGACCCAGAGTCCCTGAGACCCAGAGACCCTGAGACACTGAGACATTGAGACTCAGAGACCCAGAGGCCCTGTGACCCTGGGACCCTGAGACGCTGAGACATTGAGACTCAGTGACCCAGAGGACCTGAGACACTGAGAAACTGAGACACTGAGACACAGAGGCCCTGAGACCCTGATAAATTGAGACCCTGAGACCCAGAGGTCCTGAGACTCAGGGACCCAGAGACACTGAGACACTGAGACATTGAGACTCAGAGACACAGAGACCCAGAGGCGCTGAGGCCCTGAGACACTGAGATATTGAGACCCAGAGACGCAGAAGCCCTGAGACCCTGATAAACTGAGACCCTGAGACCCAGAGGTCCTGAGACCCTGGGACCCAGAGACACTGAGACACTGAGACATTGAGACTCAGAGACCCAGAGGCCCTGAGACCCTGGGGCCCTGACACCCTGAGACACTGAGACATTGAGACTCAGAGACCCAGAGGCCCGGAGGACCTTAGACCCTGAGATACTGAGACACAGAGACCCAGAGGCGTTGAGACCCTGAGACACTGAGACTCAGAGACCCAGAGGCCCTGAGACCCTGAGACCCTAAGACACAGAGACCCAGAGGTCCTGAGACTCTGAGACCCTGAGACACTGAGACCCAGAAGCCCTGAGACCCTGAGGCACTGAGACCCTGAGACACAGAGGCCCTGAGACCCTGAGACCCTGAGACACAGAGACCTAGAGGCGCTGAGACTCTGAGAACCTGAGACACAGAGACCCAGTGACCCAGAGGCCCTGAGACCCTGAGACCCTGAGACACAGAGACCCAGAGGCCCTGAGATACTGAGATACTTAGGCCCAGAGACCCTGGGACCCTGAGACCCTGAGACACTGAGACCCAGAGGCCCTGAGATACTGAGATACTGAGACCCTGAGACCCTGAGACACTGAGACGCTGAGTCCCTGAGACCCTGAGACACTGAGACACAGAGACCCAGAGTTCCTGAGACCCTGAGACACTGAGACCCAGAGGCCCTGAGATACTGAGATACTCAGACCCAGAGACACTGAGACACTGAGACACTGAGACACAGAGAACCAGAGGCCTGGAGACCTTGAGAACCTGAGACACAGAGACACTGAGACATTGAGTCCCAGAGACCCAGAGGCCCTGAGACCCTGAGACACTGAGACATTGAGACCCAGAGACGCAGAGACCCTGAGACCCTGACACACTGAGACCCAGAGGTCCTGAGACCCTGGGACCCTGAGACACTGAGACACTGAGACATTGAGACTCAGAGACCCAGAGGCCCAGAGGCCCTGAGACACTGAGATATTGAGACTCAGAGACCCAGAGGCCCTGAGGACATTAGACCCTGAGATACTGAGACACAGAGACCCAGAGGCGCTGAGACCCTGAGACACTGAGACACTGAGACTCAGAGACCCAGAGCCCCAGAGGCCCTGAGACCCTGAGACACTGAGACACCGAGACCCAGAGGTCCTGAGACTCTGAGACCCTGAGACACTGAGACCCAGAGGCCCTGAGACCCTGAGGCACTGAGACCCTGACACCCAGAGGCCCTGAGACCCTGAGACCCTGAGACACAGAGACCTAGAGGCCCTGAGACTCTGAGAGCCTGAGACACAGAGACCCAATGACCCAGAGACACAAAGGCCCTTAGACCCTGAGACCCTGAGACACAGAGACCCAGAGGCCCTGAGATACTGAGATACTGAGACCCAGAGACCCTGGGACCCTGAGACACTGAGACGCTGAGTCCCTGAGACCCAGAGACCCTGAGACACTGAGACTCAGAGACCCAGAGACCAGGAGACCCTGAGACCCTGAGACACAGAGAACCAGAGGCCCTGAAACCTTGAGAACCTGAGACCCTGAGACACTGAGACATTGAGTACCAGTGACCCAGAGGCCCTGAGACCCTGAGACACTGAGACACTGAGACCCAGAGGCCCTGAGACCCTGAGACACAGAGACCCAGAGGCCCTGAGATACTGAGATACTGAGACCCAGAGACCCTGGGACCCTGAGACACTGAGACGGAGAGGCCCTGAGGTACTGAGACCCAGAGACCCTGAGACCCTGAGACACTGAGACGCTGAGTCCCTGAGACCCAGAGACCCTGAGACACTGAGACTCAGAGACCCAGAGGCCCTGAGACCCTGAGACACTGTGACCCAGAGGCCCTGAGATACTGAGACACTGAGACACAGAGAACCAGAGGCCCTGAGACCTTGAGAACCTGAGACACAGAGACACTGAGACATTGAGTCCCAGAGACCCAGAGGCCCTGAGACCCTGAGACACTGAGACATTGAGACCCAGAGACGCAGAGACCCTGAGACCCTGATACACTGAGACCCAGAGGTCCTGAGACCCTGGGACCCTGAGACACTGAGACACTGAGACATTGAGACTCAGAGACCCAGAGGCCCAGAGGCCCTGAGACACTGAGACACTGAGGCACTGAGATATTGAGACTCAGAGACCCAGAGGCCCTGAGGACATTAGACCCTGAGATACTGAGACACAGAGACCCAGAGGCGCTGAGACCCTGAGACACTGAGACACCGAGACCCAGAGGTCCTGAGACTCTGAGACCCTGAGACACTGAGACCCAGAGGCCCTGAGACCCTGAGGCACTGAGACCCTGACACCCAGAGGCCCTGAGACCCTGAGACCCTGAGACACAGAGACCTAGAGGCCCTGAGACTCTGAGAGCCTGAGCCACAGAGACCCAATGACCCAGAGACACAAAGGCCCTTAGACCCTGAGACCCTGAGACACAGAGACCCAGAGGCCCTGAGATACTGAGATACTGAGACCCAGAGACCCTGGGACCCTGAGACACTGAGACGCTGAGTCCCTGAGACACTGAGACATTGAGTCCCAGTGATCCAGAGGCCCTGAGACCCTGAGACACTGAGACACTGAGACCCAGAGGCCCTGAGACCCTGAGACACTGAGACACTGAGACGCTGAGTCCCTGAGACCCAGAGACCCTGAGACACTGAGACTCAGAGACCCAGAGGTCCTGAGACCCTTAGACACTGTGACCCAGAGGCCCTGAGATACTGAGATACTCAGACCCAGAGACCCTGAGACACTGAGACACAGAGATCCAGAGGCCCTGAGACCTTGAGAACCTGAGACCCTGAGACACTGAGACGCTGAGTCCCAGAGACCCAGAGGCCCTGAGACCCTGATACACTGAGACACATTGTCCCTGAGACACAGAGACCCAGAGGCCCTGAGACCCTGAGACACTGAGACCCTGAGACCCTGAGACACTGAGACCCTGAGACACTGAGATTCAGAGACCCAGAGACCCAGAGGGCCTGAGTCCCTGAGACACTGAGACCCAAAGGCCCAGAGACCCTGAGGCACTGAGACTCTGAGACCCAGATGCCCTGAGACACAGAGACCCTGAGACACAGAGACACAGAGTCCCTGAGATACTGAGATACTGAGACCCTGAGACACTGAGACACTGAGATATTGAGACTCAGAGGCCTAGAGACCCGGAGACCCTGAGACCCTGAGACACTGAGACACAGAGACCCAGAGGTCCTGAGACCCTGAGACACTGAGATACTGAGACTCAGAGACCCAGAGGACCTGAGACACTGAGAAACTAAGACACTGAGACACAGAGGCACTGAGACTCTGAGGCACTGAGACCTTGAGTCCCAGAGGCCCTGAGACCCTGAGACACTGAGACACAGAGAACCAGAGGCCCTGAGAGCTTGACTACCTGAGATCCTGAGACAGTGAGACATTGAGTCCCAGAGACCCAGAGGCCCTGAGACCCTGAGACACTGAGACATTGAGACTCAGAGACCAAGAGACGCAGAGGCCCTGAAACCCTGAGACACTGAGACAATGGGACATTGAGACTCAGAGACCCAGAGACCCAGAGTCCCTGAGACCCAGAGACCCTGAGACACTGAGACATTGAGACTCAGAGACCCAGAGGCCCTGTGACCCTGGGACCCTGAGACGCTGAGACATTGAGACTCAGTGACCCAGAGGACCTGAGACACTGAGAAACTGAGACACTGAGACACAGAGGCCCTGAGACCCTGATAAATTGAGACCCTGAGACCCAGAGGTCCTGAGACTCAGGGACCCAGAGACACTGAGACACTGAGACATTGAGACTCAGAGACACAGAGACCCAGAGGCGCTGAGGCCCTGAGACACTGAGATATTGAGACCCAGAGACGCAGAAGCCCTGAGACCCTGATAAACTGAGACCCTGAGACCCAGAGGTCCTGAGACCCTGGGACCCAGAGACACTGAGACACTGAGACATTGAGACTCAGAGACCCAGAGGCCCTGAGACCCTGGGGCCCTGACACCCTGAGACACTGAGACATTGAGACTCAGAGACCCAGAGGCCCGGAGGACCTTAGACCCTGAGATACTGAGACACAGAGACCCAGAGGCGTTGAGACCCTGAGACACTGAGACTCAGAGACCCAGAGGCCCTGAGACCCTGAGACCCTAAGACACAGAGACCCAGAGGTCCTGAGACTCTGAGACCCTGAGACACTGAGACCCAGAAGCCCTGAGACCCTGAGGCACTGAGACCCTGAGACACAGAGGCCCTGAGACCCTGAGACCCTGAGACACAGAGACCTAGAGGCGCTGAGACTCTGAGAACCTGAGACACAGAGACCCAGTGACCCAGAGGCCCTGAGACCCTGAGACCCTGAGACACAGAGACCCAGAGGCCCTGAGATACTGAGATACTTAGGCCCAGAGACCCTGGGACCCTGAGACCCTGAGACACTGAGACCCAGAGGCCCTGAGATACTGAGATACTGAGACCCTGAGACCCTGAGACACTGAGACGCTGAGTCCCTGAGACCCTGAGACACTGAGACACAGAGACCCAGAGTTCCTGAGACCCTGAGACACTGAGACCCAGAGGCCCTGAGATACTGAGATACTCAGACCCAGAGACACTGAGACACTGAGACACTGAGACACAGAGAACCAGAGGCCTGGAGACCTTGAGAACCTGAGACACAGAGACACTGAGACATTGAGTCCCAGAGACCCAGAGGCCCTGAGACCCTGAGACACTGAGACATTGAGACCCAGAGACGCAGAGACCCTGAGACCCTGACACACTGAGACCCAGAGGTCCTGAGACCCTGGGACCCTGAGACACTGAGACACTGAGACATTGAGACTCAGAGACCCAGAGGCCCAGAGGCCCTGAGACACTGAGATATTGAGACTCAGAGACCCAGAGGCCCTGAGGACATTAGACCCTGAGATACTGAGACACAGAGACCCAGAGGCGCTGAGACCCTGAGACACTGAGACACTGAGACTCAGAGACCCAGAGCCCCAGAGGCCCTGAGACCCTGAGACACTGAGACACCGAGACCCAGAGGTCCTGAGACTCTGAGACCCTGAGACACTGAGACCCAGAGGCCCTGAGACCCTGAGGCACTGAGACCCTGACACCCAGAGGCCCTGAGACCCTGAGACCCTGAGACACAGAGACCTAGAGGCCCTGAGACTCTGAGAGCCTGAGACACAGAGACCCAATGACCCAGAGACACAAAGGCCCTTAGACCCTGAGACCCTGAGACACAGAGACCCAGAGGCCCTGAGATACTGAGATACTGAGACCCAGAGACCCTGGGACCCTGAGACACTGAGACGCTGAGTCCCTGAGACCCAGAGACCCTGAGACACTGAGACTCAGAGACCCAGAGACCAGGAGACCCTGAGACCCTGAGACACAGAGAACCAGAGGCCCTGAAACCTTGAGAACCTGAGACCCTGAGACACTGAGACATTGAGTACCAGTGACCCAGAGGCCCTGAGACCCTGAGACACTGAGACACTGAGACCCAGAGGCCCTGAGACCCTGAGACACAGAGACCCAGAGGCCCTGAGATACTGAGATACTGAGACCCAGAGACCCTGGGACCCTGAGACACTGAGACGGAGAGGCCCTGAGGTACTGAGACCCAGAGACCCTGAGACCCTGAGACACTGAGACGCTGAGTCCCTGAGACCCAGAGACCCTGAGACACTGAGACTCAGAGACCCAGAGGTCCTGAGACCCTGAGACACTGTGACCCAGAGGCCCTGAGATACTGAGACACTGAGACACAGAGAACCAGAGGCCCTGAGACCTTGAGAACCTGAGACACAGAGACACTGAGACATTGAGTCCCAGAGACCCAGAGGCCCTGAGACCCTGAGACACTGAGACATTGAGACCCAGAGACGCAGAGACCCTGAGACCCTGATACACTGAGACCCAGAGGTCCTGAGACCCTGGGACCCTGAGACACTGAGACACTGAGACATTGAGACTCAGAGACCCAGAGGCCCAGAGGCCCTGAGACACTGAGACACTGAGGCACTGAGATATTGAGACTCAGAGACCCAGAGGCCCTGAGGACATTAGACCCTGAGATACTGAGACACAGAGACCCAGAGGCGCTGAGACCCTGAGACACTGAGACACCGAGACCCAGAGGTCCTGAGACTCTGAGACCCTGAGACACTGAGACCCAGAGGCCCTGAGACCCTGAGGCACTGAGACCCTGACACCCAGAGGCCCTGAGACCCTGAGACCCTGAGACACAGAGACCTAGAGGCCCTGAGACTCTGAGAGCCTGAGCCACAGAGACCCAATGACCCAGAGACACAAAGGCCCTTAGACCCTGAGACCCTGAGACACAGAGACCCAGAGGCCCTGAGATACTGAGATACTGAGACCCAGAGACCCTGGGACCCTGAGACACTGAGACTCTGAGTCCCTGAGACACTGAGACATTGAGTCCCAGTGATCCAGAGGCCCTGAGACCCTGAGACACTGAGACACTGAGACCCAGAGGCCCTGAGACCCTGAGACACTGAGACACTGAGACGCTGAGTCCCTGAGACCCAGAGACCCTGAGACACTGAGACTCAGAGACCCAGAGGTCCTGAGACCCTTAGACACTGTGACCCAGAGGCCCTGAGATACTGAGATACTCAGACCCAGAGACCCTGAGACACTGAGACACAGAGATCCAGAGGCCCTGAGACCTTGAGAACCTGAGACCCTGAGACACTGAGACGCTGAGTCCCAGAGACCCAGAGGCCCTGAGACCCTGAGACACTGAGACACATTGTCCCTGAGACACAGAGACCCAGAGGCCCTGAGACCCTGAGACACTGAGACCCTGAGACCCTGAGACACTGAGACCCTGAGACACTGAGATTCAGAGACCCAGAGACCCAGAGGGCCTGAGTCCCTGAGACACTGAGACCCAAAGGCCCAGAGACCCTGAGGCACTGAGACTCTGAGACCCAGATGCCCTGAGACACAGAGACCCTGAGACACAGAGACACAGAGTCCCTGAGATACTGAGATACTGAGACCCTGAGACACTGAGACACTGAGATATTGAGACTCAGAGGCCTAGAGACCCGGAGACCCTGAGACCCTGAGACACTGAGACACAGAGACCCAGAGGTCCTGAGACCCTGAGACACTGAGATACTGAGACTCAGAGACCCAGAGGACCTGAGACACTGAGAAACTAAGACACTGAGACACAGAGGCACTGAGACTCTGAGGCACTGAGACCTTGAGTCCCAGAGGCCCTGAGACCCTGAGACACTGAGACACAGAGAACCAGAGGCCCTGAGAGCTTGACTACCTGAGATCCTGAGACAGTGAGACATTGAGTCCCAGAGACCCAGAGGCCCTGAGACCCTGAGACACTGAGACATTGAGACTCAGAGACCAAGAGACCCAGAGGCCCTGAAACCCTGAGACACTGAGACAATGGGACATTGAGACTCAGAGACCCAGAGACCCAGAGTCCCTGAGACCCAGAGACCCTGAGACACTGAGACATTGAGACTCAGAGACCCAGAGGCCCTGTGACCCTGGGACCCTGAGACGCTGAGACATTGAGACTCAGTGACCCAGAGGACCTGAGACACTGAGAAACTGAGACACTGAGACACAGAGGCCCTGAGACCCTGATAAATTGAGACCCTGAGACCCAGAGGTCCTGAGACTCAGGGACCCAGAGACACTGAGACACTGAGACATTGAGACTCAGAGACACAGAGACCCAGAGGCGCTGAGGCCCTGAGACACTGAGATATTGAGACCCAGAGACGCAGAAGCCCTGAGACCCTGATAAACTGAGACCCTGAGACCCAGAGGTCCTGAGACCCTGGGACCCAGAGACACTGAGACACTGAGACATTGAGACTCAGAGACCCAGAGGCCCTGAGACCCTGGGGCCCTGACACCCTGAGACACTGAGACATTGAGACTCAGAGACCCAGAGGCCCGGAGGACCTTAGACCCTGAGATACTGAGACACAGAGACCCAGAGGCGCTGAGACCCTGAGACACTGAGACTCAGAGACCCAGAGGCCCTGAGACCCTGAGACCCTAAGACACAGAGACCCAGAGGTCCTGAGACTCTGAGACCCTGAGACAATGAGACCCAGAAGCCCTGAGACCCTGAGGCACTGAGACCCTGAGACACAGAGGCCCTGAGACCCTGAGACCCTGAGACACAGAGACCTAGAGGCGCTGAGACTCTGAGAACCTGAGACACAGAGACCCAGTGACCCAGAGGCCCTGAGACCCTGAGACCCTGAGACACAGAGACCCAGAGGCCCTGAGATACTGAGATACTTAGGCCCAGAGACCCTGGGACCCTGAGACTCTGAGACACTGAGACCCAGAGGCCCTGAGATACTGAGATACTGAGACCCTGAGACCCTGAGACACTGAGACGCTGAGTCCCTGAGACCCTGAGACCCTGAGACACTGAGACACAGAGACCCAGAGTTCCTGAGACCCTGAGACACTGAGACCCAGAGGCCCTGAGATACTGAGATACTCAGACCCAGAGACACTGAGACACTGAGACACTGAGACACAGAGAACCAGAGGCCTGGAGACCTTGAGAACCTGAGACACAGAGACACTGAGACATTGAGTCCCAGAGACCCAGAGGCCCTGAGACCCTGAGACACTGAGACATTGAGACCCAGAGACGCAGAGACCCTGAGACCCTGATACACTGAGACCCAGAGGTCCTGAGACCCTGGGACCCTGAGACACTGAGACACTGAGACATTGAGACTCAGAGACCCAGAGGCCCAGAGGCCCTGAGACACTGAGACACTGAGGCACTGAGATATTGAGACTCAGAGACCCAGAGGCCCTGAGGACATTAGACCCTGAGATACTGAGACACAGAGACCCAGAGGCGCTGAGACCCTGAGACACTGAGACACTGAGACTCAGAGACCCAGAGCCCCAGAGGCCCTGAGACCCTGAGACACTGAGACACCGAGACCCAGAGGTCCTGAGACTCTGAGACCCTGAGACACTGAGACCCAGAGGCCCTGAGACCCTGAGGCACTGAGACCCTGACACCCAGAGGCCCTGAGACCCTGAGACCCTGAGACACAGAGACCTAGAGGCCCTGAGACTCTGAGAGCCTGAGACACAGAGACCCAATGACCCAGAGACACAAAGGCCCTTAGACCCTGAGACCCTGAGACACAGAGACCCAGAGGCCCTGAGATACTGAGATACTGAGACCCAGAGACCCTGGGACCCTGAGACACTGAGACGCTGAGTCCCTGAGACCCAGAGACCCTGAGACACTGAGACTCAGAGACCCAGAGACCAGGAGACCCTGAGACCCTGAGACACAGAGAACCAGAGGCCCTGAAACCTTGAGAACCTGAGGCCCTGAGACACAGAGACATTGAGTCCCAGTGACCCAGAGGCCCTGAGACCCTGAGACACTGAGACACTGAGACCCAGAGGCCCTGAGACCCTGAGACACAGAGACCCAGAGGCCCTGAGATACTGAGATACTGAGACCCAGAGACCCTGGGACCCTGAGACACTGAGACGCAGAGGCCCTGAGGTACTGAGACCCAGAGACCCTGAGACCCTGAGACACTGAGACGCTGAGTCCCTGAGACCCAGAGACCCTGAGACACTGAGACTCAGAGACCCAGAGGTCCTGAGACCCTGAGACACTGTGACCCAGAGGCCCTGAGATACTGAGATACTCAGACCCAGAGACCCTGAGACACTGAGACACAGAGATCCAGAGGCCCTGAGACCTTGAGAACCTGAGACCCTGAGACACTGAGACGCTGAGTCCCAGAGACCCAGAGGCCCTGAGACCCTGAGACACTGAGACACATTGTCCCTGAGACACAGAGACCCAGAGGCCCTGAGACCCTGAGACACTGAGACCCTGAGACCCTGAGACACTGAGATTCAGAGACCCAGAGACCCAGAGGGCCTGAGTCCCTGAGACACTGAGACCCAAAGGCCCAGAGACCCTGAGGCACTGAGACTCTGAGACCCAGATGCCCTGAGACACTGAGACCCTGAGACACAGAGACACAGAGTCCCTGAGATACTGAGATACTGAGACCCTGAGACCCTGAGACACTGAGACACTGAGACATTGAGACTCAGAGGCCTAGAGACCCGGAGACCCTGAGATCCTGAGACACTGAGACACAGAGACCCAGAGGTCCTGAGACCCTGAGACACTGAGATACTGAGACTCAGAGACCCAGAGGACCTGAGACACTGAGAAACTAAGACACTGAGACACAGAGGCACTGAGACTCTGAGGCACTGAGACCTTGAGTCCCAGAGGCCCTGAGACCCTGAGACACTGAGACACAGAGAACCAGAGGCCCTGAGAGCTTGACTACCTGAGATCCTGAGACAGTGAGACATTGAGTCCCAGAGACCCAGAGGCCCTGAGACCCTGAGACACTGAGACATTGAGACTCAGAGACCAAGAGACCCAGAGGCCCTGAAACCCTGAGACACTGAGACAATGGGACATTGAGACTCAGAGACCCAGAGACCCAGAGGCCCTGAGACCCTGAGACACAGAGACACTGAGACATTGAGACTCAGAGACCCAGAGACCCAGAGTCCCTGAGACCCTGAGACCCTGAGACACTGAGACATTGAGACTCAGAGACCCAGAGGCCCTGTGACCCTGGGACCCTGAGACACTGAGACATTGAGACTCAGAGACCCAGAGGACCTGAGACACTGAGAAACTGAGACACTGAGACACAGAGGCCCTGAGACCCTTAGACACTGAGACATTGAGACTCAGAGACCCAGAGACCCAGAGGCCCTGAGACCCTGAGACACTGAGACACAGAGACATTGAGACCCAGAGACGCAGAGGCCCTGAGACCCTGATACACTGAGACCCTGAGACCCACAGGTCCTGAGACTCTGGGACCCTGAGACACTGAGACACTGAGACTCAGAAACACAGAGACCCAGAGGCCCTGAGTACCTGAGACCCTGAGACACTGCGAACCAGTGATCCAGAGACCCTGAGACACTGAGACACAGAGACGCGTAGACCCAGAGGCTCTGAGACCCTAAGACACTGTGATCCAGAGACCCAGAGCCCTGAGACACTGAGACACAGAAACCCAGAGGCCCTGAGACACTGAGACACTGAGACTCAGAGACCAAGAGACCCTGAGGCCCTGAGACACTGAGACCCAGACACGCTGAGACACTGAGACACTGAGACATTGAGACTCAGAGACACAGAGACCCAGAGGTCCTGAGACCCTGGGACCCTGAGACACTGTGACATTGAGACCCAAAGACGCAGAGGCCCTGAGACCTTGATACACTGAGACCATGAGACCCAGAGGTCCTGAGACTCTGGGACCCTGAGACACTGAGACACTGAGACTCAGAAACACAGAGACCCAGAGGCCCTGAGACAATGAGACACAAGACCCTGAGGCCCTGAGACCCTGGGACACTGCGAACCAGAGACCCAGAGGCCCTGAGACAATGAGACACAGAAAACCAGAGGCCCTGAGACACTGAGACACTGAGACTCAGAGACCCAGAGGTCGTGAGACCCTGAGACACTGAGATACTGAGACATTGAGACTCAGAGACCTAGAGAGCCCGAGACACTGAGACACTGAGACCCAGAGACGCGTAGACCCAGAGGCTCTGAGACCCTGAGACACTGAGACATTGAGACCCAGAGACCCAGAGGCCCTGAGACCATGAGACACTGAGACACTGAGACATTGAGACACTGAGACCCAGAGGCCCCGAGACCCTGAGACACAGAGTCCCAGAGGCCCTGAGACACTGAGACATTGAGACTCAGAGACCCAGAGGCACTGAGACACTGAGACCCTGAGACACTGAGACATTGAGACTCAGAGACCCAGAGACCCAGAGGACCTGAGACACTGAAACACTGAGACACAGAGACCCAGAGGCCCTGAGACTCTGAGAACCTGAGACACAGAGACCCAGAGGCCCTGAGATACTGAGATACTGAGATACTGAGACCCAGAGACACTGAGACCCAGAGGCCCTGAGATACTGAGACACTGAGATACTGAGACCCAGAGACCCTGAGACCCTGCGACACTGAGACCCAGAGGCCCTGAGATACTGAGATACTGAGACCCAGAGACCCTGAGACACTGAGACGCTGAGTCCCTGAGACCCTGAGACCCTGAGAAACAGAGACCCAGAGGCCCTGAGACACTGAGACACTGAGACATTGAGACTCAGAGACCCAGAGACCCAGAGGCCCTGAGACCCTGAGACACTGAGACACTGAGACACTGAGACACTGAGACCCAGAGGCCCTGAGACCCTGAGACACAGAGACCCAGAGGCCCTGAGACCCTGAGACACTGAGACACTGAGACACAGAGGCCCTGAGACACTGAGACACTGAGACATTGAGACTCAGAGACCCAGAGACCCAGAGACCCAGAGACGCAGAGGCCCAGAGACCCTGAGACACACAGACCCAGATGCCCTTAGTCCCTGAGACACTGAGACCCTGAGTGCCAGAGGCCCTGATACCCTGAGACCCTGAGACCCAGAGGCCATGAGACCCTGAGACCCTGTGATACTGAGACCCTGAGACCCAGAGGCCCTGAGACCCTGAGACACAGAGAGCCAGATGCCCTGAGACCCTGAGACACTGAGACACAGAGACCCAGAGGCCCTGAGACCCTGCGACACTGAGACACTGAGACATTGAGACTCAGAAACCCAGAGACTCAGAGGACATGAGACAGAGAGACCCAGAGGCCCTGCGACACTGAGACACTAAGACACAGAGACCCAGATGCCCTGAGACACAAAGACCCAGAGGCCCTGGGACCCTGAGATACTGAGACTTTGAGACCCAGAGACCCAGAGACCCAGAGGACATGAGACATTGAGACACAGAGACCCTGAGACACTGAGACGCTGAGACACTGAGACATTGAGACTCAGAGACACAGAGACCCAGAGACCCAGAGGACATGAGACACTGAGACAATGTAACACTGAGTCATTGAGACTCAGAGACCCAGAGGACCTAAGACACTGAGACACTGAGACCCTGAGACCCAGAGGCCCTGAGACCCTGAGACCCTGAGACAGGGAGACCCAGAGGCCCTGAGACCCTGAGACCCTGAGGCACTGAGACACTGAGTCACTGAGACCCAGAGACGCTGAGATCCTGAGACATTGAGACCCTGAGACCCTGAGTCCCTGAGACCCAGAGGCCCTGAGACCCTGAGACATTGAGTCCCAGAGACCCAGAGGCCCTAAGAACCTGAGGCACTGAGACACTGAGACTCAGAGACCCAGAGACCCAGAGGTCCTGAGACCCTGAGACACTGAGACACAGAGACCCAGAGGCCCTGAGACACAGAGACCCAGAGGTCCTGAGACCCTGAGACACTGAGACTCAGACACCCAGAGACCCAGAGACCCAGAGGCCCTGAGACCCTGAGACCCAGACACCCTGAGACACTGAGACATTGAGACCCAGAGACCCTGAGACCCAGAGACATTGAGACTTAGAGTCCCAGAGATCCAGAGGACGTGAGACACTGAGACACTGTGACACAGAGGCCCTGAGACACTGAAGCATTTAGACTCAGGGACCCAGAGATCCAGAGGCCCTGAGACCCTGAGACACTGAGACACTGAGACACTGAGACCCAGAGACCCAGAGACGCATGAGGCCCTGAAACCCTGAGACACAGAGACACTGAGACTCAGAGACCCAGAGACCCTGAGACCTTGAGACCCAGAGACATTGAGACTCAGAGTCCCAGAGACCCAGAGGACCTGAGACACTGAGTCACTGAGACCCAGAGACCCTGAGACATTGAGACCCTGAGTCCCTGAGACCCAGAGGCCCTGAGACCCTGAGACATTGAGTCCCAGAGACCCAGAGGCCCTAAGAACCTCAGGCACTGAGACACTGAGACACAGAGACCCAGAGACCCTGAGACCGGGGGACACTAAGACACTGAGACACTGAGACTCAGACACCCATAGACCCAGAGGCCCTGAGACCCCGAGACCCAGACACCTTGAGACACTGAGGCATTGAGACCCAGAGACCCAGAGGCCCTGAGACCCTGAGACCCAGAGACATTGAGACTCAGAGACCCAGAGACCCAAAGGACGTGAGACACTGAGACACTAGGACACAGAGTCACTGAGACACTGAGACATTGAGACCCAGAGACGCATGAGGCCCTGAGACCCTGAGACACTGAGACACAGAGACCCAGAGACCCAGAGGTCCTGAGACCCTGAGACACCGAGACACAGAGATCCAGAGGCCCTGAGACCGTGAGACACTGAGACCCAGAGACCCTGAGACCCAGAGGCCCTGAGACCCTGTGACACTGAGACCGTGAGACCCAGAGGCCCTGAGACCCTGAGACACAGACACCCAGATGCCCTGAGACCCTGAGACTCTGAGACACTGAGACACAGAGACACAGAGGCCCTGAGACCCTGAGACTCTGAGACACTGAGACACAGAGACACAGAGACCCAGAGGCCCTGCGACACTGAGACATTGAGACTCAGAGACCCAGATGCCTTGAGACCCTGAGACCCTGAGACACAGTGACCCGGACGCCCTGAGGCCCTGAGACCCTGAGACACTGAGACCCTGAGGCCCAGAGGCCCTGAGACCCTTAGACACAAACACCCAGAGGCCCTGAGACCCTGAGTCACTGAGACACTGAGACTCAGAGATCTAGGGACCCAGAGGCACTGAGACCCTTAGACACTGAGGCACAGCGACACAGAGACACAGAGGCCCTGAGACCCTGAGACACTGAGACATTGAGACTCAGAGACCCCGAGACCCAGAGGCCCTGAGACCCTGAGACACTGAGACCCAAAGACCCAGAGGCCCTAAGACCCTGAGACACAGAGACCCTGACATCCTGAGAACTAGAGGCCCTGAGACCCGCAGACCCTGTGACACTGAGACCCATAGACCCAACGGCCCTGAGACCCTGAGACACAGTGACCCAGGGGCCCTGAGACCCAGAGACAGTGAGACACAGAGACCCAGAGGCCCTGAGACCCTGAGACCCTGAGACACAGAGACCCAGAGACCCTGAGGCCCAGAGGCCCAGAGGCCCTGAGACCGTGAGACACTGAGACATTGAGACCCAGAGGCCTTGAGCCCCTGAGACACTGAGAACCTGAGACACAGAGACCCAGAGGCCCTGTGACCCTGAGACACTGAGACCCAGAGACCCAGAGGCCCTGAGACACTGAGACACAGAGACCCAGAGACCGAGAGACCCTGAGACCCTGTGACACTGAGACGTTGAGACTCAGAAACCCAGAGACCCAGAGGACATGAGACAGAGAGACCCAGAGGCCCTGCGACACTGAGACACTGAGACATCGAGACTTAGAGACCCAGAGGCCCTGAGACCCTGAGACCCAGAGACATTGAGACTCAGGGACCCAGAGACCCAGAGGACGTGAGACACTGAGACACTGAGACACAGAGACCCAGAGGCCCTGAGACGCTGAGACACTGAGACACAGAGACCCAGAGGCCCTGAGACGCTGAGACACTGAGACACAGAGACCCAGAGGCCCTGAGCCCCTAAGACCCTGAGACACTGAGACACTGAGACTCAGAGACCCAGAGACCCAGAGGACCTGAGACACTGAGTCCCTCAGACCCAGAGGCCCTGAGACCCTGAGACATTGAGTCTCAGAGACCCAGAGGCCCTAAGAACCTGAGGCACTGAGACACTGAGACTCAGAGACCCAGAGACCCAGAGGTCCTGATATCCTGAGACACAGAGACCCAGAGACCCTGAGACATAGAGACCCAGAGGCCCTGAGACCTGGAGACCCAGACACCCTGAGACACTGAGACATTGAGACCCAGAGACCCAGAGACCCAGAGACCCAGAGGCCCTGAGACCCTGAGACCCTGAGACCCAGAGACATTGAGACTCACAGACCCAGAGACCCAGAGGACGTGAGACACTGAGACCCAGAGACCCAGAGGCCCTGAGACACTGAGACACAGAGACCCAGAGACTGAGAGACCCTGAGACACTGAGACCCTGTGACACTGAGACCCTGAGACCCAGATACCCTGAGACCCTAGGGCTCTGAGACACTGAGACGTTGAGACTCAGAAAACAAGACGCCCAGAGGACATGAGACAGAGAGACCCAGAGGACGTGAGACACTGAGACACTGAGACACAGAGGCACTGAGACCCTGAGACACCGAGACCCAGAGGCCCTGAGACCCTAAGACCCTGAGACACTGAGACATTGAGACTCAGAGACCCAGAGACCCATAGGACCTGAGAGCCTGAGACACTGAGACACAGAGACCCTGAGACACAGAGACACCGAGACATTGAGACTCAGACACCCAGAGACCCAGAGGCTCTGAGACCCTGAGACCCAGACACCCTGAGACACTGAGACATTGAGACCCAGAGGCCCTGAGACCCTGAGACCCTGAGACACTGAGACACTGAGTCACTGAGACACTGAGACATTGAGACCCAGAGACGCATGAGGCCCTGAGACACTGAGACACAGAGACCCAGATGCCCTGAGACCCTGGGACTCTGAGACACTGAGACACAGAGACACAGAGGCCCTGAGTCCCTGAGACTCTGAGACACTGAGACGTTGAGACTGAGAAACCCAGAGACCCAGAGGACATGAGACAGAGAGACCCAGAGGTCCTGCGACACTGAGACACTGAGACATTGAGACTCAGAGACCCAGAGGCCCTGAGAGCCTGAGACCCTGAGACACTGAGACCCTGAGACCCAGAGGCCCTGAGACCCTGAGACACAGAGAGCCAGATGCCCTGAGGCGCTGAGACTCTGAGACACTGAGACACAGAGACCCAGAGGCCCTGAGACCCTGAGACTCTGAGACCCTGAGACCCAGAGGCCCTGAGACCCTGAGACACTGAGACACAGAGACCCAGAGGCCCTGAGACCCTGAGACACTGAGACCCTGAGACCCAGAGGCCCTGAGACCCTGAGACACTGAGACACAGAGACCCTGAGACCCTAAGACCCTGAGACACTGAGACACTGAGACTCAGAGACACAGAGACCCAGAGGACCTGAGCCTCTGAGTCACTGAGACCCTGAGACCCAGAGACCCTGAGACCCTGAGAAATTGAAACCCTGAGACCCTGAGTCCCTGAGACCCAGAGGCCCTGAGACCCTGAGACATTGAGTCCCAGAGACCCAGAGGCCCTAAGAACCTGAGGCACTGAGACACTGAGACTCAGAGACCCAGAGACCCAGAGGTCCTGAGACCCTGAGACACTGAGACACAGAGACCCTGAGGCCCTGAGAGACAGATACCCAGAGGCCCTGAGACACTGAGACACCGAGACATTGAGACTCAGAGACCCAGGGACCAAGAGGCCCTGAGACCCTGAGACACTGAGACATTGAGACCCAGAGGCCCTGAGACCCTGAGACCCAGAGACATTGAGACTCAGAGACCCAGAGGACGTGAGACACTGAGACACAGAGGCCCTGAGACCCTGAGACACTGACACATTGAGACTCAGAGACCTAGAGATCCAGAGGTCCTAAGACCCTGAGACACTGAGACACTGAGTCACTGAGACACTGAGACATTGAGACCCAGAGACCCATGAAGCCCTGAGACCCTGAGACACTGAAACACTGTGACTCAGAGACCCAGAGACCCAGAGGTCCTGAGACCCAGAGACACTGAGACCCAGAGGCCCTGTGACCCTGAGACAATGAGAACCAGGGACCCAGAGGCCCTGAGACCCTGAGACACAGAGACCCAGAGACCGAGAGACCCTGAGACCCAGAGGCCCTGAGACCCTGTGACACTGAGACCATGACACCCAGAGGCCGTGAGACCCTGAGACGCAGAGATGCAGAGACCCTGAGACCCTGAGACTCTGAGACACTGAGACGTTGAGACTCAGAAACCCAGAGACCCAGAGGACATGAGACAGAGAGACCCAGAGGTCCTGCGACGCTGAGACACTGAGACATTGAGACTCAGAGACCCAGATGCCCTGAGGCGCTGAGATTCTGAGACACTGAGACACAGAGACCCAGAGGCCCTAAGACCCTGAGACTCTGAGACCCTGAGACCCAGAGGCCCTGAGACCCTGAGACACTGAGACACAGAGACCCAGAGGCCCTGAGACACTGAGACCCTGAGACCCAGAGGCCCTGAGACCCTGAGACAGTGAGACACAGAGACCCTGAGACCCTAAGACCCTGAGACACTGAGACACTGAGACTCAGAGACACAGAGACCCAGAGGACCTGAGACACTGAGTCACTGAGACCCTGAGACCAAGAGACCCTGAGACCCTGAGAAATTGAAACCCTGAGACCCTGAGTCCCTGAGACCCAGAGGCCCTGAGACCCTGAGTCATTGAGTCCCAGAGACCCAGAGGCCCTAAGAACCTGAGGCACTGAGACTCAGAGAACCAGAGACCCAGAGGTCCTGAGTCCCTGAGACACTGAGACACAGAGACCCTGAGGCCCTGAGAGACAGAGACCCAGAGGCCATGAGACACTGAGACACCGAGACATTGAGACTCAGAGACCCAGGGACCAAGAGGCCCTGAGACCCTGAGACACTGAGTCTCAGGGTCTCTGGGTCTCTGGGTCTCAGTGTCTCAGTGTCTCAGGGTCGCATGGCCTCTGGGTCTCTGGGTCTCTGAGTCTCAGTGTCTCAGGGCCTCAGGGTCTCAGGGTCTCTGGGTCTCTGTGTCTCAGGGTCACAGGGCCGCTGGGTCTCAGGGTCTCAGTGTCTCAGGGTCTCTGGACCTCAGGGCCTCTAGGTCTCAGGGTCACAAGGCCTCTGGGTCTCAGTGCCTCAGGGTCTCAGGGCCTCTGGGTCTCTGGGTCTCTGTGTCTCTGTGTCTCAGTGTCCCAGAGTCTCAGGGCCTCTGGGTCTCTGTGTTTCAGGGCCTCTGGGTCTCTGTGTCTCAGTGTCTCAGGGTCTCAGGGCCTCTGCGTCTCAGGCACTCAGGGTCTCAGGGTCTCAGTGTCTCCGTGTCTCAGTGTCTCAGGGTCTCAAGGCCTCTGGGTCTCAATGTCTCAGTGTGTCATGGTCTCAGGGACTCAGGGTCTCAGTGTCTCAGGGTCTCAGGGTCTTTGGGTCTCAGTGTCTCAGTGACTCAGGGGCTCAGGGCCTCTTGGTCTCTGGGTCTCTGAGTCTCAATGTCTCAGTTTCTATGGGTCTCAGGAACTCTGGGCTTCTGGGTCTCTGGGTCTCTGAGTCGCAATGTCTCAGTGTCTCAGGGTCTCAGGGCCTCTGGGTCTCTCTGTCTCATGTCCTCTGGGTCTCTGGGTTTCTGAGTCTCAACGTCTCAGTGTCTCAGAGTCTCAGGGTCTCAGGGCCTCTGGGTCTCTGTGTCTCAGGATCTCAGGGCCTCTCGGTCCCTGGGACTCACTGTCTCAGGGTCTCCGGGCCTCTGGGTCTGAGGGACTAAGGGTCTCAATGTCTCAGGGTCTCAGGGACTCTGGGTCTCAGTGACTAAGTGTCTCAGGTCCTCTGGGTCTCTGGGCCTCAGGACCTCTGGGTCTCAGGGTCTCAGAGTCTCAGGGTCTCAGGGCCTGTGGGTGTCAGGGTCTCAGGGTCTCAGTGTCACAGGGTCTCAGGGACTCAGGGCCTGTGGGTCTCAGGGTCTCAGGGTCTCTGGGTCTCTGTGTCTCACGGTCTCATGGCCTCTGGGTCTCTGTGTCTCAGGTTCTCAGGGTCTCAGGGTGTCAGGGCCTCTGGATCTCTGTGTCTCAGTGTCTCAGAGTCTCAGGACCTCTGGGTCTCTGGGTCTCTGTGTCTCATGGTCTCAGGGCCTCTGGGTCTCTGGGTCTCAATGTCTCAGTGTCTCAGGGTCTCAGAGCCTCTGGGTCTACGCGTCTCTGGGTCTCAGTGTCTCAGTGTCTCGGGTTCTCTAGGTCTCTGAGTCTCAATGTCTCAGTATCTCAGTGTCTCAGGGTCTCACGACCTCTGGGTCTCTGAGTCTCAGTGTCTCAGTGTCTCAGGGCCTCTGGTTTTCTGTGTCTCATTGTCTCAGGGCCTCTGGGTCTCTGGTTCGCAGTGTCCCAGGGTCTCAGGGCCTCAGGGTCTTGTGTCTCATTGTCTCAGGGCCTCTGGGTCTCTGTGTTTCTGAGTCTCAGTGTCTCAGTGTCTCAGGGTCCCAGAGTCTCAGGACCTCTGGGTCTCATGGTCTCAGTGTATCAAGGTCTCAGGGCCTCTGCGTCTCTGGGTCTCAATGTCACAGTGTCTCAGGGTCCCAGGGTCCCAGGACCTCTGGGTCTCTGTGTCTCTGAGTCTCAATGTCTCAGTGTCTCAGCGTGTCTGGGTCTCAGTGTCTCAGGGCCTCAGGGTCTCTGGGTCTCTGAGTCTCAGTGTCACAGGGTCTCAGAGCCTCTGGGTCTACACGTCTCAGTGTCTCAGCATCTCGGGTTCTCTGGGTCTCTGTGTCTCAGTGTCTCAGGGTCTCTGGATCACTGGTTCGCAGTGTCTCAGGGTCTCAGGTACTCAGGGCCTCTGGGTCTCTGTGTCTAATTGTCTCAGGGCCTCTGGGGCTCTGTGTTTCTGAGTCTCAGTGTCTCAGTGTCTCAGGGTCCCAGAGTCTCAGGACCTGTGGGTCTCAGGGTCTCAGTGTATCAGGGTCTCAGGGCCTCTGGGTCTCTGCGTCTCAATGTCTCAGTGTCTCAGGGTCCCAGGGTCACAGGGCCTCTGGGTCTCTGAGTCTCAATGTCTCAGTGTCTCAGGGTCTCTGGGTCTCAGGGACTCTGGGTCTCTGGGTCTCTGAGTCTCAATGTCTCAGTGTCTCTGTATCAGGGTCTCAGGGCCTCTGGGTCTCTGAGTCTCAATGTCTCATTGTCTCAGTGTCTCAGGGTTTCAGGGCCTCTGGGCCTCTTGGTCTCTGAGTCTCAATGTCTCAGTGTCTCAGGGTCTCAGGGCCTCTGGGTCTCTGGGACTCAATGTCTCACTGTCTCAGGATCTCAGGTACTCAAGCTCTCAGGGCCTCTGGTTCTCTGTGTCTCAGTGTCTCAGGGTCTCAGGGCCTCTGGGACTCTAGGTCTCAGTGCCTCTGTGTCTCAGTGTCTTAGTTTCTCAGTGTCTCAGGTCCTCTGGGTCTCTGAGTCTCAGTATCTCAGTGTCTCAGGGTCTCAGGACCTCTGGGTCTCTGTGTCTCAGTGTCTCAGGGTCTCAGGGTCTCCGGGTCTCTAGGCCTCTGAGTCTCAATGTCTCAGTGTCTCAGTGTCTCAGGGTCTCAGTATCTCAGTATCTCAGGGACTCTGTGTCTCTGTGTCTCAGGGTCTCTGTGCCTCAGGGCATCTGGGTCTCAGAGTCTCAGTGCCTCAGGGTCTCTGGGCCTTTGGGTCTCAGTGTCTCAGGGACTCAGGCCCTCTGGGCCTCTGGGTCTCTGAGTCTCAGTGTCTCAGGGTCTCAGTGTCTCAGGACCTCTGGGTCTCTGTGTCTCAGTGTCTCAGGGTCTCAGGGCCTCTGGGTCTCTGTGTCTCAGGGACAATGTGTCTCAGTGTCTCAGGGTCTCAGGGCCTCTGGGTCTCTGGGACTCAACGTCTCAGTGTCTCAGGGTCTCAGGTTCTCAAGGTCTCAGGGCCTCTGGATCTCTGTGTCTCAGTGTCTCAGGGTCTCTGGGTCTGAGTATCTCAGTATCTCAGGGCCTCTGGGTCTCAGTGTCTCAGGGTCTCAGGACCTCTGGGTCTCTGTGTCTCAGTGTCTTAGGGTCTCAGAGCCTCTGGATCTACGCGTCTCAGTGTCTCTGTGTCTCAGTGTCTCGGGTTCTCTGGGTCTCTGTGTTTCAGTGTCCCAGGGTCTCTGGATCACTGGTTCGCAGTGTCTCAGGGTCTCAGGTACTCAGAGCCTCTGGGTCTCTGTGTCTAATTGTCTCAGGGCCTCTGGGTCTCTGTGTTTCTGAGTCTCAATGTCTCAGTGTGTCAGTGTCTCAGGGTCTCAGGGCCCCTGTGTCTCAATGTCTCAGTGTCGCAGGGTCTCAGTGTCTCAGTGCCTCTGGGTCTCTGGGTCTCTGAGTCTCAATGTCTCAGTGTCTCAGGGTCTCAGGGCCTCTGGGTCTCAGTGGATCAGGGCCACTGGGTCTCAGTGTCTCAGTGTCTCAGGGTCTCAGCCTCTCAGGGTCTCAGGGCCTCTGAGTCTCAATATCTCAGTGTCTCAGTGTCTCAGCGTCTCAGGGTCTCAGGGCCTCTGAGTCTCAATATCTCAGTGTCTCAGTGTCTCAGGGTCTCAGGGTCTCAGGTCCTCTGGGTCTCTGGGCCTCAGGACCTCTGGGTCTCAGGGTCTCAGAGTCTCAGGGTCTCAGGGCCTGTGGGTGTCAGGGTCTCAGGGTCTCAGTGTCACAGGGTCTCAGGGACTCAGGGCCTGTGGGTCTCAGGGTCTCAGGGTCTCTGGGTCTCTGTGTCTCACGGTCTCATGGCCTCTGGGTCTCTGTGTCTCAGGTTCTCAGGGTCTCAGGGTGTCAGGGCCTCTGGATCTCTGTGTCTCAGTGTCTCAGAGTCTCAGGACCTCTGGGTCTCTGGGTCTCTGTGTCTCATGGTCTCAGGGCCTCTGGGTCTCTGGGTCTCAATGTCTCAGTGTCTCAGGGTCTCAGAGCCTCTGGGTCTACGCGTCTCTGGGTCTCAGTGTCTCAGTGTCTCGGGTTCTCTAGGTCTCTGAGTCTCAATGTCTCAGTATCTCAGTGTCTCAGGGTCTCACGACCTCTGGGTCTCTGAGTCTCAGTGTCTCAGTGTCTCAGGGCCTCTGGTTTTCTGTGTCTCATTGTCTCAGGGCCTCTGGGTCTCTGGTTCGCAGTGTCCCAGGGTCTCAGGGCCTCAGGGTCTTGTGTCTCATTGTCTCAGGGCCTCTGGGTCTCTGTGTTTCTGAGTCTCAGTGTCTCAGTGTCTCAGGGTCCCAGAGTCTCAGGACCTCTGGGTCTCATGGTCTCAGTGTATCAAGGTCTCAGGGCCTCTGCGTCTCTGGGTCTCAATGTCACAGTGTCTCAGGGTCCCAGGGTCCCAGGACCTCTGGGTCTCTGTGTCTCTGAGTCTCAATGTCTCAGTGTCTCAGCGTGTCTGGGTCTCAGTGTCTCAGGGCCTCAGGGTCTCTGGGTCTCTGAGTCTCAGTGTCACAGGGTCTCAGAGCCTCTGGGTCTACGCGTCTCAGTGTCTCAGCATCTCGGGTTCTCTGGGTCTCTGTGTCTCAGTGTCTCAGGGTCTCTGGATCACTGGTTCGCAGTGTCTCAGGGTCTCAGGTACTCAGGGCCTCTGGGTCTCTGTGTCTAATTGTCTCAGGGCCTCTGGGGCTCTGTGTTTCTGAGTCTCAGTGTCTCAGTGTCTCAGGGTCCCAGAGTCTCAGGACCTGTGGGTCTCAGGGTCTCAGTGTATCAGGGTCTCAGGGCCTCTGGGTCTCTGCGTCTCAATGTCTCAGTGTCTCAGGGTCCCAGGGTCACAGGGCCTCTGGGTCTCTGAGTCTCAATGTCTCAGTGTCTCAGGGTCTCTGGGTCTCAGGGACTCTGGGTCTCTGGGTCTCTGAGTCTCAATGTCTCAGTGTCTCTGTATCAGGGTCTCAGGGCCTCTGGGTCTCTGAGTCTCAATGTCTCATTGTCTCAGTGTCTCAGGGTTTCAGGGCCTCTGGGCCTCTTGGTCTCTGAGTCTCAATGTCTCAGTGTCTCAGGGTCTCAGGGCCTCTGGGTCTCTGGGACTCAATGTCTCACTGTCTCAGGATCTCAGGTACTCAAGCTCTCAGGGCCTCTGGTTCTCTGTGTCTCAGTGTCTCAGGGTCTCAGGGCCTCTGGGACTCTAGGTCTCAGTGCCTCTGTGTCTCAGTGTCTTAGTTTCTCAGTGTCTCAGGTCCTCTGGGTCTCTGAGTCTCAGTATCTCAGTGTCTCAGGGTCTCAGGACCTCTGGGTCTCTGTGTCTCAGTGTCTCAGGGTCTCAGGGTCTCCGGGTCTCTAGGCCTCTGAGTCTCAATGTCTCAGTGTCTCAGTGTCTCAGGGTCTCAGTATCTCAGTATCTCAGGGACTCTGTGTCTCTGTGTCTCAGGGTCTCTGTGCCTCAGGGCATCTGGGTCTCAGAGTCTCAGTGCCTCAGGGTCTCTGGGCCTTTGGGTCTCAGTGTCTCAGGGACTCAGGCCCTCTGGGCCTCTGGGTCTCTGAGTCTCAGTGTCTCAGGGTCTCAGTGTCTCAGGACCTCTGGGTCTCTGTGTCTCAGTGTCTCAGGGTCTCAGGGCCTCTGGGTCTCTGTGTCTCAGGGACAATGTGTCTCAGTGTCTCAGGGTCTCAGGGCCTCTGGGTCTCTGGGACTCAACGTCTCAGTGTCTCAGGGTCTCAGGTTCTCAAGGTCTCAGGGCCTCTGGATCTCTGTGTCTCAGTGTCTCAGGGTCTCTGGGTCTGAGTATCTCAGTATCTCAGGGCCTCTGGGTCTCAGTGTCTCAGGGTCTCAGGACCTCTGGGTCTCTGTGTCTCAGTGTCTTAGGGTCTCAGAGCCTCTGGATCTACGCGTCTCAGTGTCTCTGTGTCTCAGTGTCTCGGGTTCTCTGGGTCTCTGTGTTTCAGTGTCCCAGGGTCTCTGGATCACTGGTTCGCAGTGTCTCAGGGTCTCAGGTACTCAGAGCCTCTGGGTCTCTGTGTCTAATTGTCTCAGGGCCTCTGGGTCTCTGTGTTTCTGAGTCTCAATGTCTCAGTGTGTCAGTGTCTCAGGGTCTCAGGGCCCCTGTGTCTCAATGTCTCAGTGTCGCAGGGTCTCAGTGTCTCAGTGCCTCTGGGTCTCTGGGTCTCTGAGTCTCAATGTCTCAGTGTCTCAGGGTCTCAGGGCCTCTGGGTCTCAGTGGATCAGGGCCACTGGGTCTCAGTGTCTCAGTGTCTCAGGGTCTCAGCCTCTCAGGGTCTCAGGGCCTCTGAGTCTCAATATCTCAGTGTCTCAGTGTCTCAGCGTCTCAGGGTCTCAGGGCCTCTGAGTCTCAATATCTCAGTGTCTCAGTGTCTCAGGGTCTCAGGGTCTCAGGTCCTCTGGGTCTCTGGGCCTCAGGACCTCTGGGTCTCAGGGTCTCAGAGTCTCAGGGTCTCAGGGCCTGTGGGTGTCAGGGTCTCAGGGTCTCAGTGTCACAGGGTCTCAGGGACTCAGGGCCTGTGGGTCTCAGGGTCTCAGGGTCTCTGGGTCTCTGTGTCTCACGGTCTCATGGCCTCTGGGTCTCTGTGTCTCAGGTTCTCAGGGTCTCAGGGTGTCAGGGCCTCTGGATCTCTGTGTCTCAGTGTCTCAGAGTCTCAGGACCTCTGGGTCTCTGGGTCTCTGTGTCTCATGGTCTCAGGGCCTCTGGGTCTCTGGGTCTCAATGTCTCAGTGTCTCAGGGTCTCAGAGCCTCTGGGTCTACGCGTCTCTGGGTCTCAGTGTCTCAGTGTCTCGGGTTCTCTAGGTCTCTGAGTCTCAATGTCTCAGTATCTCAGTGTCTCAGGGTCTCACGACCTCTGGGTCTCTGAGTCTCAGTGTCTCAGTGTCTCAGGGCCTCTGGTTTTCTGTGTCTCATTGTCTCAGGGCCTCTGGGTCTCTGGTTCGCAGTGTCCCAGGGTCTCAGGGCCTCAGGGTCTTGTGTCTCATTGTCTCAGGGCCTCTGGGTCTCTGTGTTTCTGAGTCTCAGTGTCTCAGTGTCTCAGGGTCCCAGAGTCTCAGGACCTCTGGGTCTCATGGTCTCAGTGTATCAAGGTCTCAGGGCCTCTGCGTCTCTGGGTCTCAATGTCACAGTGTCTCAGGGTCCCAGGGTCCCAGGACCTCTGGGTCTCTGTGTCTCTGAGTCTCAATGTCTCAGTGTCTCAGCGTGTCTGGGTCTCAGTGTCTCAGGGCCTCAGGGTCTCTGGGTCTCTGAGTCTCAGTGTCACAGGGTCTCAGAGCCTCTGGGTCTACGCGTCTCAGTGTCTCAGCATCTCGGGTTCTCTGGGTCTCTGTGTCTCAGTGTCTCAGGGTCTCTGGATCACTGGTTCGCAGTGTCTCAGGGTCTCAGGTACTCAGGGCCTCTGGGTCTCTGTGTCTAATTGTCTCAGGGCCTCTGGGGCTCTGTGTTTCTGAGTCTCAGTGTCTCAGTGTCTCAGGGTCCCAGAGTCTCAGGACCTGTGGGTCTCAGGGTCTCAGTGTATCAGGGTCTCAGGGCCTCTGGGTCTCTGCGTCTCAATGTCTCAGTGTCTCAGGGTCCCAGGGTCACAGGGCCTCTGGGTCTCTGAGTCTCAATGTCTCAGTGTCTCAGGGTCTCTGGGTCTCAGGGACTCTGGGTCTCTGGGTCTCTGAGTCTCAATGTCTCAGTGTCTCTGTATCAGGGTCTCAGGGCCTCTGGGTCTCTGAGTCTCAATGTCTCATTGTCTCAGTGTCTCAGGGTTTCAGGGCCTCTGGGCCTCTTGGTCTCTGAGTCTCAATGTCTCAGTGTCTCAGGGTCTCAGGGCCTCTGGGTCTCTGGGACTCAATGTCTCACTGTCTCAGGATCTCAGGTACTCAAGCTCTCAGGGCCTCTGGTTCTCTGTGTCTCAGTGTCTCAGGGTCTCAGGGCCTCTGGGACTCTAGGTCTCAGTGCCTCTGTGTCTCAGTGTCTTAGTTTCTCAGTGTCTCAGGTCCTCTGGGTCTCTGAGTCTCAGTATCTCAGTGTCTCAGGGTCTCAGGACCTCTGGGTCTCTGTGTCTCAGTGTCTCAGGGTCTCAGGGTCTCCGGGTCTCTAGGCCTCTGAGTCTCAATGTCTCAGTGTCTCAGTGTCTCAGGGTCTCAGTATCTCAGTATCTCAGGGACTCTGTGTCTCTGTGTCTCAGGGTCTCTGTGCCTCAGGGCATCTGGGTCTCAGAGTCTCAGTGCCTCAGGGTCTCTGGGCCTTTGGGTCTCAGTGTCTCAGGGACTCAGGCCCTCTGGGTCTCTGGGTCTCTGAGTCTCAGTGTCTCAGGGTCTCAGGGTCTCAGTGTCTCAGGACCTCTGGGTCTCTGTGTCTCAGTGTCTCAGGGTCTCAGGGCCTCTGGGTCTCTGTGTCTCAGGGACAATGTGTCTCAGTGTCTCAGGGTCTCAGGGCCTCTGGGTCTCTGGGACTCAACGTCTCAGTGTCTCAGGGTCTCAGGTTCTCAAGGTCTCAGGGCCTCTGGATCTCTGTGTCTCAGTGTCTCAGGGTCTCTGGGTCTGAGTATCTCAGTATCTCAGGGCCTCTGGGTCTCAGTGTCTCAGGGTCTCAGGACCTCTGGGTCTCTGTGTCTCAGTGTCTTAGGGTGTCAGAGCCTCTGGATCTACGCGTCTCAGTGTCTCTGTGTCTCAGTGTCTCGGGTTCTCTGGGTCTCTGTGTTTCAGTGTCCCAGGGTCTCTGGATCACTGGTTCGCAGTGTCTCAGGGTCTCAGGTACTCAGAGCCTCTGGGTCTCTGTGTCTAATTGTCTCAGGGCCTCTGGGTCTCTGTGTTTCTGAGTTTCAATGTCTCAGTGTGTCAGTGTCTCAGGGTCTCAGGGCCCCTGTGTCTCAATGTCTCAGTGTCGCAGGGTCTCAGTGTCTCAGTGCCTCTGGGTCTCTGGGTCTCTGAGTCTCAATGTCTCAGTGTCTCAGGGTCTCAGGGCCTCTGGGTCTCAGTGGATCAGGGCCACTGGGTCTCAGTGTCTCAGTGTCTCAGGGTCTCAGCCTCTCAGGGTCTCAGGGCCTCTGAGTCTCAATATCTCAGTGTCTCAGTGTCTCAGCGTCTCAGGGTCTCAGGGCCTCTGAGTCTCAATATCTCAGTGTCTCAGTGTCTCAGGGTCTCAGGGTCTCAGGGCCTCTGGGTCTCAGAGTCTCAGTGTCAGAGGGTCTCAGGGCCTCTGGGTCTCTGTGTCTCAGTGACTCTGTGTCTCAAGGCCTCCGGGTCTCTGTGTCTCAATGTCTCAGTGTCTCAGTGTCTCAGTGTGTCATGGTCCCAGGGTCTCAGGGCCTCTGGGCCTCAGGATCTCTGAATCATAATATCTCAGTGTCTCAGTGTCCCAGGTTCTCAGGACCTCTGGGTCTCAGTGTGTCAGGGTCTCAGGGCCTCTGCGCCTCTGGGTCTCAATGTCTCAGTGTCTCAGTGTCTCAGGGTCTCAGGGCCTCTGTGTCTCAGGGTCTCAGCGCCTCTGGGTCTCTGTGTCTCTGAGTCTCAATGTCTCAGTGTCTCAGTGTCTCTGGGTCCCAGGGCCTCAGGACCTCTGGGTCTCAGGGTCTCAGTTTATCAGAGTCTCAGGGCCTCTGCGTCTCTGGGTCTCAATGTCTCAGTGTCTCAGGGTCTCAGGGCCTCTGGGTCTCTGTGCGTCAGTGTGTCAGGGACTCAGGCCCTCTGGGTCTCTGGGTCTCTGAGTCTCAATGCCTCAGTGTCTCAGGGTCTCAGGGCCACTGGGTCTCAGTGTCTCAGGGCCACTGGGTTTCAGTGTCTCAGTGTCTCAGCGTCTCAGGGCCTCTGGGTCTCTGGGACTCAATGTCTCAGTGTCTCAGGGTCACAGGGTCTCAAGGTCTCAGGGCCTCTGGTTCTCTGTGTCTCAGTGTCTCAGGTTCTCAGAGTCTCAGGGCCTCTGGGTCTCTGGGTCTCTGTGTCTCAGGTTCTCAGAGTCTCAGGGCCTCTGTGTCTCTGTCTCTCAGGGTCTCAGGTTCTCAGGGCCTCTGGGTCTCCGGGTCTCAGTGTCACAGGGTCTCAGGGTCTCAGGTCCTTTGGGTCTCAGGGTCTCAGTGACTCAGGGACTCAGGGCCTCTGGGTCTGTGTGTCTCAGGGTCTCAGGGCCTCTAGGTCTGTGTGTCTCAGGGCCTCTGGGTCTCAGGGTCTCAGTGTCTCAGGGTCTCAGGGCCTGTGTGTCTCTGGGTCTCTGAGTCTCAATGTCTCAGGGTCTCAGGGTCTCAGGGCCTCTGGGTCTCTGATCTCAATGTCTCAGTGTCTCAGTGTCGCAGGGCCTCTGGGTCTCTCTGTCTCATGTCCTCTGGGTCTCTGGGTTTCTGAGTCTCAACGTCTCAGTGTCTCAGGGTCTCAGTGTCTCAGGGTCTCAGTATCTCAGTATCTCAGGGACTCTGTGTCTCTGTGTCTCAGGGTCTCTGTGCCTCAGGGCATCTGGGTCTCAGAGTCTCAGTGCCTCAGGGTCTCTGGGCCTTTGGGTCTCAGTGTCTCAGGGACTCAGGCCCTCTGGGCCTCTGGGTCTCTGAGTCTCAGTGTCTCAGGGTCTCAGTGTCTCAGGACCTCTGGGTCTCTGTGTCTCAGTGTCTCAGGGTCTCAGGGCCTCTGGGTCTCTGTGTCTCAGGGACAATGTGTCTCAGTGTCTCAGGGTCTCAGGCCTCTGGGTCTCTGGGACTCAACGTCTCAGTGTCTCAGGGTCTCAGGTTCTCAAGGTCTCAGGGCCTCTGGATCTCTGTGTCTCAGTGTCTCAGGGTCTCTGGGTCTGAGTATCTCAGTATCTCAGGGCCTCTGGGTCTCAGTGTCTCAGGGTCTCAGGACCTCTGGGTCTCTGTGTCTCAGTGTCTTAGGGTCTCAGAGCCTCTGGATCTACGCGTCTCAGTGTCTCTGTGTCTCAGTGTCTCGGGTTCTCTGGGTCTCTGTGTTTCAGTGTCCCAGGGTCCTCTGGATCACTGGTTCGCAGTGTCTCAGGGTCTCAGGTACTCAGAGCCTCTGGGTCTCTGTGTCTAATTGTCTCAGGGCCTCTGGGTCTCTGTGTTTCTGAGTCTCAATGTCTCAGTGTGTCAGTGTCTCAGGGTCTCAGGCCCCTGTGTCTCAATGTCTCAGTGTCGCAGGGTCTCAGTGTCTCAGTGCCTCTGGGTCTCTGGGTCTCTGAGTCTCAATGTCTCAGTGTCTCAGGGTCTCAGGGCCTCTGGGTCTCAGTGGATCAGGGCCACTGGGTCTCAGTGTCTCAGTGTCTCAGGGTCTCAGCCTCTCAGGGTCTCAGGGCCTCTGAGTCTCAATATCTCAGTGTCTCAGTGTCTCAGCGTCTCAGGGTCTCAGGGCCTCTGAGTCTCAATATCTCAGTGTCTCAGTGTCTCAGGGTCTCAGGGTCTCAGGTCCTCTGGGTCTCTGGGGCCTCAGGACCTCTGGGTCTCAGGGTCTCAGAGTCTCAGGGTCTCAGGGCCTGTGGGTGTCAGGGTCTCAGGGTCTCAGTGTCACAGGGTCTCAGGGACTCAGGGCCTGTGGGTCTCAGGGTCTCAGGGTCTCTGGGTCTCTGTGTCTCACGGTCTCATGGCCTCTGGGTCTCTGTGTCTCAGGTTCTCAGGGTCTCAGGGTGTCAGGGCCTCTGGATCTCTGTGTCTCAGTGTCTCAGAGTCTCAGGACCTCTGGGTCTCTGGGTCTCTGTGTCTCATGGTCTCAGGGCCTCTGGGTCTCTGGGTCTCAATGTCTCAGTGTCTCAGGGTCTCAGAGCCTCTGGGTCTACGCGTCTCTGGGTCTCAGTGTCTCAGTGTCTCGGGTTCTCTAGGTCTCTGAGTCTCAATGTCTCAGTATCTCAGTGTCTCAGGGTCTCACGACCTCTGGGTCTCTGAGTCTCAGTGTCTCAGTGTCTCAGGGCCTCTGGTTTTCTGTGTCTCATTGTCTCAGGGCCTCTGGGTCTCTGGTTCGCAGTGTCCCAGGGTCTCAGGGCCTCAGGGTCTTGTGTCTCATTGTCTCAGGGCCTCTGGGTCTCTGTGTTTCTGAGTCTCAGTGTCTCAGTGTCTCAGGGTCCCAGAGTCTCAGGACCTCTGGGTCTCATGGTCTCAGTGTATCAAGGTCTCAGGGCCTCTGCGTCTCTGGGTCTCAATGTCACAGTGTCTCAGGGTCCCAGGGTCCCAGGACCTCTGGGTCTCTGTGTCTCTGAGTCTCAATGTCTCAGTGTCTCAGCGTGTCTGGGTCTCAGTGTCTCAGGGCCTCAGGGTCTCTGGGTCTCTGAGTCTCAGTGTCACAGGGTCTCAGAGCCTCTGGGTCTACGCGTCTCAGTGTCTCAGCATCTCGGGTTCTCTGGGTCTCTGTGTCTCAGTGTCTCAGGGTCTCTGGATCACTGGTTCGCAGTGTCTCAGGGTCTCAGGTACTCAGGGCCTCTGGGTCTCTGTGTCTAATTGTCTCAGGGCCTCTGGGGCTCTGTGTTTCTGAGTCTCAGTGTCTCAGTGTCTCAGGGTCCCAGAGTCTCAGGACCTGTGGGTCTCAGGGTCTCAGTGTATCAGGGTCTCAGGGCCTCTGGGTCTCTGCGTCTCAATGTCTCAGTGTCTCAGGGTCCCAGGGTCACAGGGCCTCTGGGTCTCTGAGTCTCAATGTCTCAGTGTCTCAGGGTCTCTGGGTCTCAGGGACTCTGGGTCTCTGGGTCTCTGAGTCTCAATGTCTCAGTGTCTCTGTATCAGGGTCTCAGGGCCTCTGGGTCTCTGAGTCTCAATGTCTCATTGTCTCAGTGTCTCAGGGTTTCAGGGCCTCTGGGCCTCTTGGTCTCTGAGTCTCAATGTCTCAGTGTCTCAGGGTCTCAGGGCCTCTGGGTCTCTGGGACTCAATGTCTCACTGTCTCAGGATCTCAGGTACTCAAGCTCTCAGGGCCTCTGGTTCTCTGTGTCTCAGTGTCTCAGGGTCTCAGGGCCTCTGGGACTCTAGGTCTCAGTGCCTCTGTGTCTCAGTGTCTTAGTTTCTCAGTGTCTCAGGTCCTCTGGGTCTCTGAGTCTCAGTATCTCAGTGTCTCAGGGTCTCAGGACCTCTGGGTCTCTGTGTCTCAGTGTCTCAGGGTCTCAGGGTCTCCGGGTCTCTAGGCCTCTGAGTCTCAATGTCTCAGTGTCTCAGTGTCTCAGGGTCTCAGTATCTCAGTATCTCAGGGACTCTGTGTCTCTGTGTCTCAGGGTCTCTGTGCCTCAGGGCATCTGGGTCTCAGAGTCTCAGTGCCTCAGGGTCTCTGGGCCTTTGGGTCTCAGTGTCTCAGGGACTCAGGCCCTCTGGGTCTCTGGGTCTCTGAGTCTCAGTGTCTCAGGGTCTCAGGGTCTCAGTGTCTCAGGACCTCTGGGTCTCTGTGTCTCAGTGTCTCAGGGTCTCAGGGCCTCTGGGTCTCTGTGTCTCAGGGACAATGTGTCTCAGTGTCTCAGGGTCTCAGGGCCTCTGGGTCTCTGGGACTCAACGTCTCAGTGTCTCAGGGTCTCAGGTTCTCAAGGTCTCAGGGCCTCTGGATCTCTGTGTCTCAGTGTCTCAGGGTCTCTGGGTCTGAGTATCTCAGTATCTCAGGGCCTCTGGGTCTCAGTGTCTCAGGGTCTCAGGACCTCTGGGTCTCTGTGTCTCAGTGTCTTAGGGTGTCAGAGCCTCTGGATCTACGCGTCTCAGTGTCTCTGTGTCTCAGTGTCTCGGGTTCTCTGGGTCTCTGTGTTTCAGTGTCCCAGGGTCTCTGGATCACTGGTTCGCAGTGTCTCAGGGTCTCAGGTACTCAGAGCCTCTGGGTCTCTGTGTCTAATTGTCTCAGGGCCTCTGGGTCTCTGTGTTTCTGAGTTTCAATGTCTCAGTGTGTCAGTGTCTCAGGGTCTCAGGGCCCCTGTGTCTCAATGTCTCAGTGTCGCAGGGTCTCAGTGTCTCAGTGCCTCTGGGTCTCTGGGTCTCTGAGTCTCAATGTCTCAGTGTCTCAGGGTCTCAGGGCCTCTGGGTCTCAGTGGATCAGGGCCACTGGGTCTCAGTGTCTCAGTGTCTCAGGGTCTCAGCCTCTCAGGGTCTCAGGGCCTCTGAGTCTCAATATCTCAGTGTCTCAGTGTCTCAGCGTCTCAGGGTCTCAGGGCCTCTGAGTCTCAATATCTCAGTGTCTCAGTGTCTCAGGGTCTCAGGGTCTCAGGGCCTCTGGGTCTCAGAGTCTCAGTGTCAGAGGGTCTCAGGGCCTCTGGGTCTCTGTGTCTCAGTGACTCTGTGTCTCAAGGCCTCCGGGTCTCTGTGTCTCAATGTCTCAGTGTCTCAGTGTCTCAGTGTGTCATGGTCCCAGGGTCTCAGGGCCTCTGGGCCTCAGGATCTCTGAATCATAATGTCTCAGTGTCTCAGTGCCCCAGGTTCTCAGGACCTCTGGGTCTCAGTGTATCAGGGTCTCAGGGCCTCTGCGCCGCTGGGACTCAATGTCTCAGTGTCTCAGGGTCTCAGGGCCTCTGTGTCTCAGGGTCTCAGCGCCTCTGGGTCTCTGTGTCTCTGAGTCTCAATGTCTCAGTGTCTCAGTGTCTCTGGGTCCCAGGGCCTCAGGACCTCTGGGTCTCAGGGTCTCAGTTTATCAGAGTCTCAGGGCCTCTGCGTCTCTGGGTCTCAATGTCTCAGTGTCTCAGGGTCTCAGGGCCTCTGGGTCTCTGGGTCTCAGTGTCTCAGGGTCTCAGGGCCTGTGTGTCTCTGGGTCTCTGAGTCTCAATGTCTCAGGGTCTCAGGGTCTCAGGGCCTCTGGGTCTCTGATCTCAATGTCTCAGTGTCTCAGTGTCGAAGGGCCTCTGGGTCTCTCTGTCGCATGTCCTCTGGGTCTCTGGGTTTCTGAGTCTCAATGTCTGAGTGTCTCAGTGTCTCTGGGTCCCAGGGCCTCAGGACCTCTGGGTCTCAGGGTCTCAGTTTATCAGAGTCTCAGGGCCTCGGCGTCTCTGGGTCTCAACGTCTCAGTGTCTCAGGGTCTCAGGGCCTCTGGGTCTCTGTGCGTCAGTGTGTCAGGGACTCAGGCCCTCTGGGTCTCTGGGTCTCTGAGTCTCAATGTCTCAGTGTCTCAGGGTCTCAGTGTCTCAGGGCCTCTGGGTCTCTGGGTCTCTGAGTCTCAATGCCTCAGTGTCTCAGGGTCTCAGGGCCACTGGGTCTCAGTGTCTCAGGGCCACTGGGTTTCAGTGTCTCAGTGTCTCAGCGTCTCAGGGCCTCTGGGTCTCTGGGACTCAATGTCTCAGTGTCTCAGGGTCACAGGGTCTCAAGGTCTCAGGGCCTCTGGTTCTCTGTGTCTCAGTGTCTCAGGTTCTCAGAGTCTCAGGGCCTCTGGGTCTCTGGGTCTCTGTGTCTCAGGTTCTCAGAGTCTCAGGGCCTCTGTGTCTCTGTCTCTCAGGGTCTCAGGTTCTCAGGGCCTCTGGGTCTCCGGGTCTCAGTGTCACAGGGTCTCAGGGTCTCAGGTCCTTTGGGTCTCAGGGTCTCAGTGACTCAGGGACTCAGGGCCTCTGGGTCTGTGTGTCTCAGGGTCTCAGGGCCTCTAGGTCTGTGTGTCTCAGGGCCTCTGGGTCTCAGGGTCTCAGTGTCTCAGGGTCTCAGGGCCTGTGTGTCTCTGGGTCTCTGAGTCTCAATGTCTCAGGGTCTCAGGGTCTCAGGGCCTCTGGGTCTCTGATCTCAATGTCTCAGTGTCTCAGTGTCGCAGGGCCTCTGGGTCTCTCTGTCGCATGTCCTCTGGGTCTCTGGGTTTCTGAGTCTCAATGTCTGAGTGTCTCAGTGTCTCTGGGTCCCAGGGCCTCAGGACCTCTGGGTCTCAGGGTCTCAGTTTATCAGAGTCTCAGGGCCTCTGCGTCTCTGGGTCTCAACGTCTCAGTGTCTCAGGGTCTCAGGGCCTCTGGGTCTCTGTGCGTCAGTGTGTCAGGGACTCAGGCCCTCTGGGTCTCTGGGTCTCTGAGTCTCAATGTCTCAGTGTCTCAGGGTCTCAGTGTCTCAGGGCCTCTGGGTCTCTGGGTCTCTGAGTCTCAATGCCTCAGTGTCTCAGGGTCTCAGGGCCACTGGGTCTCAGTGTCTCAGGGCCACTGGGTTTCAGTGTCTCAGTGTCTCAGCGTCTCAGGGCCTCTGGGTCTCTGGGACTCAATGTCTCAGTGTCTCAGGGTCACAGGGTCTCAAGGTTTCAGGGCCTCTGGTTCTCTGTGTCTCAGTGTCTCAGGTTCTCAGAGTCTCAGGGCCTCTGGTTCTCTGGGTCTCTGTGTCTCAGGTTCTCAGAGTCTCAGGGCCTCTGTGTCTCTGTCTCTCAGGGTCTCAGGTTCTCAGGGCCTCTGGGTCTCCGGGTCTCGGTGTCACAGGGTCTCAGGGTCTCAGGTCCTTTGGGTCTCAGGGTCTCAGTGACTCAGGGACTCAGGGCCTCTGGGTCTGTGTGTCTCAGGGTCTCAGGGCCTCTAGGTCTGTGTGTCTCAGGGCCTCTGGGTCTCAGGGTCTCAGTGTCTCAGGGTCTCAGGGCCTGTGTGTCTCTGGGTCTCTGAGTCTCAATGTCTCAGGGTCTCAGGGTCTCAGGGCCTCTGGGTCTCTGATCTCAATGTCTCAGTGTCTCAGTGTCGCAGGGCCTCTGGGTCTCTCTGTCGCATGTCCTCTGGGTCTCTGGGTTTCTGAGTCTCAATGTCTGAGTGTCTCAGGGTCTCAGGGATTGTGGGTAATCTAGGAAGTTGGATCAGGAATTGGCTATCAGATAGGAGACAGAGGGTGGTGGTGGATGGTAAATATTCATCATGGAGTGCAGTTACGAGTGGTGTGCCTCAGGGATCTGTTTTGGGGCCACTGTTGTTTGTAATTTTTATTAATGATCTGGATGAGGGTATAGTTGGGTGGATTAGTAAATTTGCTGATGACACCAAAGTTGGAGGTGTGGTAGATTGTGAGGAAGGGTGTCATAGTCTGCAGGGAGACTTAGATAGGTTGCAGAGCTGGGCCGAGAGGTGGCGGATGGAATTTAATGCGGAGAAGTGTGAGGTAATTCACTTTGGTAGGAGCAACAGATGTGTCGAGTATAGGGCTAACGGGAGGACTTTGAATAGTGTGGATGAACAGAGGGATCTAGGTGTGTGTGTACATAGATCCCTGAAAGTTGGGAATCAAGTAGATAAGGTTGTCAAGAAGGCGTACGGTGTCTTGGCGTTTATTGGTAGGGGGATTGAATTTAGGAGTCGCAGTGTAATGTTGCAACTGTACACTACTCTAGTGCGGCCGCACTTGGAGTACTGTGTGCAGTTCTGGTCCCCGCATTACAAGAAGGATGTGGAGGCGTTGGAGAGGGTGCAGAGGAGGTTTACTAGGATGTTGCCTGGTATGGTGGGGAGGTCCTATGAGGAGAGACTGAGGGATCTAGGGTTGTTTTCGTTGGGAAGAAGGCGGCTAAGAGGGGATCTTATTGAAACATATAAGATGATTAGAGGTTTAGATAGGGTGGATAGTGATAGCCTTTTTCCTCGGATGGAGAAAGCTAGCACGAGGGGGCATGACTTTAAATTAAGGGGGGGTAGCTACAGGACGGATGTCAGGGGTAGGTTCTTTACCCAGCGGGTGGTGAGGGATTGGAATGCCCTGCCTGCTGCAGTTGTAGATGCGTCTAGTTTGGGGGCGTTTAAGAGATCTCTGGATAGGTTTATGGACGAAAAGGGATTGGTATAGGCTAGTGGGTCATTGTTTTTGTAACTGGTCGGCGCAACATCGTGGGCCGAAGGGCCTGTTCTGCGCTGTAATGTTCTATGTTCTATGTTCAGTGTCTCAGGGCCTCTGAGTCTCTGGGTCTCTGAGTCTCAATGTCTCAGGGTCTCAGGACCTCTGTGTCTCTGGGTCTCAATGTCTCAGTGTCTCAGTGTCTCAGGGCGCCTGGGTCTCTGTGTCTCAGGGTCTCAGGACTTCTGGGTCTCAGGGTCTCAGTGTCTCATGGTCTCAGGGCCTCTGGGTCTCTGGGTCTCAATGTCTCAGTGTCTCAGGGTCTCAGAGCCTCTGGGTCTACGCGTCTCTGGGTCTCAGTGTCTCAGTGTCTCGGGTTCTCTAGGTCTCTGAGTCTCAATGTCTCAGTATCTCAGTGTCTCAGGGTCTCAGGACCTCTGGGTCTCTGAGTCTCAGTGTCTCAGTGTCTCAGGGCCTCTGGGATTCTGTGTCTCATTGTCTCAGGGCCTCTGGGTCTCTGGTTCGCAGTGTCCCAGGGTCTCAGGGCCTCAGGGTCTTGTGTCTCATTGTCTCAGGGCCTCTGGGTCTCTGTGTTTCTGAGTCTCAGTGTCTCGTTGTCTCAGGGTCCCAGAGTCTCAGGACCTCTGGGTCTCATGGTCTCAGTGTATCAAGGTCTCAGGGCCTCTGCGTCTCTGGGTCTCAATGTCACAGTGTCTCAGGGTCCCAGGGTCCCAGGACCTCTGAGTCTCTGTGTCTCTGAGTCTCAATGTCTCAGTGTCTCAGCGTGTCTGGGTCTCAGTGTCTCAGGGCCTCAGGGTCTCTGGGTCTCTGAGTCTCAGTGTCTCAGTGTCTCAGGGCCTCTGGGTTTCTGTGTCTCAGTGTCTCAGGGCTCTGGGTCTCTGGATCACAGTGTCTTAGGGTCTCAGAGCCTCTGGGTCTACGCGTCTCAGTGTCTCAGCGTCTCGGGTTCTCTGGGTCTCTGTGTCTCAGTGTCTCAGGGTCTCTGGATCACTGGTTCGCAGTGTCTCAGGGTCTCAGGCACTCAGGGCCTCTGGGTCTCTGTGTCTAATTGTCTCAGGGCCTCTGGGTCTCTGTGTTTCTGAGTCTCAGTGTCTCAGTGTCTCAGGGTCCCAGAGTCTCAGGACCTGTGGGTCTCAGGGTCTCAGTGTATCAGGGTCTCAGGGCCTCTGCGTCTCTGGGTCTCAATGTCTCTGTGTCTCAGTGTCTCAGGGTCTCAGGGCCTCTGGGTCTCTGTGTCTCAGGGACAATGTGCCTCAGTGTCTCAGGGTCTCAGGGCCTCTGGGTCTCTGGGACTCAACGTCTCAGTGTCTCAGGGTCTCAGGTTCTCAAGGTCTCAGGGCCTCTGGGTCTCAGTGTCTCAGGGTCTCAGGACCTCTGGGTCTCTGAGTCTCAGTGTCTTAGGGTCTCAGAGCCTCTGGGTCTACGCGTCTCAGTGTCTCTGTGTCTCAGTGTCTCGGGTTCTCTGGGTCTCTGTGTTTCAGTGTCCCAGGGTCTCTGGATCACTGGTTCGCAGTGTCTCAGGGTCTCAGGTACTCAGAGCCTCTGGGTCTCTGTGTCTAATTGTCTCAGGGCCTCTGGGTCTCTGTGTTTCTGAGTCTCAATGTCTCAGTGTGTCAGTGTCTCAGGGTCTCAGGGCCCCTGTGTCTCAATGTCTCAGTGTCGCAGGGTCTCAGTGTCTCAGTGCCTCTGGGTCTCTGGGTCTCTGAGTCTCAATGTCTCAGTGTCTCAGGGTCTCAGGGCCTCTGGGTCTCAGTGTCTCAGTGTCTCAGGGTATCAGCGTCTCAGGGTCTCAGGGCCTCTGAGTCTCAATATCTCAGTGTCTCAGTGTCTCAGGGTCTCAGGGTCTCAGGGCCTCTGGGTCTCAGAGTCTCAGTGTCAGAGGGTCTCAGGGCCTCTGGGTCTCTGTGTCTCAGTGACTCTGTGTCTCAAGGCCTCCGGGTCTCTGTGTCTCAATGTCTCAGTGTCTCAGTGTCTCAGTGTGTCATGGTCCCAGGGTCTCAGGGCCTCTGGGCCTCAGGATCTCTGAATCATAATATCTCAGTGTCTCAGTGTCCCAGGTTCTCAGGACCTCTGGGTCTCAGTGTGTCAGGGTCTCAGGGCCTCTGCGCCTCTGGGTCTCAATGTCTCAGTGTCTCAGTGTCTCAGGGTCTCAGGGCCTCTGTGTCTCAGGGTCTCAGCGCCTCTGGGTCTCTGTGTCTCTGAGTCTCAATGTCTCAGTGTCTCAGTGTCTCTGGGTCCCAGGGCCTCAGGACCTCTGGGTCTCAGGGTCTCAGTTTATCAGAGTCTCAGGGCCTCTGCGTCTCTGGGTCTCAATGTCTCAGTGTCTCAGGGTCTCAGGGCCTCTGGGTCTCTGTGCGTCAGTGTGTCAGGGACTCAGGCCCTCTGGGTCTCTGGGTCTCTGAGTCTCAATGCCTCAGTGTCTCAGGGTCTCAGGGCCACTGGGTCTCAGTGTCTCAGGGCCACTGGGTTTCAGTGTCTCAGTGTCTCAGCGTCTCAGGGCCTCTGGGTCTCTGGGACTCAATGTCTCAGTGTCTCAGGGTCACAGGGTCTCAAGGTCTCAGGGCCTCTGGTTCTCTGTGTCTCAGTGTCTCAGGTTCTCAGAGTCTCAGGGCCTCTGGGTCTCTGGGTCTCTGTGTCTCAGGTTCTCAGAGTCTCAGGGCCTCTGTGTCTCTGTCTCTCAGGGTCTCAGGTTCTCAGGGCCTCTGGGTCTCCGGGTCTCAGTGTCACAGGGTCTCAGGGTCTCAGGTCCTTTGGGTCTCAGGGTCTCAGTGACTCAGGGACTCAGGGCCTCTGGGTCTGTGTGTCTCAGGGTCTCAGGGCCTCTAGGTCTGTGTGTCTCAGGGCCTCTGGGTCTCAGGGTCTCAGTGTCTCAGGGTCTCAGGGCCTGTGTGTCTCTGGGTCTCTGAGTCTCAATGTCTCAGGGTCTCAGGGTCTCAGGGCCTCTGGGTCTCTGATCTCAATGTCTCAGTGTCTCAGTGTCGCAGGGCCTCTGGGTCTCTCTGTCTTATGTCCTCTGGGTCTCTGGGTTTCTGAGTCTCAATGTCTGAGTGTCTCAGTGTCTCTGGGTCCCAGGGCCTCAGGACCTCTGGGTCTCAGGGTCTCAGTTTATCAGAGTCTCAGGGCCTCTGCGTCTCTGGGTCTCAACGTCTCAGTGTCTCAGGGTCTCAGGGCCTCTGGGTCTCTGTGCGTCAGTGTGTCAGGGACTCAGGCCCTCTGGGTCTCTGGGTCTCTGAGTCTCAATGTCTCAGTGTCTCAGGGTCTCAGTGTCTCAGGGCCTCTGGGTCTCTGGGTCTCTGAGTCTCAATGCCTCAGTGTCTCAGGGTCTCAGGGCCACTGGGTCTCAGTGTCTCAGGGCCACTGGGTTTCAGTGTCTCAGTGTCTCAGCGTCTCAGGGCCTCTGGGTCTCTGGGACTCAATGTCTCAGTGTCTCAGGGTCACAGGGTCTCAAGGTCTCAGGGCCTCTGGTTCTCTGTGTCTCAGTGTCTCAGGTTCTCAGAGTCTCAGGGCTCTGGTTCTCTGGGTCTCTGTGTCTCAGGTTCTCAGAGTCTCAGGGCCTCTGTGTCTCTGTCTCTCAGGGTCTCAGGTTCTCAGGGCCTCTGGGTCTCCGGGTCTCGGTGTCACAGGGTCTCAGGGTCTCAGGTCCTTTGGGTCTCAGGGTCTCAGTGACTCAGGGACTCAGGGCCTCTGGGTCTGTGTGTCTCAGGGTCTCAGGGCCTCTAGGTCTGTGTGTCTCAGGGCCTCTGGGTCTCAGGGTCTCAGTGTCTCAGGGTCTCAGGGCCTGTGTGTCTCTGGGTCTCTGAGTCTCAATGTCTCAGGGTCTCAGGGTCTCAGGGCCTCTGGGTCTCTGATCTCAATGTCTCAGTGTCTCAGTGTCGCAGGGCCTCTGGGTCTCTCTGTCGCATGTCCTCTGGGTCTCTGGGTTTCTGAGTCTCAATGTCTGAGTGTCTCAGGGTCTCAGTGTCTCAGGGCCTCTGGGTCTCTGGGTCTCTGAGTCTCAATGTCTCAGGGTCTCAGGGTCTCAGGACCTCTGTGTCTCTGGGTCTCAATGTCTCAGTGTCTCAGTGTCTCAGGGCGCCTGGGTCTCTGTGTCTCAGGGTCTCAGGACCTCTGGGTCTCAGGGTCTCAGTGTTTCATGGTCTCAGGGCCTCTGGGTCTCTGGGTCTCAATGTCTCAGTGTCTCAGAGCCTCTGGGTCTACACGTCTCTGGGTCTCAGTGTCTCAGTGTCTCGGGTTCTCTAGGTCTCTGAGTCTCAATGTCTCAGTATCTCAGTGTCTCAGGGTCTCAGGACCTCTGGGTCTCAGTGTCTCAGGGCCACTGAGTCTCAGTGTCTCAGTGTCTCAGGGCCTCTGGGTTTCTGTGTCTCATTGTCTCAGTGTCTCAGGGCCTCTGGGTTTCTGTGTCTCATTGTCTCAGTGTCTCAGGGTCTCAGAGCCTCTGGGTCTACGCGTCTCTGGGTCTCAGTGTCTCAGTGTCTCGGGTTCTCTAGGTCTCTGAGTCTCAATGTCTCAGTATCTCAGTGTCTCAGGGTCTCAGGACCTCTGGGTCTCTGAGTCTCAGTGTCTCAGTGTCTCAGGGCCTCTGGGTTTCTGTGTCTCATTGTCTCAGGGCCTCTGGGTCTCTGGTTCGCAGTGTCTCAGGGTCTCAGGACCTCAGGGTCTTGTGTCTCATTGTCTCAGGACCTCTGGGTCTCTGTGTTTCTGAGTCTCAGTGTCTCAGTGTCTCAGGGTCCCAGAGTCTCAGGACCTCTGGGTCTCATGGTCTCAGTGTATCAAGGTCTCAGGGCCTCTGCGTCTCTGGGTCTCAATGTCACAGTGTCTCAGGGTCCCAGGGTCCCAGGACCTCTGGGTCTCTGTGTCTCTGAGTCTCAATGTCTCAGTGTCTCAGCGTGTCTGGGTCTCAGTGTCTCAGGGCCTCAGGGTCTCTGGGTCTCTGAGTCTCAGTGTCTCAGTGTCTCAGGGCCTCTGGGTTTCTGTGTCTCAGTGTCTCAGGGCTCTGGGTCTCTGGATCACAGTGTCTTAGGGTCTCAGAGCCTCTGGGTCTACGCGTCTCAGTGTCTCAGCGTCTCGGGTTCTCTGGGTCTCTGTGTCTCAGTGTCTCAGGGTCTCTGGATCACTGGTTCGCAGTGTCTCAGGGTCTCAGGTACTCAGGGCCTCTGGGTCTCTGTGTCTAATTGTCTCAGGGCCTCTGGGTCTCTGTGTTTCTGAGTCTCAGTGTCTCAGTGTCTCAGGGTCCCAGAGTCTCAGGGCCTGTGGGTCTCAGGGTCTCAGTGTATCAGGGTCTCAGGGCCTCTGCGTCTCTGGGTCTCAATGTCTCTGTGTCTCAGTGTCTCAGGGTCTCAGGGCCTCTGGGTCTCTGAGTCTCAATGTCTCAGTGTCTCAGTGTCTAAGGGTCTCAGGGCCTCTGTGTCTCAGTGTCTCAGTTTCTCAGTGTCTCAGGTCCTCTGGGTCTCTGTGTCTCAATGTCTCAGTGTCTCAGGGTCCCAGGGTCACAGGGCCTCTGGGTCTCTGAGTCTCAATGTCTCAGTGTCTCAGGGTCTCTGGGTCTCAGGGACTCTGGGTCTCTGGGTCTCTGAGTCTCAATGTCTCAGTGTCTCTGTGTCTCAGGCTCTCAGGGCCTCTGGGTCTCTGGGTCTCTGAGTCTCAATGTCTCATTGTCTCAGTGTCTCAGGGTTTCAGGGCCTCTGGGTCTCTTGGTCTCTGTGTCTCAATGTCTCAGTGTCTCTGTGCCTCAGGGTCTCAGGGCCTCTGGGTCTCTGGGTCTCTGAGTCTCAATGTCCCATTGTCTCAGTGTCTCAGGGTTTCAGGGCCTCTGGGTCTCTTGGTCTCTGAGTCTCAATGTCTCAGTGTCTCAGGGTCTCAGGGCCTCTGGGTCTCTGGGACTCAATGTCTCACTGTCTCAGGATCTCAGGTACTCAAGCTCTCAGGGCCTCTTGTTCTCTGTGTCTCAGTGTCTCAGGGTCTCAGGGCCTCTGGGACTCAAGGTCTCAGTGCCTCAGAGTCTCAGTGCCTCTGTGTCTCAGTGTCTTAGTTTCTCAGTGTCTCAGGTCCTCTGGGTCTCTGAGTCTCAGTATCTCAGTGTCTCAGGGTCTCAGGACCTCTGGGTCCCTGTGTCTCAGTGTCTCAGGGTCTCCGGGTCTCTAGGCCTCTGAGTCTCAATGTCTCAGTGTCTCAGTGTCTCAGGGTCTCAGTATCTCAGTATCTCAGGGACTCTGTGTCTCTGTGTCTCAGGGCATCTGGGTCTCAGAGTCTCAGTGCCTCAGGGTCTCTGGGCCTTTGGGTCTCAGTGTCTCAGGGACTCAGGCCCTCTGGGTCTCTGGGTCTCTGAGTCTCAGTGTCTCAGGGTCTCAGGGTCTCAGTGTCTCAGGACCTCTGGGTCTCTGTGTCTCAGGGTCTCAGGGCCTCTGGGTCTCTGTGTCTCAGGGACAATGTGTCTCAGTGTCTCAGTGTCTCAGGGTCTCAGGGCCTCTGGGTCTCTGGGACTCAACGTCTCAGTGTCTCAGGGTCTCAGGTTCTCAGTGTCTCAGGGTCTCTGGGTCTGAGTATCTCAGTATCTCAGGGCCTCTGGGTCTCAGTGTCTCAGGGTCTCAGGACCTCTGGGTCTCTGTGTCTCAGTGCCTTAGGGTCTCAGAGCCTCTGGGTCTACGCGTCTCAGTGTCTCTGTGTCTCAGTGTCTCGGGTTCTCTGGGTCTCTGTGTTTCAGTGTCCCAGGGTCTCTGGATCACTGGTTCGCAGTGTCTCAGGGTCTCAGGTACTCAGGGCCTCTGGGTCTCTGTGTCTAATTGTCTCAGGGCCTCTGGGTCTCTGTGTTTCTGAGTCTCAATGTCTCAGTGTCTCAGTGTCTCAGTGTCTCAGGGTCCCAGAGTCTCAGGACCTGTGGGTCTCAGGGTCTCAGTGTATCAGGGTCTCAGGGTCTCTGCGTCTCTGGGTCTCAATGTTTCTGTGTCTTAGTGTCTCAGCGTCCCTGGGTCACAGGGCCTCTGGGTCTCTGAGTCTCAATGTCTCAGTGTCTCAGTGTCTCAGGGTCTCTGGGTCTCAGTGTCTCAGGGTCTCTGGGTCTCAGTGTCTCAGGGCCTTTGGGTCTCTGGGTCTCTGGGTCTCTGAGTCTCAGTGTCTCAGGGTCTCAGGGCCTTTGAGTCACTGTGACTCAGGGTCTCAGGGCCTCTGGGTCTCTGGGTCTCTGAGTCTCAATGTCTCAGTGTCTAAGGGTCTCTGGGCCTCTGTGTCTCAGTGTCTCAGTTTCTCAGTGTCTCAGGTCCTCTGGGTCTCTGAGTCTCAATGTCTCAGTGTCTCAGGGTCCCAGGGTCACAGGGCCTCTGGGTCTCTGAGTCTCAATGTCTCAGTGTCTCAGTGTCTCAGGGTCTCTGGGTCTCAGTATCTCAGTGTCTCAGTGTCTCAGTGTCTCAGGGCCTTTGAGTCACTGTGTCTCAGGGTCTCAGGGCCTCTGGGTCTCTGGGTCTCTGAGTCTCAATGTCTCATTGTCTCAGTGTCTCAGTGTTTCAGGGCCTCTGGGTCTCTGGGTCTCTGAGTCTCAATGTCTCAGTGTCTCAGGGTCTCAGGGTATCAGGGCCTCTGGGTCTCTGGGACTCAATGTCTCAGTGTCTCAGGATCTCAGGTACTCAAGCTCTCAGGGCCTCTGGTTCTCTGTGTCTCAGTGTCTCAGGTTCCCAGGGCCTCTGGGACTCAAGGTCTCAGTGCCTCAGAGTCTCAGTGCCTCTGTGTCTCAGTGTCTCAGTTTCTCAGTGTCTCAGGTCCTCTGGGTCTCTGAGTCTCAGTATCTCAGTGTCTCAGGGTCTCAGGACCTCTGGGTCTCTGTGTCTCAGTGTCTCAGGGTCTCAGGGTCTCCGGGTCTCTAGGTCTCTGAGTCTCAATGTCTCAGTGTCTCAGGGCCTCAGGGTCTCAGTATCTCAGTATCTCAGTATCTCAGGGACTCTGTGTCTCTGTGTCTCAGGGCATCTGGGTCTCAGAGTCTCAGTGCCTCAGGGTCTCAGTGTCTCAGGACCTCTGGGTCTCTGTGTCTCAGTGTCTCAGGGTCTCAGGGCCTCTGGGTCTCTGTGTCTCAGGGACAATGTGTCTCAGTGTCTCAGGGTCTCAGGGCCTCTGGGTCTCTGGGACTCAGCGTCTCAGTGTCTCAGGGTCTCAGGTTCTCAAGGTCTCAGGGCCTCTGGATCTCTGTGTCTCAGGGTCTCTGGGTCTGAGTATCTCAGTATCTCAGGGCCTCTGGGTCACATTGTCTCAGGGTCTCAGGACCTCTGGGTCTCTGAGTCTCAGTGTCTCAGGGTCTCTGGGTCTCAGGGACTCAGCGTCTCAGTGTCTCAGGGTCTCAGGGTCTCTGGGTCTCAGTACCTCAGGGCCTCTGCGTCTCAGTGTCTCAGGGTCCCAGGGTCTCTGGGTCTCAGTATCTCAGTATCTCAGGGCCTCTGGGTCTCTGTGTCTCAGGGTCTCAGGGCCTCTGGGTCTCAGTGTCTCAGTGTCTCAGGGTCTCAGGGCCTCTGGGTCACTGGGACTCAATGTCTCAGTGTCTCAGGGTCTCAGGTTCTCAAGGTTTCAGGGCCTCTGGTTCTCTGTGTCTCAGGGTCTCAGGGTCTCCTGGTCTCTGGGTCTCTGAGTCTCAGTGTCTCAGGGTCTCTGGGTCTCAGGGACTCAGCGTCTCAGTGTCTCAGGGTCCCAGGGTCTCTGGGTCTCAGTATCTCAGTATCTCAGGGCCTCTGGGTCTCTGTGTCTCAGGGTCTCAGGGTCTCAGGGTCTAAGGGCCTTTGTGTCTCTGGGTCATTGGGTCTCTGTGTCTCAGGCTCTCAGAGTCTCAGGGCCTCTAGGTCTCTGTGTCTCAGGGTCTCAGGGTCTCAGGGCCTCTGGGTGTCAGGGTCTCAGTGCCTCAGGGTCTCAGGGCCTCTGGGTCTCAGTGTCTCAGGGTCTCAGAGTCTCAGGACCTCTGGGTCTCGGTGTCTCAGTGTCTCAGGGTCTCAGGGCCTCTGGGGCTCTGGGTCTCTGAGTCTCAGTGTCTCAGTGTCTCAGGGTCTCAGCGCCTCTGGGTCTCTGTGTCTCAGTATCTCAGGGTCTAATGTCCTCAGGGCCTCTGGGTCTCTGAGTCTCAATATCTCAGTGTCTCAGTGTCTCAGGGCCTCTGGGCCTCTGGGTCTCTGAGTCTCAATGTCTCAGTGTCTCAGTGTCTCAGGGTCCCAGGGTCTCAGGACCACTGGGTCTCCGTGTATCAGGGTCTCAAGGTCTCTGCGTCTCTGGGTCTCAATGTCTCAGTGTCTCAGGGTCTCAGGGCCTCTGGGTCTCTGGGACTCAATGTCTCAGTGTCTCTGTGTCTCAGGTTCTCAAGGTCTCAGGGCCTCTGGTTCTCTGTGTCTCAGTGTCTCAGGGTCTCTGGGTCTGAGTATCTCAGTATCTCAGGGCCTCTGGGTCTCAGTGTCTCAGGGTCTCAGGAACTCTGGGTCTCTGTGTCTCAGGGTCTCAGGGTTTCAGGGCCTCTGTGTCTCAGGGTTTCAGTGCCTCAGGGTCTCAGGGCTTCTGGGTCTCAGTGTCTCAGGGTCTCAGAGTGTCAGGACCTCTGGGTCTCTGTGTCTTAGGGTCTCAGGGTCTCAGGGCCTCTGGGTCTCTGTGTCTCAGTATCTCAGGGTCTAAGGTCCTCCGGGCCTCTGGGTCTCTGAGTCTCAATGTCTCAGTGTCTCAGGGTGTCAGGGCCCCAGGCTCTCAGGACCTCTGGGTCTCAGGGTCTCAGTTTATCAGGGTCTCAGGGCCTCTGCGTCTCTGGGTCTCAATATCTCAGTGTCTCAGGGTCTCAGCGCCTCTGGGCCTCTGTGCCTCTGAGTCTCAATGTCTCAGTGTCTCAGTGTCTCTGGGTCCCTGAGTCTCAGGCCCTCTGGGTCTCAGGGTCTCAATTTATCAGGGTCTCAGGGCCTCTGCGTCTCTGGGTCTCAATGTCTCAGTGTCTCAGTGTCTCAGGGTCACAGGGCCTCTGGGTCTCTGTGTCTCAGTGTCTCAGGGACTCAGGCCCTCTGGGTCTCTGGGTCTCTGAGTCTCAATGTCTCAGTGTGTCAGTGTCTCAGGGTCTCAGTGCCTCTGTGTCTCAGTGTCTCAGGTCCTCTGGGTCTCTGAGTCTCAATGTCTCAGTGTCTCAGGGTCACAGTGTCTCAGTGCCTCTGGGTCTCTGGGTCTCTGAGTCTCAATGTCTCAGTGTCTCAGGGTCTCAGGGCCTCTGGGTCTCAGTGTCTCAGGGCCACTGGGTCTCAGTGTCTCAGGGTCTCAGGGCCTCTGAGTCTCAATATCTCAGGGTCTCAGGGTCTCAGGGTCTCAGGGCCTCTGGGTCTCAGAGTCTCAGTGTCACAGGGTCTTAGGGCCTCTGGGTCTCAGGGTATCAGGGCCTCTGGGACTCAGGGTCTCAGTGTCTCTGGGACTAAGGGCATCTGGGTCGATGTGTCTCATGGTCTCAGGGCCTCTGGGTCTCTGGGTCTCAGGGTCTCAGGGCCTCTGGGTCTCTGTGTCTCAGGGTCTCGGGGCCTCTGGTTCTCTGGGTCTCAGTGTCTCAGGGTCTCAGGGCCTTTGGGTCTCTGGGTCTCTGGGTCTCTGAGTCTCAATGTCTCATTGTCTCAGGGTCTCAGAGCCTCTGGGTCTACGCGTCTCAGTGTCTCTGTGTCTCAGTGTCTCGGGTTCTCTGGGTCTCTGTGTCTCAGGGTCTCAGGGTCTCTGGGTCACTGTATTTCAGTATCTCAGGGCCTCTCTGTCTCTGTGTCTCAGGGTCTCAGGGCCTCTGGGTCTCAGGGACACTGTGTCTCAGGTTCTCAGAGTCTCAGGGCCTCTGGGTCTCTGTGTCTCAGGGTCTCAGTGCCTCTGGGTCTCAGGGCCTCTGGGTCTCAGTGTCTCAGGCACTCAGGCCCTCTGGGTCTCTGGGTCTCTGAGTCTCTGTGTCTCAGGGTCTCAGGACCTCTGCGTCTCTGTGTCTCAGTGTCTCAGGGTCTCCTGGTCTCTGGGTCTCTGAGTCTCAATGTCTCAGTGTCTCAGTGTCTCAGGGCCTCTGGGTCTCTGTGTCTGAGGGTCTCAGGGTCTCAGGGACTCAGCGTCTCAGTGTCTCAGGGTCTCTGGGTCTCAGTATCTCAGTATCTCAGGGCTTCTGGGTCGCAGTGTCTCAGGGTCTCAGGGTCTCTGGGTCTCAGTATCTGTGTATCTTAGGGCCTCTGGGTCTCTGTGTCTCAGGGCCTCAGAGTCTCAGGGTCTCAAGGCCTCTTGGTCTCTGGGTCTCTGAGTCTCATGTTCTCAGAGTCTCAGGGCCTCTGTGTCTCTGTGTCTCAGTGTCTCACGGTCTCAGGGCCTCTGGGTCTCTGAGTCTCAATGTCTCAGTGTCTCAGGGTCTCAGTGCCTCTGGGTCTCTATGTCTCAGTGTCTCAGTGTCGCAGGGTCTCAGGGCCTCAGGGTCTCAGCGCCTCTGAGTCTCTGAGTCTCAATATCTCAGTGTCTCAGTGTCTCAGGGTCAGGGTCTCAGGGCCTCTGGGTCTCAGAGTCTCAGTGTCACAGGGTCTCAGGGCCTCTGGGTCTCTGTGTCTCAGTGACTCAGGGTCTCAGGACCTCTGGGTCTCTGTGTCTCAGTGCCTTAGGGTCTCAGAGCCTCTGGGTCTACGCGTCTCAGTGTCTCTGTGTCTCAGTGTCTCGGGTTCTCTGGGTCTCTGTGTTTCAGTGTCCCAGGGTCTCTGGATCACTGGTTCGCAGTGTCTCAGGGTCTCAGGTACTCAGGGCCTCTGGGTCTCTGTGTCTAATTGTCTCAGGGCCTCTGGGTCTCTGTGTTTCTGAGTCTCAATGTCTCAGTGTCTCAGTGTCTCAGTGTCTCAGGGTCCCAGAGTCTCAGGACCTGTGGGTCTCAGGGTCTCAGTGTATCAGGGTCTCAGGGTCTCTGCGTCTCTGGGTCTCAATGTTTCTGTGTCTTAGTGTCTCAGCGTCCCTGGGTCACAGGGCCTCTGGGTCTCTGAGTCTCAATGTCTCAGTGTCTCAGTGTCTCAGGGTCTCTGGGTCTCAGTGTCTCAGGGTCTCTGGGTCTCAGTGTCTCAGGGCCTTTGGGTCTCTGGGTCTCTGGGTCTCTGAGTCTCAGTGTCTCAGGGTCTCAGGGCCTTTGAGTCACTGTGACTCAGGGTCTCAGGGCCTCTGGGTCTCTGGGTCTCTGAGTCTCAATGTCTCAGTGTCTAAGGGTCTCTGGGCCTCTGTGTCTCAGTGTCTCAGTTTCTCAGTTTCTCAGTGTCTCAGGTCCTCTGGGTCTCTGAGTCTCAATGTCTCAGTGTCTCAGGGTCCCAGGGTCACAGGGCCTCTGGGTCTCTGAGTCTCAATGTCTCAGTGTCTCAGTGTCTCAGGGTCTCTGGGTCTCAGTATCTCAGTGTCTCAGTGTCTCAGTGTCTCAGGGCCTTTGAGTCACTGTGTCTCAGGGTCTCAGGGCCTCTGGGTCTCTGGGTCTCTGAGTCTCAATGTCTCATTGTCTCAGTGTCTCAGTGTTTCAGGGCCTCTGGGTCTCTGGGTCTCTGAGTCTCAATGTCTCAGTGTCTCAGGGTCTCAGGGTATCAGGGCCTCTGGGTCTCTGGGACTCAATGTCTCAGTGTCTCAGGATCTCAGGTACTCAAGCTCTCAGGGCCTCTGGTTCTCTGTGTCTCAGTGTCTCAGGTTCCCAGGGCCTCTGGGACTCAAGGTCTCAGTGCCTCAGAGTCTCAGTGCCTCTGTGTCTCAGTGTCTCAGTTTCTCAGTGTCTCAGGTCCTCTGGGTCTCTGAGTCTCAGTATCTCAGTGTCTCAGGGTCTCAGGACCTCTGGGTCTCTGTGTCTCAGTGTCTCAGGGTCTCAGGGTCTCCGGGTCTCTAGGTCTCTGAGTCTCAATGTCTCAGTGTCTCAGGGCCTCAGGGTCTCAGTATCTCAGTATCTCAGTATCTCAGGGACTCTGTGTCTCTGTGTCTCAGGGCATCTGGGTCTCAGAGTCTCAGTGCCTCAGGGTCTCAGTGTCTCAGGACCTCTGGGTCTCTGTGTCTCAGTGTCTCAGGGTCTCAGGGCCTCTGGGTCTCTGTGTCTCAGGGACAATGTGTCTCAGTGTCTCAGGGTCTCAGGGCCTCTGGGTCTCTGGGACTCAGCGTCTCAGTGTCTCAGGGTCTCAGGTTCTCAAGGTCTCAGGGCCTCTGGATCTCTGTGTCTCAGGGTCTCTGGGTCTGAGTATCTCAGTATCTCAGGGCCTCTGGGTCACATTGTCTCAGGGTCTCAGGACCTCTGGGTCTCTGAGTCTCAGTGTCTCAGGGTCTCTGGGTCTCAGGGACTCAGCGTCTCAGTGTCTCAGGGTCTCAGGGTCTCTGGGTCTCAGTACCTCAGGGCCTCTGCGTCTCAGTGTCTCAGGGTCCCAGGGTCTCTGGGTCTCAGTATCTCAGTATCTCAGGGCCTCTGGGTCTCTGTGTCTCAGGGTCTCAGGGCCTCTGGGTCTCAGTGTCTCAGTGTCTCAGGGTCTCAGGGCCTCTGGGTCACTGGGACTCAATGTCTCAGTGTCTCAGGGTCTCAGGTTCTCAAGGTTTCAGGGCCTCTGGTTCTCTGTGTCTCAGGGTCTCAGGGTCTCCTGGTCTCTGGGTCTCTGAGTCTCAGTGTCTCAGGGTCTCTGGGTCTCAGGGACTCAGCGTCTCAGTGTCTCAGGGTCCCAGGGTCTCTGGGTCTCAGTATCTCAGTATCTCAGGGCCTCTGGGTCTCTGTGTCTCAGGGTCTCAGGGTCTCAGGGTCTAAGGGCCTTTGTGTCTCTGGGTCATTGGGTCTCTGTGTCTCAGGCTCTCAGAGTCTCAGGGCCTCTAGGTCTCTGTGTCTCAGGGTCTCAGGGCCTCTGGGTGTCAGGGTCTCAGTGCCTCAGGGTCTCAGGGCCTCTGGATCTCAGTGTCTCAGGGTCTCAGAGTCTCAGGACCTCTGGGTCTCGGTGTCTCAGTGTCTCAGGGTCTCAGGGCCTCTGGGGCTCTGGGTCTCTGAGTCTCAGTGTCTCAGGGTCTCAGCGCCTCTGGGTCTCTGTGTCTCAGTATCTCAGGGTCTAATGTCCTCAGGGCCTCTGGGTCTCTGAGTCTCAATATCTCAGTGTCTCAGTGTCTCAGGGCCTCTGGGCCTCTGGGTCTCTGAGTCTCAATGTCTCAGTGTCTCAGTGTCTCAGGGTCCCAGGGTCTCAGGACCACTGGGTCTCCGTGTATCAGGGTCTCAAGGTCTCTGCGTCTCTGGGTCTCAATGTCTCAGTGTCTCAGGGTCTCAGGGCCTCTGGGTCTCTGGGACTCAATGTCTCAGTGTCTCTGTGTCTCAGGTTCTCAAGGTCTCAGGGCCTCTGGTTCTCTGTGTCTCAGTGTCTCAGGGTCTCTGGGTCTGAGTATCTCAGTATCTCAGGGCCTCTGGGTCTCAGTGTCTCAGGGTCTCAGGAACTCTGGGTCTCTGTGTCTCAGTGTCTCAGGGTCTCAGGGTCTCAGGGACTCAGCGTCTCAGTGTCTCAGGGTCTCAGGGTGTCTGGGTCTCAGTATCTCAGTATCTCAGGGCCTCTGGGTCTCAGTGTCTCAGGGTCTCAGGGTCCCAGGGTGTCTGGGCCTAAGTATCTCAGTATCTCAGGGCCTCTGGGTCTCTGTGTCTCAGGGTCTCAGGGTCTCAGGGCCTCTGGGTCACTGGGTCTCTGTGTCTCAGGTTCTCAGAGTCTCAGCGCCTCTGGGTCTCTGTGTCTCAGGGTCTCAGGGTTTCAGGGCCTCTGTGTCTCAGGGTTTCAGTGCCTCAGGGTCTCAGGGCTTCTGGGTCTCAGTGTCTCAGGGTCTCAGAGTGTCAGGACCTCTGGGTCTCTGTGTCTTAGGGTCTCAGGGTCTCAGGGCCTCTGGGTCTCTGTGTCTCAGTATCTCAGGGTCTAAGGTCCTCCGGGCCTCTGGGTCTCTGAGTCTCAATGTCTCAGTGTCTCAGGGTGTCAGGGCCCCAGGCTCTCAGGACCTCTGGGTCTCAGGGTCTCAGTTTATCAGGGTCTCAGGGCCTCTGCGTCTCTGGGTCTCAATATCTCAGTGTCTCAGGGTCTCAGCGCCTCTGGGTCTCTGTGCCTCTGAGTCTCAATGTCTCAGTGTCTCAGTGTCTCTGGGTCCCTGAGTCTCAGGCCCTCTGGGTCTCAGGGTCTCAATTTATCAGGGTCTCAGGGCCTCTGCGTCTCTGGGTCTCAATGTCTCAGTGTCTCAGTGTCTCAGGGTCACAGGGCCTCTGGGTCTCTGTGTCTCAGTGTCTCAGGGACTCAGGCCCTCTGGGTCTCTGGGTCTCTGAGTCTCAATGTCTCAGTGTGTCAGTGTCTCAGGGTCTCAGTGCCTCTGTGTCTCAGTGTCTCAGGTCCTCTGGGTCTCTGAGTCTCAATGTCTCAGTGTCTCAGGGTCACAGTGTCTCAGTGCCTCTGGGTCTCTGGGTCTCTGAGTCTCAATGTCTCAGTGTCTCAGGGTCTCAGGGCCTCTGGGTCTCAGTGTCTCAGGGCCACTGGGTCTCAGTGTCTCAGGGTCTCAGGGCCTCTGAGTCTCAATATCTCAGGGTCTCAGGGTCTCAGGGTCTCAGGGCCTCTGGGTCTCAGAGTCTCAGTGTCACAGGGTCTTAGGGCCTCTGGGTCTCAGGGTCTCAGGGTATCAGGGCCTCTGGGACTCAGGGTCTCAGTGTCTCTGGGACTAAGGGCATCTGGGTCGATGTGTCTCATGGTCTCAGGGCCTCTGGGTCTCTGGGTCTCAGGGTCTCAGGGCCTCTGGGTCTCTGTGTCTCAGGGTCTCGGGGCCTCTGGTTCTCTGGGTCTCAGTGTCTCAGGGTCTCAGGGCCTTTGGGTCTCTGGGTCTCTGGGTCTCTGAGTCTCAATGTCTCATTGTCTCAGGGTCTCAGAGCCTCTGGGTCTACGCGTCTCAGTGTCTCTGTGTCTCAGTGTCTCGGGTTCTCTGGGTCTCTGTGTCTCAGGGTCTCAGGGTCTCTGGGTCACTGTATTTCAGTATCTCAGGGCCTCTCTGTCTCTGTGTCTCAGGGTCTCAGGGCCTCTGGGTCTCAGGGACACTGTGTCTCAGGTTCTCAGAGTCTCAGGGCCTCTGGGTCTCTGTGTCTCAGGGTCTCAGTGCCTCTGGGTCTCAGGGCCTCTGGGTCTCAGTGTCTCAGGCACTCAGGCCCTCTGGGTCTCTGGGTCTCTGAGTCTCTGTGTCTCAGGGTCTCAGGACCTCTGCGTCTCTGTGTCTCAGTGTCTCAGGGTCTCCTGGTCTCTGGGTCTCTGAGTCTCAATGTCTCAGTGTCTCAGTGTCTCAGGGCCTCTGGGTCTCTGTGTCTGAGGGTCTCAGGGTCTCAGGGACTCAGCGTCTCAGTGTCTCAGGGTCTCTGGGTCTCAGTATCTCAGTATCTCAGGGCTTCTGGGTCGCAGTGTCTCAGGGTCTCAGGGTCTCTGGGTCTCAGTATCTGTGTATCTTAGGGCCTCTGGGTCTCTGTGTCTCAGGGCCTCAGAGTCTCAGGGTCTCAAGGCCTCTTGGTCTCTGGGTCTCTGAGTCTCATGTTCTCAGAGTCTCAGGGCCTCTGTGTCTCTGTGTCTCAGTGTCTCACGGTCTCAGGGCCTCTGGGTCTCTGAGTCTCAATGTCTCAGTGTCTCAGGGTCTCAGTGCCTCTGGGTCTCTATGTCTCAGTGTCTCAGTGTCGCAGGGTCTCAGGGCCTCAGGGTCTCAGCGCCTCTGGGTCTCTGAGTCTCAATATCTCAGTGTCTCAGTGTCTCAGGGTCAGGGTCTCAGGGCCTCTGGGTCTCAGAGTCTCAGTGTCACAGGGTCTCAGGGCCTCTGGGTCTCTGTGTCTCAGTGACTCAGGGTCTCAAGGCCTCTGGGTCTCTGTGTCTCAATGTCTCAGTGTCTCAGTGCCTCTGGGTCTCTGGGTCTCTGTGTCTGTGAGTTTCAATGTCTCAGAGTCTCAGTGTCTCTGGGTCCCAGGGTCTCAGGACCTCCGGGTCTCAGGGTCTCAGTTTATCAGAGTCTCAGGGCCTCTGCGTCTCTGGGTCTCAATGTCTCAGTGTCTCAGGGTCTCAGGGCCTCTGGGTCTCTGGGTCTCTGAGTCTCAATGTCTCAGGGTCTCAGGACCTCTGGGTCTCTGGGTCTCTGAGTCTCAATGTCTCAGTGTCTCAGTGTCTCAGGGTCTCAGGGCATCTGGGTCTCTGTGTCTCAGGGACTCAGGACCTCTGGGTCTCAGGGTCTCAGTGTCTCATGGTCTCAGGGCCTCTGCGTCTCTGGGTCTCAATGTCTCAGTGTCTCAGGGTCTCAGAGCCTCTGGGTCTACGCGTCTCTGGGTCTCAGTGTCTCGGGTTCTCTGGGTCTCTGAGTCTCAATGTCTCAGTATCTCAGTGTCTCAGTGTCTCAGGGCCTCTGGGTCTCTGGTTCGCAGTGTCTCAGGGTCTCAGGGCCTCTGGGTCTCTGTGTCTCATTGTCTCAGGGCCTCTGGGTCTCTGTGTTTCTGAGTCTCAATGTCTTAGTGTCTCAGTGTCTCAGTGTCTCTGTGTCCCAGAGTCTCAGGACCTCTGGGTCTCAGGGTCTCAGTGTATCAAGGTCTCGGGGCCTCTGCGTCTCTGGGTCTCAATGTCTCAGTGTCTCAGGGTCTCAGGGCCTCTGTGTCTGAGTGTCTCAGTGCCTCAGGGTCCCAGGGTCTCAGGAGCTCTTGGTCTCTCTGTCTCTAAGTCTCAGTGTCTCAGTGTCTCAGCGTCTCTGGGTCTCAGTGTCTCACGGCCTCTGGGTCTCTGGGTCTCTGCGTCTCAATGTCTCTGGGTCTCAGTGTCTCAGGGTCTCAGGACCTCTGGGTCTCTGCGTCTCAGTGTCTCAGGGTCTCCTGGTCTCTGGGTCTCTGAGTCTCAATGTCTCAGTGTCTCAGTGTCTCAGGGCCTCTGGGTCTCTGTGTCTCAGGGTCTCAGGGACTCAGCATCTCAGGGTCTCAGGGTCTCTGGGTCTCAGTATCTCTGTATCTCAGGGCTTCTTGGTCTCTGGTTCTCAGGGCCTCTGGGTCTCTGAGTCTCAATATCTCAGTGTCTCAGTGTCTCAGGGTCAGGGTCTCAGGGCCTCTGGGTCTCAGAGTCTGAGTGTCACAGGGTCTCAAGGCTTCTGGGTCTCTGTGTCTCAATGTCTCAGTGTCTCAGTGTCTCAGTGTGTCAGGGTCCCAGGGTCTCAGGGCCTCTGGGCCTCTGGGTCTCTGAGTCTCAATGTCTCAGTGTCTCAGTGTCCCACGTTCTCAGGACCTCTGGGTCTCAGTGTATCAGGGTCCCAGGGCCTCAGCGTCTCTGGGTCTCAATGTCTCAGTGTCTCAGTGTCTCAGTGTCTCAGGGTCTCAGGGCCTCTGTGTCTCAGGGTCTCACGCCTCTGGGTCTCTGTGTCTCTGAGTCTCAGTGTCTCAGTGTCTCAGTGTCTCTGGGTCCCTGAGTCTCAGGACCTCTGTGTCTCAGGGTCTCAGTTTATCAGGGTCTCAGGTCCTCTGCGTCTCTGGGTCTCAATGTCTCAGTGTCTCAGTGTCTCAGGGTCACAGGGCCTCTGTGTCTGAGTGTCTGAGTGTCTCAGGGTCCCAGGGTCTCAGGACCTCTGTGTGTCTGTGTCTCTGAGTCTCAATGTCTCAGTGTCTCAGTGCCTCAGTGTCTCAGGGTCTCATGGTCTCAGGGTCTCAATATCTCAGGGACTCTGTGTCTCTGTGTCTCAGGGTCTCTGTGTCTCAGGGCATCTGGGTCTCAGAGTCTCAGTGCCTCAGGGTCTCAGGGTCTTTGGGTCTCAGTGTCTCAGGGACTCAGGCCCTCTGGGTCTCTGGGTCTCTGAGTCTCAGTGTCTCAGGGTCTGAGGGTCTCAGTGTCTCAGGACCTCTGGGTCTCTGTGTCTCAGTGTCTCAGGTTCTCAGGGCCTCTGTGTCTCTGTGTCTCAGGGACAATGGGTCTCAGTGTCTCAGGGTCTCAGGGCCTCTGGGTCTCTGGGACTCAATGTCTCAGTGTCTCAGGGTGTCAGGTTCTCAAGGTCTCAGGGCCTCTGGTTCTCTGGGTCTCAGTGTCTCAGGGTCTCAGGACCTCTGGGTCTCTGTGTCTCAGTGTCTCAGGGTCTCAGGGTCTCCTGGTCTCTGGGTCTCTGAGTGTCAGTGTCTCAGGGTCTCTGGGTCTCAGGGACTCTGCGTCTCAGTGTCTCAGGGTCTCAGTCTCTCTGGGTCTCAGTATCTCAGTATCTCAGGGCCTCTGGGTCTCAGTGTCTCAGGGTCTCAGGGTCCCAGGGTCTCTGCTTCTCAGTATCTCAGTATCTCAGGGCCTCTGAGTCTCTGAGTCTCAGTGTCTCAGGGTCTCAGGGTATCTGGGTCTCTGTGTCTCAGGGACAATGGGTCTCAGTGTCTCAGTGTCTCAGGGTCTCAGGGCCTCTAGGTCTCTGTGTCTCAGTATCTCAGGGACACAGGCCTTCTGGGTCTCTGGGTCTCTGAGTCTCAATGCCTCAGTGTCTCAGGGTCTCAGGGCCACTTGGTCTCAGTGTCTCAGGGCCACTGGGTTTCAGTGTCTCAGTGTCTCAGCGTCTCAGGGCCTCTGGGTCTCTGGGACTCAATGTCTCAGTGTCTCAGGGTCACAGGGTCTCAAGGTCTCAGGGCCTCTGGTTCTCTGTGTCTCAGTGTCTCAGGTTCTCAGAGTCTCAGGGCCTCTGTGTCTCTGGGTCTCTGTGTCTCAGGTTCTCAGAGTCTCAGGGCCTCTGTGTCTCTGTCTCTCAGGGTCTCAGGTTCTCAGGGCCTCTGGGTCTCCGGGTCTCAGTGTCACAGGGTCTCAGGGTCTCAGGGTCTCAGTGACTCAGGGACTCAGGGCCTCTGGGCCTGTGTGTCTCAGTGTCTCAGGGCCTCTGGGTCTCTGTGTCTCAGTGTCTCAGTTTCTCAGTCTCTCAGGTCCTCTGGGTCTCTGAGTCTCAATGTCTCAGTGTCTCAGGGTTTCAGGGCCTCTGGGTCTCTGGGTCTCTGAGTCTCAATGTCTCAGTGTCTCAGTGTCTCTGGATCTCAGGGCCTCTGTGTCTCAGTGTCTCAGTGTCTCACATCCTCTGGGTCTCTGGGTCTATGAGTCTCAATGTCTCTGGGTCTCAGTGTCTCAGGGTCTCAGGGCCTCTGGCTCTCTGGTTCTCTGAGTCTCAATGTCTCAGTGTCTCAGTGTCTCAGGGTCTCAGGGCCTCTGTGTCTCTGTGTCTCAGGGTCTCAGGACCTCTGGGTCTCCAGGTCTCAGTGTCTCAGGGACTCAGGGCATCTGGGTCTCTGGGCCTCTGAGCCTCAATGTCTCAGTGTCTCAGGGTCTCAGGGCCTCTATGTCTCAGTGTCTCATGTCCTCTGGGTCTCTGAGTATCAATGTCTCAGTGTCTCAGGGTTTCTGGGCCTCTGGGTCTCTGGGTCTCTGAGTCTCAATGTCTCAGTGTCTCAGTGTCTCAGGATCTCAGGGCCTCTGTGTCTCAGTATGTCAGTGTCTCACGTCCTCTGGGTCTCTGGGTCTCTGAGTCTCAATGTCTCTGGGTCACAGTGTCTCAGGGTCTCAGGGCCTCTGGGTCTCTGGTTCTCTGTGTTTCAATGTCTCAGTGTCTCAGGGTCTCAGGGCCTCTGGGTCTCTGTGTCTCAGGGTCTCCAGACCTCTGGGTCTCAGGGTCTCAGTGTCTCAGGGACTCAGGGCCTCTGGGTCTGTGTGTCTCAGGGTCTTACGGCCTCTGGGTCTCTGGGTCTCAGTGTCGCAGGTTCTCAAGGCCTGTGTGTCTCTGGGTCTCTGAGTCTCAATGTCTCAGGGTCTCAGGGCCTCTGTGTCTCTGATCTCAATGTCTCAGTGTCTCAGTGTCGCAGGGCCTCTGGGTCTCTCTGTCTCATGTCCTCTGGGTCTCTGGGTTTCTGAGTCTCAACGTCTCAGTGTCTCAGGGTCTCAGTGTCTCAGGGCCTCTGGGTCTCTGGGTCTCTGAGTCTCAATGTCTCATGGTCTCAGGACCTCTGGGTCTCAGGGTCTCAGTGTCTCATGGTCTCAGGGCCTCTGGGTCTCAATGTCTCAGTGTCTCAGGGTGCCAGGGTCTCAGGGACTCAGGGCCTCTGGGTCTCTGGGTCTCTGAGTCTCAATGTCTCAGTGTCTCAGTGTCTCAGGGTCTCAGGGCCTCTGGGTCTCTGGGTCTCTGTGTCTCAGTGTCTCAGGGTCTCAGGACCTCTGGGTCTCTGAGTCTCAGTGTCTCAGTGCCTCAGGGTCTCAGGGCCTCTGGGTCTCAGGGACTCAGGGTCTCAATGTCTCAGGTCTCAGGGTCTCTGGGACTCAGTGACTCAGTGTCTCAGGGTCCTAGGGTCTCAGGGCATCTGGGTCTCAGGGTCTCAGTGTCTCAGGGTCTCAGGGCCTCTGGGTCTCAGGGTCTCAGGGTCTCAGGGTCTCTGGGTCTCTGTGTCTCAGGGTCGCAGTGTCTCAGCGTCTCAGTGTCTCAGGGCCTCTGTGTCTCAGTGTCTCACGTCGTCTGGGTCTCTGGGTCTCAAAGTCTCAGTATCTCAGGGTCCCAGGGCTTCTGGGTCTCTGTGTCTCAGGGCATCTGTGTCTCTGTGTCTTAGGGCCTCAGTTTCGCAGGGCCTCTGGGTCTCTCTGTCTCATGTCCTCTGAGTCTCTGGGTTTCTGAGTCTCAATGTCTCAGTGTCTCAGTGTCTCAGGGTCTCAGGGCCTCTGGGTCTCAGGGTCTCAGTATCCAAGGGTCTTAGGGTCTCATGGCCTCTGGGTCTCAGGGTCTCAGGGTATCAGGGCCTCTGGGACTCAGGGTCTCAGTGTCTCAGGGACTAAGGGCATCTGGGTCTTTGTGTCTCAGGGTCTCAGGGCCTCTGGGCCTCTGGGTCCCAGTGTCTCAGGGTCTCAGGGCCTCTGGGTCTCTGGGTCTCTGGGTCTCTGAGTCTCAATGTCTCAATGTCTCAGGGCCTCTGGGTCTCAGGGTCTCAGTGTCTCAGGGTCCCAGGGCCTCTGGGTCTCTGTGTCTCAGTGTCGCAGCGTCTCAGTGTCTCAGGGCCTCTGTGTCTCAGTGTCTCACGTCGTCTGGGTCTCTGGGTCTCAAAGTCTCAGTATCTCAGGGTCCCAGGGCCTCTGGGTCTCTGTGTCTCAGGGCATCTGTGTCTCTGTGTCTTAGTGCCTCAGTGTCGCAGGGCCTGTGGGTCTCTCTGTCTCATGTCCTCTGAGTCTCTGGGTTTCTGAGTCTCAATGTCTCAGTGTCTCAGGGTCTCAGGGCCTCTGGGTCTCTGTGTCTCAGTGTCTCAGTGTCGCAGGGCCTCTGGGTCTCTCTGTCTCATGTCCTCTGAATCTCTGGGTTTCTGAGTCTCAATGTCTCAGTGTCTCAGGGTCTCAGGGCCTCTGGGTCTCTGTGTCTCAGTGTCTCAGGGTCTCAGGGCATCTGGCTCTCTGTGTCTCAGGGTCTCAGGGCCTCTGAGTCTCAGGGTCTCAGTATCACAGGGTCTTAGGGTCTCATGGCCTCTGGGTCTCAGGGTCTCAGGGTCTCAGGGCCTCTGGGACTCAGGGTCTCAGTGTCTCAGTGTCTCAGGGACTAAGGGCGTCTGGGTCAGTGTGTCTCAGGGTCTCAGGGCCTTTGTTTCTGTGGGTCTCTGGGTCTCAGGGTCTCAGGGCCTCTGGGTCTCAGGGTCTCAGTATCACAGGGTCTCAGGGTCTCAGGGCCTCTGGGTCTCAGGGTCTCAATATCACAGGGTCTCAGGGTCTCATGACCTCTGGGTCGCAGTGTCACAGGGTCTCAGGGTCTCAGGGCCTCTGGGACTCAGGGTCTCAGTGTCTCAGGGACTAAGGGCATCTGGGTCTGTGTGTCTCAGGGTCTCAGGGCCTCTGGGTCTCTGGGTCTCAGTGTCGCAGGTTCTCTGGGCCTGTGTGTCTTCGGGTCTCTGAGTCTCAATGTCTCAGTGTCTCAGTGTCTCAGGGTCTCAGGGCATCTGGGTCTCTGTGTCTCAGTGTCTCAGGGCCTCTGTGTCACAGGGTCTCAGGGTCTCAGGGCCTCTGGGTCTCAGGGTCTCAGGGTCTCATGGGCCTCTGGGTCTCTGTGTCTCAGGGTGTCAGGGTCTCAGGGCCTCTGGGTCTCTGTGTCTCAGGTTCTTAGGGTCTCAGGGTCTCAGGGCCTCTGGATCTGTGTGTCTCAGGGTCTCAGGGTCTCATGGCCTCTGTTTCTCTGAGTCTCAATGTCTCAGTATCTCAGTGTCTCAGGGTCTCAGGGCCTCTGAGTCTCTGTGTCTCAGGGTCTCAGGGTCTCAGAGCCTGTGGATCTCTGGGTCTCTGAGTCTCAATGTCTCAGTGTCTCAGGGTCTCAGGGCCGCTGTGTCTCAGTGTCTCAGTGTCTCACGTCCTCTGGGTCTCTGAGTGTCAATGTCTCTGGGTCTCTGGGTCTCAGGGCCTCTGGGTCTCTGGGTCTCTGAGTCTCAATGCCTCAGTGTCTCAGTGTCTCTAGGCCTCTGGGTCTCTGTGTCCCAGTGTCTCAGGACCTCTGCGTCTCTGGGTCTCAACGTCTCAATTTCTCAGGGTCTCAGAGCCTCTGGGTCTATGCATCTCAGTGTCTCAGTGTCTCAGTGTCCTGGGTTCTCTGGGTCTCAGAGTCTCAGTGTCTCAGGGTCTCAGGACCTCTGGGTCTCTGAGTCTCAGTGTCTCAGGGCCTCTGGGTTTCTGTGTCTCAGTGTCTCAGGGCCTCTGGGTCTCTGGTTCGCAGTGTCTCAGGGTCTCAGGGCCTCTGGGTCTCTGTGTTTCTGAGACTCAATGTCTCAGAGTCTCAGTGTCTCAGTGTCTCAGGGTCCCAGGGTCTCAGGACCTCTGGGTCTCAGGGTCTCAGTGTATCAGGGTCTCAAGTCCTCTGCGTCTCAGGGTCTCAATGTCTCAGTGTCTCAGTGTGTCAGGGTCTCAGGGTCCCAGGGTCTCAGGACCTCTGGGTCTCTGTGTCTCTGAGTCTCAATGTCTCAGTGTCTCAGGGTCTCTGGGTCTCAGTGTCTCAGGGCCTCTGGGTCTCTGGGGCTCTGAGTCTCAGTGTCTCAGGGTCTCAGGGCCTCTGGGTCTCTGGTTCTCTGAGTCTCAATGTCTCAGTGTCTCAGTTTCTCAGTGTCTCTGGTCCTCTGGGTTTCTGAGTCTTAATGTCTCAGTGTCTCAGGGTCTCAGGGCCTCTGTGTCTCAGTGTCTCAGTTTCTCAGTGTCTCGGGTCCTCTGGGTCTCTGAGTCTCAATGTCTCAGTGTCTCAGGGTTTCAGGGCCTCTGGGTCTCTGAGTCTCAATGTCTCAGGGTCTCAGGGTCTCCGGGTCTCTGGGTCTCTGAGTTTCAATGTCTCTGTGTGTCAGGGTCTCAGGGCCTCTGGGCCTCTGTGTCTCAGAGTCTCAGGGCCTCTGGGTCTCAGTGTCTCATGGTCTCAGGGTCTCAGGGTCTCAGGGCCTTTGTGTCTCAGTGTCCCAGTGTCTCAGGGTCTCTGTGTCTCTGAGTCTCAGTGTCTCAGTGTCTCAGGGTCTCAGTGTCTCAGGGCCTCTGGGTCTCTGGGTCTCTGAGTCTCAGTGTCTCAGTGTCTCAGGGCCTTTGAGTCACTGTGTCTCAGGTTCTCAGGGCCTCTGGGTCTCTGTGTCTCAGGTTCTCAGTCTCAGGGCCTCTGCGTCTCAGGGCCTCTGGGTCTCTGTGTCTCAGAGTCTCAGGGTCTCAGGGCCTCTGGGACTCAAGGTCTCAGTGCCTCAGAGTCTCAGTGCCTCTGGGTCTCAGTGTCTCAGGGGCTCAGGCCCTCTGGGTCTCTGCGTCTCTGAGTCTCAGTGTCTCAGGACCTCTGGGTCTCTGTGTCTCAGGGTCTCAGGGCCTCTGGGTCTCTGGGTCTCTGAGTCTCAATGTCTCAGTGTCTCAGGGTCTCAGCGCCTCTGGGTCTCTATGTCCCAGTATCTCAGGGTCTAAGGTCCTCAGGCCCTTTGGGTCTCTGAGTCTCAATATCTCAGTGTCTCAGGGTCTGAGGGTCTCAGGGCCTCTGAGTCTCAGATTTTCAGTGTCACAGGGTCTCAGGGCCTCTGGGTCTCTGTGTCTCAGTGTCTCAGGGTCTCAAGGACTCTGGGTCTCTGAGTCTCAATGTCTCAGTGTCTCAGTGTCTCAGTGTGTCAGGGTCCCAGGGTCTCAGGGCCTCTGGGTCTCTGAGTCTCAATGTCTTAGTGTCTCAGTGTCTCAGGGTCCCAAGGTCTCAGGACCTCTGGGTCTCTGGGTCTCAATGTCTCAGTGTCTCAGGGTCTCAGGGTCTCAGGGCCTCTGTGTCTCAGGGTCTCAGTGCCTCTGGGTCTCTGGGTCTCTGAGTCTCAATGTCTCAGTGTCTCAGTGCCTCTGGGTGCCAGTGTCCCAGGACCTCTGCGTCTCAGGGTCTCATTTTATCAGGGTCTCAGGGCATCTGCGTCTCTGGGTCTCAATATCTCTGTGTCTCAGGGTCTCAAGGCCTCAGGGTCTCTGGGTCTCTGAGTCTCAGTGTCTCAGGGTCTCAGGACCTCTGCGTCTCTGTGTCTCAGTGTCTCAGGGTCTCCTGGTCTCTGGGTCTCTGAGTCTCAATGTCTCAGTATCTCAGTATCTCAGGGCCTCTGGGTCTCAGTGTCTCAGGGTCTCTAGGTCTCAGTATATCTGTATCTCAGGGCCTCTGGGTCTCTGTGTCTCAGGGCCTCAGGGTCTCAGTGTCTCAGGGCCTCTTGGTCTCTGGGTCTCTGTGTCTCAGGTTCTCAGATTCTCAGGGCCTCTGGGTCTCTGTGTCTCAGTGTCTCAGGGTCTCAGGGCCTCTGGGTCTCTGGGTCTCTGAGTCTCAATGTCTCAGTGTCTCAGTGTCTCAGGGTCTCAGCGCCTCTGGGTCTCTATGTCTCAGTGTCGCAGGGTCTCAGGGCCTCAGGGACTCAGGGCCTCTGGGTCTCTGAGTCTCAATATCTCAGTGTCTCAGTGTCTCTGGGTCAGGGTCTCAGGGCCTCTGGGTCTCTGTGTCTCAGTGAATCAGGGTCTCAAGGCCTCCGGGTCTCTGTGTCTCAATGTCTCAGTGTCTCAGTGTGTCAGGGTCCCAGGGTCTCAGGGCCTCTGGGCCTCAGGGTCTCTGAATCTCAATGTCTCAGTGTCTCAGTGTCCCAGGTTCTCAGGACCTCAGGGCCTCTGTGTCTCAGGGTCTCAGCGCCTCTGCGTCTCTGTGTCTCTGAGTCTCAATGTCTCAGTGTCTCAGTGTCTCTGGGTCCCAGGGTCTCAGGACCTCTGGGTCTCAGGGTCACAGTTTATCAGAGTCTCAGGGCCTCTCCGTCTCTCGGTCTCAATGTCTCTGTGTCTCTGTGCCTCAGGGACACAGGCCCTCTGGGTATCAAGTTCTCTGAGTTTCAATGTCTCAGTGTGTCAGTGTCTCAGGGTCACAGGGCCTCTGTGTCTCAGTGTCTCAGTGTCTCAGGTCCTCTGGGTCTCTGGGTCTCAATGTCTCAGTGTCTCAGGGCCACTGGGTCTCAGCGTCCCAGTGTCTCAGCGTCTCGGGGCCTCTGGGTCTCTGGGACTCAATGTCTCAGTGTCTCAGGGTCACAGGGTCTCAAGGTCTCAGGGCATCTGGTTCTCTGTGTCTCAGTGTCTCAGGTTCTCAGAGTCTCAGGGCCTCTGGGTCTCTGTGTCTCAGGGTCTCAGGTTCTCAGGCCCTCTGGGTCTCCGGGTCTCAGTGTCACAGGGTCTCAGGTCCTTTGGGTCTCAGGGTCTCAGTGACTCACGGACTCAGGGCCTCTGGGTCTGTGTGTCTCAGGGTCTCAGGGCCTCTGGGTCTGTGTGTCTCAGGGCCTCTAGGTCTCTGGGTCTCAGTGTCGCAGGGTCTCAGGGTCTGTGTGTCTCTGGGTCTCTGAGTCTCAATGTCTCAGGGTCTCAGGGTCTCAGGGCCTCTGGGTCTCTGATCTCAATGTCTCAGTGTCTCAGTGTCGCAGGGCCTCTGGGTCTCTCTGTCTTATGTCCTCTGGGTCTCTGGGTTTCTGAGTCTCAATGTCCCAGTGTCTCAGGGTCTCAGTGTCTCAGGGCCTCTGGGTCTCTGTGTCTCAGGGTCTCAGGACCTCTGGGTCTCTGGGTCTCTGAGTCTCAATGTCTCAGTGTCTCAGTGTCTCAGGGTCTCAGGGCCTTTGGGTCTCTGGGTCTCTGAGTCTCAATGTCTCAGTGTCTCAGTGTCTCAGGGTCTCAGGGCCTCTGGGTCTCTGTGCCTCAGGGATTCAGGACCTCTGGGTCTCAGTGTCTCATGGTCTCAGGGCCTCTGGGTCTCTGGGTCTCAATGTCTCAGTGTCTCAGGGTCTCAGAGCCTCTGGGTCTACGCGTCTCTGGGTCTCAGTGTCTCAGTGTCTCGGGTTGTCTGGGTCTCTGAGTCCCAATGTCTCAGTATCTCAGTGTCTCAGGGTCTCAGGACCTCTGGGTCTCTGAGTCTCAGTGTCTCAGTGTCTTAGGGCCTCTGGGTTTCTGTGTCTCAGTGTCTCAGGGCCTCTGGGTCTCTGGTTCGCAGTGTCTCAGGGTCTCAGGGCCTCTGGGTCTCTGTGTCTCAGGATCTCAGGGCCTCTCAGTCTCTGGGACTCACAGTCTCAGGGTCTCCGGGCCTCTGGGTCTCAGGGACTAAGGGTCTCAGGGTCTCAATGTCTCAGGGTCTCAGGGTCTCTGGGTCTCGGTGAATAAGTGTCTCAGGTCCTCTGGGTCTCAGGGTCTCAGAGTCTCAGGATCTCAGGGCCTGTGGGTGTCAGGGTCTCAGGGTCTCAGTGTCACAGGGCCTCAGGGACTCAGGGCCTGTGGGTCTCAGGGTCTCAGGGTCTCTGGGTCACTGTGTCTCACGGTCTCAGGGCCTCTGGGTCAATGTGTCTCTGGTTCTCAGGGTCTCAAGGTCTCATGGCATCTGGTTCTCTGTGTCTCAGTGTCTCAGGTTCTCAGAGTCTCAGGGCCTCTGGGTCTCTGTGTCTCAGGGTCTCAGGTTCTCAGGCCCTCTGGGTCCCCGGGTCTCAGTGTCACAGGGTCTCAGGTCCTTTGGGTCTCAGGGTCTCAGTGACTCACGGACTCAGGGCCTCTGGGTCTGTGTGTCTCAGGTTCTCAGGGCCTCTGGGTCTGTGTGTCTCAGGGCCTCTAGGTCTCTGGGTCTCAGTGTCGCAGGGTCTCAGGGTCTGTGTGTCTCTGGGTCTCTGAGTTCCAATGTCTCAGGGTCTCAGGGTCTCAGGGCCTCTGGGCCTCTGATCTCAATGTCTCAGTGTCTCAGTGTCGCAGGGCCTCTGGGTCTCTCTGTCTTATGTCCTCTGGGTCTCTGGGTTTCTGAGTCTCAATGTCTCAGTGTCTCAGGGTCTCAGTGTCTCAGGGCCTCTGGGTCTCTGTGTCTCAGGGTCTCAGGGTCTCAGGGCCTCTGGGTCTCTGGGTCTCTGAGTCTCAATGTCTCAGTGTCTCTGTGTCTCAGGACCTCTGGGTCTCTGGGTCTCTGAGTCTCAGTGTCTCAGTGTCTCAGGGTCTCTGGGCCTCTGGGTCTCTGTGTCTCAGGGACTCAGGACCTCTGTGTCTCAGGGTCTCAGTGTCTCATGGTCTCAGGGCCTCTGGGTCTCTGGGTCTCAATGTCTCAGTATCTCAGGGTCTCAGAGCCTCTGGGTCTACGCGTCTCTGGGTCTCAGTGTCTCAGTGTCTCGGGTTCTCTGGGTCTCTGAGTCTCAATGTCTCAGTATCTCAGGGTCTCAGGACGTCTGGGTGTCTGAGTCTCAGTGTCTCAGTGTCTCAGGGCCTCTGGGTCTCTGGTTCGCAGTGTCTCAGGGTCTCAGGGCCTCTGGGTCTGTGTGTCTCAGGATCTCAGGGCCTCTTAGTCTCTGGGACTCACTGTCTCAGGGTCTCCGGGCCTCTGGGTCTCAGGGACTAAGGGTCTCAGGGTCTCAATGTCTCAGGGTCTCAGGGTCTCTGGGTCTCAGTGACTAAGTGTCTCAGGTCCTCTGGGTCTCTGGGCTTCAGGGCCTCTGGCTCTCAGGGTCTCAGGGTCTCAGTGTCACAGGGCCTCAGGGACACAGGGCCTGTGGGTCTCAGGGGCTCAGGGTCTCTGGGTCTCTGTGTCTCACGGTCTCAGGGCCTCTGGGTCTCTGTGTCTCAGTGTCTCAGGGCCTCTGGATCTCTGGGTCTCTGAGTCTCAGTGTCTCAGTGTCTCAGGGCCTCTGTGTCTCAGTGTCTCACGTCCTCCGGGTCTCTGGGTCTCTGGGTCTCAAAGTCTCAGTATCTCAGGGTCCCAGGGCCTCTGGCTCTTTGTGTCTCAGGGCATCTGGGTCTCTGGGTCTCCGGGTCTCAGTGTAACAGGGTCTCAGGTCCTTTGGGTCTCAGGGTCTCAGTGACTCACGGACTCAGGGCCTCTGGGTCTGTGTGCCTCAGGGTCTCAGGGCCTCTGGGTCTGTGTGTCTCAGGGCCTCTAGGTCTCTGGGTCTCAGTGTCGCAGGGTCTCAGGGTCTGTGTGTCTCTGGGCCTCTGAGTCTCAATGTCTCAGGGTCTCAGGGTCTCAGGGCCTCTGGGTCTCTGATCTCAATGTCTCAGTGTCTCAGTGTCGCAGGGCCTCTGGGTCACTCTGTCTTATGTCCTCTGGGTCTCTGGGCTTCTGAGTCTCAATGTCTCAGTGTCTCAGGGTCTCAGTGTCTCAGGGCCTCTGGGTCTCTGTGGCTCAGGGTCTCAGGACCTCTGGGTCTCTGGGTCTCTGAGTCTCAATGTCTCAGTGTCTCAGTGTCTCAGGGTCTCAGGGCCTCTGGGTCTCTGGGTCTCTGAGTCTCAATGTCTCAGTCTCTCAGTGTCTCAGGACATCTGGGTCTCTGAGTCTCAATGTCTCAGTGTCTCAGGGTCTCAGGGCCTCTGGGTCTCTGTGCCTCAGGGACTCAGGACTTCTGGGTCTCAGGGTCTCAGTGTCTCATGGTCTCAGGGCCTCTGGGTGTCAATGTCTCAGTGTCTCGGGGTCTCAGAGCCTCTGGGTCTACGCGTCTCTGGGTCTCAGTGTCTCAGTGTCTCGGGTTCTCTGGGTCTCTGAGTCTCAATGTCTCAGTATCTCAGTGTCTCAGGGTCTCAGGACCTCTGGGTCTCTGAGTCTCAGTGTCTCAGTGTCTCAGGGCCGCTGGGTTTCTGTGTCTCAGTGTCTCAGGGCCTCTGGGTCTCTGGTTCGCAGTGTCTCAGGGTCTCAGGGCCTTTGGGTCTCTGTGTCTCAGGATCTCAGGGCCTCTCAGTCTCTGGGACTCACTGTCTCAGGGTCTTCGGTCCTCTGGGTCTCAGGGACTAAGGGTCTCAGGGTCTCAATGTCTCAGGGTCTCAGGGTCTCTGAGTCTCGGTGACTAAGTGTCTCAGGTCCTCTGGGTCTCTGGGCTTCAGGGCCTCTGGGTCTCAGGGTCTCAGAGTCTCAGGATCTCAGGGCCTCTGGGCCTCTGGGTCTCTGAGTCTCAATGTCTCAGTGTCTCAGTGTCCCAGGTTCTCAGGACCTCTGGGTCTCGGTGTATCAGGGTCTCAGGGCCTCTGCGTCTCTGTGTCTCAGCGTCTCTGTGTCTCTGTGTCTCAGTGTCTCTGTGTCTCTGTGTCTCAGTGTCTCTGTGTCTCTGTGTCTCAGTGTCTCTGTGTCTCAGAGTCTCAGTGTCTCAGTGTCTCAGAGTCTCAGTGTCCCAGAGTCTCAGTGCCTCAGTGTCTCAGTGTCTCAGTGCCTCTGTGTCTCAGTGTCTCAGTGTCTCAGAGTCTCAGTGTCTCAGTGTCTCTGTGTCTCAGTGTCTCTGTGTCTCAGTGTCTCAGAGTCTCAGAGTCTCTGTGTCTCAGAGTCTCTGCATCTCTGCATCTCAGAGTCTCTGCGTCTCAATGTCTCAGTGTCTCAGGGTCTCAGGGTCTCAGGGCCTCTGTGTCGCATTGTCTCAGTGTCTCTGGGTCCCAGAGTCTCAGGACCTCTGGGTCTTAGGGTCTCAGTTTATGAGGGTCTCAGGGCCTCTGCGTCTCTGGGTCTCAATGTCTCAGTGTCTCAGTGTCTCAGGGACTCAGGCCCTCTGGGTCTCTGAGTCTCAATGTCTCAGTGTCTCAGTGTCTCAGGGTCACAGGGCCTCTGGGTCTCTGGGTCTCTGAGTCTCAATGTCTCAGTGTGTCAGTGCCTCTGGGTCTCTGGGTCTCAGAGTCTCAGTGTCACAGGGTCTCAGGGCCTCTGGGTCTCTGTGTCTCAGTGACTCAGGGTCTCAGTGTCTCAGTGCGTCAGGGTCCGAGAGTCTCAGGGCCTCTGGGCCTCTGGGTCTCTGAATCTAAATGTCTCAGTGTCTCATTGTCCCAGGTTCTCAGGACCTCTGGGTCTCAGTGTATCAGGGCCTCTGCGTCTCCGGGTCTCAATGTCTCAGTATCTCAGTGTCTCAGTGTCTCAGGGTCTCAGGGCCTCTGTGTCTCAGGGTCTCAGCGCCTCTGGGTCTCTGTGTCTCTGAGTCTCAATGTCTCAGTGTCTCAATGTCTCTGGGTCCCAGGGTCTCAGGACCTCTGGGTCTCAGGGTCTCAGTTTATCAGAGTCTCAGGACCTCTGCGTCTCTGGGTCTCAATGTCTCAGTGTCTCAGGGTCTCAGGGCCTCTGGGTCTCTGTGTCTCAGTGTCTCAGGGACACAGGCCCTCTGGGTCTCTTGGTCTCTGAGTCTCAATGTCTCAGTGTGACAGTGTCTCAGGGTCTCAGGGCCTCTGTGTCTCAGTGTCTCAGGTCCTCTGGGTCTCTGGGTCTCTGAGTCTCAATGTCTCAGTGTCTCAGGGTCTCAGTGTCTCAGGGCCTCTGGGTCTCTGGGTCTCAGGGCCACTGGGTCTCAGTGTCTCAGTGTCTCAGGGCCTCTGGGTCTCTGGGACTCAATGTCTCAGTGTCTCAGGGTCACAGGGTCTCAAGGTCTCAGGGCCTCTGGTTCACTGTGTCTCAGTGTCTCAGGTTCTCAGAGTCTCAGGACCTCTGGGTCTCTGTGTCTCAGGTTCTCAGAGTCTCAGGGCCACTGGGTCTCTGTGTCTCAGGGTCTCAGGTTCTCATGGCCTCTGGGTCTCCGGGTCTCAGTTTCTCAGGGCCTCTGGGTCTCCGGGTCTCAGTGTCACAGGGTCTCAAGGTCTCAGGGCCTCTGGTTCACTGTGTCTCAGTGTCTCTGTTTCTCAGTCTCTCAGGTCCTCGGGTCTCTGAGTCTCAATGTCTCAGTGTCTCAGGGTTTCAGGGCCTCTGGGTCTCTGGGTCTCTGAGTCTCAATGTCTCAGTGTCTCAGTGTCTCAGGATCTCAGGGCCTCTGTGTCTCAGTGTCTCACGTCCTCTGGGTCTCTGGGTCTCTGAGTCTCAATGTCTCTGGGTCTCAGTGTGTCAGGGTCTCAGGGCCTCTGTGTCTCTGTGTCTCAGGGTCTCAGGACCTCTGGGTCGCAGGGTCTCATTGTCTCATGGTCTCAGGGCCTCTGGGTCTCCGGGTCTCAGTATCTCAGGGACTCAGGGCCTCTGGGTCTGTGTGTCTCAGGGTCTCACGGCCTCTGGGTCTCTGGGTCTCAGTGTCGCACGTTCTCAGGGCCTGTGTGTCTCTGGGTCTCTGAGTCTCAATGTCTCAGGGTCTGAGGGTCTCAGGGCCTCTGGGTCTCTGATCTCAATGTCTCAGTGTCTCAGTGTCACAGGGCCTCTGGGTCTCTCTGTCTCATGTCCTCTGTGTCTCTGGGTTTCTGAGTCTCAACGTCTCAGGGTCTCAGTGTCTCAGGGCCTCTGGGTCTCTGAGTCTCAACGTCTCAGTGTCTCAGGGTCTCAGTGTCTCAGGGCCTCTGGGTTTCTGGATCTCTGAGTCTCAATGTCTCTGTGTCACAGGGTCTCAGGACCTCTGGGTCTCAGGGTCTCAGTGTCTCATGGTCTCAGGGCCTCTGGGTCTCAATGTCTCAGTGTCTCAGGGTGCCTGGGTCTCAGGGTCTCAGGGCCTCTGGGTCTCTGGGTCTCTGAGTCTCAATGTCTCAGGGTCTCAGGGCCTCTGGGTCTCTGTGTCTCAGGGCCTCTGGGTCTCTGTGTCTCAGTGTCTCAGGGTCTCAGGACCTCTGGGTCTCTGGGTCTCTGAGTCTCAGGGTCTCAGTGCCTCAGGTTCTTAGTGCCTCTGGGTCTCTGGGACTCAATGTCTCAGGGTCTCAGGGTCTTAGGGTCTCAGGGCCTCTGGGTCTCTGTGTCTCAGTGTCTCAGGATCTCAGGGCCTCTGGGTCTCTGTGTCTCAGTGTCTCAGGGTCTCAGGGCCTCTGGGTCTCTGTGTCTCAGTGTCTCAGTGCCTTAGGTCCTCTGGGTCTCTGGCTCTCGATGTCTCAGTGTCACAGTGTCTCAGTGTCTAATGTCCTCTGGGTCTCTGGGTCTCTGTGTCTCTGAGTCTCAATGTCTCACTGTCTCACTGTCTCAGCGTGTCAGTGTCTCAGGGCCTCTGTGTCTCAGTGCCTCACGTCCTCTGGGTCTCTGGGTCTCTCTGTCTCATGTCCTCTGAGTCTCTGGGTTTCTGAGTCTCAATGTCTCAGTGTCTCAGTGTCTCAGGGTCTCAGGGCCTCTGGGTCTCTGCGTCTCAGTGTCTCAGGGTCTCAGGGCATCTGGCTCTCTGTGCCTCAGGGTCTCAGGGCCTCTGTGTCTCAGGGTCTCAGTATCACAGGGTCTCAGAGTCTCATGGCCTCTGGGTCTCAGGGTCTCAGGGCCTCTGGGTCTCAATGTCTCAGTGTCTCAGGGTCTCAGGGCCTCTGGGTCTCTGTATCTCAGTGTCTCAGGGTCTCAGGGCCTCTGGGTCTCAGGGTCTCAGTGTCTCATGGTCTCAGGGCCTTTGGGTATCTGGGAATCAATGTCTCAGTGTCTCAGTGTCTCAGAGCCTCTGTGTCTACGCGTCTCAGTGTCTCTGTGTCTCAGTGTCTCAGGGTCTCAGGGACTCAGCGTCTCAGTGTCTCAGGGTCTCAGGGTCTCTGGGTCTCAGTATCTCAGTATCTCAGGGCCTCTGTGTCACAGGGTCTCAGGGTCTCAGGGTCTCAGGGCCTCTGGGTCTCTGTGTCTCTGTGTCTCAGGCTCTCAGAGTCTCAGGGCCTCTGGGTCTCAGGGTCTCAGTGCCTCTGGGTCTCAGAGCCTCTGGGTCTCAGTGTCTCAGGCACTCAGGCCCTCTGGGTCTCTGGGTCTCTGAGTGTCAGTGTCTCAGGGTCTCAGGACCTCTGCGTCTCTGTGTCTCAGTGTCTCAGGGTCTCCTGGTCTCTGGGTCTCTGAGTCTCAATGTCTCAGTGTCTCAGTGTCTCAGGGCCTCTGGGTCTCTGTGTCTGAGGGTCTCAGGGTCTCAGGGACTCAGCGTCTCAGTGTCTCAGGGTCTCTGGGTCGCTGGGTCTCAGTATCTCAGTATCTCAGGGCCTCTGTGTCTCAGGGTCTCAGGGTCTCTGGGTCTCTGTGTCTCAGGTTCTCAGAGTCTCAGGGCCTCTGGGTCTCTGTGTCTCAGTGTCTCAGGGTCTCAGGGCCTCTGGGTCTCTGGGTCTCTGAGTGTCAATGTCTCAGTGCCTCAGTGTCTCAGGGTCCCAGGGTCACAGGGCCTCTGGGTCTCTGAGTCTCAATGTCTCAGTTTCTCGGTGTCCCAGGGTTTCAGGGCCTCTGGGTCTCCGGGTCTCAATGCCTCAGTGTCTCAGGGTCTCAGGGCCTTTGGGTCTCTGTGTCTCAGGGCCACTGGGTCTCTGTGTCTCAGGGTCTCAGGGCCTCTGGGTCTCTGGGACTCAATGTCTCAGTGTCTCAGGATCTCAGGGTCTCAAGCTCTCAGGGCCTCTGGTTCTCTGTGTCTCAGTGTCTCAGGGTCTCAGGGTCTCAGGGACTCAGCCTCTCAGTGTCTCAGGGTCTCAGGTTCTCTGCATCTGAGTATCTCAATATCTCAAGGCGTCTTGGTCTCTGTCTCTCAGGTTCTCAGTGTTTCATGTCCTGTGGGTCTCTGGGTCTATGTGTCTCAGGTTCTCAGTCTCAGGGCCTCTGGGTCTCTGGGACTCAAGGTCTCAGTGCCTCAGAGTCTCAGTGCTTCTGGGTCTCAGTCTCTCAGGGACTCAGGCCCTCTGGGTCTCTGAGTCTCAGTATCTCAGGGTCTCAGGGTCTCAGGGTCTCAGGACCTCTGGGTCACTGTGTCTCTGTGTCTCAGGGTCTCCGGGTCCCTGGGTCTCTGAGTCTCAATGTCTCTGTGTCTCAGTGTCACAGTGTCTCACGTCCTCTGGTTCTCTGGGTCTCTGAGTCTCAATGTCTCAGGGTCTCAGGGTCTCAGGGCCTCTGGGTCTCTGTGTCTCAGGGTCTCCGGACCTCTGGGTCTCAGGGTCTCAGTGTCTCAGGGTCTCAGAGCCTCTGGGTCTACGCGTCTCTGGGTCTCAGTGTCTCGGGTTCTCTGGGTCTCTGAGTCTCAATGTCTCAGTATCTCAGTGTCTCAGGGTCTCAGGACCTCTGGGTCTCTGACTCTCAGTGTCTCAGGGCCTCTGGGTCTCTGTGTCTCATTGTCTCAGGGCCTCTGGGTCTCTGTGTTTCTAAGTCTCAATGTCTCAGTGTCTCAGTGTCTCAGGGTCCCAGAGTCTCAGGACCTCTGGGTCTGAAGGTCTCAGTGTATCAGCGTCTCAGGGCCTCTGCGTCTCTGGGTCTCAATGTCTCTGTGTCTCAGTGTCTCAGGGTCTCAGGGCCTCTGGGTCTCTGGGTCTCTGAGTCTCAATGTCTCAGTGCCTCAGTGTCTCAGGGTCCCAGGGTCACAGGGCCTCTGGGTCTCTGAGTCTCAGTGTCTCAGTGTCTCAGGGTCTCTGGGTCTCAGTGTCTCAGGGCCTTTGGGTCTCTGGGTCTCTGGGTCTCTGAGTCTCAGTGTCTCAGGGTCTCAGGGCCTTTGAGTTACTGTGTCTCAGGGTCTCAGGGCCTCTGGGTCTCTGGGTCTCTGAGTCACAATGTCTCAGTTTCTCAGTGTCTCAGGGTCTCAGGGCCTCTGTGTCTCAGTGTCTCAGTTTCTCAGTGTCTCAGGTCCTCTGGGTCTCTGAGTCTCAGTGTCTCAGTGTCTCAGGGTCTCTGGGTCTCAGTATCTCAGGGTCTCTGGGTCTCAGTGTCTCAGGGACTCTGGGTCTCTGGGTCCCTGAGTCTCAGTGTCTCAGGGTCTCAGGGTCTCAGGGCTTCCGGGTCTCTGGGACTCAATGTCTCAGTGTCTCAGGATCTCAGGTACTCAAGCTCTCAGGACCTCTGGTTCTCTGTGTCTCAGTGTCTCAGCGTCCCAGTGTCTCAGGGTCTCTGCATCTGAGTATCTCAGTATCTCAGGGCCTCTGGGTCTCTGTGTCTCAGGTTCTCAGTGTTTCAGGGCCTCTGGGTCTCAGGGCCTCTGGGCCTCTGTGTCTCAGAGTCTCAGGGTCTCATGGCCTCTGGGACTCAAGGTCTCAGTGCCTCTGGGTCTCAGTGTCTCAGGGACTCAGGCCCTCTGGGTCTCTGGGTCTCTGAGTCTCAGTTTCTCAGGGTCTCAGGACCTCTGGGTCTCAAGGTCTCAGTGCCTCAGGTTCTCCGGGTCTCTAGGTCTCTGAGTCTCAATGCCTCAGTGTCTCAGTGTCTCAGGGTCTCAGGGTCTAGGGACTCAGCGTCTTAGTGTCTCAAGTCTCAGGGTCTCAGGGTCTCAGGGTCTCAGTATCTCAGGGACTCTGTGTCTCTGTGTCTCAGGGTCTCTGTGTCTCAGGGCATCTGGGTCTCAGAGTCTCAGTGCCTCAGGGTCTCTGGGCCTTTGGGTCTCAGTGTCTCAGGGAATCAGGCCCTCTGTGTCTCTGGGTCTCTGAGTCTCAGTGTCTCAGGGTCTCAGGGTCTCAGGACCTCTGGGTCTCTGTGTCTCAGTGTCTCAGGGTCTCAGGGCCTCTGGGTCTCTGTGTCTCAGGGCCAATGGGTCTCAGTGTCTCAGTGTCTCAAGGTCTCAGGGCCTCTGGGTCTCAGGGACTCAATGTCTCAGGGTCTCAGGGTCTCAGGTTCTCAAGGTCTCAGGCCCTCTGGTTCTCTATGTCTCAGTGTCTCAGTGTCTCAGGGTCTCTGGGTCTGAGTATCTCAGTATCACAGGGCCTCTGGGTCTCAGTGTCTCTGGGTCTCAGGACCTCTGGGTCTCTGTGTCTCAGTGTCTCAGGGTCTCCTGGTCTCTGGGTCTCTGAGTCTCAGTATCTCAGGGCCTCTGGGTCTCTGTATCTCAGGGTCACAGGGTCTCAGGACCTCTGGGTCTCTGGGTCACTGGGTCTCTGTGTCTCAGGTTCTCACAGTCTCGGGGCCTCTGGGTCTCTGTGTCTCAGGGTCTCAGGGCCTCTGGGACTCAGGGTCTCAGTGCCTTAGGGTCTCAGGGCCTCTGGGTCTCAGTGTCTCAGGGTCTCAGAGTCTCAGGACCTCTGGGTCTCTGTGTCTCAGTGTCTCAGGGTCTCAGGGCCTCTGGGTCTCTGGGTCTCAGTATCTCAGGGTCTAATGTCCTCAGGGCCTCTGGGTCTCTGAGTCTCAATATCTCATTGTCTCAGTGTCTCAGGGTCTCAGGGTCTCAGGGCCTCTTGGTCTCTGTGTCTCAGTGACTCAGGGTCTCAATGCCTCTGGGTCTCTGAGTCTCAATGTCTCAGTGTCTCAGTGTGTCAGGGTCCCAGGGTCTCAGGGCCTCTGGGCCTCTGGGTCTCTGAGTCTCAATGTCTCAGTGTCTCAGGGTCCCAGGGTCTCAGGACATCTGGGTCTCAGTGTATCAGGGTCTCCGGGCCTCTGCGTTTCTGGGCCTCAATGTCTCAGTGTCTCAGTTTCTCAGGGTCTCAGGGTCTCTGGGTCTCTGAGTCTCAATGTCTCTGTGCCTCAGTGTCTCTGAGTCCCAGTGTCTCAGGACCTCTGGGTCTCATGGTCTCAGTTTATCAGGGTCTCAGGGCCTCTGGGTCTCTGTGTCTCAGTGTCTCAGGGACTCAGGCCCTCTGGGTGTCTGGGTCTCTGAGTCTCAATGTCTCAGTGTGTCAGTGTCTCAGGGTCTCAGGGCCTCTGTGTCTCAGTGTCTCAGGCCCTCTGGGTCCCTGGGTCTCTGAGTCACAATGTCTCAGTGCCTCAGGGTCCCAGGGTCTCAGGACCTCTGGGTCTCAGGGTCTCAGTGTATCAGGGTCTCAGGGCCTCTGCGTCTCTGGGTCTCAATGTCTCAGTGCCTCAGTGTCTCAGGGTCTCAGGGCCTCTGTGTCTCAGTGTCTCAGTGTCTCAGTGTGTCAGTGTCTCAGGGTCCCAGGGTCTCAGGTCCTCTGGGTCTCTGTGTCTCTGAGTCTCAATGTCTCAGTGTCTCAGGGTCTCTGAGTCTCAGTGTCTCAGTGTCTCAGGGCCTTTGAGTCACTGTGTCTCAGGGTCTCAGGGCCTCTGGGTCTCTGGTTCTCTGAGTCTCAATGTCTCAGTGTCTCAGTGTCTCAGGGTCTCAGGGCATCTGTGTCTCAGTGTCTCAGTTTCTCAGTGTCTCAGGTCCTCTGGGTCTCTGGGTCTCTGAGTCTTAATGTCTCAGTGTCTCAGTGTCTCAGGGTCTCAGGGCCTCTGTGTCTCAGTGTCTCAGTTTCTCAGTGTCTCAGGTCCTCTGGGTCTCTGAGTCTCAATGTCTCAGGGTCTCAGGGTCTCCGGGTCTCTGGGTCTCTGAGTTTCAATGTCTCTGTGTGTCAGTGTCTCAGGGTCTCAGGGCCTCTGGGTCTCTGGGTCTCTGAGTCTCAATGTCTCAGAGTCTCAGTGTCTCAGTGTCTCAGGGTCCCAGGGTCTCAGGACCTCTGGGTTCAGGGTCTCAGTGTATCAGGGTCTCAGGGCCTCTGCGTCTCTGGGTCTCAATGTCTCTGAGTCTCAGGGTCTCAGGGCCTCTGTTTCTCAGTGTCCCAGTGTCTCAGGGTCCCAGGGTCTCAGGACCTCTGGGTCTCTGTGTCTCTGAGTCTCAGTGTCTCAGTGTCTCAGGGTCTCTGGGTCTCAGTGTCTCAGGGCCTCTGGGTCTCTGGTTCTCTGAGTCTCAATGTCTCAGTGTCTCAGGGTCTCAGGTCCTCTGTGTCTCAGTGTCTCAGTTTCTCAGTGTCTCCAGTCCTCTGGGTCTCTGGGTCTCTGAGTCTCAATGTCTCAGTGTCTCAGTGTCTCAGGGTCTCAGGGCCTCTGGGTCCCTGAGTCTCAATGTCTCAGTGTCTCAGGGTTTCAGGGCCTCTGGGTCTCAGTGTCTCAGGGTCTCAGGGCCTCTGGATCTCTGGGACTCAGTGTCTCAGTGTCTCAGGATCTCAGGGTCTCAAGCTCTCAGGGCCTCTGGTTCTCTGTGTCTCAGTGTCTCAGGGTCTCAGGGACTCAGCATCTCAATGTCTCAGGGTCTCAGCATCTCTGCATCTGAGTATCTCAGTATCTCAAGGCCTCTCGGTCTCTGTGTCTCAGGTTCTCAGTCTCAGGGCCTCTAGGTCTCAGGGCCTCTGGGTCTCTGTGTCTCAGGTTCTCAGAGTCTCAGGGCCTCTGGGACTCAAGGTCTTAGTGCCTCAGAGTCTCAGTTCCTCTGGGTCTCAGTGTCTCAGGGACTCAGGCCCTCTGGGTCTCTGGGTCTCTGAGTCTCAGTGTCTCAGGGTCTCAGGGTCTCAGGACCTCTGGGTCGCTGTGTCTCAGGGTCTCAGGGTCTCCGGGTCTCTGGGTCTCTGAGTCTCAATGTCTCTGTGTGTCAGTGTCTCAGGGTCTCAGGGCCTCTGTGTCTCAGTGTCTCAGTGTCTCATGGTCTCAGGGCCTCTGGGACTCTGGGTCTCAATGTCTCAGTGTCTCAGAGTCTCAGAGCCTCTGGGCCTACGCGTCTCAGTGTCTCAGTGTCTCAGTGTCTCGGGTTCTCTGGGTCTCTGAGTCTCAATGTCTCAGTATCTCAGTGTCTCAGGGTCCCAGGGTCTCAGGACCTCTGGGTCTCAGTGTCTCAGTGCCTCATGGTCTCAGGGCCTCTGGGTCTCTGGGTCTCAATGTCTCAGTGTCTCAGGGTCTCAGAGCCTCTGGGCCTACGCGTCTCAGTGTCTCAGTGTCTCAGTGTCTCGGGTTCTCTGGGTCTCTGAGTCTCAATGTCTCAGTATCTCAGTGTCTCAGGGTCCCAGGGTCTCAGGACCTCTGGGTCTCTGTGTCTCTGAGTCTGAATGTCTCAGTGTCTCAGTGTCTCAGTATCTAAGGGTCTCAGGGCCTCTGGGTCTGTGTGTCTCAGGGTCTCACGTCCTCTGGGTCTCTGGGTCTCAGTGTCGCAGGTTCTCAGGGCCTGTGTGTCTCTGGGTCTCTGAGTCTCAATGTCTCAGGGTCTCAGGGCCTCTGGGTCTCTGATCTCAATGTCTCAGTGTCTCAGTGTCACAGGGCCTCTGGGTCTCTCTGTCTCATGTCCTCTGTGTCTCTGGGTTTCTGAGTCTCAACGTCTCAGGGTCTCAGTGTCTCAGGGTCTCTGGGTCTCTGGGTCTTTGAGTCTCAACGTCTCAGTGTCTCAGGGTCTCAGTGTCTCAGGGCCTCTGGGTTTCTGGATCTCTGAGTCTCAATGTCTCTGTGTCACAGGGTCTCAGGACCTCTGGGTCTCAGGGTCTCAGTGTCTCATGGTCTCAGGGCCTCTGGGTCTCAATGTCTCAGTGTCTCAGGGTGCCTGGGTCTCAGGGTCTCAGGGCCTCTGGGTCTCTGGGTCTCTGAGTCTCAATGTCTCAGGGTCTCAGGGCCTCTGGGTCTCTCTGTCTCAGGGCCTCTGGGTCTCTCTGTCTCAGTGTCTCAGGGTCTCAGGACCTCTGGGTCTCTGGGTCTCTGAGTCTCAGTGTCTCAGTGCCTCAGGTTCTTAGGGCCTCTGGGTCTCTGGGACTCAATGTCTCAGGGTCTCAGGGTCTTAGGGTCTCAGGGCCTCTGGGTCTCTGTGTCTCAGTGTCTCAGGATCTCAGGGCCTCTGGGTCTCTATGTCTCAGTGTCTCAGTGCCTTAGGTCCTCTGGGTCTCTGACTCTCAATGCCTCAGTGTCACAGTGTCTCAGTGTCTAATGTCCTCTGGGTCTCTGGGTCTCTGTGTCTCTGAGTCTCAATGTCTCACTGTCTCACTGTCTCAGCGTGTCAGTGTCTCAGGGCCTCTGTGTCTCAGTGCCTCACGTCCTCTGGGTCTCTGGGTCTCTCTGTCTCATGTCCTCTGAGTCTCTGGGTTTCTGAGTCTCAATGTCTCAGTGTCTCAGTGTCTCAGGGTCTCAGGGCCTCTGGGTCTCTGCGTCTCAGTGTCTCAGGGTCTCAGGGCATCTGGCTCTCTGTGCCTCAGGGTCTCAGGGCCTCTGTGTCTCAGGGTCTCAGTATCACAGGGTCTCAGAGTCTCATGGCCTCTGGGTCTCAGGGTCTCAGGGCCTCTGGGACTCAGGGTCTCAGTATCTCAGGGACTAAGGGCATCTGGGTCTGCGTGTCTCAGGGTCTCAGGGCCTCTGGGTCTCTGGGTCTCTGAGTCTCAATGTCTCAGTGTCTCAGTGTCTCAGGGTCTCAGGACCTCTGTGTCTCAGGGTCTCAGTGTCTCATGGTCTCAGGGCCTCTGGGTATCTGGGAATCAATGTCTCAGTGTCTCAGTGTCTCAGAGCCTCTGTGTCTACGCGTCTCAGTGTCTCTGTGTCTCAGTGTCTCAGGGTCTCAGGGACTCAGTGTCTCAGTGTCTCAGGGTCTCAGGGTCTCTGGGTCTCAGTATCTCAGTATCTCAGTATCTCAGGGCCTCTGTGTCACAGGGTCTCAGGGTCTCAGGGTCTCAGGGCCTCTGGGTCTCTGTGTCTCTGTGTCTCAGGCTCTCAGAGTCTCAGGGCCTCTGGGTCTCTGTGTCTCAGGGTCTCAGTGCCTCTGGGTCTCAGGGTCTCAGTGCCTCTGTGTCTCAGGGCCTCTGGGTCTCAGTGTCTCAGGCACTCAGGCCCTCTGGGTCTCTGGGTCTCTGAGTGTCAGTGTCTCAGTGTCTCAGGGCCTCTGGGTCTCTGTGTCTGAGGGTCTCAGGGTCTCAGGGACTCAGCGTCTCAGTGTCTCAGGGTCTCTGGGTCGCTGGGTCTCAGTATCTCAGTATCTCAGGGCCTCTGTGTCTCAGGGTCTCAGGGTCTCTGGGTCTCTGTGTCTCAGGTTCTCAGAGTCCCAGGGCCTCTGGGTCTCTGTGTCTCAGTGTCTCAGGGTCTCTGGGTCTCTGAGTGTCAATGTCTCAGTGCCTCAGTGTCTCAGGGTCCCAGGGTCACAGGGCCTCTGGGTCTCTGAGTCTCAATGTCTCAGTTTCTCGGTGTCTCAGGTCCTCTGGGTCTCTGAGTCTCAATGTCTCAGTGTCTCAGTGTCCCAGCGTTTCAGGGCCTCTGGGTCTCCGGGTCTCAATGCCTCAGTGTCTCAGGGTCTCAGGGCCTCTGGGTCTCTGTGTCTCAGGGCCACTGGGTCTCTGTGTCTCAGGGTCTCAGGGCCTCTGGGTCTCTGGGACTCAATGTCTCAGTGTCTCAGGATCTCAGGGTCTCAAGCTCTCAGGGCCTCTGGTTCTCTGTGTCTCAGTGTCTCAGGGTCTCAGGGTCTCAGGGACTCAGCCTCTCAGTGTCTCAGGGTCTCAGGTTCTCTGCATCTGAGTATCTCAATATCTCAAGGCGTCTTGGTCTCTGTCTCTCAGGTTCTCAGTGTTTCATGTCCTCTGGGTCTCTGGGTCTCTGGGTCTATGTGTCTCAGGTTCTCAGTCTCAGGGCCTCTGGGTCTCAGGGACTCTGGGTCTCTGTGTCTCAGAGTCTCAAGGTCTCAGGGCCTCTGGGACTCAAGGTCTCAGTGCCTCAGAGTCTCAGTGCCTCTGGGTCTCAGTGTCTCAGGGTCTCAGGCCCTCTGGGTCTCTGAGTCTCAGGGTCTCAGGGTCTCAGGACCTCTGGGTCGCTGTGTCTCTGTGTCTCAGGGTCTCCGGGTCACTGGGTCTCTGAGTCTCAATGTCTCTGTGTATCAGTGTCACAGTGTCTCACGTCCTCTGGTTCTCTGGGTCTCTGAGTCTCAATGTCTCAGGGTCTCAGGGTCTCAGGGCCTCTGGGTCTCTGTGTCTCAGGGTCTCCGGACCTCTGGGTCTCAGGGTCTCAGTGTCTCAGGGTCTCAGAGCCTCTGGGTCTACGCGTCTCTGGGTCTCAGTGTCTCGGGTTCTCTGGGTCTCTGAGTCTCAATGTCTCAGTATCTCAGTGTCTCAGGGTCTCAGGACCTCTGGGTCTCTGACTCTCAGTGTCTCAGGGCCTCTGGGTTTCTGTGTCTCAGTGTCTCAGGGCCTCTGGATCTCTGGTTCACAGTGTCTCAGGGTCTCAGGTACTCAGGGCCTCAGGGTCTCTGTGTCTCATTGTCTCAGGGCCTCTGGGTCTCTGTGTTTCTAAGTCTCAATGTCTCAGTGTCTCAGTGTCTCAGGGTCCCAGAGTCTCAGGACCTCTGGGTCTGAGGGTCTCAGTGTATCAGCGTCTCAGGGCCTCTGCGTCTCTGGGTCTCAATGTCTCTGTGTCTCAGTGTCTCAGGGTCTCAGGGTCTCAGGGCCTCTGGGTCTCTGGGTCTCTGAGTCTCAATGTCTCAGTGCCTCAGTGTCTCAGGGTCCCAGGGTCACAGGGCCTCTGGGTCTCTGAGTCTCAGTGTCTCAGTGTCTCAGGGTCTCTGGGTCTCAGTGTCTCAGGGCCTTTGGGTCTCTGGGTCTCTGGGTCTCTGAGTCTCAGTGTCTCAGGGTCTCAGGGCCTTTGAGTTACTGTGTCTCAGGGTCTCAGGGCCTCTGGGTCTCTGGGTCTCTGAGTCACAATGTCTCAGTTTCTCAGTGTCTCAGGACCTCTGGTTCTCTGTGTCTCAGTGTCTCAGCGTCTCAATGTCTCAGGTTCTCTGCATCTGAGTATCTCAGTATCTCAGGGCCTCTGGGTCTCTGTGTCTCAGGTTCTCAGTGTTTCAGGGCCTCTGGGTCTCTGGGTCTCTGCGTCTCTGTGTCTCACGTTCTCAGTCTCAGGGCCTCTGGGTCTCAGGGCCTCTGGGCCTCTGTGTCTCAGAGTCTCAGGGTCTCATGGCCTCTGGGACTCAAGGTCTCAGTGCCTCAGAGTCTCAGTGCCTCTGGGTCTCAGGGCCTCTGGTTCTCTGTGTCTCAGTGTCTCAAGGTCTCAGGGCCTCTGGGTCTCTGGGACTCAATGTCTCAGTGTCTCAGGGTCTCAGGTTCTCAAGGTCTCAGGGCCTCTGGTTCTCTGTGTCTCAGTGTCTCAGGGTCTCTGGGTCTGAGTATCTCAGTATCACAGGGCCTCTGGGTCTCAGTGTCTCTGGGTCTCAGGACCTCTGGGTCTCTGTGTCTCAGTGCCTCAGGGTCTCTGGGCCTTTGGGTCTCAGTGTCTCAGGGAATCAGGCCCTCTGTGTCTCTGGGTCTCTGAGTCTCAGTGTCTCAGGGTCTCAGGGTCTCAGGACCTCTGGGTCTCTGTGTCTCAGTGTCTCAGGGTCTCAGGGCCTCTGGGTCTCTGTGTCTCAGGGCCAATGGGTCTCAGTGTCTCAGTGTCTCAAGGTCTCAGGGCCTCTGGGTCTCTGGGACTCAATGTCTCAGTGTCTCAGGGTCTCAGGTTCTCAAGGCCTCAGGGCCTCTGGTTCTCTGTGTCTCAGTGTCTCAGGGTCTCTGGGTCTGAGTATCTCAGTATCACAGGGCCTCTGGGTCTCAGTGTCTCTGGGTCTCAGGACCTCTGGGTCTCTGTGTCTCAGTGTCTCAGGGTCTCAGGGTCTCCTGGTCTCTGGGTCTCTGAGTCTCAGTATCTCAGGGCCTCTGGGTCTCTGTATCTCAGGGTCACAGGGTCTCAGGACCTCTGGGTCTCTGGGTCACTGGGTCTCTGTGTCTCAGGTTCTCACAGTCTCGGGGCCTCTGGGTCTCTGTGTCTCAGGGTCTCAGGGCCTCTGGGACTCAGGGTCTCAGTGCCTTAGGGTCTCAGGGCCTCTGGGTCTCAGTGTCTCAGGGTCTCAGAGTCTCAGGACCTCTGGGTCTCTGTGTCTCAGTGTCTCAGGGTCTCTGGGTCTCTGGGTCTCAGTATCTCAGGGTCTAATGTCCTCAGGGCCTCTGGGTCTCTGAGTCTCAATATCTCATTGTCTCAGTGTCTCAGGGTCTCAGGGTCTCAGGGCCTCTGGGTCTCTGTGTCTCAGTGACTCAGGGTCTCAATGCCTCTGGGTCTTTGAGTCTCAATGTCTCAGTGTCTCAGTGTCTCAGTGTGTCAGGGTCCCAGGGTCTCAGGGCCTCTGGGCCTCTGGGTCTCTGAGTCTCGATGTCTCAGTGTCTCAGTGTCTCAGGGTCCCAGGGTCTCAGGACATCTGGGTCTCAGTGTATCAGGGTCTCAGGGCCTCTGCGTTTCTGGGCCTCAATGTCTCAGTGTCTTAGTTTCTCAGGGTCTCAGGGTCTCTGGGTCTCTGAGTCTCAATGTCTCTGTGCCTCAGTGTCTCTGAGTCCCAGTTTATCAGGGTCTCAGGGCCTCTGGGTCTCTGTGTCTCAGTGTCTCAGGGACTCAGGCCCTCTGGGTGTCTGGGTCTCTGAGTCTCAATGTCTCAGTGTGTCAGTGTCTCAGGGTCTCAGGGCCTCTGTGTCTCAGGGTCTCACAGTCTCAGGACCTCTGGGTCTCTGTGTCTCAGTGTCTCAGGGTCTCAGGGCCTTAGGGTCTCAGGGCCTCTGGGTCTCAGTGTCCCAGGGTCTCAGAGTCTCAGGACCTCTGGGTCTCTGTGTCACAGTGTCTCAGGGTCTCAGGGCCTCTGGGTCTCTGGGTCTCTGGGTCTCAGTATCTCAGGGTCTAATGTCCTCAGGGCCTCTGGGTCTCTGAGTCTCAATATCTCATTGTCTCAGTGTCTCAGGGTCTCAGGGTCTCAGGGCCTCTGGGTCTCTGTGTCTCAGTGACTCAGGGTCTCAATGCCTCTGGGTCTCTGAGTCTCAATGTCTCAGTGTCTCAGTGTGTCAGGGTCCCAGGGTCTCAGGGCCTCTGGGCCTCTGGGTCTCTGAGTCTCAATGTCTCAGTGTCTCAGTGTCTCAGGGTCCCAGGGTCTCAGGACATCTGGGTCTCAGTGTATCAGGGTCTCAGGGCCTCTGCGTTTCTGGGCCTCAATGTCTCAGTGTCTCAGTTTCTCAGGGTCTCAGGGTCTCTGGGTCTCTGAGTCTCAATGTCTCTGTGCCTCAGTGTCTCTGAGTCCCAGTGTCTCAGGACCTCTGGGTCTCATGGTCTCAGTTTATCAGGGTCTCAGGGCCTCTGGGTCTCTGTGTCTCAGTTTCTCAGGGACTCAGGCCCTCTGGGTGTCTGGGTCTCTGAGTCTCAATGTCTCAGTGTGTCAGTGTCTCAGGGTCTCAGGGCCTCTGTGTCTCAGTGTCTCAGGCCCTCTGGGTCCCTGGGTCTCTGAGTCACAATGTCTCAGTGCCTCAGGGTCTCAGTGTCTCAGGGCCTCTGGGTCTCTGGATCTCTGAGTCTTAATGTCTCAGTGTCTCAGGGTCTCAGGGCCTCTGGCTCTCCGTGTCGCAAGGCCACTGGGTCTCAGTGTGTCAGTGTCTTAGGGTCTCAGGGCCTCTGGGTCTCTGGGACTCAATGTCTCAGTATCTCAGTGTCTCAGGGTCTCAGGGCCTCTGTGTCTCAGGTTCTCAGGGTCTCAGGGTCTCAGGGCCACTGGATCTGTGTGTCTCAGGGTCTCAGGGTCTCAGGGCCTCTGGGTCTCTGTTTCTCTGAGTCTCAATGTCTCAGTATCTCAGTGTCTCAGGGTCTCAGGGCCTCTGTGTCTCAGGGCCTCTGGATCTGTGTGTCTCAGGGTCTCAGGGTTTCAGGGCCTCTGGGTCTCTGTTTCTCTGAGTCTCAATGTCTCAGTATCTCAGTGTCTCAGGGTCTCAGGGCCTCTGAGTCTCTGTGTCTCAGGGTCTCCGGGTCTCAGAGCCCCTGGATCTCTGGGTCTCTGTGTCTCTGGGTCTCAGTGTCTCAGGGCCTCTGGGTCTCCGGGTCTCAGTGTCACAGGGTGTCAGGGACTCAGGGCCTTTGGGTCTCAGTGTCTCAGTGTCTCAGGGACTCAGTGCCTCTGGGTCTCTGGGTCTCAGTGTCGTAGGGTCTCAGGGCCTGTGTGTCTCTGGGTCTCTGAGTCTCAGTGTCTCAGGGCCTCTGGGTCTCTGATCTCAATGTCTCAGTGTCGCAGGGCCTCTGGGTCTCTCTGTCTCATGTCCTCTGTTCTCTGGGTTTCTGAGTCTCAACGTCTCAGTATCTCAGAGTCTCAGTGTCTCAGGGCCTCTGAGTCTCTGTGTCTCAGGGTCTCAGGGCCTCTGTGTCTCAGGGTCCCAGGGTCACAGGGTCTCAGGGTCACAGGGCCTCTGGGTCTCTGTGTCTCAGGGTCTCAGGGCCTCTGGGTCTCTGGGTCTCAGTGTCTCAGGGCCTCTGGGTCTCTGTGTCTCAGGGTCTCAGGGTCTCAGGGCCTCTGGATCTCTGTGTCTCAGGGCCTCAGGGTCTCTGGGACTCAATGTCTCAGTGTCTCAGGATCTCAGGGTCTCAAGCTCTCAGGGCCTCTGGTTCTCTGTGTCTCAGTGTCTCAGGGTCTCAGGGACTCAGCCTCTCAGTGTCTCAGGGTCTCAGGTTCTCTGCATCTGAGTATCTCAATATCTCAAGGCGTCTTGGTCTCTGTCTCTCAGGTTCTCAGTGTTTCATGTCCTCTGGGTCTCTGGGTCTATGTGTCTCAGGTTCTCAGTCTCAGGGCCTCTGGGTCTCAGGGACTCTGGGACTCAAGGTCTCAGTGCCTCAGAGTCTCAGTATCTCAGGGTCTCAGGGTCTCAGGGTCTCAGGGTCTCAGGACCTCTGGGTCGCTGTGTCTCTGTGTCTCAGGGTCTCCGGGTCACTGGGTCTCTGAGTCTCAATGTCTCTGTGTATCAGTGTCACAGTGTCTCACGTCCTCTGGTTCTCTGGGTCTCTGAGTCTCAATGTCTCAGGGTCTCAGGGTCTCAGGGCCTCTGGGTCTCTGTGTCTCAGGGTCTCAGGACCTCTGGGTCTCAGGGTCTCAGTGTCTCAGGGTCTCAGAGCCTCTGGGTCTACGCGTCTCTGGGTCTCAGTGTCTCGGGTTCTCTGGGTCTCTGAGTCTCAATGTCTCAGTATCTCAGTGTCTCAGGGTCTCAGGACCTCTGGGTCTCTGACTCTCAGTGTCTCAGGGCCTCTGGGTTTCTGTGTCTCAGTGTCTCAGGGCCTCTGGATCTCTGGTTCACAGTGTCTCAGGGTCTCAGGTACTCAGGGCCTCTGGGTCTCTATGCCTCATTGTCTCAGGGCCTCTGGGTCTCTGTGTTTCTAAGTCTCAATGTCTCAGTGTCTCAGTGTCTCAGGGTCCCAGAGTCTCAGGACCTCTGGGTCTGAGGGTCTCAGTGTATCAGCGTCTCAGGGCCTCTGCGTCTCTGGGTCTCAATGTCTCTGTGTCTCAGTGTCTCAGGGTCTCAGGGTCTCAGGGCCTCTGGGTCTCTGGGTCTCTGAGTCTCAATGTCTCAGTGCCTCAGTGTCTCAGGGTCCCAGGGTCACAGGGCCTCTGGGTCTCTGAGTCTCAGTGTCTCAGTGTCTCAGGGTCTCTGGGTCTCAGTGTCTCAGGGCCTTTGGGTCTCTGGGTCTCTGGGCCTCTGAGTCTCAGTGTCTCAGGGTCTCAGGGCCTTTGAGTTACTGTGTCTCAGGGTCTCAGGGCCTCTGGGTCTCTGGGTCTCTGAGTCACAATGTCTCAGTTTCTCAGTGTCTCAGGGTCTCAGGGCCTCTGTGTCTCAGTGTCTCAGTTTCTCAGTGTCACAGGTCCTCTGGGTCTCTGAGTCTCAATGTCTCAGTGTCTCAGTGTCTCAGGGTCCCAGGGTCACAGGGCCTCTGGGTCTCTGAGTCTCTGAGTCTCAATGTCTCAGTGTCTCAGTGTCTCAGGGTCTCTGGGTCTCTGTATCTCAGGGTCTCTGGGTCTCAGTGTCTCAGGGACTCTGGGTCTCTGGGTCCCTGAGTCTCAGAGTCTCAGGGTCTCAGGGTCTCAGGGCTTCTGGGTCTCTGGGACTCAATGTCTCAGTGTCTCAGGATCTCAGGTACTCAAGCTCTCAGGACCTCTGGTTCTCTGTGTCTCAGTGTCTCAGCGTCTCAGTGTCTCAGTGTCTCTGCATCTGAGTATCTCAGTATCTCAGGGCCTCTGGGTCTCTGTGTCTCAGGTTCTCAGTGTTTCAGGGCCTCTGGGACTCTGGGTCTCTGCGTCTCTGTGTCTCACATTCTCAGTCTCAGGGCCTCTGGGTCTCAGGGCCTCTGGGCCTCTGTGTCTCAGAGTCTCAGGGTCTCATGGCCTCTGAGACTCAAGGTCTCAGTGCCTCAGAGTCTCAGTGCCTCTGGGTCTCAGTGTCTCAGGGACTCAGGCCCTCTGGGTCTCTGGGTCTCTGAGTCTCAGTTTCTCAGGGTCTCAGGACCTCTGGGTCTCTGTGACTCAGTGTCTCAGGGTCTCCGGGTCTCTAGGTCTCTGAGTCTCAATGCCTCAGTGTCTCAGGGTCTCAGGGTCTAGGGACTCAGCGTCTTAGTGTCTCAGGTCTCAGGGTCTCAGTATCTCAGTATCTCAGGGACTCTGTGTCTCTGTGTCTCAGGGTCTCTGTGTCTCAGGGCATCTGGGTCTCAGAGTCTCAGTGCCTCAGGGTCTCTGGGCCTTTGGGTCTCAGTGTCTCAGGGAATCAGGCCCTCTGGGTCTCTGGGTCTCTGAGTCTCAGTGTCTCAGGGTCTCAGGGTCTCAGGACCTCTGGGTCTCTGTGTCTCAGTGTCTCAGGGTCTCAGGGCCTCTGGGTCTCTGTGTCTCAGGGCCAATGGTTCTCAGTGTCTCAGAGTCTCAAGGTCTCAGGGCCTCTGGGTCTCTGGGACTCAATGTCTCAGAGTCTCAGGGTCTCAGGTTCTCAAGGTCTCAGGACCTCTGGTTCTCTGTGTCTCAGTATCTCAGTATCACAGGGCCTCTGGGTCTCAGTGTCTCTGGGTCTCAGGACCTCTGGGTCTCTGTGTCTCAGGGTCTCAGGGTCTCAGGGTCTCCTGGTCTCTGGGTCTCTGAGTCTCAGTATCTCAGGGCCTCTGGGTCTCTGTATCTCAGGGTCACAGGGTCTCAGGACCTCTGGGTCTCTGGGTCACTGGGTCTCTGTGTCTCAGGTTCTCACAGTCTCGGGGCCTCTGGGTCTCTGTGTCTCAGGGCCACTGGGACTCAGGGTCTCAGTGCCTTAGGGTCTCAGGGCCTCTGGGTCTCAGTGTCTCAGGGTCACAGAGTCTCAGGACCTCTGGGTCTCTGTGTCTCAGGGTCTCAGGGCCTCTGGGTCTCTGAGTCTCAATATCTCATTGTCTCAGTGTCTCAGGGTCTCAGGGTCTCAGGGCCTCTGGGTCTCTGTGTCTCAGTGACTCAGGGTCTCAATGCCTCTGGGTCTCTGAGTCTCAATGTCTCAGTGTCTCAGTGTGTCAGGGTCCCAGGGTCTCAGGGCCTCTGGGCCTCTGGGTCTCTGAGTCTCAATGTCTCAGTGTCTCAGTGTCTCAGTGTCTCAGTGTCTTAGGGTCCCAGGGTCTCAGGACATCTGGGTCTCAGTGTATCAGGGTCTCAGGGCCTCTGCGTTTCTGGGCCTCAATGTCTCAGTGTCTCAGTTTCTCAGGGTCTCAGGGTCTCTGAGTCTCAATGTCTCTGTGCCTCAGTGTCTCTGAGTCCCAGTGTCTCAGGACCTCTGGGTCTCATGGTCTCAGTTTATCAGGGTCTCAGGGCCTCTGTGTCTCTGTGTCTCAGTGTCTCAGGGACTCAGGCCCTCTGGGTGTCTGGGTCTCTGAGTCTCAATGTCTCAGTGTGTCAGTGTCTCAGGGTCTCAGGGCCTTTGTGTCTCAGTGTCTCAGGCCCTCTGGGTCCCTGGGTCTCTGAGTCACAATGTCTCAGTGCCTCAGGGTCTCAGTGTCTCAGGGCCTCTGGGTCTCTGGGTCTCTGAGTCTTAATGTCTCAGTGTCTCAGGGTCTCAGGGCCTCTGGCTCTCCGTGTCGCAAGGCCACTGGGTCTCAGTGTGTCAGTGTCTCAGGGTCTCAGGGCCTCTGGGTCTCTGGGACTCAATGTCTCAGTATCTCAGTGTCTCAGGGTCTCAGGGCCTCTGTGTCTCAGGTTCTCAGGGTCTCAGGGCCTCTGGATCTGTGTGTCTCAGGGTCTCAGGGTCTCAGGGCCTCTGGGTCTCTGGTTCTCTGAGTCTCAATGTCTCAGTGTCTCAGGGTCTCAGGGCCTCTGGGTCCCTGAGTCTCAATGTCTCAGTGTCTCAGTGTCTCAGGTTTTCAGGGCCTCTGGGTCTCTGAGTCTCAATGTCTCAGTTTCTCAGTGTCTCAGGGTCTCAGGGCCTCTGGGTCTCTGTGTCTCAGGGCCACTGGGTCTCAGTGTCTCAGGGTCTCAGGGCCTCTGGATCTCTGGGACTCAGTGTCTCAGTGTCTCAGGATCTCAGGGTCTCAAGCTCTCAGGGCCTCTGGTTCTCTGTGTCTCAGTGTCTCAGGGTCTCAGGGACTCAGCATCTCAATGTCTCAGGGTCTCAGCGTCTCTGCATCTGAGTATCTCAGTATCTCAAGGCCTCTCGGTCTCTGTGTCTCAGGTTCTCAGTCTCAGGGCCTCTGGGTCTCAGGGCCTCTGGGTCTCTGTGTCTCAGGTTCTCAGAGTCTCAGGGCCTCTGGGACTCAAGGTCTCAGTGCCTCAGAGTCTCAGTGCCTCTGGGTCTCAGTGTCTCAGGGACTCAGGCCCTCTGGGTCTCTGGGTCTCTGAGTCTCAGTGTCTCAGTGTCTCAGGGTCTCAGGACCTCTGGGTCGCTGTGTCTCAGGGTCTCAGGGTCTCCGGGTCTCTGGGTCTCTGAGTCTCAATGTCTCTGTGTGTCAGTGTCTCAGGGTCTCAGGGCCTCTGGGTCTCTGTGTCTCAGGGTCTCAGGACCTCTGTGTCTCAGTGTCTCAGTGTCTCATGGTCTCAGGGCCTCTGGGTCTCTGGGTCTCAATGTCTCAGTGTCTCAGGGTCTCAGAGCCTCTGGGCCTACGCGCCTCAGTGTCTCAGTGTCTCGGGTTCTCTGGGTCTCTGAGTCTCAATGTCTCAGTATCTCAGTGTCTCAGGGTCCCAGGGTCTCAGGACCTCTGGGTCTCTGTGTCTCTGAGTCTCAATGTCTCAGTGTCTCAGTGTCTCAGTATCTCAGGGTCTCAGGGCCTCTGGGTCTGTGTGTCTCAGGGTCTCACGGCCTCTGGGTCTCCGGGTCTCAGTGTCGCAGGTTCTCAGGGCCTGTGTGTCTCTGGGTCTCTGAGTCTCAATGTCTCAGGGTCTCAGTGTCACAGGGCCTCTGGGTCTCTCTGTCTCATGTCCTCTGTTTCTCTGGGTTTCTGAGTCTCAACGTCTCAAGGTCTCAGTGTCTCAGGGCCTCTGGGTTTCTGGATCTCTGAGTCTCAATGTCTCTGTGTCACAGGGTCTCAGGACCTCTGGGTCTCAGGGTCTCAGTGTCTCATGGTCTCAGGGCCTCTGGGTCTCAATGTCTCAGTGTCTCAGGGTGCCTGGGTCTCTGGGTCTCAGGGCCTCTGGGTCTCTCTGTCTCAGTGTCTCAGGGTCTCAGGACCTCTGGGTCTCTGGGTCTCTGAGTCTCAGTGTCTCAGTGCCTCAGGTTCTTAGGGCCTCTGGGTCTCTGGGACTCAATGTCTCAGGGTCTCAGGGTCTTAGGGTCTCAGGGCCTCTGGGTCTCTGTGTCTCAGTGTCTCAGGATCTCAGGGCCTCTGGGTCTCTGTGTTTCAGTGTCTCAGGGTCTCAGGGCCTCTGGGTCTCTGTGTCTCAGTGTCTCAGTGCCTTAGGTCCTCTGGGTCTCTGCCTCTCAATGTCTCAGTGTCACAGTGTCTCAGTGTCTAATGTCCTCTGGGTCTCTGGGTCTCTGTGTCTCTGAGTCTCAATGTCTCACTGTCTCACTGTCTCAGCGTGTCAGTGTCTCAGGGCCTCTGTGTCTCAGTGCCTCATGTCCTCTGGGTCTCTGGGTCTCTCTGTCTCATGTCCTCTGAGTCTCTGGGTTTCTGAGTCTCAATGTCTCAGTGTCTCAGTGTCTCAGGGTCTCAGGACCTCTGGGTCTCTGCGTCTCAGTGTCTCAGGGTCTCAGGGAATCTGGCTCTCTGTGCCTCAGGGTCTCAGGGCCTCTGTGTCTCAGGGTCTCAGTATCACAGGGTCTCAGAGTCTCATGGCCTCTGGGTCTCAGGGTCTCAGGGCCTCTGGGACTCAGTGTCTCAGTATCTCAGGGACTAAGGGCATCTGGGTCTGTGTGTCTCAGGGTCTCAGGGCCTCTGGGTCTCAATGTCTCAGTGTCTCAGGGTCTCAGGACCTCTGGGTCTCTGTGTCTCAGTGTCTCAGGGTCTCAGGGCCTCTGGGTCTCTGAGTCTCAGTGTCTCAGGGTCTCAGGGCCTTTGGGTCTCTGGGTCTCTGAGTCTCAATGTCTCAGTGTCTCAGGGTCTCAGGACCTCTGTGTCTCAGGGTCTCAGTGTCTCATGGTCTCAGGGCCTCTGGGTATCTGGGAATCAATGTCTCAGTGTCTCAGTGTCTCAGAGCCTCTGTGTCTACGCGTCTAAGTGTCTCTGTGTCTCAGTGTCTCAGGGTCTCAGGGACTCAGCGTCTCAGTGTCTCAGGGTCTCAGGGTCTCTGGGTCTCAGTATCTCAGTATCTCAGGGCCTCTGTGTCACAGGGTCTCAGGGTCTCAGGGTCTCAGGGCCTCTGGGTCTCTGTGTCTCTGTGTCTCAGGCTCTCAGAGTCTCAGGGCCTCTGGGTCTCTGTGTCTCAGGGTCTCAGTGCCTCTGGGTCTCAGGGTCTCAGTGCCTCTGGGTCTCAGGGCCTCTGGGTCTCAGTGTCTCAGGCACTCAGGCCCTCTGGGTCTCTGGGTCTCTGAGTGTCAGTGTCTCAGGGTCTCAGGACCTCTGCGTCTCTGTGTCTTAGTGTCTCAGGGTCTCCTGGTCTCTGGGTCTCTGAGTCTCAACGTCTCAGTGTCTCAGGGCCTCTGGGTCTCTGTGTCTGAGGGTCTCAGGGTCTCAGGGACTCAGCGTCTCAGTGTCTCAGGGTCTCTGGGTCGCTGGGTCTCAGTATCTCAGTATCTCAGGGCCTCTGTGTCTCAGGGTCTCAGGGACTCTGGATCTCTGTGTCTCAGGTTCTCAGAGTCTCAGGGCCTCTGGGTCTATGTGTCTCAGTGTCTCAGGGCCTCTGGGTCTCTGTGTCTCAGGGTCTCAGTGCCTCTGGGTCTCAGGGTCTCAGTGCCTCTGGGTCTCAGGGCCTCTGGGTCTCAGTGTCTCAGGCACTCAGGCCCTCTGGTTCTCTGGGTCTCTGAGTGTCAGTGTCTCAGTGTCTCAGGGCCTCTGGGTCTCTGTGTCTGAGGGTCTCAGGGTCTCAGGGACTCAGCGTCTCAGTGTCTCAGGGTCTCTGGGTCGCTGGGTCTCAGTATCTCAGTATCTCAGGGCCTCTGTGTCTCAGGGTCTCAGGGTCTCTGGGTCTCTGTGTCTCAGGTTCTCAGAGTCCCAGGGCCTCTGGGTCTCTGTGTCTCAGTGTCTCAGGGTCTCTGGGTCTCTGAGTGTCAATGTCTCAGTGCCTCAGTGTCTCAGGGTCCCAGGGTCACAGTGCCTCTGGGTCTCTGAGTCTCAATGTCTCAGTTTCTCGGTGTCTCAGGTCCTCTGGGTCTCTGAGTCTCAATGTCTCAGTGTCTCAGTGTCCCAGCGTTTCAGGGCCTCTGGGTCTCCGGGTCTCAATGCCTCAGTGTCTCAGGGTCTCAGGGCCTCTGGGTCTCTGTGTCTCAGGGCCACTGGGTCTCTGTGTCTCAGGGTCTCAGGGCCTCTGGGTCTCTGGGACTCAATGTCTCAGTGTCTCAGGATCTCAGGGTCTCAAGCTCTCAGGGCCTCTGGTTCTCTGTGTCTCAGTGTCTCAGGGTCTCAGGGTCTCAGGGACTCAGCCTCTCAGTGTCTCAGGGTCTCAGGTTCTCTGCATCTGAGTATCTCAATATCTCAAGGCGTCTTGGTCTCTGTCTCTCAGGTTCTCAGTGTTTCATGTCCTCTGGGTCTCTGGGTCTCTGGGTCTATGTGTCTCAGGTTCTCAGTCTCAGGGCCTCTGGGTGTCAGGGACTCTGGGTCTCTGTGTCTCAGAGTCTCAGGGTCTCAGGGCCTCTGGGACTCAAGGTCTCAGTGCCTCAGAGTCTCAGTGCCTCTGGGTCTCAGTGTCTCAGGGACTCAGGCCTTCTGGGTCTCTGAGTCTCAGTATCTCAGGGTCTCAGGGTCTCAGGACCTCTGGGTCGCTGTGTCTCTGTGTCTCAGGGTCTCCGGGTCCCTGGGTCTCTGAGTCTCAATGTCTCTGTGTATCAGTGTCACAGTGTCTCACGTCCTCTGGTTCTCTGGGTCTCTGAGTCTCAATGTCTCAGGGTCTCAGGGTCTCAGGGCCTCTGGGTCTCTGTGTCTCAGGGTCTCAGGACCTCTGGGTCTCAGGGTCTCAGAGCCTCTGGGTCTACGCGTCTCTGGGTCTCAGTGTCTCGGGTTCTCTGGGTCTCTGAGTCTCAATGTCTCAGTATCTCAGTGTCTCAGGGTCTCAGGACCTCTGGGTCTCTGACTCTCAGTGTCTCAGGGCCTCTGGGTTTCTGTGTCTCAGTGTCTCAGGGCCTCTGGATCTCTGGTTCACAGTGTCTCAGGGTCTCAGGTACTCAGGGCCTCTGGGTCTCTGTGTCTCATTGTCTCAGGGCCTCTGGGTCTCTGTGTTTCTAAGTCTCAATGTCTCAGTGTCTCAGTGTCTCAGGGTCCCAGAGTCTCAGGACCTCTGGGTCTGAGGGTCTCAGTGTATCAGCGTCTCAGGGCCTCTGCGTCTCTGGGTCTCAATGTCTCTGTGTCTCAGTGTCTCAGGGTCTCAGGGTCTCAGGGCCTCTGGGTGTCTGGGTCTCTGAGTCTCAATGTCTCAGTGCCTCAGTGTCTCAGGGTCCCAGGGTCACAGTGCTTCTGGGTCTCTGAGTCTCAGTGCCTCAGTGTCTCAGGGTCTCTGGGTCTCAGTGTCTCAGGGCCTTTGGGTCTCTGGGTCTCTGGGCCTCTGAGTCTCAGTGTCTCAGGGTCTCAGGGCCTTTGAGTTACTGTGTCTCAGGGTCTCAGGGCCTTTGGGTCTCTGGGTCTCTGAGTCACAATGTCTCAGTTTCTCAGTGTCTCAGGGTCTCAGGGCCTCTGTGTCTCAGTGTCTCAGTTTCTCAGTGTCTCAGGTCCTCTGGGTCTCTGAGTCTCAATGTCTCAGTGTCTCAGTGTCTCAGGGTCCCAGGGTCACAGGGCCTCTGCGTCTCTGAGTCTCTGGGTCTCAATGTCTCAGTGTCTCAGTGTCTCAGGGTCTCTGGGTCTCTGTATCTCAGGGTCTCTGGGTCTCAGTGTCTCAGGGACTCTGGGTCTCTGGGTCCCTGAGTCTCAGTGTCTCAGGGTCTCAGGGTCTCAGGGCTTCTGGGTCTCTGGGACTCAATGTCTCAGTGTCTCAGGATCTCAGGTACTCAAGCTCTCAGGACCTCTGGTTCTCTGTGTCTCAGTGTCTCAGCGTCTCAGTGTCTCAGGGTCTCTGCATCTGAGTATCTCAGTATCTCAGGGCCTCTGGGTCTCTGTGTCTCAGGTTCTCAGTGTTTCAGGGCCTCTGGGTCTCTGGGTCTCTGCGTCTCTGTGTCTCACGTTCTCAGTCTCAGGGCCTCTGGGTCTCAGGGCCTCTGGGCCTCTGTGTCTCAGAGTCTCAGGGTCTCATGGCCTCTGGGACTCAAGGTCTCAGTGCCTCGGAGTCTCAGTGCCTCTGGGTCTCAGTGTCTCAGGGACTCAGGCCCTCTGGGTCTCTGGGTCTCAGTGTCTCAGGATCTCAGGGCCTCTGGGTCTCTGTGTCTCACTGTCTCAGGGTCTCAGGGCCTCTAGGTCTCTGCGTCTCAGTGTCTCAGTGCCTTAGGTCCTCTGGGTCACTGACTCTCAATGTCTCAGTGTCACAGTGTCTCAGTGTCTAATGTCCTCTGGGTCTCTGGGTCTCTGAGTCTCAATGTCTCAGTGTCTCAGGGTCTCAGGACCTCTGTGTCTCAGGGCCTCAGTGTCTCATGGTCTCAGGGCCTCTGGGTATCTGGGAATCAATGTCTCAGTGTCTCAGTGTCTCAGAGCCTCTGTGTCTACGCGTCTCAGTGTCTCTGTGTCTCAGTGTCTCAGGGTCTCAGGGACTCAGCGTCTCAGTGTCTCAGGGTCTCAGGGTCTCTGGGTCTCAGTATCTCAGTATCTCAGGGCCTCTGTGTCTCAGGGTCTCAGGGTCTCAGGGCCTCTGGGTCTCTGTGTCTCAGGCTCTCAGAGTCTCATGGCCTCTGGGTCTCTGTGTCTCAGGGTCTTAGTGCCTCTGGGTCTCAGGGTCTCAGTGCCTCTGGGTCTCAGGGCCTCTGGGTCTCAGTGTCTCAGGCACTCAGGCCCTCTGGGTCTCAGTGTCTCAGGCACTCAGGCCCTCTGGGTCTCAGGGTCTCTGTGCCTCAGAGTCTCAGTGCCTCTGGGTCTCAGTGTCTCAGGGACTCAGGCCCTCTGGGTCTCTGGGTCTCTGAGTCTCAGTGTCTCAGTGTCTCAGGGTCTCAGGACCTCTGGGTCGCTGTGTCTCAGGGTCTCAGGGTCTCCGGGTCTCTGGGTCTCTGAGTCTCAATGTCTCTGTGTGTCAGTGTCTCAGGGTCTCAGGGCCTCTGGGTCTCTGTGTCTCAGGGTCTCAGGACCTCTGTGTCTCAGTGTCTCAGTGTCTCATGGTCTCAGGGCCTCTGGGTCTCTGGGTCTCAATGTCTCAGTGTCTCAGGGTCTCAGAGCCTCTGGGCCTGCGCGCCTCAGTGTCTCAGTGTCTCGGGTTCTCTGGGTCTCTGAGTCTCAATGTCTCAGTATCTCAGTGTCTCAGGGTCCCAGGGTCTCAGGACCTCTGGGTCTCTGTGTCTCTGAGTCTCAGTGTCTCAGTGTCTCAGTGTCTCAGTATCTCAGGGTCTCAGGGCCTCTGGGTCTGTGTGTCTCAGGGTCTCACGGCCTCTGGGTCTCTGGTTCTCAGTGTCGCAGGTTCTCAGGGCCTGTGTGTCTCTGGGTCTCTGAGTCTCAATGTCTCAGGGTCTCAGTGTCACAGGGCCTCTGGGTCTCTCTGTCTCATGTCCTCTGTGTCTCTGGGTTTCTGAGTCTCAACGTCTCAGGGTCTCAGTGTCTCAGGGCCTCTGGGTCTCTGGGTCTCTGAGTCTCAACGTCTCAGTGTCTCAGGGTCTCAGTGTCTCAGGGCCTCTGGGTTTCTGGATCTCTGAGTCTCAATGTCTCTGTGTCACAGGGTCTCAGGACCTCTGGGTCTCAGGGTCTCAGTGTCTCATGGTCTCAGGGCCTCTGGGTCTCAATGTCTCAGTGTCTCAGGGTGCCTGGGTCTCAGGGTCTCAGGGCCTCTGGGTCTCTGTGTCTCAGGGCCTCTGGGTCTCTCTGTCTCAGTGTCTCAGGGTCTCAGGACCTCTGGGTCTCTGGGTCTCTGAGTCTCAGTGTCTCAGTGCCTCAGGTTCTTAGGGCCTCTGGGTCTCTGGGACTCAATGTCTCAGGGTCTCAGGGTCTTAGGGTCTCAGGGCCTCTGGGTCTCTGTGTCTCAGTGTCTCAGGATCTCAGGGCCTCTGGGTCTCTGTGTCTCAGTGTCTCAGTGTCTCAGGGCCTCTGGGTCTCTGTGTCTCAGTGTCTCAGTGTCTCAGGGCCTCTGGGTCTCTGTGTCTCAGTGTCTCAGTGCCTTAGGTCCTCTGGGTCTCTGAGTCTCAATGTCTCAGTGTCACAGTGTCTCAGTGTCTAATGTCCTCTGGGTCTCTGGGTCTCTGTGCCTCTGAGTCTCAATGTCTCACTGTCTCACTGTCTCAGCGTGTCAGTGTCCAGGGCCTCTGTGTCTCAGGGTCTCAGTATCACAGGGTCTCAGAGTCTCATGGACTCTGGGTCTCAGGGTCTCAGGGCCTCTGGGACTCAGTGTCTCAGTATCTCAGGGACTAAGGGCATCTGGGTCTGTGTGTCTCAGGGTCTCAGGGCCTCTGGGTCTCAATGTCTCAGTGTCTCAGGGTCTCAGGGTCTCTGTGTCTCAGTGTCTCAGGGTCTCAGGGCCTCTGGGTCTCTGGGTCTCAGTGTCTGCGGGTCACAGGGCCTTTGGGTCTCTGGGTCTCTGAGTCTCAATGTCTCAGTGTCTCATGGTCTCAGGACCTCTGTGTCTCAGGGTCTCAGTGTCTCATGGTCTCAGGGCCTCTGGGTATCTGGGAATCAATGTCTCAGTGTCTCAGTGTCTCAGAGCCTCTGTGTCTACGCGTCTCAGTGTCTCTGTGCCTCAGTGTCTCAGGGTCTCAGGGACTCAGCGTCTCAGTGTCTCAGGGTCTCAGGGTCTCTGGGTCTCAGTATCTCAGGGCCTCTGTGTCACAGGGTCTCAGTGTCTCAGGGTCTCAGGGACTCAGGGTCTCATGGTCTCAGGGTCTCAGGGCCTCTGGGTCTCTGTGTCTCTGTGTCTCAGGCTCTCAGAGTCTCAGGGCCTCTGGGTCTCTGTGTCTCAGGGTCTCAGTGTCTCTGGGTCTCAGGGTCTCAGTGCCTCTGGGTCTCAGGGCCTCTGGGTCTCAGTGTCTCAGGCACTCAGTTCCTCTGGGTCTCTGGGTCTCTGAGTGTCAGTGTCTCAGGGTCTCAGGACCTCTGCGTCTCTGTGTCTCAGTGTCTCAGGGTCTCCTGGTCTCTGGGTCTCTGAGTCTCAACGTCTCAGTGTCTCAGGGCCTCTGGGTCTTTGTGTCTGAGGGTCTCAGGGTCTCAGGGACTCAGCGTCTCAGTGTCTCAGGGTCTCTGGGTCGCTGGGTCTCAGTATCTCAGTATCTCAGGGCCTCTGTGTCTCAGGGTCTCAGGGTCTCTGGGTCTCTGTGTCTCAGGTTCTCAGAGTCTCAGGGCCTCTGGGTCTCTGGGTCTCTGTGTCTCAGGGTCCCAGGGTCACAGGGCCTCTGGGTCTCTGAGTCTCAATGTCTCAGTTTCTCGGTGTCTCAGGTCCTCTGGGTCTCTGAGTCTCAATGTCTCTAAGTCTCAGTGTCTCAGTGTCCCAGCGTTTCAGGGCCTCTGGGTCTCCGGGTCTCAATGCCTCAGTGTCTCAGGGTCTCAGGGCCTCTGGGTCTCTGTGTCTCAGGGCCACTGGGTCTCTGTGTCTCAGGGTCTCAGGGCCTCTGGGTCTCTGGGACTCAATGTCTCAGTGTCTCAGGATCTCAGGGTCTCAAGCTCTCAGGGCCTCTGGTTCTCTGTGTCTCAGTGTCTCAGGGTCTCAGGGTCTCAGGGACTCAGCCTCTCAGTGTCTCAGGGTCTCAGGTTCTCTGCATCTGAGTATCTCAATATCTCAAGGCGTCTTGGTCTCTGTCTCAGGTTCTCAGTGTTTCATGTCCTCTGGGTCTCTGGGTCTCTGGGTCTATGTGTCTCAGGTTCTCAGTCTCAGGGCCTCTGGGTCTCAGGGACTCTGGGTCTCTGTGTCTCAGGGTCTCAGGGCCTCTGGGACTCAAGGTCTCAGTGCCTCAGAGTCTCAGTGCCTCTGGGTCTCAGTGTCTCAGGGACTCAGGCCCTCTGGGTCTCTGAGTCTCAGTATCTCAGGGTCTCAGGGTCTCAGGGTCTCAGGACCTCTGGGTCGCTGTGTCTCTGTGTCTCAGGGTCTCCGGGTCCCTGGGTCTCTGAGTCTCAATGTCTCTGTGTATTAGTGTCACAGTGTCTCACGTCCTCTGGTTCTCTGGGTCTCTGAGTCTCAATGTCTCAGGGTCTCAGGGTCTCAGGGCCTCTGGGTCTCTGTGTCTCAGGGTCTCCGGACCTCTGGGTCTCAGGGTCTCAGTGTCTCAGGGTCTCAGAGCCTCTGGGTCTACGCGTCTCTGGGTCTCAGTGTCTCGGGTTCTCTGGGTCTCTGAGTCTCAATGTCTCAGTATCTCAGTGTCTCAGGGTCTCAGGACCTCTGGGTCTCTGACTCTCAGTGTCTCAGGGCCTCTGGGTTTCTGTGTCTCAGTGTCTCAGGGCCTCTGGATCTCTGGTTCACAGTGTCTCAGGGTCTCAGGTACTCAGGGCCTCTGGGTCTCTGTGTCTCATTGTCTCAGGGCCTCTGGGTCTCTGTGTTTCTAAGTCTCAATGTCTCAGTGTCTCAGTGTCTCAGGGTCCCAGAGTCTCAGGACCTCTGGGTCTGAGGGTCTCAGTGTATCAGCGTCTCAGGGCCTCTGCGTCTCTGGGTCTCAATGTCTCTGTGTCTCAGTGTCTCAGGGTCTCAGGGTCTCAGGGTCTCAGGGCCTCTGGGTCTCTGAGTCTCAATGTCTCAGTGCCTCAGTGTCTCAGGGTCCCAGGGTCACAGGGCCTCTTGGTCTCTGAGTCTCAGTGCCTCAGTGTCTCAGGGTCTCTGGGTCTCAGGGCCTTTGGGTCTCTGGGTCTCTGGGCCTCTGAGTCTCAGTGTCTCAGGGTCTCAGGGCCTTTGAGTTACTGTATCTCAGGGTCTCAGGGCCTCTGGGTCTCTGGGTCTCTAAGTCACAATGTCTCAGTTTCTCAGTGTCTCAGGGTCTCAGGGCCTCTGTGTCTCAGTGTCTCAGTTTCTCAGTGTCTCAGGTCCTCTGGGTCTCTGGGTCTCAATGTCTCAGTGTCTCAGTGTCTCAGGGTCCCAGGGTCACAGGGCCTCTGGGTCTCTGAGTCTCTGAGTCTCAATGTCTCAGTGTCTCAGTGTCTCAGGGTCTCTGGGTCTCTGTATCTCAGGGTCTCTGGGTCTCAGTGTCTCAGGGACTCTGGGTCTCTGGGTCCCTGAGTCTCAGTGTCTCAGGGTCTCAGGGTCTCAGGGCTTCTGGGTCTCTGGGACTCAATGTCTCAGTGTCTCAGGATCTCAGGTACTCAAGCTCTCAGGACCTCTGGTTCTCTGTGTCTCAGTGTCTCAGCGTCTCAGTGTCTCAGGGTCTCTGCGTCTGAGTATCTCAGTATCTCAGGGCCTCTGGGTCTCTGTGTCTCAGGTTCTCAGTGTTTCAGGGCCTCTGGGTCTCTGGGTCTCTGCGTCTCTGTGTCTCACGTTCTCAGTCTCAGGGCCTCTGGGTCTCAGGGCCTCTGGGCCTCTGTGTCTCAGAGTCTCAGGGTCTCATGGCCTCTGGGACTCAAGGTCTCAGTGCCTCAGGGTCTCAGTGCCTCTGGGTCTCAGTGTCTCAGGGACTCAGGCCCTCTGGGTCTCTGGGTCTCTGAGTCTCAGTTTCTCAAGGTCTCAGGACCTCTGGGTCTCTGTGACTCAGTGTCTCAGGGTCTCCGGGTCTCTAGGTCTCTGAGTCTCAATGCCTCAGTGTCTCAGTGTCTCAGGGTCTCAGGGTCTAGGGACTCAGCGTCTTAGTGTCTCAGGTCTCAGGGTCTCAGGGTCTCAGTATCTCAGTATCTCAGGGACTCTGTGTCTCTGTGTCTCAGGGTCTCTGTGTCTCAGGGCATCTGGGTCTCAGAGTCTCAGTGCCTCAGGGTCTCTGGGCCTTTGGGTCTCAGTGTCTCAGGGAATCAGGCCCTATGGGTCTCTGGGTCTCTGAGTCTCAGTGTCTCAGGGTCTCAGGGTCTCAGGACCTCTGGGTCTCTGTGTCTCAGTGTCTCAGGGTCTCAGGGCCTCTGGGTCTCTGTGTCTCAGGGCCAATGGTTCTCAGTGTCTCAGTGTCTCAAGGTCTCAGGGCCTCTGGGTCTCTGGGACTCAATGTCTCAGTGTCTCAGGGTCTCAGGTTCTCAAGGTCTCAGGGCCTCTGGTTCTCTGTGTCTCAGTGTCTCAGTGTCTCAGGGTCTCTGGGTCTGAGTATCTCATTATCACAGGGCCTCTGGGTCTCAGTGTCTCTGGGTCTCAGGACCTCTGGGTCTCTGTGTCTCAGTGTCTCAGGGTCTCAGGGTCTCCTGGTCTCTGGGTCTCTGAGTCTCAGTATCTCAGGGCCTCTGGGTCTCTTTATCTCAGGGTCACAGGGTCTCAGGACCTCTGGGTCTCTGGGTCACTGGGTCTCTGTGTCTCAGGTTCTCACAGTCTCGGGGCCTCTGGGTCTCTGTGTCTCAGGGTCTCAGGGCCTCTGGGACTCAGGGTCTCAGTGCCTTAGGGTCTCAGGGCCTCTGGGTCTCAGTGTCTCAGGGTCTCAGAGTCTCAGGACCTCTGTGTCTCAGTGTCTCAGGGTCTCAGGGCCTCTGGGTCTCTGGGTCTCAGTATCTCAGGGTCTAATGTCCTCAGGGCCTCTGGGTCTCTGAGTCTCAATATCTCATTGTCTCAGTGTCTCAGGGTCTCAGGGTCTCAGGGCCTCTGGGTCTCTGTGTCTCAGTGACTCAGGGTCTCAATGCCTCTGGGTCTCTGAGTCTCAATGTCTCAGTGTCTCAGTGTGTCAGGGTCCCAGGGTCTCAGGACCTCTGGGTCTCTGGGTCTCAGGGTCTCAGGGCCTCTGGGTCTCTGGGTCTCAGTATCTCAGGGTCTAATGTCCTCAGGGCCTCTGGGTCTCTGAGTCTCTGAGTCTCAATGTCTCTGTGCCTCAGTGTCTCTGAGTCCCAGTGTCTCAGGACCTCTGGGTCTCATGGTCTCAGTTTATCAGGGTCTCAGGGCCTCTGGGTCTCTGTGTCTCAGTGTCTCAGGGACTCAGGCCCTCTGGGTGTCTGGGTCTCTGAGTCTCAATGTCTCAGTGTGTCAGTGTCTCAGGGTCTCAGGGCCTCTGTGTCTCAGTGTCTCAGGCCCTCTGGGTCCCTGGGTCTCTGAGTCACAATGTCTCAGTGCCTCAGGGTCTCAGTGTCTCAGGGCCTCTGGGTCTCTGGATCTCTGAGTCTTAATGTCTCAGTGTCTCAGGGTCTCAGGGCCTCTGGCTCTCCGTGTCGCAAGGCCACTGGGTCTCAGTGTGTCAGTGTCTCAGGGTCTCAGGGCCTCTGGGTCTCTGGGACTCAATGTCTCAGTATCTCAGTGTCTCAGGGTCTCAGGGCCTCTGTGTCTCAGGTTCTCAGGGTCTCAGGGCCTCTGGATCTGTGTGTCTCAGGGTCTCAGGGTCTCAGGGCCTCTGGGTCTCTGTTTCTCTGAGTCTCAATGTCTCAGTATCTCAGTGTCTCAGGGTATCAGGGCCTCTGGGTCTCTGTTTCTCTGAGTCTCAATGTCTCAGTATCTCAGTGTCTCAGGGTCTCAGGGCCTCTGTGTCTCAGGTTCTCAGGGTCTCAGGGCCTCTGGATCTATGTGTCTCAGGGTCTCAGGGTCTCAGGGCCTCTGGGTCTCTGTTTCTCTGAGTCTCAATGTCTCAGTATCTCAGTGTCTCAGGGTCTCAGGGCCTTTGGGTCTCCGGGTCTCAGTGTCACAGGGTGTCAGGGACTCAGGGCCTTTGGGTCTCAGGGTCTCAGTGTCTCAGGGACTCAGTGCCTCTGAGTCTCTGGGTCTCAGTGTCGCAGGGTCTCAGGGCCTGTGTGTCTCTGGGTCTCTGAGTCTCAGTGTCTCAGGGCCTCTGGGTCTCTGATCTCAATGTCTCAGTGTCGCAGGGCCTCTGGGTCTCTCTGTCTCATGTCCTCTGGTTCTCTGGGTTTCTGAGTCTCAACGCCTCAGTGTCTCAGAGTCTCAGTGTCTCAGGGCCTCTGAGTCTCTGTGTCTCAGGGTCTCATGGCCTCTGTGTCTCAGGGTCTCAGTGTCACAGGGTCTCAGGGTCACAGGGCCTCTGGGTCTCTGTGTCTCAGGGTCTCAGGGCCTCTGGGTCTCTGGGTCTCAGTGTCTCAGGGTCTCAGGGCCTCTGGGTCTCTGTGTCTCAGGGTCTCAGGGTCTCAGGGCCTCTGGATCTCTGTGTCTCAGGGTCTCAGGGCCTCTGGGTCTCTGTTTCTCTGAGTCTCAATGTCTCAGGGTCTCAAGGCCTCATGCGTCTCTGGGTCTCAATGTCTCAGTGTCTCAGTTTCTCAGGGTCTCAGGGCCTCAGGGCCTCTGGGTCTCTGTGTCTCTGAGTCTCAATGTCTCAGTATCTCAGTGTCTCAGGGTCTCAGGGCCTCTGAGTCTGTGTATCTCAGGGTCTCAGGGTCTCAGGGCCTCTGACTCTCTGTGTCTCAGGGTCTCAGGGTCTCAGGGCCTCTGGATCTCTGGGTCTCTGAGTCTCAGTGTCTCAGTGTCTCAGGATCTCAGGGCCTCTGTGTCTCAGTGTCTCAGTGTCTCACGTCCTCTGGGTCTCTGGGTCTCTGAGTCTCAATATCTCTGGGTCTCAGTGTCTCAGGGATCAGGGCCTCTGGGTCTCTGGTTCTCTGAGCCTCAATGTCTCAGTGTCTCAGGGTCTCAGGGCCTCTGGGTCTCTGGGTCTCAGTGTCTCAGGACCTCTGGGTCTCCGGGTCTCAGTGTCACAGGTTCTCAGGGTCTCAGGGCCTTTGGGTCTCAGCATCTCAGTGTCTCAGGGACTCAGGGCCTCTGGGTCTGTGTGTCTCAGGGTCTCAGGGCCTTTGGGTCTCTGGGTCTCAGTGTCGCAGGTTCTCAGGGCCTGTGTGTCTCTGGGTCTCTGAGTCTCAATGTCTCAGTGTCTCAGTGTCTCAGGGTCTCAGGGCATCTGGGTCTCTGTGTCTCAGGGTCTCAGGGCCTTTGGGTCTCTGTGTCTCAGGTTCTCAGGGTCTCAGGGTCTCAGGGCCCTTGGATCTGTGTGTCACAGGGTCTCAGGGTCTCAGGGCCTCTGGGTCTCTGTTTCTCTGAGTCTCAATGTCTCAGTATCTCAGTGTCTCAGGGTCTCAGGGCCTCTGTGTCTCAGGTTCTCAGGGTCTCAGGGTCTCAGGGCCTCTGGATCTGTGTGTCTCAGGGTCTCAGGGTCTCAGGGCCTCTGGGTCTCTGTTTCTCTGAGTCTCAATGTCTCAGTATCTCAGTGTCTCAGGGTCTCTGGGCCTCTGAGTCTCTGTGTCTCAGGGTCTCCGGGTCTCAGAGCCTCTGGATCTCTGGGTCTCTGAGTCCCAATGTCTCAGAGTCTCAGTGTCTCAGTGTCTCAGGGTCCCAGGGTCTCAGGACCTCTGGGTCTCAGGGTCTCAGTGTATCAGGGTCTCAGGGCCTCTGCGTCTCTGGGTCTCAATGTCTCAGTGTCTCAGTGTCTCAGGGTCTCAGGGCCTCTGTGTCTCAGTGTCTCAGTGTGTCAGTGTCTCAGGGTCCCAGGGTCTCAGGTCCTCTGGGTCTCTGTGTCTCTGAGTCTCAGTGTCTCAGTGTCTCAGGGTCTCTGAGTCTCAGTGTCTCAGTGTCTCAGGGCATTTGAGTCACTGTGTCTCAGGGTCTCAGGGCCTCTGGGTCTCTGGTTCTCTGAGTCTCAATAGAACATAGAACATAGAACATAGAACATTACAGCGCAGAACAGGCCCTTCGGCCCACGATGTTGCGCCGACCAGTTACAAAAACAATGACCCACTAGCCTATACCAATCCCTTTTCGTCCATAAACCTATCCAGAGATCTTTTAAACGCCCCCAAACTAGACGCATTTACAACTGCAGCAGGCAGGGCATTCCAATCCTTCACCACCCGCTGGGTAAAGAACCTACCCCTGACATCCGTCCTGTAGCTACCCCCCCTTAATTTAAAGCCATGCCCCCTCGTGCTAGCTTTCTCCATCCGAGGAAAAAGGCTATCACTATCCACCCTATCTAAACCTCTAATCATCTTATATGTTTCAATAAGATCCCCTCTTAGCCGCCTTCTTTCCAACGAAAACAACCCTAAATCCCTCAGTCTCTCCTCATAGGACCTCCCCACCATACCAGGCACCATCCTAGTAAACCTCCTCTGCACCCTCTCCAACGCCTCCACATCTTTCTTGTAATGCGGGGACCAGAACTGCACACAGTACTCCAAGTGTGGCCGCACCAGAGTAGTGTACAGTTGCAACATTACACTGCGACTCCTAAATTCAATCCCCCTACCAATAAACGCCAAGACACCGTACGCCTTCTTAACAACCTTATCTACTTGATTCCCAACTTTCAGGGATCTATGTACACACACACCTAGATCCCTCTGTTCATCCACACTATTCAAAGTCCTCCCGTTAGCCCTATACTCGACACATCTGTTGCTCCTACCAAAGTGAATTACCTCACACTTCTCCGCATTAAATTCCATCCGCCACCTCTCGGCCCAGCTCTGCAACCTATCTAAGTCTCCCTGCAGACTATGACACCCTTCCTCACAATCTACCACACCTCCAATTTTGGTGTCATCAGCAAATTTACTAATCCACCCAACTATACCCTCATCCAGATCATTAATAAAAATTACAAACAACAGTGGCCCCAAAACAGATCCCTGAGGCACACCACTCGTAACTGTACTCCATGATGAATATTTACCATCCACCACCACCCTCTGTCTCCTATCTGATAGCCAATTCCTGATCCAACTTCCTAGATTACCCACAATCCCATACATCTGCATTTTCTGCAGAAGCCTACCATGGTGAACCTTATCGAACGCCTTACTAAAATCCATGTATACCACGTCAACTGCCTTACCCCCATCCACCTCTTTGGTCACCTTCTCAAAAAACTCAATAAGGTTAGTAAGGCACGACCTACCCGCTACAAAACCATGTTGACTATTTCTAATCAATTCATTACACTCCAAATAACTATAAATCCTATCCCTAATAATTTTTTCTAAAACCTTGCCCACAACAGAAGTAAGACTCACCGGTCTATAATTCCCGGCAAAGTCTCTGTTCCCCTTCTTAAACAATGGGACAACATTCGCTATCCTCCAATCCTCCGGGACTACACCAGAGACCAATGACGACCTGAAGATCTGAGCCAGAGGCTCTGCAATCACCTCTCTAGCCTCCCAGAGAATCCTAGGGTAGATCCCATCCGGACCAGGGGACTTATCTATTTTCAGCCCCTCAAGAATTTCCAGCACATCCTCTTTATCAACCGTAATACTGTCTATTTTACACCCCTGCAACCCAATGTCCTCCTCAGCTATATTCATGTCCCCCTGCGTGAACACCGAAGAGAAATATTGGTTCAATACTTCTCCAATCTCCTCCGGTTCCACACACAACTTCCCCCTGCTGTCTGTAACTGGCCCTAATCTTGCCCTGACCAACCTTCTGTTCTTGACATACCTATAGAACGCCTTAGGATTCTCCTTAATCCTATCAGCCAAAGTCTTCTCATGTCCTCTTTTAGCCCTTCTCAACTCACTCTTCAACTCCCTCCTAGCCAATCTAAAGCTTTCTAGTGCACTATCTGAGCCCTCCAATCTCATCCTAACATAAGCCTCCTTTTTCTTTTTAACCATTGACTCAACTCTTTTAGTGCACCACGGTTCCCTAGATCTACCAAATCCACCATGCCTGACAGGGACATACCTATCAAGGACTCGCAGTAGCTGCTCCTTGAAAAAACTCCACATTTCAGACGTTCCCAGTCCCTGTAATCCCCTAATCCAATCCATGCTTCCTAATTCACTCCTGATAGCCTCATAATCGCCCTTACCCCAGCTAAAATTGCTGACCCGAGGTTCATGCCTATCTCTTCCCATCACTAAGGTGAACGTAACCGAATTGTGGTCACTATCACCAAAATGCACACCAACTTCCAAGTCTAGCACCTGGTCTGGCTCATTTCCCAGCACCAAATCCAATATAGCCTCACCTCTAGTTGGCCTGTCTACATACTGAGACAAAAAACCTTCCTGCATGCTTTGTACAAACACTGACCCCTCTAGCGAGCTAGAACTATAGCAACTCCAATCAATATTCGTAAAGTTAAAGTCCCCCATAACAATTACCCTATTACTTTCACTCCTAACCAGGATTGTCTCCGCAATCCTTTCCTCAACCTCTCTAGAACTTTTAGGAGGTCTATAAAAGACTCCCAACAGGGTGACCTCTCCTCTCCTATTTCTAATCTCCGCCCATACTACCTCAACTGACAAGTCCTCATCAAACTTTCTCTCCGACACTGTGATACAGTCCTTGACTAGCAATGCTACCCCACCCCCCCTTCTACCTTCTTCTCTACTCCGACTAAAGCATTTGTACCCCGGAACCTGCAACATCCATTCCTGACCCTGCTCTATCCAAGTCTCAGAAATGGCCACAACATCAAAGTCCCAGGTACTGATCCACGCTGCAAGTTCATCCACTTTATTGCGAATACTCCTTATTTATTGCAATGTCTCAGTGTCTCAGTGTCTCAGGGTCTCAGGGCCTCTGTGTCTCAGTGTCTCAGTTTCTCAGTGTCTCAGGTCCTCTGGGTCTCTGGGTCTCTGAGTCTTAATGTCTCAGTGTCTCAGTGTCTTAGGGTCTCAGGGCCTCTGTGTCTCAGTGTCTCAGTTTCTCAGTGTCTCAGGTCCTCTGGGTCTCTGAGTCTCAATGTCTCAGGGTCTCAGGGTCTCCGGGTCTCTGAGTTTCAATGTCTCTGTGTGTCAGTGTCTCAGGGTCTCAGGGCCTCTGGGTCTCTGGGTCTCTGAGTCTCAATGTCTCAGAGTCTCAGTGTCTCAGGGTCCCAGGGTCTCAGGACCTCTGGGTTCAGGGTCTCAGTGTATCAGGGTCTCAGGGCCTCTGCGTCTCTGGGTCTCAATGTCTCAGTGTCTCAGTGTCTCAGGGTGTCAGGGCCTCTGTGTCTCAGTGTCTCAGTGTGTCAGTGTCTCAGGGTCCCAGGGTCTCAGGACCTCTGGGTCTCTGTGTCTCTGAGTCTCAATGTCTCAGTGTCTCAGTGTCTCAGGGTCTCTGGGTCTCAGTGTCTCAGGGCCTCTGGGTCTCTGGGTCTCTGGGTCTCTGAGTCTCAGTGTCTCAGTGTCTCAGGGCCTTTGAGTCACTGTGTCTCAGGGTCTCAGGACCTCAGGGTCTCTGTGTCTCTGAGTCTCAATGTCTCAGTGTCTCAGTGTCTCAGGGTCTCTGGGTCTCAGTGTCTCAGGGCCTCTGGGTCTCTGGGTCTCTGAGTCTCAATGTCTCAGTGTCTCAGTGTCTCAGGGTCTCAGGGCCTCTGTGTCTCAGTGTCTCAGTTTCTCAGTGTCTCAGGTCCTCAGGGTCTCTGGGTCTCTGAGTCTTAATGTCTCAGTGTCTCAGTGTCTCAGGGTCTCAGGGCCTCTGTGCCTCAGTGTCTCAGTTTCTCAGAGTCTCAGGTCCTCTGGGTCTCTGAGTCTCAATGTCTCAGGGTCTCCGGGTCTCTGGGTCTCTGAGTTTCAATGCCTCTGTGTGTCAGTGCCTCAGGGTCTCAGGGCCTCTGGGTCTCTGGGTCTCTGAGTCTCAATGTCTCAGTGTTTCAGTGTTACAGGGTCTTAGGGCCTCTGGGTCTTTGTGTCTCAGGGTCTCAGGACCTCTGGATCTCAGTGTCTCAGTGTCTCATGGTCTCAGGGCCTCTAGGTCACTGGGTCTCAATGTCTCAGGGTCTCAGGGTCTCAGGGCCTCTGTTTCTCAGTGTCCCAGTGTCTCAGGGTCCCAGGGTCTCAGGACCTCTGGGTCTCTGTGTCTCTGAGTCTCAGTGTCTCAGTGTCTCAGGGTCTCTGGGTCTCAGTGTCTCAGGGTTTCAGGGCCTCTGGGTCTCTGAGTCTCAATGTCTCAGTTTCTCAGTGTCTCAGGGTCTCAGGGCCTCTGGGTCTCTGTGTCTCAGGGCCACTGGGTCTCAGTGTCTCAGGGTCTCAGGACCTCTGGATCTCTGGGACTCAGTGTCTCAGTGTCTCAGGATCTCAGGGTCTCAAGCTCTCAGGGCCTCTGGTTCTCTGTGTCTCAGGGTCTCCGGGTCTCTGAGTTTCAATGTCTCTGTGTGTCAGTGTCTCAGGGTCTCAGGGCCTCTGGGTCTCTGGGTCTCTGAGTCTCAATGTCTCAGAATCTCAGTGTCTCAGGGTCCCAGGGTCTCAGGACCTCTGGGTTCAGGGTCTCAGTGTATCAGGGTCTCAGGGCCTCTGCGTCTCTGGGTCTCAATGTCTCAGTGTCTCAGTGTCTCAGGGTGTCAGGGCCTCTGTGTCTCAGTGTCTCAGTGTGTCAGTGTCTCAGGGTCCCAGGGTCTCAGGACCTCTGGGTCTCTGTGTCTCTGAGTCTCAATGTCTCAGTGTCTCAGGGTCTCTGGGTCTCAGTGTCTCAGGGCCTCTGGGTCTCTGGGTCTCTGGGTCTCTGAGTGTCAGTGTCTCAGTGTCTCAGGGCCTTTGAGTCACTGTGTCTCAGGGTCTCAGGGCCTCAGGGTCTCTGTGTCTCTGAGTCTCAATGTCTCAGTGTCTCAGTATCTCAGGGTCTCTGGGTCTCAGTGTCTCAGGGCCTCTGGGTCTCTGGGTCTCTGGGTCTCTGAGTCTCAATGTCTCAGTGTCTCAGTGTCTCAGGGTCTCAGGGCCTCTGTGTCTCAGTGTCTCAGTTTCTCAGTATCTCAGGTCCTCAGGGTCTCTGGGTCTCTGAGTCTTAATGTCTCAGTGTCTCAGTGTCTCAGGGTCTCAGGGCCTCTGTGCCTCAGTGTCTCAGTTTCTCAGAGTCTCAGGTCCTCTGGGTCTCTGAGTCTCAATGTCTCAGGGTCTCAGGGTCTCAGGGCCTCTGTTTCTCAGTGTCCCAGTGTCTCAGGGTCCCAGGGTCTCAGGACCTCTGGGTCTCTGTGTCTCTGAGTCTCAGTGTCTCAGTGTCTCAGGGTCTCTGGGTCTCAGTGTCTCAGGGTCTCAGGGCCTCTGGGTCTCTGTGTCTCAGGGCCACTGGGTCTCAGTGTCTCAGGGTCTCAGGACCTCTGGATCTCTGGGACTCAGTGTCTCAGGATCTCAGGGTCTCAAGCTCTCAGGGCCTCTGGTTCTCTGTGTCTCAGGGTCTCCGGGTCTCTGAGTTTCAATGTCTTTGTGTGTCAGTGTCTCAGGGTCTCAGGGCCTCTGGGTCTCTGGGTCTCTGAGTCTCAATGTCTCAGAGTCTCAGTGTCTCAGGGTCCCAGGGTCTCAGGACCTCTGGGTTCAGGGTCTCAGTGTATCAGGGTCTCAGGGCCTCTGCGTCTCTGGGTCTCAATGTCTCAGTGTCTCAGTGTCTCAGGGTGTCAGGGCCTCTGTGTCTCAGTGTCTCAGTGTGTCAGTGTCTCAGGGTCCCAGGGTCTCAGGACCTCTGGGTCTCTGTGTCTCTGAGTCTCAATGTCTCAGTGTCTCAGTGTCTCAGGGTCTCTGGGTCTCAGTGTCTCAGGGCCTCTGGGTCTCTGGGTCTCTGGGTCTCTGAGTCTCAGTGTCTCAGTGTCTCAGGGCCTTTGAGTCACTGTGTCTCAGGGTCTCAGGACCTCAGGGTCTCTGTGTCTCTGAGTCTCAATGTCTCAGTGTCTCAGTATCTCAGGGTCTCTGGGTCTCAGTGTCTCAGGGCCTCTGGGTCTCTGGGTCTCTGGGTCTCTGAGTCTCAATGTCTCAGTGTCTCAGTGTCTCAGGGTCTCAGGGCCTCTGTGTCTCAGTGTCTCAGTTTCTCAGTGTCTCAGGTCCTCAGGGTCTCTGGGTCTCTGAGTCTTAATGTCTCAGTGTCTCAGTGTCTCAGGGTCTCAGGGCCTCTGTGCCTCAGTGTCTCAGTTTCTCAGAGTCTCAGGTCCTCTGGGTCTCTGAGTCTCAATGTCTCAGGGTCTCCGGGTCTCTGGGTCTCTGAGTTTCAATGCCTCTGTGTGTCAGTGCCTCAGGGTCTCAGGGCCTCTGGGACTCTGGGTCTCTGAGTCTCAATGTCTCAGTGTTTCAGTGTTACAGGGTCTTAGGGCCTCTGGGTCTTTGTGTCTCAGGGTCTCAGGACCTCTGGATCTCAGTGTCTCAGTGTCTCATGGTCTCAGGGCCTCTAGGTCACTGGGTCTCAATGTCTCAGGGTCTCAGGGTCTCAGGGCCTCTGTTTCTCAGTGTCCCAGTGTCTCAGGGTCCCAGGGTCTCAGGACCTCTGGGTCTCTGTGTCTCTGAGTCTCAGTGTCTCAGTGTCTCAGGGTCTCTGGGTCTCAGTGTCTCAGGGTTTCAGGGCCTCTGGGTCTCTGAGTCTCAATGTCTCAGTTTCTCAGTGTCTCAGGGTCTCAGGGCCTCTGGGTCTCTGTGTCTCAGGGCCACTGGGTCTCAGTGTCTCAGGGTCTCAGGACCTCTGGATCTCTGGGACTCAGTGTCTCAGTGTCTCAGGATCTCAGGGTCTCAAGCTCTCAGGGCCTCTGGTTCTCTGTGTCTCAGTGTCTCAGGGTCTCAGGGACTCAGCATCTCAATGTCTCAGGGTCTCAGCGTCTCTGCATCTGAGTATCTCAGTATCTCAAGGCCTCTCGGTCTCTGTGTCTCAGGTTCTCAGTCTCAGGGCCTCTGGGTCTCAGGGCCTCTGTGTCTCTGTGTCTCAGGTTCTCAGAGTCTCAGGGCCTCTGGGACTCAAGGTCTCAGTGCCTCAGAGTCTCAGTGCCTCTGGGTCTCAGTGTCTCAGGGACTCAGGCCCTCTGGGTCTCTGGGTCTCTGAGTCTCAGTGTCTCAGGGTCTCAGGGTCTCAGGACCTCTGGGTCGCTGTGTCTCAGGGTCTCAGGGTCTCCGGGTCTCTGGGTCTCTGAGTCTCAATGTCTCTGTGTGTCAGTGTCTCAGGGTCTCAGGGCATCTGGGTCTCTGTGTCTCAGGGTCTCAGGACCTCTGGGTCTCAGTGTCTCATGGTCTCAGGGCCTCTGGGTCTCTGGGTCTCAATGTCTCAGTGTCTCAGGGTCTCAGAGCCTCTGGGCCTACGCGTCTCAGTGTCTCAGTGTCTCGGGTTCTCTGGGTCTCTAAGTCTCAATATCTCAGTATCTCAGTGTCTCAGGGTCCCAGGGTCTCAGGACCTCTGGGTCTCTGTGTCTCTGAGTCTCAATGTCTCAGTGTCTCAGTGTCTCAGGGTCTCAGTGTCTCAGGGTCTCAGTGTCTCAGGGCCTCTGGGTCTCTAGGTCTCTGGGTCTCTGAGTCTCAATGCCTCAGTGTCTCAGGGTCTCAGGGCCTTTGAGTCACTGTGTATCAGGGTCTCAGGGCCTCTGGGTCCCTGGGTCTCTGAGTCTCAATGTCTCAGTGTCTCAGTGTCTCAGTGTCTCAGGTCCTCTGTCTCTCAGTGTCTCAGTTTCTCTGTGTCTCAGGTCGTCTGGGTCACTGAGTCTCAATGTCTCAGTGTCTCAGTGTTTCAGGGTTTCAGGGCCTCTGGGTCTCAGGGCCTCTGAGTCTCAATGTCTCAGTGTCTCAGGGTCTCAGGGCCTCTGGGTCTCTGTGACTCAGGGCCACTGGGCCTCAGTGTCTCAGGGTCTCAGGGCCTCTGGGTCTCTGGGACACAATGTCTCAGTGTCTCAGGATCTCAGGGTCTCAAGGTCTCAGGACCCCTGGGTCTCTGTGTCTCAGTGTCTCAGGGTCTCCGGGTCTCTGGGTCTCTGAGTCTCAATGTCTCAGTGTCTCAGTGTCTTAGTGTCTCAGGGTCTCAGGGTCTCAGTATCTCAGTACCTCAGGGCCTCTGGGTCTCTGTGTCTCAGGGTCTCAGTGCCTCAGGGTCTCAGGGTCTTTGGGTCTCAGTATCTCAGGGACTCAGGCCCTCTGGGTCTCTGGGCCTCTGAGTCTCAGTGTCTCAGGGTCTCAGTGGCTCAGTGTCTCAGGGTCTCAGGGTCTCTGGGTCTGAGTATCTCAGTATCTCAGGGCCTCTGGGTCTCTGTGTCTCAGTGTCTCTGTGTCTCAGGGCCTCTGGGTCTCTGTGTCTCAGGTTCTCAGAGTCTCAGGGCCTCTGCGTCTCTGGGTCTCAATGTCTCAGTGTCTCAGTGTCTCAGGGTCACAGGGCCTCTGTGTCTGAGTGTCTCAGTGTCTCAGGGTCCCAGGGTCTCAGGACCTCTGTGTGTCTGTGTCTCTGAGTCTCAATGTCTCAGTGTCTCAGGGTCTCCGGGTCTCTAGGTCTCTGAGTCTCAATGTCTCAGTGCCTCAGTGTCTCAGGGTCTCATGGTCTCAGGGTCTCAGTATCTCAGGGACTCTGTGTCTCTGTGTCTCAGGGTCTCTGTGTCTCAGGGCATCTGGGTCTCAGAGTCTCAGTGCCTCAGGGTCTCAGGGCCTCTGGGTCTCAGTGTCTCAGGGACTCAGGCCCTCTCTGTCTCTGGGTCTCTGAGTCTCAGTGTCTCAGGGTGTCAGCGTCTCAGGACCTCTGGGTCCCTGTGTCTCAGTGTCTCAGGGTCTCTGGGTCTCTGAGTTTCAATGACTCAGTGTCTCAGTGTCTCAGGGTCTTAGGGTCTCAGGGTCTCAGGGACTCAGCGTCTCAGTGACTCAGGGTCTCTGGGTCTCAGTATCTCAGTATCTCAGGGTCTGAAGGCCTCAGGGCCTCTGTTTCTCTGTGTCTCTGTGTCTCAGTGCCTCAGTGTCTCTGTGTCTCAGGGTCTCATGGCCTCTGGGTCTCTGGGTCTCTGCGTCTCAGTGTCTCAGTGTCTCAGGGTCTCAGAGTCTCAGGGCCTCTGGGTCTCTGTGTCTCAGGGTCTCAGGGTCTCAGGACCTCTGGGTCTCTGTGTCTCTGGGTCTCAGGGTCTCCTGGTCGCTGGGTCTCTGAGTCTCAATGTCTCAGTGTCTCAGGGTCTCAGGATCTCAGGGCCTCTGGGTCTCTGTGTCTCAGGGTCTCATGGTCTCAGGGCCTCTGGGTCTCTGTGTCTCAGGTTCTCAGAGACTCAGAGCCTCTGGGTCTCTGTGTCTCAGGGTCTCAGGGCCTCTGGGTCTCAGGGTGTCAGTGCCTCAGGGTCTCAGGGCCTCTGGGTCTCAGCGTCTCAGTGTCATAGGGTCTCAGGGCCTTTGGGTCTCTGAGTCTCAATATCTCAGTGTCTCAGTGTCTCAGGGTCTCAGGGCCTCTGGGTCTCTGTGTCTCAGGGTCTCAGGACTTCTGGGTCTCAATGTCTCAGTGTCTCAGTGTCTCAGGGCCTCTGGATCTATGCGTCTCAGTGTCTCAGGGCCTCTGGGTCTCTGAGTCTCAATGTCTTCGTATCTCAGTGTCTCAGAGACTCAGGACCTCTGGGTCTCTGAGTCTCAGTGTCTCAGGGCCTCTGTGTCCCTGGGTCTCTGAGTCTCAATGTCTCAGTGTCTCAGTGTCTCAGGGTCACAGGGTCTCAGGACCTTTAGGTCTCTGGGTCTCAGTGTATCAGGGTCTCAGGGCCTCTGCGTCTTTGGGTCTCAATGTCTCAGTGTCTCAGGGTCTCAGGGTCTCAGGGTCTCAGGGCCTCTCTGTCTCAGTGTCTCAGGGTCTCAGGTCCTCTGGGTCTCTGGGTCTCTGAGTCTCAATGTCTCAGTGTCTCAGTGTCTCAGGGTCTCAGGACCTCTGGGTCTCAGGGTCTCAGTGTATCAGGGTCTCAGGGCCTCTGCGTCTCTGGGTCTCAATGTCTCAGGTTCTCAGAGTCTCAGGGTCTCTGGGTCTCTGTGTCTCAGGGTCTCAGGGTCTCAGCGTCTCAGGGCCTCTGAGTCTCAGGGTCTCAGTGACTCAGGGTCTCAGGGTCTCTGGGTCTCTGAATCCCAGTGTCTCAGGGTCTCAGGGTCTCAGGATCTCTGGGTCTCTGTGTCTCAGTGACTCAGGGTCTCAGGGCCTCAGGGTCTTTGGGTCTCTGAGTCTCAATGTCTCAGTGTCTCAGGGCCTCAAGGTCTCATGGACTCTGGGTCTCTGTGTCCCAATGTCTCAGTGTCTCAGCGTCTCAGGGCCTCTGGGTCTCTGGGTCTCAATGTCTCAGTGTCTCAGGATCTCAGGGCCTCTGGGTCTCTGTGTCTCACTGTCTCAGGGTCTCAGGGCCCCTGGGTCACTGTGTCTCAGGGTCTCAGGGCCGCTGGGTCTCAGGGTCTCAGGGTCTCAGGTCCTCGAGGTCTCAGGGTCTCAGGGCCGCTGAGTCTCAGGGTCTCAGGGTCTCAGGGCTGCTGGGTCTCAGGGTCTCAGTGTCTCAGGGTCTCAGGACCCATGGGTCTTTGGGTCTCAGTGTCTCAGGGTCTCAGGGCCTCTGGGTCTCTGGGTCTCTGAGTCTCAATGTCTCAGTGTCTCAGGGTCTCAGGGCCTCTGGGTCTCTGAGTCTCAATGTCTCTGTGTCTCTGTGTCTCAGTGTCTCAGTCCCTCTGGGTCTCTGGGTCTCTGAGTCTCAGTGTCTCAGTGTCTCAGGGTCTCAGGGCACCTGGGACTCTGGGTCTCTGAGTCTCTGGGTCTCAGGGTCTCAGGGTCTCAGGGCCACTGGGTCTCAGGGTCTCAGTGTCTCAGGGTCTCAGTGCCTCTGGGTCTCTGTGTCTAAGGGTCTCAGGGCCTCTGGGTCTCTGTGTCTCAGTGTCTCAGGGCCTCAGGGCATCTGGGTCTCAGGGTCTCAGTGTCTCAGGGTTCTCAGGGCCTCTGGGTCTCTGTGTCTCAGGGTCTCTGGGTCTCAGGGCCTCTGGGTCTCAGGGTCTCAGTATCTTAGGGTCTCAAGGCCTCTGGGTCTCAGGGTCTCAGGGCTTCAGGCCTCTGGGTCTCTGGGTCTCCATGTCTCAGTGTCTCAGGGCCTCAGGGCCTCTGTGTCTCAGTGTCTCAGTGTCTCAGCGTCTCAGGGCCTCTGGGTCTCTGGGTCTCAATGTCTCCCTGTCTCAGGATCTCAGGGTCTCAGGGCCTCTGGGTCTCTGTGTCTCAGTGTCTCAGGGTCTCAGGGCCTCTGGGTCTCTGGGTCTCAATGTCTCAGTGTCTCAGGATCTCAGGGTCTCAGGGCCTCTGGGTCTCTGTGTCTCAGTGTATCAGGGTCTCAGGGCCTCTGGGTCTCAGGGTTTCAGTGTCTGAGGGTCTTAGGGTCTGAGGGCCTCTGGGTCTCCGGGTCTCAGTGTCTCTGGGTCTCTGTGTCTCAGGGTCTCTGGGACTCAGGGTCTCAGGGCCTCTGTGTCTCTGGATCTCTGAGTCTCAATGTCTCAGTGTCTCAGTGTATCAGGGTCTCAGGGCCTCTGTGTCTCAGGGCCTCTGGGTCTCTGTGTCTCAGTGTCTCAGGGCCTCTGGGTCTCTGGGTCTCTGAGTCTCAGTGCCTCTGTGTCTCTGGTTCTTTGAGTCTCAGGGCCTCTGAGTATCAGTGTCTCAGAGTCTCAGGGTCACAAGGCATCTGGTTCTCTGGGTCTCAATGTCTCAGTGTCTCAGCGTCTCAGGGTCTCTGGGTCTCTGTATCTCATTGTCTCAGGGTGTCAGGGTCTCAGGACCTCTGGGTCTCTGTGTCTCACTGTCTCAAGGTCTCAGGGCCCCTGGGTCACTGTGTCTCAGGTTCTCAGGCCCGCTGGGTCTCAGGGTCTCAGTGTCTCAGGGACTCAGACCCTCTGGGTCTCTGAATCCCAGTGTCTCAGGGTGTCAGGGTCTCAGGACCTCTGGGTCTCTGTGTCTCAGTGACTCAGGGTCTCAGGGCCTCAGGGTCTCTGGGTCTCTGAGTCTCAATGTCTCAGTGTCTCAGGGCCTCTGGGTCTCAGGGTCTCAGTGTCTCTGGGTCTCAGGGCCTCTGTGTCTCTGTATCTCAGGGACTCAGTGTCTCAGGCCCTCTGGGTCTCAGGGACTCTGCGTCTCTGTGTCTCAATGTCTCAGTGTCTCTGGGTCTCAATGTCTCAGTGTCTCAGGATCTCAGGGCCTCTGGGTCTCTGTGTCTCAGTGTCTCAGGGTCTCAGGGCCTCTGGGTCTCAGGGTCTCAGTGTCTCTGGGTCTCAGTGTCTCAGGGCCTCAGGGTCTCTGGGACTCAGGGTCTCAGGGTCTCAGGGCATCAGGGTCTCTGGGACTCAGTGTCTCAGGGTCTCAGGGCCTCTGTGTCTCAGGGCCTCTGGGTATCTGTGTCTCTGTGTCTCAGGATCTCAGGGCCTCTGGGTCTCTGTGTCTCAGTGTCTCAGGGCCTCTGGGTCTCAGGGTCTCAGTGTCTCAGGGTCTTAGGGTCTCAGTGTCTCAGGGTCTTAGGGTCTCAGTGTCTCTGGGTCTCAGGGTCTCAGGGCCTCAGGGTCTCTCGGACTCAGGGTCTCAGGGTCTCAGGGCCTCAGGGTCTCTGGGACTCAGTGTCTCAGGGTCTCAGGGCCTCTGTGTCTCAGGGCCTCTGGGTATCTGTGTCTCTGTGTCTCAGGGTCTCAGGGCCTCTGAGTATCAGTGTCTCAGAGTCTCAGGGTCTCAAGGCCTCTGGTTCTCTGGGTCTCAATGTCTCAGTGTCTCAGGGTCTCTGTGTCTCATTGTCTCTGGGTGTCAGGGTCTCAGGGCCTCTGGGTCTCTGTGTCTCACTGTCTCAGGGTCTCAGGGCCCCTGGGTCACTGTGTCTCACTGTCTCAGGGCCGCTGGGTCTCAGGGTCTCAGGGTCTCAGGTCCTCGAGGTCTCAGGGTCTCAGGGCCGCTGGGTCTCAGGGTCTCAGTGTCTCAGGGTCTCAGGGCCTCTAGGTCTCAGGGTCTCAGTGGCTCAGGGTCTCAGGACCCATGGGTCTTTGGGTCTCAGTGTCTCAGGGTCTCAGGGCCTCTGGGTCTCTGGGTCTCTGAGTCTCAATGTCTCTGTGTCTCAGGGTCTCAGGGCCTCTGGGTCTCTGAGTCTCAATGTCTCTGTGTCTCTGAGTCTCAGTGTCTCAGTCCCTCTGGTTCTCTGAGTCTCAGTGTCTCAGGGTCTCAGGGCCTCTGGGTCTCTGGGTCTCAATGTCTCAGTGTCTCAGGATCTCAGGGCCTCTGGGTCTCTGTGTCTCAGTGTCACAGGGCCTCTGGGCCTCTGGGTCTCTGTGTCTCAGGGTCTCAGGGCCTCTGGGTCTCAGGGTCTCAGTGTCTCAGGGTCTTAGGGTCTCAGGGCCTCTGGGTCTCAGGGTCTCAGTGTCTCAGTGTCTCTGGGTCTCAGGGTCTCAGGACCTCTGCGTCTCTGTGTCTCAGTGACTCAGGGTCTCATGGCCTCAGGGTCTCTGGGTCTCTGAGTTTCAATGTCTCAGTGTCTCAGTGTCTCAGGGCCTCTGGGTCTCATGGTCTCAGTGTCTTAGGGTCTCATGGCCTCTGGGTCTCAATGTCTCAGTGTCTCAGGGTCTCAGGGCCTCTGTGTCTCTGTGTCTCAGTGTCTCAGGCCCTCTGGGTCTCAGGGCCCCTGGGTCACTGTGTCTCTGGGCCGCTGGGTCTCAGGGTCTCAGGGTCTCAGATCCTCGAGGTCTCAGGGTCTGCGGGCCGCTGGGTCTCAGGGTCTCAGTGTCTCAGGGTCTCAGGGCCTCTTGGTCTCTGGGTCTCTGAGTCTCAATGTCTCAGTGTCTCAGGGTCTCAGGGCCTTTGGGTCTCTGAGTCTCAATGTCTCTGTGTCTCTGTGTCTCAGTCCCTCTGGGACTCTGGGTCTCTGAGTCTCTGTGTCTCAGGGTCTCAGGCCACTGGGTCTCAGGGTCTCAGTGTCTCAGGTTCTCAGGGCCTCTGTGTCTCAGTGTCTCAGGGTCTCAGGGCCTCTGGGTCTCTGGGTCTCAATGTCTCCCTGTCTCAGGATCTCAGGGTCTCAGGGCCTCTGGGTCTCTGTGTCTCAGTGTCTCAGGGTCTCAGGGCCTCTGGGCCTCTGGGTCTCTGGGTCTCAATGTCTCAGGGCCTCTGTGTCTCTGTGTCTCAGGGTCTCAGGGTCTCAGGGCCTCTGGGTCTCAGGGTCTCAGTGTCTGAGGGTCTTAGGGTCTCAGGGCCTCTGGGTCTCCGGGTCTCAGTGTCTCTGGGTCTCTGTGTCTCAGGGTCTCTGGGACTCAGGGTCTCAGGGTCTCAGGGCCTCTGTGTCTCTGGATCTCTGAGTCTCAATGTCTCAGTGTCTCAGTGTATCAGGGTCTCAGGGCCTCTGTGTCTCAGGGCCTCCGGGTCTCTGTGTCTCAGTGTCTCAGGGCCTCTGGGTCTCTGGGTCTCTGAGTCTCAGGGCCTCTGGGTCTCTGGGTCTCTGAGTCTCAGGGCCTCTGAGTATCAGTGTCTCAGAGTCTCAGGGTCACAAGGCATCTGGTTCTCTGGGTCTCAATGTCTCAGTGTCTCAGCGTCTCAGGGTCTCTGGGTCTCTGTATCTCATTGTCTCAGGGTGTCAGGGTCTCAGGACCTCTGGGTCTCTGTGTCTCACTGTCTCAAGGTCTCAGGGCCCCTGGGTCACTGTGTCTCAGGTTCTCAGGGCCGCTGGGTCTCAGGGTCTCAGTGTCTCAGGTCCTCGAGGTCTCAGGGTCTCAGGGCCGTTGGGCCTCAGGGTCTCAGTTTCTCAGGGACTCAGGCCCTCTGGGTCTCTGAATCCCAGTGTCTCAGGGTGTCAGGGTCTCAGGACCTCTGGGTCTCTGTGTCTCTGGACCTCTGGGTCTCTGTGTCTCAGTGACTCAGGGTCTCAGGGCCTCAGGGTCTCTGGGTGTCTGAGTCTCAATGTCTCAGTGTCTCAGTGTGTCAGGGCCTCTGGGTCTCAGGGTCTCAGTGTCTCAGGGTCTCAGGGCCTCTGTGTCTCTATATCTCAGGGACTCAGTGTCTCAGGCCCTCTGGGTCTCAGGGACTCTGCGTCTCTGTGTCTCAATGTCTCAGTGTCTCAGCGTCTCAGGGCCTCTGGGTCTCTGGGTCTCAATGTCTCAGTGTCTCAGTGTCTCAGGATCTCAGGGCCTCTGGGTCTCTGTGTCTCAGTGTCTCAGGGTCTCAGGGCCTCTGGGTCTCAGGGTCTCAGTGTCTCAGGGTCTTAGGGTCTCAAGGCCTCTGGGTCTCAGGGTCTCAGTGTTTCAGTGTCTCTGGGTCTCAGGGTCTCAGGGCCTCAGGGTCTCTGGGACTCAGGGTGTCAGGGTCTCAGGGCCTCAGGGTCTCTGGGGATCAGTGTCTCAGGGTCTCAGGGCCTCTGTGTCTCAGGGCCTCTGGGTATCTGTGTCTCTGTGTCTCAGGGTCTCAGGGCCTCTGAGTATCAGTGTCTCAGAGTCTCAGGGTCTCAAGGCCTCTGGTTCTCTGGGTCTCTATGTCTCAGTGTCTCAGGGCCTCAGGGTCTCTGTATCTCATTGTCTCCGGGTGTCAGGGTCTCAGGGCCTCTGGGTCTCTGTGTCTCACTGTCTCAGGGTCTCAGGGCCCCTGGGTCACTGTGTCTCACTGTCTCAGGGCCGCTGGGTCTCAGGGTCTCAGGGTCTCAGGTCCTCGAGGTCTCAGGGTCTCAGGGCCGCTGTGTCTTTGGGTCTCAGTGTCTCAGGGTCTCAGGGCCTCTGGGTCTCTGGGTCTCTGAGTCTCAATGTCTCAGTGTCTCAGGGTCTCAGGGTCTCAGGGCCTCTGGGTCTCTGAGTCTCAATGTCTCTGTGTCTCTGAGTCTCAGTGTCTCAGTCCTTCTGGGTCTCTGGGTCTCTGAGTCTCAGTGTCTCAGTGTCTCAGGGTCTCAGGGCACCTGGGACTCTGGGTCTCTGAGTCTCTGTGTCTCAGGGTCTCAGGGTCTCAGGCCATTGGGTCTCAGGGTCTCAGTGTCTCAGGGTCTCAGTGCCTCTGGGTCTCTGTGTCTAAGGGTCTCAGGGTCTCAGGGCCTCTAAGTCTCGGGGTGTCAGTGCCTCAGGGTCTCAGGGCCTGTGGGTCTCAGTGTCTCAGGGACACAGGCCATCTGGGCCTCTGGGTCTCTGAGTCTCAGTGTCTCAGGGTCTCAGAGTCTCAGGACCTCTGGGTCTCTGTGTCTCAGTGTCTCAGGGTCTCTGGGACTCAGGGTCTCAGGGTCTCAGGGCCTCTGTGTCTCTGGATCTCTGAGTCTCAATGTCTCAGTGCCTCAGTGTATCAGGGTCTCAGGGCCTCTGGGTCTCTGTGTCTCTGTGTCTCAGTGTCTCAGGGTCTCAGGGCCTCTGGGTCTCTGGGTCTCTGGGTCTCTGAGTCTCAGGGCCTCTGGTCTCTGGGTCTCTGAGTGTCAGGGCCTCTGAGTATCAGTGTCTCAGAGTCTCAGGGTCTCAAGGCCTCTGGTTCTCTGGGTCTCAATGTCTCAGTGTCTCAGCGTCTCAGGGTCTCTGGGTCTCTGTATCTCATTGTCTCAGGGTGTCAGTGTCTCAGGACCTCTGGGTCTCTGTGTCTCACTGTCTCAAGGTCTCAGGGCCCCTGGGTCACTGTGTCTCAGGGTCTCAGGGCCGCTGGGTCTCAGGGTCTCAGTGTCTCAGGGTGTCAGGTCCTCGAGGTCTCAGTGTCACAGGGCCTCAGGGCATCTGGGTCTCAGCGTCTCAGTGTCTCAGGGTTCTCAGGGCCTCTGGGTCTCTGTGTCTCAGGGTCTCAGGGCCTCTGACTCTCTTTGTCTCAGGGTCTCAGGGTCTCAGGGCCTTTGGATCTCTGGGTCTCTGAGTCTCAATGTCTCAGTGTCTCAGGGTCTCAGGGCCTCTGTGTCTCAGTGTCTCAGTGTCTCACGTCCTCTGGGTCTCTGGGTCTCTGAGTCTCAACGTCTCTGGGTCTCAGGGTCTCAGGGTCTCAGGGCCTCTGGGTCTCTGGGTCTCAATGTCTCAGTGTCTCAGGGTCTCAGGGCTTTGGGTCTCTGTGTCTCAGGGCCTCTGGGTCTCTGTGTCTCAGTGTCTCAGGTCTCAGGACCTCTGGGTCTCTGGGTCTCTGAGTCTCAGTGTCTCAGTGCCTCAGGGTCTTCGGGCCTCTGGGTCTCTGGGACTCAATGTCTCAGGGTCTCAGGGCCTCTGGGTCTCTGTGTCTCTGTGTCTCAGTGTCTCAGGGTCTCAGGGCCTCTGGGTCTCTGGGTCTCTGAGTCTCAGGGCCTCTGTGTCTCTGGGTCTCTGAGTCTCAGGGTCTCAGGGCCTCTGGGTCTCAGGGTCTCAGTGTCTGAGGGTCTTAGGGTGTCAGGGCTTCTGGGTCTCAGGGTCTCAGTGTCTCTGGGTCTCTGTGTCTCAGGGTCTCAGGGCCTCAGGGTCTCTGGGACTCAGGGTCTCAGGGTCTCAGGGTCACAGGGGCTCTAGGTCTCAGGGTCTCAGTGTCTCAGGGTCTCAGGGTCTCAGGAGACATGGGTCTTTGGTTCTCAGTGTCTCAGGGTCTCAGGGCCTCAGGGTCTCTGGGTCTCTGAGTTACAATGTCTCAGTGTCTCAGGGTCTCAGTGTCTCAGGGTCTCTGAGTCTCAATGTCTCTGTGTCTCTGTGTCTCAGTGTCTCAGGGCCCCTGGGTCTCTGGGTCTCTGAGTCTCTGTGTCTCAGGATCTCAGGGCCTCTGGGTCTCTGTGTCTAAGTGTCTCAGGGCCTCTGGGTCTCAGGGTCTCAGTGTCACAGGGCCACAGGTCATCTGGGTCTCAGCGTCTCAGTGTCTCAGGGTTCTCAGGGCCTCTGGGTCTCTGTGTCTCAGGGTCTCAGGGTCTCAGGGCCTCTGACTCTCTTTGTCTCAAGGTCTCAGGGCCTCTGGATCTCTGGGTCTCTGAATCTCAATGTCTCAGTGTCTCAGGGTCTCAGTGCTTTGGGTCTCTGTGTCTCAGGGCCTCTGGGTCTCTGTGTCTCAGTGTCTCAGGTCTCAGGACCTCTGGGTCTCTGGGTCTCTGGGTCTCTGAGTCTCTGTGTCTCAGGATCTCAGGGCCTCTGGGTCTCTGTGTCTAAGGGTCTCAGGGCCTCTGGGTCTCAGTGTCTCAGTGTCTCAGGGCCCCTGGGTCTCTGGGTCTCTGAGTCTCTGTGTCTCAGGATCTCAGGGCCTCTGGGTCTCTGTGTCTAAGGGTCTCAGGGCCTCTGGGTCTCAGGGTCTCAGTGTCACAGGGCCTCAGGGCATCTGGGTCTCAGCGTCTCAGTGACTCAGGGTTCTCAGGGCCTCTGGGTCTCTGTGTCTCAGGGTCTCAGGGCCTCTGACTCTCTTTGTCTCAGGGTCTCAGGGTCTCAGGGCCTCTGGATCTCTGGGTCTCTGAGTCTCAATGTCTCAGTGTCTCAGTGTCTCAGGGTCTCAGGGCCTCTGTGTCTCAGTGTCTCAGTGTCTCACGTCCTCTGGGTCTCTGGGTCTCTGAGTCTCAACGTCTCTGGGTCTCAGGGTCTCAGGGTCTCTGGGTCTCTGGGTCTCAATGTCTCAGTGTCTCAGGGTCTCAGGGCTTTGGGTCTCTGTGTCTCAGGGCCTCTGGTCTCTGTGTCTCAGTGTCTCAGGTCTCAGGACCTCTGGGTCTCTAGGTCTCTGAGTATCAGTGTCTCAGTGCCTCAGGGTCTTCGGGCCTCTGGGTCTCTGGGACTCAATGTCTCAGGGTCTCAGGGCCTCTGGGTCTCAGGATCTCAGGGTCTCAAGTTCTCAATGTATCAGGGTCTCAGGGTTTCTGGATCTCAGTGACTCAGTGTCTCAGGTCCTCTGGGTCTCTGGGTCTCTGAGTCTCAGGGCCTCTGGGTCTCTGGGTCTCTGAGTCTCAGGGCCTCTGAGTATCAGTGTCTCAGAGTCTCAGGGTCTCAAGGCCTCTGGGTGTCTGTGTCTCAGGGTCACAGGGCCTCTGGGTCTCAGGGTCTCAGTGTCTGAGGGTCTTAGGGTGTCAGGGCTTCTGGTTCTCAGGGTCTCAGTGTCTCTGGGTCTCAGGGTCTCTGGGACTCAGGGTCTCAGGGCCTCTGTGTCTCTGGATCTCTGAGTCTCAATGTCTCAGTGCCTCAGTGTATCAGGGTCTCAGGGCCTCTGGGTCTCTGTGTCTCTGTGTCTCTGTGTCTCAGTGTCTCAGGGTCTCAGGGCCTCTGGGTCTCTGGGTCTCTGAGTCTCAGGGCCTCTGTGTCTCTGGGTCTCTGAGTCTCAGGGTCTCAGGGCCTCTGGGTCTCAGGGTCTCAGTGTCTGAGGGTCTTAGGGTGTCAGGGCTTCTGGGTCTCAGGGTCTCAGTGTCTCTGGGTCTCTGTGTCTCAGGGTCTCAGGGCCTCAGGGTCTCTGGGACTCAGGGTCTCAGGGTCTCAGGGCCTCTGTGTCTCTGGATCTCTGAGTCTCAATGTCTCTGTGTCTCAGTGTCTCAGGGTCTCAGGGCCTCTGGGTCTCTGGATCTCTGAGTCTCAGGGCCTCTGGGTCTCTGGGTCTCTGAGTCTCAGGGCCTCTGAGTATCAGTGTCTCAGCGTCTCAGGGTCTCAAGGCCTCTGGTTCTCTGGGTCTCAATGTCTCAGTGTCTCAGCGTCTCAGGGTCTCTGGGTCTCTGTATCTCATTGTCTCAGGGTGTCAGTGTCTCAGGACCTCTGGGTCTCTGTGTCTCACTGTCTCAAGGTCTCAGGGCCGTTGGGTCTCAGGGTCTCAGTGTCTCAGGGTGTCAGGTCCTCGAGGTCTCAGGGTCTCAGGGCCGTTGGGTCTCAGGGTCTCAGTGTCTCAGGGTCACAGGGCCTCTAGGTCTCAGGGTCTCAGTGTCTCAGGGTCTCAGGAGACATGGGTCTTTGGTTCTCAGTGTCTCAGGGTCTCAGGGCCTCAGGGTCTCTGGGTCTCTGAGTTACAATGTCTCAGTGTCTCAGGGTCTCAGTGTCTCAGGGTCTCTGAGTCTCAATGTCTCTGTGCTCTGTGTCTCAGTGTCTCAGGGCCCCTGGGTCTCTGGGTCTCTGAGTCTCTGTGTCTCAGGATCTCAGGGCCTCTGGGTCTCTGTGTCTAAGTGTCTCAGGGCCTCTGGGTCTCTGGGTCTCTGAGTCTCAGTGTCTCAGTGCCTCAGGGTCTTCGGGCCTCTGGGTCTCTGGGACTCAATGTCTCAGGGTCTCAGGGCCTCTGGGTCTCAGGATCTCAGGGTCTCAAGTTCTCAATGTATCAGGGTCTCAGGGTTTCTGGTCTCAGTGACTCAGTGTCTCAGGTCCTCTGGGTCTCTGAGTCTCAGTGTCTCAGTGCCTCAGGGTCTTCGGGCCTCTGGGTCTCTGGGACTCAATGTCTCAGGGTCTCAGGGCCTCTGGGTCTCAGGATCTCAGGGTCTCAAGTTCTCAATGTATCAGGGTCATTGGGTCTCTGGGCCTCTGTGTCTCAGTGTCTCAATGTCTCAGGGTCTCTGAGTCTCTGTGTCCCTGTGTCTCAGTGTCTCTGTGACTCTGGGTCTCTGGGTCTCTGTGTCCCAGAGTCTCGGTGTCTCTGGGTCTGTGGGTCTCTGGGTTTCAGTGTCTCAAAGTCTCAGTTTCTCTGTGTCTCCAGGTCTCTGGGTCTCTGGGTCTCTGCTCTCTGTGTCTCAGTGTCTCAGGGTTTCAGTGTCTCAGAATCTCTGGGTCTCTGTGTCCCAGTGTCTCAGTGTCTCTGTGTCTCAGTGTCTCACGGTTTCAGGGTCTCTTGGTCTCTGGGTCACTGGGCCTATGTGTCTCAGTGTCTCATTGTCTCAGTGTCTCTGGGTCTCTGTGTCTCAGTGTCACAGTGTCTCAAGGTCTCAGAATCTCTGAGTCTCTGGGTCCCTGTGTCTCAGTGTCTCTGGGTCTCAGGTTCTCAGGGTCTCTTGGTCGCTGGATCTCTGGGTAGTGTCTCACTGTCTCAGGGTCTCAGTGTCTCAAAGTCTTAGTGTCTCAGGGTCTATGGGTCTCTGGGTCTCTGGACTCTGTGTCTCAGTGTCTCAGGGTTTCAGTGTCTCAGGGTCTCAGTGTCTCAGGGTCTCAAGTTCTCTCGGTCTCTGGGTCACTGGGTCTCAGGGACTCTGGGGCACTGGGTCTATGTGTCTCAGTGTCTTATTGTCTCAGGGTCATTGGGTCTCTGGGTGTCTGTGTCTTAGTGTCTCACTGTCTCAAGATCTCAGGGTCTCTGAGTCTCTGGGTCCCTGTTTCTCAGTGTCTCAGTGACTCAGGGCCTCTGGGTCTCAGTGTCTCAAAGTCTCAGTCTCTCAGTGTCTCAGGGCCTTTGGGTCTATGGGTCTCAGTGTTTCATGTCTCAGGGTCTCAGTGTCTCAGGGTCTCAAGGTCTCTGGGTCTCTGGGTCACTGGGTCTCAGGATCTCTGGGTCACTGGGTCTATGTGTCTCAGTGTCTCAGGGTCATTGGGTCTCTGGGCCTCTGTGTCTCAGTGTCTCAATGCCTCAGGGTCTCTGAGTCTCTGTGTCCCTGTGTCTCAGTGTCTCTGTGACTCTGGGTCTCTGGGTCTCTGTGTCCCAGAGTCTCATTGTCTCTGGGTCTGAGGGTCTCTGGGTTTCAGTGTCTCAAAGTCTCAGTTTCTCTGTGTCTCCAGGTCTCTGGGTCTCTGGGTCTCTGCTCTCTGTGTCTCAGTGTCACAGGGTTTCAGTGTCTCAGGATCTCTGGGTCTCTGTGTCCCAGTGTCTCAGTGTCTCTGTGTCTCAGTGTCTCAGTGTCTCAGGGGCTCATGGTCACAGTCTCTCAGTGTCTCAGGGTCTCAGTGTCTCAGGGTTTCAGTGTCTCAGTGTCTCAGGGTCTCAGTGTCTCAATGTCTCAGTGTCTCAGGGTCTCCGTGTCTCAGGGTCTCAGGGTCTCAGGGTCACTGGGTCTCTGGGTCTCAGGGTCTCAGTGTCTCAGTGTCGCAGGGTCTCAGTGTCTCAGGGTCTCTGGGTCTCAGTTTGTCATGGTTTCAGGGCCTCTGTGTCTCAGGGTCTCTGGGTCACTGCGTGTCTGGGTCTCAGTGACTATGGGTCTCAGTGCCTCAGGGTCTCTGTGTCTATGGCTCTCAGTGTCTCAGGGTTTCAGGGTCGCAACGTCTCTGTGTCTCAATGTCTCTGTCCCAGTGTCTCGGTGTCTCAGTGTCTCAGGGTCTCAGTGTCTCAGTGACTCATGGTCTCAGGGTCTCAGGCTCTCTGGGTCTCAGGGTCTCTGCGTCTCAGGGTCTCCAGGTCTCAGGGTCTCTGCGTCTCTGGTCTTTTGGGTCTCTGTGTCTCTGTGCCTCAGTGTCTCAGGGTCTCAGTCTCTCAAGGTCTCAGTGTCTCTGGGTCTCAGGGGCTCATGGTCACAGTCTCTCAGTGTCTCAGGGTCTCAGTGTGTCAGTGTCTCAGGGCCTCAGTGTCTCAGGGTCTTTGGTTCCCTGGGTCTCATTGTCTCAGGTTCTCAGTGTCTCATTTTCTCAGAGTCTCTGGGTCTCAGGATCTCAGTGTCTCTTGGTCTCAGGGTCTCAGCTTTCAGGGTCTCCGTGTCTCAGGGTCTCAGTGTCTCAGTGTCTCAGGGTATCAGTGTCTCAGGGTCTCTGGGTATCAGTGTCTCAGTGTCTCAGGGTCTCTTGGTCTCAGGGTCTCAGCTTCTCAGGGTCTCCGTGTCTCAGGGTCTCAGTGTCTCAGTGTCTCAGGGTATCAGTGTCTCAGGGTCTCTGGGTCTCTGGGTATCAGTGTCTCAGTGTCTCAGTGTCTCTGAGTCACTGGGTCTCTGGGTCTCAGGGTCTCAGGTTTTCGGGGTTGCAGTGTCTCAATGTCTCAGGGTCTCAGTGTCTCAGGGTATCATTGTCGCAGGGTCTCAGTGTCTCAAGTTCTCAGGTTGTCTTGGTCTCAGGGTCTCTGCTTCTTAGGGTCCCTGGGTCTCTGGGTCTCAGTTTCTCTGGGTCTCAGGGTCACAGGGTCTCAGTGTCTCAGAGTCTCAGGGTCTCAGGGTCTCAGGTTCTCAGTGTCTCTGCGTCAGCGCGTGCCTGGGTCTCTGTGTCTCAGTGTCTCAGGGTCTCAGGCTCGCTGGGTCTCTGGGACTTAGGGTCTCTGTGTCTCTGGGTCTCTGCGTGTCTGCGTCTCTAGGTCTCTGGGTCTCTGTGTCTCACTTTCTCAGGGTCTCAGCTTCTCAGTGTCTCAGTGTTTCAGGGTCTCTGGGTCTTAGGGTCTCTGTGCCTCAGTGTCTCAGCTTCTCAGTGTCTCAGTGTTTCAGTTTTTCAGGGTCTCAGTGTCTCAGGGTTTCAGGGTCTCTGGGTCTCTGGATCTCTGGTTCTCAGAGTCTCTGGGTCTCAGTGTCTCAGTGTCTCAGTTTCTCAGGGTCTCAGTTTCTCAGTGTCTCAGGGTCTCATTTTTCAGGGTCTGTGGGTCTCTGGGTATCAGGGTGTCTGGGTCTCAGGGTTTCAGGGTTGCAGTGTCTCAATGTCTCAGTGTCTCAGTGCCACAGGGTCTCAGTGTCTTAGGGTCTCAGGTTCTCTTGGTCTCAGGGTCTCTGCTTCTCAGGGTCTCTGGGTTTTTGGGTCTCAGTTTCTCAGGGTCTCTGTGTCTCAGTGTCTCAGGGTCTCAGTTTCTCAGAGTCTCTGGGTCACTGCGTGTCTGGGTCTCTGTGTCTCAGTATCTCAGGGTCTCAGTGTCTCAGTGTTTCAGGGTCTCTGCATCTCCGTTAGTCTGGGTCTCAGGGTCTCTGTGCCTCAGTGTCTCGGCGTCTCAGGATCTCAGCTTCTGTGTCTCAGTGTTTCAGTGTTTCAGGGTCTCAGTTTCTCAGAGTCCCAGGTCTCAGGGTCTCAGTGTCTCAGTGTCTCAGGGTGTCAGGGTCTCTCGATCTCAGGATCTCTAGTTCTCAGGGTCTCTGGGTCAGTGTCTCAGAGTCTCAGTTTCTCAGGGTCTCAGTGTCTCAAGGTCTCAGTGTCTCAGTGTCTCATTTTCTCACGGTCTCTGGGTTCCTGGGTCTCAGGGTCTCAGGGTTTCAGCGTTGCAGTGTCTCAATGTCTCAGGGTCTCAGTGTCTCAGTGTCGCAGGGTCTCAGTGTCTCAGGTTCTCTTGGTCTCAGGGTCTCAGCATCTCAGGGTCTCTGGGTCTCAGTTTCTCAGGGTCTCAGGGTCACTGTGTCTCTTGGTCTCAGGATCTTAGGGTCTCAGGTTCTCAGGGACTCTGGGTCACTGCATGTCTGGGTCTCTGTGCCTCTGTGTCTCAGGGTCTCAGGGTCTCAGTGTCTCAGTGTCACATGGTCTCAGAGTCTCAATGTCTCTGGATCTCTCGTTCTCTGGGTTGCTGGGTCTCATTGTATCAGTGTCTCAGGGTCTCGGTCTCTCAGGGTCTCAGGGCCTTAGGGTCTCAGTGTCTCCGGGTCTCTGGTTCCTTGGGTCCCAGGGTCTCAGAGTCTCAGTGTGTCATTGTCTCAGGTTCTCAGTGTCTCATTTTCTCAGGGTCTCTGGGTCTCAGTGTCTCTGTGTCTCAGTGTCTCAGGGTCTCAGTTTCTCAGTGTCTCAGAGTCTCCAGGACTCAGAGTTTCAGTGTCTCAGGGGCTCAGGGCCTCAGTGTCTCCGTGTCTCAGGGTCTCAGTGTCTCACTGTCTCAGGGTCTCAGTGTCTCAGGGTCTCACTGTCTCATGTTCTCAGTCTCTCTGTGTCTCAGTGTCTCAGGGATTCAGGGTCTCAGAGTCTCAGCTCTCAGTGTCTCTGGGTCTCAGTGTCTCCGTGTCTCTGGGTCTCTGGGTCTCGGGGTCTCTGTGTCTCAGTGTCTCAGGGTCACAGTGTCTCTGTGTCTCACTCTCTCAATGTCTAAGTGTCTCAGGGTCTCAGTGTCTCTGGGTCTCAGGGTCTCTGGGTCTCGGTGTCTTTGGCTTTCAGTGTCTCAGTTTCTCAGTGTCTCAGTGTCTCAGGGTCTCAGTGTCTCTGTGTGTCTGGTTCTCTGGGTTTCAGGGTCTCTGAGTCTCTGGGTCTCGGTGTCTCAGGTTCTCAGGGTCTCTGGGTCTCATTGTCAGATGGTCTCTGGATAACTGGGTCTCAGAATCTCTGGGTCTCTGGGGCTCTGCGTCTTCGTGTCTCAGTGTCTCTGGGTCTCAGGGTTTCTGGGTCTCTGGGTCCCTGGGTCCCAGGGTCTTTGGGTCTCTGGGTCTTAGTGTCTCTGGGTCTCAGTGTTTCAGTTTCTCAGGGTCTCTTTGTCTCTGGGTCTCAATGTCTCAGTGTCTCTGGGTATCTGGGTCTCAGTTTCTCATGGTCTCAGTGTCCCTGTGTCTCTGTGTCTCAGTGACTCTGGGTCTCAGGGTCTCAGTGTCTCAGTGACTCTGGGTCTCAGGGTCTCTGGGCCTCTGGTATCTGGGTCTCAGTGTCTCAAGGTCTCTGGGTCTCAGTGTCTCAGTTTCTCAGGCTCTCAGGGGCTCTGGGTCTCAGTGTCTCACTTTCTCAGGGTCACAGGGCCTATGGGTCTCAGTGTCTCAGGGTCTCAGTGTCTCAAGGTCTCTGGGTCTCAGTCTCTCAGTTTCTCAGTGTCTCTGGACTCTGTGTCTCAGTGACTCAGAGTGTCTTGGTCTCTGGGTCTCTGGGTCTCAGTGTCTCATGGTCTCTGGGTGTCTGTGTCTCAGTGTCTCAGGGTCTCAAGGTCACTGGGTGTCTGGGTCTCTGGGTCCGTGTTTCTCAGTGTCTCAGTGACTCAGAGTCTCTGGGTCTCTGGGCCTCAGTGTCTCATGTGTCAGTGTGTCAGTGTCTCAGGGTCTCAAGGTCTCCGGGTCTCTAAGTCACTGGGTCTCAGGATGTCTGGGTCACTGGGCCTATGTGTCTCAGTGTCTCAGGGTCATTGGGTCTCTGGGCCTCTGTGTCTCAGTGTCTCAAGGTCTCAGGGTCTCTGTGTCTCTGTGTCCCTGTGTCTCAGTGTCTCTGTGACTCTGGGTCTGTGGGTCTCTGTGTCCCAGAGTCTCACTGTCTCTGGGTCTGTGGGTCTCTGGGCTTCAGTGTCTCAAAGTCTCAGTTTCTCTGTGTCTCCAGGTCTCTGGGTCTCTGTGTCTCAGTGTCTCAGGGTTTCAGTGTCTCAGGATCTTTGGGTCTCTGTGTCTCAGTGTCTCAGTGTCTCTGGGTCTCAGTGTCTCAGTGTCTCAGGGATTCAGGATCTCTGGGTCTCTGGGTCACTGGGTCTCTGGGTCTCAGTGTCACTGGGTCACTGGGTCTATGTGTCTCAGTGTCTCATTGTCTCAGTGTCTCTGGGTCTCTTTGTCTCAGTGTCACAGTGTCTCAAGGTCTCAGGATCTCTCAGTCTCTGGGTCCCTGTGTCTCAGTGTCTCTGGGTCTCAGTGTCTCAGGTTCTCAGGGTCTCTTGTTCTCTGGGTCTCTGGGTCTCTGGGTCTCAGTGTCTCACTGTCTCAGGGTCTATGGTTCTCAGGGTCTCTGTGTCTCTGTTTGTCAGTGTCTCAGGGTCGCTGGGTCTCAGCGTCTCTCGGTCTCTGAGTCTCTGTGTCCCGGGTTCTCTGGGTCTTTGTGTCTCTGGGTCTCTGTGTCTCAGTGTCTCTGGGTCACTGGATCTCTGGTTTTCTGGGTCTCTTGGTCTCTGGGTCACTGCGTCACAGGTTCACAGGGCCTCTTGGTCACAGTGTCTCAGGGTCTATGGGTCTCGGTGTCTCTGGGTCTCATTTTACAATGTCTCAGTGTCTCAGGGTCTCAATGTCTCAGTGTCTCAGGGTCTCTGCGTCTGCGGGTCTGTGGGTCTCTGGGTCTCTGGATCTCAGTGTCTCAGGGTCTCTGGGTCTCGTGGTCTCTGGGTCTCTGGGTCTCTGAGTCTCAGTGTCTCAGTGTTTCTGGGTCACTGGGTCACAGGGTCTCTGTGTCTTTGGGTCTCAGTGTCTCAGGGTCTTTGGGTCTCAGTATCTCTGGGTCTCAGGGTCTCTTGGTCTCTGCGTTTCATTTTCTCAGGGTCTCTGCCTCTCTGGGTCTCAGTGTCTCAGGGTCTCTGGGCCTCTGTGTCTCAGGGTTTCAGGATAACCGGGTCTCTGGGACTCAAGGTCTCAGCGTCTCACGGTCTCTGGGTCCCTTTGGTCTCAGTGCCTCAGTGTCTCAGGGTCTCTGGGTCTCTGGGTCATTCTGACTCTGGGTCTCAGTGTCTCAGGGCCTCTGTGTCTTTTTGTCTCTGAGTCTCTGGGTCTCTGTGTCTCAGTGTCTCAATGTCTCAGGGTCTGTGGGTCTCTGGGACTCAGTGTCTCAGTGTCTGAATGTCTCAGGGTCTCTGGGTCTCTCGGCCTCAGTGTCTCAGGATCTCAGTGTCCAAATGTATCAGGGTCTCTGGGTCTCTGTGTCTCAGTGTCTTAGCGTCCTAATGCCTCAGCTTCTCTGGGTCTCTGGGTCTCTGTCTCTCAGTGTCTCAGTGCCTCAGTGTCTCAATGCATCTGGGTCTCTGGGTCTCTGGGTCTCTGTGTCTCAGTGTCTCAATGTCTCAGGGTCTCCGTGTCTCAGTGTCTCAATGTCTCTGTGTCTCTGTGTCTCCGTGTCTCAGTGTCTCAATGTCTCTGTGTCCCAGGGTCTCCGTGTCTCAAAGTCTCTGGGTCTCTGGGTCTCTGTGTCTCAGTGTCTCAATGTATCAGGGCCTCTGAGTCTCAGGATCTCTGGGTCACTGAGACACAGAGACCCAGAGACACTGAGACCCAGAGACGTACAGACCTGAGACATTGAGACTCGAAGGCACTAAGACACAGAGACCCAGAGACCGTGAGACATTGAGACACTGAGGCACTGAGACACCGAGACCGAGCGACGTAGAGATCCTGAGACATTGAGACACTGAGACACTGAGACGCAGAGACACTGAGAATCAGATACGCTGGGACACTGAGACACAGAGACGCTGCGACTCTGAGATTCTGAGGAACAGAGACTCTGAGACACTGAGACACTGAGACTCAGATACACAGAGACACTGAAACACTGAGACACTGCGACTCTGAGACAGTGAGACACTGAGACACAGAGACACAGAGAAACAGAGACACTGAGACACAGAGACACTGAAACTCTGAGATACTGAGACACTGAGATTCTGAGACACTGAGACACAGACACACAGACTCTGAGTCACTGAGACACAGAGACACACAGACTCTGAGACACTGAGGCACAGAGAATCAGATACACTGAGACACTGAGACACAGAGACACTGAGACTCAGAGACACTGAGACACAGAGACACGGAGACTCTGATACACTGAGACACAGAGACACTGAGACACAGAGACACTGAGACACTGAGACATTGAGACTCTGAGACACTGAGACACAGAGACACTGAGACAGAGAGACACCGAGACTCTGAGACACAGAGATACAGAGACATTGAGATTCAGAGACAGTGAGACACTGAGACACAGAGACACTGCGACACTGAGACACAGAGACACTGAGAAACAGAGACGCAGACACACCAAGACACAGCGACACTGAAACTCTGAGACTCCGAGACACTGAGACACTGAGACACAGACACAGAGGCACAGATACACAGAGACATTGAGACTCTGAGACACTGAGACACTGAGACACAGAGACACTGAGACAAAGAGGCACTGAGACACTGAGACACAGAGACACAGAGACACTGAGACAAAGAGGCACTGAGACACTGAGACACAGAGACATTGAGACACTGAGACACAGAGAGACTGAGAGACAGAGACACAGAGAGTCTGAGATACTGTGATACTGAGACACAGAAACACTGAGACACTGATACACGGAGAAACTGAGACACTGTGATTCTGAGAGACTGAGACACTGAGAAACAGAGACACCAAGACACAGAGACTCTGAGACACTGAGACACAGAGACACAGAGAGACTGAGACACAGAGACACAGAGACAGTAAGACTCTGAGACACTGAGACAATGAGACTCTGAGACACTGAGATACAGAGACACTGAGACACAGAGACACTGAGACTGTGAGACACTGAGACACAGAGATTCTGATACGCTGCGACACTGAGACTCTGAGAACCTGAGACAATGAGACACAGAGACACAGAGAATCAGATACGCTGAGACACTGAGACGCAGAGACACTGAGACTCTGAGACACTGAGACACAGAGACACTGAGACAGAGAGACACAGAGTCATTGAGACACTGAGACTCTGAGACACAGAGACACAGAGAATCAGGTATGCTGAGACACTGAGACACTGAAAGACAGAGACACTGAGAAACAGAGACACAGAGACCCTGAGACTCTGAGGCACTGAGACACTGAGTCTCTGAGACGCTGCGACACAGAGACACAGAATCTGATACGCTGCGACTCTGAGACTCTGAGTCACTGAGACACTGAGAAACAGAGACTCTAAGACACAGAGACATGGAGAATCAGATACGCTGAGACACTGAGACACTGAAAGACAGAGACACTGAGACACAGAGACACTGAGACTCTGAGACACTGAGACACCGAGAAACAGAGACTCTGAGACACAGAGGCACTGAGACACAGAGACTGTGAGGCACTGAGACACAGAGAATCAGATACGCTGAGACACTGAGAAACAGAGACACAGAGACACAGAGACACTGAGACTCTGAGGCACTGAGACACAGAGACTGTGATGCACATAGACAGTGAGACACAGAGACACAGAGACACTGAAACACTGAGACGGAGAGACACAGAGACACTGAGACTCTGAGACTCTGCGACACTGAGACAGTGACACTGAGACACAGAGACATTGAGACTCTGAGACACTGAGACACAGAAACACAGAGAATCTGATTCGCTGCGACACTGAAACTCTGAGATACTGAGACACTGAGAAACAGAGACTGTGAGACACTGAGACAATGAGACACACAGACACAGACACACAGAGACACTGAGACTCTGAGTCACTGAGGCACTGAAACACTGAGATGCAGAGACACTGAGACTCTGAGACACGGAGACACAGAGAATCTGATACGCTGCGACACTGAGTCTCTGAGACACAGAGAAACAGAGACTGTGTGACACTGAGACACTGCGACGCAGAGACACTGAGACACTGAGACTCTGAGACACTGAGACACTGAGGCACAGAGACACTGAGACACAGAGTCATTGAGAATCTGAGACACTGAGACACAGAGACACTGAGACTGAGACACTGAGACACAGAGAGACTGAGGCATTGAGACACAGAGATACAGAGTTTTTGGGACACTGAGACTCTGAGACACAGAGACACAGAGAATCAGATATGCCGAGACACTGTGACACTGAAAGACAGAGACACTGAGAAACAGAGACACAGAGACACTGAGACTCTGAGGCACTGAGACTCTGAGGCACTGAGTCACTGAGACACTGAGATGCTGAGAGACAGAGACACAGAGAATCTGATACGCTGCGACTCTGAGGCTCTGAGACACTGAGACACCGAGAAACAGAGACTCTGAGACACTGAGACACAGAGACACTGAGAAACAGAGACACTGAGACTCTGAGGCACTGAGACACTGAGACTCTGAGACTCTGAGACATTGAGACACAGAAACACAGAGACTGTGATGCACTGAGACAATGAGACACAGAGACTCTGAGACACTGAGGCACTAAAACACTGAGACGGAGAGACACAGAGACACTGAGACACTGAGACTCTGCAACACAGAGACACTGAGGCACAGAGACCCTGAGACACAGAGAACTGAGACACAGAGACACTGAGACACAGAGACACTGAGACACAGAGACACAGAGAATCTGATTCGCTGCAACAGTGATACTCTGAGACACTGAGACACTGGGAAACAGACACTGTGAGACACTGAGACAATGAGACACAGAGACACTGAGACTCTGAGACACTGAGACAGAGAGACACCGAGACACTGAGACGCTGAGACACTGAGACACAGAGACACAGAGACATTGATTTTCAGGGACAGTGAGACACTGAGACACAGAGACACCAAGACACAGAGACACTGAAACTCGAGACTCTGAGACACTGAGACACAGAGACACAGAGGCACAGAGACATTGAGACTCTCAGACACTGAGACACTGAGAAACAGAGACACAGAGACACAGAGACACACAGACACAAAGACACTGAGACAAAGAGACACATGGACATTGAGACTCTGATACACTGAGATAATGAAACACTGAGACGCAGAGAAACAGAGACACTGAGACTCTGAGACACAGAGACACTCAGAAACAGAGACACTGAGAAAAAGAGACAGAAAGACACCGAGACACAGAGACACTGAAACTCTGAGACTCTGAGACACTGCGACACAGAGGGACTGAGGCACTGAGACACTGAGACACAGAGGCACAGAGACACTGAGACACAGAGAAACAGAAACACTGAGACTCAGAGGCACTGAGACACTGAGACTCAGAGACACTTAGAGACAGAGACACTGAGACTCTGAGACACTGAGACACAGAGAGACAGAGACACTGAGATACAGACACTCTGAGACACTGAAACGCTGTAGCACTGAGGCACTGACACACTGAGACACTGAGACACAGAGACATTGAAACTCTGAGAAACTGAGACACTGAGCCACTGAGACAATGAGACACTGAGACACTGAGACACAGAAAGACTGAGGCACTGAGACACAGAGACATAGAGACACAGAGTCATTGAGACACTGAGACCCTGAGACACAGAGACAATGAGACACCGAGAAACAGAGACACTGAGACTCAGATGCACTGAGACAGTGAGGCTCAGAGACACTTGGAGACAGAGACACTGAGACACTGAGATACAGAGACTCTGAGACACTGAGACACCGAGACAATGAGACACAGAGACACTGTGGCACTGAGAAACAGAGACAAAGAGACACAGAGACAGAGACTCTGAGACACTGACAAACAGAGACTCTGAGGCTCTGAGACACTGAGACACTGTGAAATTGAGACTCTGAGACACTGAGATACTGAGACACTGAGGCACAGAGACACTGAGACGTTGAGACTCTGAGACACTGAGACACAGAGACACAGAGAATCAGATACGCTGAGACACTGAGACACTGAGACACTGAGAGACAGAGACACTGAGAAATAGAGATACTGAGACACTGAGAACCTGAGACATTGAGACACTGAGAAACAGAGACAGATAGACACAAGGGCAATGAGACACAGAGACACTGAGACTCTGAGACACTGAGACACAGAGGCACAGGGATACAGAGACATTGCAACTCTGAGACACGGAGACACAGAGACACAGAGAATCTGATACGCTGCGACTCTGAGACTCTGAGACACAGAGACACTGAGAAACAGAGACTCTGAGACACTGAGACACAGAGACACTGAGACTCTGATACACTGAGACACTGAAACACTGAGAAGCAGAGACACAGAAACACTGAGCCTCTGAGAAACAGAGACACAGAGACACTGCAAAACAGGGACAGAGAGACACTAAGACTCTGAGACACTGAGACACAGAGAATCAGATACGCTGAGACACTGAGACACAGAGACACTGAGACTCTGAGGCACTGAGACACTGAGAAACTGAGGCACTGAGAAACTGAGACTCTGAGACTCTGAGACACTGTGACACTGAGGCACAGAGACACTGAGACACAGAGACACTGAGACTCTGAGACACTGAGACACTGAGACACAGAGAGACTGAGGCACTGAGACACTGAGACACTGAGACTCTGAGAAACAGAAACACAGAGGCACAGAGACAGTGAGACACAGAGAAACAGAGACACTGAGACTCAGAGGCACTGAGACACTGAGACTCAGAGACACTGAGAGACAGAGACACTGAGACTCAGAGGCACTGAGACACTGAGGCTCAGAGACACTTAGAGACAGAGACACTGAGACTCTGAGACACTGAGACACAGAGAGACAGAGACACTGAGATACAGACACTCTGAGACACTGAAACGCTGTAGCACTGAGGCACTGACACACTGAGACACTGAGACACTGAGACATTGAAACTCTGAGAAACTGAGACACTGAGCCACTGAGACAATGAGACACTGAGACACTGAGACACAGAAAGACTGAGGCACTGAGACACAGAGACATAGAGACACTGAGACACCGAGAAACAGAGACACTGAGACTCAGATGCACTGAGACACTGAGACTCAGAGACACTTGGAGACAGAGACACAGAGACACTGAGACACTGAGATACAGAGACTCTGAGACACTGAGACACTGAGACACCGAGACAATGAGACACAGAGACACTGTGGCACTGAGACACAGAGACAAAGAGACACAGAGACAGAGACTCTGAGACACTGACAAACAGAGACTCTGAGGCACTGAGACACTGAGACACTGTGAAATTGAGACTCTGAGACACTGAGATACTGAGACACTGAGGCACAGAGACACTGAGACGTTGAGACTCTGAGACACTGAGACACAGAGAATCAGATACGCTGAGACACTGAGACACGGAGAGACAGAGACACTGAGAAACAAAGACACAGACACACTGAGACTCTGAGGCACTGAGAAACTGAGACTCTGAGACACTGAGACACTGAGAGACATAGACACTGAGAAACAGAGACACAGACACACTGAGACTTCGAGGCACTGAGAAACTGAGACTCTGGGACACTGAGACACAGAGACACAGAGAATCTGATACGCTGTGACACTGAGACTCTGAGTCACTGAGACTCTGAGAAACAGAGACTCTGAGACGCAGAGACTCTGAGACACAGAGACACTGAGAAACAGAGACACAGAGACACTCAGAAACAGAGACACAGAGACACTGAGTCATTGAGACACTGAGAAACAGGGACAGAAAGACACCGAGGCACAGAGACACTGAAACTCTGAGACTCTGAGACACTGAGACACAGAGACACTGAGAAACAGAGACTCTGAGACACTGAGACACAGAGACACTGAGACTCTGATACACTGAGACACTGAAACACTGAGAAGCAGAGACACAGAAACACTGAGCCTCTGAGAAACAGAGACACAGAGACACTGCAAAACAGGGACAGAGAGACACTAAGACTCTGAGACACTGAGACACAGAGAATCAGATACGCTGAGACACTGAGACACTGAGACACAGAGACACTGAGACTCTGAGGCACTGAGACACTGAGAAACTGAGACACTGAGAAACTGAGACACAGAGACTCTGAGACTCTGAGACACTGAGACACTGAGGCACAGAGACACTGAGACACAGAGACACTGAGACACAGAGAGACTGGGGCACTGAGACACTGAGACTCTGAGAAACAGAAACACAGAGGCACAGAGACAGTGAGACACAGAGAAACAGAGACACTGAGACTCAGAGGCACTGAGACACTGAGACTCAGAGACACTGAGAGACAGAGACACTGAGACTCAGAGGCACTGAGACACTGAGACTCAGAGACACTTAGAGACAGAGACACTGAGACTCTGAGACACTGAGACACAGAGAGACAGAGACACTGAGATACAGACACTCTGAGACACTGAAACGCTGTAGCACTGAGGCACTGACACACTGAGACACTGAGACACTGAGACATTGAAACTCTGAGAAACTGAGACACTGAGCCACTGAGACAATGAGACACTGAGACACAGAAAGACTGAGGCACTGAGACACAGAGACATAGAGACACAGAGTCATTGAGACACTGAGACCCTGAGACACAGAGACACAGAGGCACAGAGACACTGAGACACCGAGAAACAGAGACACTGAGACTCAGATGCACTGAGACACTGAGACTCAGAGACACTTGGAGACAGAGACACTGAGACACTGAGATACAGAGACTCTGAGACACTGAGACACTGAGACACCGAGACAATGAGACACAGAGACACTGTGGCACTGAGACACAGAGACAAAGAGACACAGAGACAGAGACTCTGAGACACTGACAAACAGAGACTCTGAGGCACTGAGACACTGAGGCACTGTGAAATTGAGACTCTGAGACACTGAGATACTGAGACACTGAGGCACAGAGACACTGAGACGTTGAGACTCTGAGACACTGAGACACAGAGAATCAGATACGCTGAGACACTGAGACACTGAGACACTGAGAGACAGAGACACTGAGAAACAGAGACACAGACACACTGAGACTCTGAGGCACTGAGAAACTGAGACTATGAAACACTGAGACACTGAGACACTGAGAGACATAGACACTGAGAAACAGAGACACAGACACACTGAGACTTCGAGGCACTGAGAAACTGAGACTCTGGGACACTGAGACACAGAGACACAGAGAATCTGATACGCTGTGACACTGAGACTCTGAGTCACTGAGACTCTGAGAAACAGAGACTCTGAGACGCAGAGACTCTGAGACACAGAGACACTGAGAAACAGAGACACAGAGACACTCAGAAACAGAGACACAGAGACACTGAGTCATTGAGGCACTGAGAAACAGGGACAGAAAGACACCGAGGCACAGAGACACTGAAACTCTGAGACTCTGAGACACTGAGACACAGAGACACTGAGAAACAGAGACTCTGAGACACTGAGACACAGAGACACTGAGACTCTGATACACTGAGACACTGAAACACTGAGAAGCAGAGACACAGAAACACTGAGCCTCTGAGAAACAGAGACACAGAGACACTGCAAAACAGGGACAGAGAGACACTAAGACTCTGAGACACTGAGACACAGAGAATCAGATACGCTGAGACACTGAGACACTGAGACACAGAGACACTGAGACTCTGAGGCACTGAGACACTGAGAAACTGAGGCACTGAGAAACTGAGACTCTGAGACTCTGAGACACTGTGACACTGAGGCACAGAGACACTGAGACACAGAGACACTGAGACTCTGAGACACTGAGACACTGAGACACAGAGAGACTGAGGCACTGAGACACTGAGACACTGAGACTCTGAGAAACAGAAACACAGAGGCACAGAGACAGTGAGACACAGAGAAACAGAGACACTGAGACTCAGAGGCACTGAGACACTGAGACTCAGAGACACTGAGAGACAGAGACACTGAGACTCAGAGGCACTGAGACACTGAGACTCAGAGACACTTAGAGACAGAGACACTGAGACTCTGAGACACTGAGACACAGAGAGACAGAGACACTGAGATACAGACACTCTGAGACACTGAAACGCTGTAGCACTGAGGCACTGACACACTGAGACACTGAGACACTGAGACATTGAAACTCTGAGAAACTGAGACACTGAGCCACTGAGACAATGAGACACTGAGACACTGAGACACAGAAAGACTGAGGCACTGAGACACAGAGACATAGAGACACAGAGTCATTGAGACACTGAGATCCTGAGACACAGAGACACAGAGGCACAGAGACACTGAGACACCGAGAAACAGAGACACTGAGACTCAGATGCACTGAGACACTGAGACTCAGAGACACTTGGAGACAGAGAAAGACACTGAGATACAGAGACTCTGAGACACTGAGACACTGAGACACCGAGACAATGAGACACAGAGACACTGTGGCACTGAGACACAGAGACAAAGAGAAACAGAGACAGAGACTCTGAGACACTGACAAACAGAGACTCTGAGGCACTGAGACACTGAGACACTGTGAAATTGAGACTCTGAGACACTGAGATACTGAGACACTGAGGCACAGAGATCTGAGACGTTGAGACTCTGAGACACTGAGACACAGAGAATCAGATACGCAGAGACACTGAGACACTGAGAGACAGAGACACTGAGAAACAGAGACACAGACACACTGAGACTCTGAGGCACTGAGAAACTGAGACTCTGAGAGACTGAGACACTGAGACACTGAGAGACATAGACACTGAGAAACAGAGACACAGACACACTGAGACTTCGAGGCACTGAGAAACTGAGACTCTGGGACACTGAGACACAGAGACACAGAGAATCTGATACGCTGTGACACTGAGACTCTGAGTCACTGAGACTCTTAGAAACAGAGACCTTAAGACGCAGAGACACTGAGACACAGAGACACTGAGAAACAGAGACACAGAGACACTCAGAAACAGAGACACAGAGACACTGAGTCATTGAGACACTGAGAAACAGGGACAGAAAGACACCGAGGCACAGAGACACTGAAACTCTAAGACTCTGAGACACTGCGACACAGAGACACTGAGACACTGAGACAGAGAGACACATAGACACTGAGACTCAGATACACTGAGATAATGAAACACTGAGACGCAGAGACACTGAGACACTGAGACTCTGAGACACTGAGACACAGAGACACAGAGACACAAAGACACTGAGACAGAGAGACACATAGACACTGAGACTCAGATACACTGATATAATGAAACACTGAGACGCAGAGACACTGAGACTCTGAGGCACTGAGACACTGAGGCAATGAGACTCTGAGCTACTGAGACACAGAGGCACTGTGGCACTGAGAAACAGAGACAAAGAGACACAGAGACACTGAGACTCTGAGACACCGAGAAACAGAGGCTCTGAGGCACTGAGACACTGTGAAATTGAGACTCTGAGACACTGAGATACTGAGACACTGAGGCACAGAGACATTGAGACTCTGAGATACTGAGGCACAGAGACACAGAGACATTGAGTTTCAGGGACAGTGAGACACTGAGACACAGAGACACTACGACACAGAGACTCTGAGGCACAGAAACACCGAGACTCAGAGACACTGAAACTCTGAGACTCTGAGCCACTGAGACACAGAGGCACCGAGGCACAGAGACAGAGAGACATTGAGACTCTGAGACACTGAGACACAGAGGCACAGGGATACAGAGACATTGCGACTCTGAGACAGGGAGACACAGAGACACAGAGAATCTGATACGCTGTGACTCTGAGGCTCTCAGACACAGAGACACTGAGAAACAGAGACTCTGAGACACTGAGACACTGAGACACAGACACAGAGACACTGAGACTATGAGACACTGAGACACAGAGACACTGAGAAACAGAGACAGTAAAACTCTGAGACACTGAGACACAGAGAATCAGATACGCTGAGACACTGAGACACTGAGGAATAGAGACACAGAGACACTGAGACTCTGAGACACTGAGACACAGAGACACTGAGAAACAGAGACACAGAGACACTGAGACTCTGAGGCTCTGAGGCACTGAGACACTGAGACTCTGATACACAGAAACACTGAAACACTGAGAAGCAGAGACACAGATAAACTGAGACACTGAGAAACAGAGACACTGAGACTCTGAGACACTGAGAAACAGAGAATCAGATACGCTGAGACACTGAGACACTGAGATCTGAGGCACTGAGACACTGAGACTCTGATACACAGAGACACTGAGACACAGAGACACTGAGACTCAGAGACACTGAGACACTGAGACACTGAGACACAGAGACTCTGAGACTCAGAGACACTGAGACACTGAGACTCTGATACACTGAGACTCTGACACTCTGAGACACTGAGACACTGAGGCACATAGACACTGAGACAGAGACATTGAGACTCTGAGATACAGAGACACTGAGACTCTGAGACACTGAGACACTGAGACTCTGAGACTCAGAGACACTGAGACTCTGAGACTCAGAGACACTGAGACACAGAGACACTGAGACACTGAGACACTGAGACTCAGAGACACTGAGACACTGAGACACAGAGACACTGAGACACAGAGACACTGAGACTCTGAGACACTGAGACGCTGAGACACTGAGACACAAGACATTGAGAATCTGAGACACAGAGACACTGAGACACAGAGACACAAAGACACTGAGACAGAGACATTGAGACTCTGAGACACAGAGACACTGAGACAAAGAGACACTGAGAATCTGAGACACTGAGACACAGAGACACTGAGAATCTGAGACTCAGAGACACTGAGACTCTGAGACTCAGAGACACTGAGACACTGAGACACTGAGACACAGAGACACTGAGAGACTGAGACTCAGAGACACTGAGACACTGAGACACTGAGACACTGAGACTCTGAGACACTGAGACGCTGAGACACTGAGACACAGAGACATTGAGACACAGAGACTCTGAGACTCAGAGACACTGAGACACTGAGACTCTGATACACTGAGACTCTGACACTCTGAGACACTGAGACACTGAGGCACATAGACACTGAGACAGAGACATTGAGACTCTGAGACACAGAGACACTGAGACACAGAGACACTGAGAATCTGAGACACTGAGACTCAGAGACACTGAGACACTGAGACACTGAGACACAGAGACACAGAGACACAGAGACACTGAGACTCTGAGACACTGAGACGCTGAGACACTGAGACACAGAGACATTGAGAATCTGAGACACAGAGACACTGAGACACAGAGACACAAAGACGGTGAGACACTGAGACATAGAGACACTGAGACTCTGAGACTCAGAGACACTGAGACGCTGAGACACTGAGACACAGAGACACTGAGACCCTGAGACAATGAGAGACTGAGACACTGAGACTCAGAGACACTGAGACACTGAGACACAGAGACACTGAGAATCTGAGACTCAGAGACACTGAGACTCTGATACACTGAGACTCTGACACTCTGAGACACTGAGACACTGAGGCACGTAGACACTGAGACAGAGACATTGAGACTCTGAGACACAGAGACACTGAGACTCTGAGACACTGAGACACTGAGACACAGAGACACTGAGACTCTGAGACTCAGAGACACTGAGACACAGAGACACAGAGACACTGAGACACAGAGACACTGAGACTCTGAGACTCAGAGACACTGAGACACAGAGACACAGAAACGCTGAGACACTGAGACACAGAGACACTGAGACTCTGAGACTCAGAGACACTGAGACACTGAGACACTGAAACACAGAGACACTGAGACTCTGAGACACTAAGACACTGAGACACAGAGACACAAAGACGCTGAGACACTGAGACACAGAGACACTGAGACTCTGAGACTCAGAGACACTGAGACGCTGAGACACTGAGACACAGAGACAATGAGACTCTGAGACACTGGACACAGAGTCACAGAGACGCTGAGACACTGAGACAATGTGACTCTGAGACTCAGAGACACTGAGACACTGAGACACTGAGACACAGAGACACTGAGACTCTGAGACTCAGAGACACTGAGACTCAGAGACACTGAGACACAGAGACACTGAGGCACAGAGACACTGAGACACTGAGACACAGAGACACTGAGACACAGAGACACTGAGACACAGAGACACTGAGACTCTGAGACACAGAGACACTGAGACTCAGAGACACAGAGACACTGAGACTCAGAGACACTGAGACTCAGAGACACTGAGACACTGAGACACTGAGACACTGAGACTCAGAGACACTGAGACACAGACTCAGAGACACTGAGACACAGAGACACTGAGACACAGAGACACTGAGACACTGAGACTCAGAGACACAGAGGCTCTGAGACTCAGAGACACTGAGACACAGAGACACTGAGACTCTGAGAAACTGAGACACAGAGACACTGAGACTCAGAGACACTGAGACTCAGAGACACTGAGACACTGAGACTCTGAGACACCGAGACTCAGAGACACTGACACACAGAGACACTGAGACACAGAGACACTGACACTCAGAGACACTGAGGCACTGAGACACTGAGACTCAGAGACACTGAGACACTGAGACATAGAGACACTGAGACTCTGAGACACTGAGACTCAGAGACACTGACACACTGACACACTGAGCACAGAGACACTGAGACACTGAGACACTGAAACTCTGAGACACTGAGACACAGAGACACTGAGACACTGAGACACAGAAACACTGAGACACTGAAACACTGAGATACAGAGACACTGAGACACTGAGACTTGCAGAGACACTGAGACTCTGAGACACTGAGACTCAGAGACACTGAGACACTGAGACACAGAGACACTGAGACCCAGAGACACTGAGACACTGAGACTGAGAGACACTGAGACTCAGAGACACAGAGACACAGAGACACTGAGACTCTGAGACACTGAGACACTGAGACACTGGGACTCCGAGACACTGAGACACTGAGACACTGGGACTCAGAGACACTGAGACACAGAGACACAGAGACACTGAGACACAGAGACACTGAGACTCTGAGACACTGAGACTCTGAGACACAGAGACACTGAGACACAGAGTCACAGAGACGCTGAGACACTGAGACACAGAGACACTGTGACTCTGAGACACTGAGACACAGAGACACTGAGACACAGAGACACTGAGACACAGAGACACTGAGACTCTGAGACTCAGACACACTGAGACACAGAGACACTGAGACACTGAGACACTGAGACTCAGAGACACAGAGTGTCAGAGACATTGAGGCACAGAGACACTGAGACTCAGAGACACTAAGACACAGAGACACTGAGACACTGAGACACTGAGACTCAGAGACACTGAGACACAGAGACACTGAGACACTGAGACACAGAGACACTGCGACTCAGCGACGCTGAGACTCAGAGACACTGAGACACATAGGCACTGAGACACTGAGGCACTGATACACAGAGACACTGAGACATAGAGACACTGAGACTCAGAGACACTGAGACTCAGAGACACTGAGACACTGAGACACAGAGACACTGAGACACAGAGACTCTGAGACCTAGAGACACTGAGACTCAGAGACATTGAGGCACAGAGACACTGAGACTCTGAGACACTGAGACACTGAGACTCAGAGACACTGAGACACAGAGACACTGAGACTCTGAGACTCTGAGACACTGAGACACAGAGACACTGAGACACAGAGGCACTGAGACTCTGAGACACTGAGACACTGAGTCACTGAGACACAGAGACACTGAGACACAGAGACACTGAGAAACAGAGTCACAGAGACAGTGAGACACTGAGACACAGAGACACTGTGACTCTGAGACTTGCAGAGACACTGAGACTCAGAGACACTGAGACACTGAGACACAGAGACACTGAGACTCAGAGACACTGAGACACAGAGACACTGAGACACTGAGACTCAGAGACACTGAGACTCAGAGACACTGAGACACAGAGACACTGAGACTCTGAGACACTGAGACACTGAGACACTTGGACTCAGAGACACTGAGACACAGAGACACTGAGACTCTGAGACTCTGAGACACTGAGACACTGAGACACAGGGACACTGAGACTCTGAGACTCAGAGACACAGAGACACTGAGACACAGAGACACTGAGACCCTGAGAAACTGAGACACTGAGACACAGAGACACTGAGACTCTGAGACTCCGAGACTCTGAGACACTGAGACACTGAGACACAGAGACACTGAGACACTGAGTCACAGAGACACTGAGACACTGAGACACAGAGACTCTGAGACACTGAGACACTGAGACTCTGAGACACAGAGACACTGAGACACAGAGACACTGAGACACAGAGATGCTGAGACACTGAGACACAGAGACACTGAGACACAGAGGCACAGAGACACTGAGACACTGAGACACAGAGACACTGAGACACAGAGACTCTGAGACACTGAGACACAGAGACACTGAGATACTGAGGCACTGAGTCACAGAGACACTGAGACACAGAGACACTGAGACTCTGAGACACTGAGACACAGAGACGCTGAGACACTGAGACACTGAGACACTGAGTCACAGAGACACTGAAACGCTGAGACACAGAGACTCTGAGACGCTGAGACACAGAAACACTGAGACACTGAGACACAGAGACACGGAGACTCTGAGACACAGAGACACTGAGACACAGAGACACTGAGACACTGAGACACAGAGACACTGAGACTCTGAGACACAGAGACACTGAGACACAGCGACACTGAGACACAGAGACACAGAGACACTGAGACTCTGAGACACAGAGTCACTGAGACACAGAGACTCTGAGACACTGAGACACAGAGACTCAGAGACACTGAGACACAGAGACACTGAGACTTGCAGAGACACTGAGGCTCTGAGACTCTGAGACTCAGAGACACTGAGACACAGAGACACTGAGACACTGACACTCAGAGACACTGAGACACTGAGACACTGAGACTCAGCGACACTGAGACACAGAGACACTGAGACACAGAGACACTGAGACTCTGAGACACTGAGACACAGAGACGCTGAGACACTGAGACACAGAGACACTGAGACACTCAGACACAGAGACACTGAGACACTGAGACACAGAGACACAGAGACACTGAGACACAGAGACTCTGAGACCTAGAGACACTGAGACTCAGAGACATTGAGGCACAGAGACACTGAGACTCTGAGACACTGAGACACTGAGACTCAGAGACACTGAGACACAGAGACTCTGAGACTCTGAGACACTGAGACACTGAGACACAGAGACACTGAGACTCTGAGACACAGAGACACTGAGTCACTGAGACACAGAGACACTGAGACACAGAGACACAGAGACACTGAGACACAGAGTCACAGAGACAGTGAGACACTGAGACACAGAGACACTGTGACTCGGAGACTTGTAGAGACACTGAGACTCAGAGACACTGAGACACTGTGACACTGAGACACAGAGACACTGAGACTCAGAGACACTGAGACACAGAGACACTGAGACACTGAGACTCAGAGACACTGAGACACAGAGACACTGAGACACAGAGACACTGAGTCACAGAGACACTGAGACACAGAGACACTGAGACTCTGAGACACTGAGACACAGAGACGCTGAGACACTGAGACACAGAGACACTGAGACACTGAGTCACAGAGACACTGAAACACTGAGACACTGAGACACAGAGGCACTGAGACTCAGAGACACTGAGACATAGAGACACTGGGACACTGAGACACAGAGACACTGAAACACAGAGACACTGAGACACAGAGACACTGAGACTCAGAGACACTGAGACACAGAGACACTGAGACACTGACACACTGAGACTCTGAGACACTGAGACACAGAGACGCTGAGACACTGAGACACAGAGACACTGAGACACAGAGGCACAGAGACACTGAGACACTGAGACACAGAGACACTGAGACACTGAGACACAGAGACACTGAGACACTGAGGCACTGAGACACAGAGACACTGATACACTGCGACACTGAGACTCAGAGACACTGAGACTCTGAGACACAGGGACACTGAGACACAGAGACACTGAGACACTGAGACACTGAGACTCTGAGACACTGAGACACAGAGACGCTGAGACACTGAGACACTGAGACACAGAGGCACAGAGACACTGAGACACTGATACACTGAGACACAGAGACACTGAGACACAGAGACTCTGAGACACTGAGACACAGAGACACTGAGACACTGAGGCACTGAGTCACAAAGACACTGAGACACAGAGACACTGAGACTCTGAGACACTGAGACACAGAGACGCTGAGACACTGAGACACAGAGACACTGAGACACTGAGTCACAGAGACACTGAAACACTGAGACACTGAGACACTGAGACACAGAGGCACTGAGACTCAGAGACACTGAGACATAGAGACACTGGGACACTGAGACACAGAGACACTGAAACACAGAGACACTGAGACACAGAGACACTGAGACTCAGAGACACTGAGACTCTGAGGCACTGCGAGACAGAGACACTGAGACTCAGCGACACTGAGACACTGAGACACAGAGACACAGAGACACTGAGACACTGAGACTCAGAGACACTAAGAACAGAGACACTGAGGCACAGAGACACTGAGACACTGAGACTTGCAGAAACAATGAGGCTCTGAGACCCTGAGACTCAGAGACACTGAGACACAGAGAACCTGAGACACTGAGACTCAGAGACACTGAGACACTGAGACACTGTGACTCAGCGACACTGAGGCACAGAGACACTGAGACACTGAGACTCTGAGACTCTGAGAAACAGAGACGCTGAGACACTGAGACACAGAGACACTGAGACACTGAGACACAGAGACTCTGAGACACTGAGACACATAGACACTGAGACACTGAGACACTGAGACACTGACACACAAAGACACTGAGGCACAGAAACACTGAGTCACAGAGACACTGAGACACAGTGACACAGTGACACAGAGCCACTGAGACACTGAGACACAGAGACTCTGAGACGCAGAGACACTTAGACTCTGAGACACTGAGACACAGATACGCTGAGACACTGAGACACAGAGACACTGAGACACAGAGACACTGAGACTCTGAGACACAGAGACACTGAGACACAGAGACACAGAGACACTGAGACTCTGAGACACTGAGACACAGAGACACTGAGGCTCAGAGACACAGAAACACTGAGACACAGCGACACTGAGACACTGAGACACAGAGACCCTGAGACTCTGAGACACAGAGACACTGAGGCACAGAGACACTGAGACTCTGAGACACTGAGGCACTGAGACTCAGAGACACTGAGACATAGAGACACTGAGACACTGATACACAGAGACACTGAGACACAGAGACACTGAGACACAGAGACACTGAGACTCAGAGACACTGAGACTCTGAGACACTGAGAGACAGAGACACTGAGACTCAGCGACACTGAGATACTGAGACACAGAGACACAAAGACACTGAGACACTGAGACTCAGAGACACTAAGACACAGAGACACTGAGACACAGAGACTTGCAGTGACAATGAGGCTCTGAGACCCTGAGACTCAGAGACACTGAGACACAGAGACACTGAGACACTGAGTCTCAGAGACGCTGAGACACTGAGACACTGAGACTCAGCGACACTGAGATACAGAGACACTGAGACACAGAGACACTGAGACTCTGAGACACTGAGAAACAGAGATGCTGAGACACTGAGACACAGAGACACTGAGACACTGAGACACAGAGACACTGAGACACTGAGTCACTGAGACTCTGAGACACTGAGACACATAGACACTGAGACACTGAGACACAAAGACACTGAGGCACAGAGACACTGAGTCACAGAGATACTGAGACACAGTGACACAGTGACACAGAGACACTGAGACAATGAGACACAGAGACTCTGAGACACAGAGACACTTAGACTCTGAGACACTGAGACACAGAGACGCTGAGACACTGAGACACAGAGACACTGAGACTCTGAGACACTGAGGCACAGAGACACAGAGACTCTGAGTCACAGAGACACTGAGACACAGAGACACTGAGACACTGAGACACTGCGACACTGAGACTCAGAGACACTGAGACTCTGAGACACAGAGACACTGAGACACTGAGACACTGAGATACTGAGACTCTGAGACACTGAGACACAGAGACGCTGAGACACTGAGACACAGAGACACTGAGACACAGAGGCACAGAGACACTGAGACACTGAGACACAGAGACACGGAGACTCTGAGACACTGAGGCACAGTGACACTGAGACACTGAAGCACTGAGTCACAGAGACTCTGAGACACAGAGACACTGAGACTCTGAGACACTGAGACACAGAGACGCTGAGACACTGAGACACAGAGACACTGAGACACTGAGTCACAGAGACACTGAAACACTGAGACACAGAGACTCTGAGACGCTGAGACACAGAAACACTGACACCCTGAGACACAGAGACAAGGAGACTGTGAGACACAGAGACACTGAAACACAGAGACACTGAGACACTGAGACTCAGAGACACTGAGACACTGAGACACTGAGACTCAGCGACACTGAGGCACAGAGACACTGAGACTCTGAGACACTGAGACACAGAGATGCTGAGACACTGAGACACAGAGACACAGAGACACTGAGACACAGAGACACTGAGACACTGAGACACTGAGACTCTGAGACACTGAGACACATTGACACTGAGACACTGAGACACTGAGACACAAAGACACTGAGGCACAGAGACACTGAGTCACAGAGACACTGAGACACAGTGACACAGTGACACAGAGACACTGAGACACTGAGACACAGAGACTCTGAGACACTGAGACTCTGAGACACTGAGACACAGAGACGCTGAGACACTGAGACACAGAGACACTGAGACACTCAGTCACAGAGACACTGAGACACTGAGACACAGAGACTCTGAGACACTGAGGCACAGAGACACTGAGACTCTGAGTCACAGAGACACTGAGACACAGAGACACTGAGACACTGAGACACTGAGACACAGAGACACAGAGACACGGAGACACAGAGACTCTGAGACACTGAGGCACAGTGACACTGAGACACTGAAGCACTGAGTCACAGAGACTCTGAGACACAGAGACACTGAGACTCTGAGACACTGAGACACAGAGACGCTGAGACACTGAGACACAGAGACACTGAGACACTGAGTCACAGAGACACTGAAACACTGAGACACAGAGACTCTGAGACGCTGAGACACAGAAACACTGACACCCTGAGACACAGAGACAAGGAGACTGTGAGACACAGAGACACTGAAACACAGAGACACTGAGACACTGAGACTCAGAGACACTGAGACACTGAGACACTGAGACTCAGCGACACTGAGGCACAGAGACACTGAGACTCTGAGACACTGAGACACAGAGATGCTGAGACACTGAGACACAGAGACACAGAGACACTGAGACACAGAGACACTGAGACACTGAGACACTGAGACTCTGAGACACTGAGACACATTGACACTGAGACACTGAGACACTGAGACACAAAGACACTGAGGCACAGAGACACTGAGTCACAGAGACACTGAGACACAGTGACACAGTGACACAGAGACACTGAGACACTGAGACACAGAGACTCTGAGACACTGAGACTCTGAGACACTGAGACACAGAGACGCTGAGACACTGAGACACAGAGACACTGAGACACTCAGTCACAGAGACACTGAGACACTGAGACACAGAGACTCTGAGACACTGAGGCACAGAGACACTGAGACTCTGAGTCACAGAGACACTGAGACACTGAGACTCTGAGACACAGAGACACTGAGACACAGAGACACTGAGACTCTGAGACACAGAGACACTGAGACACAGAGACACTGAGACACTGAGACACTGAGACTCTGAGACACTGAGACACAGAGACGCTGAGACACTGAGACACTGAGACGCTGAGACACTGAGACACAGAGACTCTGAGACACTGAGACACTGAGACACTGAGACACTGAGACACAGAGACACTGAGACACAGAGACTCTGAAACACTGAGATACAGAGACACTGAGACACTGAGACTTGCAGAGACACTGAGACTCTGAGACACTGAGACTCAGAGACACTGAGACACTGAGACACAGAGACACTGAGACCCAGAGACACTGAGACACAGAGACACTGAGACACTGAGACTGAGAGACACTGAGACTCAGAGACACAGAGACACAGAGACACTGAGACTCTGAGACACTGAGACACTGAGACACTGGGACTCAGAGACACTGAGACACTGAGACACTGGGACTCAGAGACACTGAGACACAGAGACACAGAGACACTGAGACACAGAGACACTGAGACTCTGAGACACTGAGACTCTGAGACACAGAGACACTGAGACACAGAGTCACAGAGACGCTGAGACACTGAGACACAGAGACACTGTGACTCTGAGACACTGAGACACAGAGACACTGAGACACAGAGACACTGAGACACAGAGACACTGAGACTCTGAGACTCAGACACACTGAGACACAGAGACACTGAGACACAGAGACACTGAGACTCAGAGACACAGAGTGTCAGAGACATTGAGGCACAGAGACACTGAGACTCAGAGACACTAAGACACAGAGACACTGAGACACTGAGACACTGAGACTCAGAGACACTGAGACACAGAGACACTGAGACACTGAGACACAGAGACACTGCGACTCAGCGACGCTGAGACTCAGAGACACTGAGACACATAGGCACTGAGACACTGAGGCACTGATACACAGAGACACTGAGACATAGAGACACTGAGACTCAGAGACACTGAGACTCAGAGACACTGAGACACTGAGACACAGAGACACTGAGACACAGAGACTCTGAGACCTAGAGATACTGAGACTCAGAGACATTGAGGCACAGAGACACTGAGACTCTGAGACACTGAGACACTGCGACTCAGAGACACTGAGACACAGAGACACTGAGACTCTGAGACTCTGAGACACTGAGACACAGAGACACTGAGACACAGAGGCACTGAGACTCTGAGACACTGAGACACTGAGTCACTGAGACACAGAGACACTGAGACACAGAGACACAGAGACACTGAGAAACAGAGTCACAGAGACAGTGAGACACTGAGACACAGAGACACTGTGACTCTGAGACTTGCAGAGACACTGAGACTCAGAGACACTGAGACACTGAGACACAGAGACACTGAGACTCAGAGACACTGAGACACAGAGACACTGAGACACTGAGACTCAGAGACACTGAGACTCAGAGACACTGAGACACAGAGACACTGAGACTCTGAGACACTGAGACACTGAGACACTTGGACTCAGAGACACTGAGACACAGAGACACTGAGACTCTGAGACTCTGAGACACTGAGACACTGAGACACAGGGACACTGAGACTCTGAGACTCAGAGACACAGAGACACTGAGACACAGAGACACTGAGACCCTGAGAAACTGAGACACTGAGACACAGAGACACTGAGACTCTGAGACTCCGAGACTCTGAGACACTGAGACACAGAGACACTGAGACACTGAGTCACAGTGACACTGAGACACTGAGACACAGAGACTCTGAGACACTGAGACACTGAGACTCTGAGACACAGAGACACTGAGACACAGAGACACTGAGACACAGAGATGCTGAGACACTGAGACACAGAGACACTGAGACACAGAGGCACAGAGACACTGAGACACTGAGACACAGAGACACTGAGACACAGAGACTCTGAGACACAGAGACTCTGAGACACTGAGACACAGAGACAATGAGACACTGAGGCACTGAGTCACAGAGACACTGAGACACTGAGACACAGAGACGCTGAGACACTGAGACACAGAGACACTGAGACACTGAGTCACAGAGACACTGAAACACTGAGACACAGAGACTCTGAGACGCTGAGACACAGAAACACTGACACCCTGAGACACTGAGACACAGAGACACGGAGACTCTGAGACACAGAGACACTGAGACACAGAGACACTGAGACACTGAGACACAGAGACACTGAGACTCTGAGACACAGAGACACTGAGACACAGCGACACTGAGACACAGAGACACAGAGACACTGAGACTCTGAGACACAGAGTCACTGAGACACAGAGACTCTGAGGCTCTGAGACTCTGAGACTCAGAGACACTGAGACACAGAGACACTGAGACACTGACACTCAGAGACACTGAGACACTGAGACACTGAGACTCAGCGACACTGAGACACAGAGACTCTGAGACACAGAGACACTGAGACACTGAGACACAGAGACGCTGAGACACTGAGACACAGAGACACTGAGACACTCAGACACAGAGACACTGAGACACTGAGACACAGAGACACAGAGACACTGAGACACAGAGACTCTGAGACCTAGAGACACTGAGACTCAGAGACATTGAGGCACAGAGACACTGGGACTCTGAGACACTGAGACACTGAGACTCAGAGACACTGAGACACAGAGACACTGAGACTCTGAGACACTGAGACACTGAGACACAGAGACACTGAGACTCTGAGACACAGAGACACTGAGTCACTGAGACACAGAGACACTGAGACACAGAGACACAGAGACACTGAGACACAGAGTCACAGAGACAGTGAGACACTGAGACACAGAGACACTGTGACTCGGAGACTTGTAGAGACACTGAGACTCAGAGACACTGAGACACTGTGACACTGAGACACAGAGACACTGAGACTCAGAGACACTGAGACACAGAGACACTGAGACACTGAGACTCAGAGACACTGAGACACAGAGACACTGAGACACAGAGACACTGAGTCACAGAGACACTGAGACACAGAGACACTGAGACTCTGAGACACTGAGACACAGAGACGCTGAGACACTGAGACACAGAGACACTGAGACACTGAGTCACAGAGACACTGAAACACTGAGACACTGAGACACAGAGGCACTGAGACTCAGAGACACTGAGACATAGAGACACTGGGACACTGAGACACAGAGACACTGAAACACAGAGACACTGAGACACAGAGACACTGAGACTCAGAGACACTGAGACACAGAGACACTGAGACACTGACACACTGAGACTCTGAGACACTGAGACACAGAGACGCTGAGACACTGAGACACAGAGACACTGAGACACAGAGGCACAGAGACACTGAGACACTGAGACACAGAGACACTGAGACACTGAGACACAGAGACACTGAGACACTGAGGCACTGAGACACAGAGACACTGATACACTGCGACACTGAGACTCAGAGACACTGAGACTCTGAGACACAGGGACACTGAGACACAGAGACACTGAGACACTGAGACACTGAGACTCTGAGACACTGAGACACAGAGACGCTGAGACACTGAGACACTGAGACACAGAGGCACAGAGACACTGAGACACTGATACACTGAGACACAGAGACACTGAGACACAGAGACTCTGAGACACTGAGACACAGAGACACTGAGACACTGAGGCACTGAGTCACAAAGACACTGAGACACAGAGACACTGAGACTCTGAGACACTGAGACACAGAGACGCTGAGACACTGAGACACAGAGACACTGAGACACTGAGTCACAGAGACACTGAAACACTGAGACACTGAGACACTGAGACACAGAGGCACTGAGACTCAGAGACACTGAGACATAGAGACACTGGGACACTGAGACACAGAGACACTGAAACACAGAGACACTGAGACACAGAGACACTGAGACTCAGAGACACTGAGACTCTGAGGCACTGCGAGACAGAGACACTGAGACTCAGCGACACTGAGACACTGAGACACAGAGACACAGAGACACTGAGACACTGAGACTCAGAGACACTAAGAACAGAGACACTGAGGCACAGAGACACTGAGACACTGAGACTTGCAGAAACAATGAGGCTCTGAGACCCTGAGACTCAGAGACACTGAGACACAGAGAACCTGAGACACTGAGACTCAGAGACACTGAGACACTGAGACACTGTGACTCAGCGACACTGAGGCACAGAGACACTGAGACACTGAGACTCTGAGACTCTGAGAAACAGAGACGCTGAGACACTGAGACACAGAGACACTGAGACACTGAGACACAGAGACTCTGAGACACTGAGACACATAGACACTGAGACACTGAGACACTGACACACAAAGACACTGAGGCACAGAAACACTGAGTCACAGAGACACTGAGACACAGTGACACAGTGACACAGAGCCACTGAGACACTGAGACACAGAGACTCTGAGACGCAGAGACACTTAGACTCTGAGACACTGAGACACAGATACGCTGAGACACTGAGACACAGAGACACTGAGACACAGAGACACTGAGACTCTGAGACACAGAGACACTGAGACACAGAGACACAGAGACACTGAGACTCTGAGACACTGAGACACAGAGACACTGAGGCTCAGAGACACAGAAACACTGAGACACAGCGACACTGAGACACTGAGACACAGAGACCCTGAGACTCTGAGACACAGAGACACTGAGGCACAGAGACACTGAGACTCTGAGACACTGAGGCACTGAGACTCAGAGACACTGAGACATAGAGACACTGAGACACTGATACACAGAGACACTGAGACACAGAGACACTGAGACACAGAGACACTGAGACTCAGAGACACTGAGACTCTGAGACACTGAGAGACAGAGACACTGAGACTCAGCGACACTGAGATACTGAGACACAGAGACACAAAGACACTGAGACACTGAGACTCAGAGACACTAAGACACAGAGACACTGAGACACAGAGACTTGCAGTGACAATGAGGCTCTGAGACCCTGAGACTCAGAGACACTGAGACACAGAGACACTGAGACACTGAGTCTCAGAGACGCTGAGACACTGAGACACTGAGACTCAGCGACACTGAGACACAGAGACACTGAGACACAGAGACACTGAGACTCTGAGACACTGAGAAACAGAGATGCTGAGACACTGAGACACAGAGACACTGAGACACTGAGACACAGAGACACTGAGACACTGAGTCACTGAGACTCTGAGACACTGAGACACATAGACACTGAGACACTGAGACACAAAGACACTGAGGCACAGAGACACTGAGTCACAGAGATACTGAGACACAGTGACACAGTGACACAGAGACACTGAGACAATGAGACACAGAGACTCTGAGACACAGAGACACTTAGACTCTGAGACACTGAGACACAGAGACGCTGAGACACTGAGACACAGAGACACTGAGACTCTGAGACACTGAGGCACAGAGACACAGAGACTCTGAGTCACAGAGACACTGAGACACAGAGACACTGAGACACTGAGACACTGCGACACTGAGACTCAGAGACACTGAGACTCTGAGACACAGAGACACTGAGACACTGAGACACTGAGATACTGAGACTCTGAGACACTGAGACACAGAGACGCTGAGACACTGAGACACAGAGACACTGAGACACAGAGGCACAGAGACACTGAGACACAGAGACACGGAGACACAGAGACTCTGAGACACTGAGGCACAGTGACACTGAGACACTGAAGCACTGAGTCACAGAGACTCTGAGACACAGAGACACTGAGACTCTGAGACACTGAGACACAGAGACGCTGAGACACTGAGACACAGAGACACTGAGACACTGAGTCACAGAGACACTGAAACACTGAGACACAGAGACTCTGAGACGCTGAGACACAGAAACACTGACACCCTGAGACACAGAGACAAGGAGACTGTGAGACACAGAGACACTGAAACACAGAGACACTGAGACACTGAGACTCAGAGACACTGAGACACTGAGACACTGAGACTCAGCGACACTGAGGCACAGAGACACTGAGACTCTGAGACACTGAGACACAGAGATGCTGAGACACTGAGACACAGAGACACAGAGACACTGAGACACAGAGACACTGAGACACTGAGACACTGAGACTCTGAGACACTGAGACACATTGACACTGAGACACTGAGACACTGAGACACAAAGACACTGAGGCACAGAGACACTGAGTCACAGAGACACTGAGACACAGTGACACAGTGACACAGAGACACTGAGACACTGAGACACAGAGACTCTGAGACACTGAGACTCTGAGACACTGAGACACAGAGACGCTGAGACACTGAGACACAGAGACACTGAGACACTCAGTCACAGAGACACTGAGACACTGAGACACAGAGACTCTGAGACACTGAGGCACAGAGACACTGAGACTCTGAGTCACAGAGACACTGAGACACAGAGACACTGAGACACTGAGACACTGAGACTCTGAGACACAGAGACACAGAGACACGGAGACACAGAGACTCTGAGACACTGAGGCACAGTGACACTGAGACACTGAAGCACTGAGTCACAGAGACTCTGAGACACAGAGACACTGAGACTCTGAGACACTGAGACACAGAGACGCTGAGACACTGAGACACAGAGACACTGAGACACTGAGTCACAGAGACACTGAAACACTGAGACACAGAGACTCTGAGACGCTGAGACACAGAAACACTGACACCCTGAGACACAGAGACAAGGAGACTGTGAGACACAGAGACACTGAAACACAGAGACACTGAGACACTGAGACTCAGAGACACTGAGACACTGAGACACTGAGACTCAGCGACACTGAGGCACAGAGACACTGAGACTCTGAGACACTGAGACACAGAGATGCTGAGACACTGAGACACAGAGACACAGAGACACTGAGACACAGAGACACTGAGACACTGAGACACTGAGACTCTGAGACACTGAGACACATTGACACTGAGACACTGAGACACTGAGACACAAAGACACTGAGGCACAGAGACACTGAGTCACAGAGACACTGAGACACAGTGACACAGTGACACAGAGACACTGAGACACTGAGACACAGAGACTCTGAGACACTGAGACTCTGAGACACTGAGACACAGAGACGCTGAGACACTGAGACACAGAGACACTGAGACACTCAGTCACAGAGACACTGAGACACTGAGACACAGAGACTCTGAGACACTGAGGCACAGAGACACTGAGACTCTGAGTCACAGAGACACTGAGACACTGAGACTCTGAGACACAGAGACACTGAGACACAGAGACACTGAGACTCTGAGACACAGAGACACTGAGACACAGAGACACTGAGACACTGAGACACTGAGACTCTGAGACACTGAGACACAGAGACGCTGAGACACTGAGACACTGAGACACTGAGACACTGAGACACAGAGACTCTGAGACACTGAGACACTGAGACACTGAGACACTGAGACACAGAGACACTGAGACACAGAGACTCTGAAACACTGAGATACAGAGACACTGAGACACTGAGACTTGCAGAGACACTGAGACTCTGAGACACTGAGACTCAGAGACACTGAGACACTGAGACACAGAGACACTGAGACCCAGAGACACTGAGACACAGAGACACTGAGACACTGAGACTGAGAGACACTGAGACTCAGAGACACAGAGACACAGAGACACTGAGACTCTGAGACACTGAGACACTGAGACACTGGGACTCAGAGACACTGAGACACTGGGACTCAGAGACACTGAGACACAGAGACACAGAGACACTGAGACACAGAGACACTGAGACTCTGAGACACTGAGACTCTGAGACACAGAGACACTGAGACACAGAGTCACAGAGACGCTGAGACACTGAGACACAGAGACACTGTGACTCTGAGACACTGAGACACAGAGACACTGAGACACAGAGACACTGAGACACAGAGACACTGAGACTCTGAGACTCAGACACACTGAGACACAGAGACACTGAGACACAGAGACACTGAGACTCAGAGACACAGAGTGTCAGAGACATTGAGGCACAGAGACACTGAGACTCAGAGACACTAAGACACAGAGACACTGAGACACTGAGACACTGAGACTCAGAGACACTGAGACACAGAGACACTGAGACACTGAGACACAGAGACACTGCGACTCAGCGACGCTGAGACTCAGAGACACTGAGACACATAGGCACTGAGACACTGAGGCACTGATACACAGAGACACTGAGACATAGAGACACTGAGACTCAGAGACACTGAGACTCAGAGACACTGAGACACTGAGACACAGAGACACTGAGACACAGAGACTCTGAGACCTAGAGATACTGAGACTCAGAGACATTGAGGCACAGAGACACTGAGACTCTGAGACACTGAGACACTGCGACTCAGAGACACTGAGACACAGAGACACTGAGACTCTGAGACTCTGAGACACTGAGACACAGAGACACTGAGACACAGAGGCACTGAGACTCTGAGACACTGAGACACTGAGTCACTGAGACACAGAGACACTGAGACACAGAGACACAGAGACACTGAGAAACAGAGTCACAGAGACAGTGAGACACTGAGACACAGAGACACTGTGACTCTGAGACTTGCAGAGACACTGAGACTCAGAGACACTGAGACACTGAGACACAGAGACACTGAGACTCAGAGACACTGAGACACAGAGACACTGAGACACTGAGACTCAGAGACACTGAGACTCAGAGACACTGAGACACAGAGACACTGAGACTCTGAGACACTGAGACACTGAGACACTTGGACTCAGAGACACTGAGACACAGAGACACTGAGACTCTGAGACTCTGAGACACTGAGACACTGAGACACAGGGACACTGAGACTCTGAGACTCAGAGACACAGAGACACTGAGACACAGAGACACTGAGACCCTGAGAAACTGAGACACTGAGACACAGAGACACTGAGACTCTGAGACTCCGAGACTCTGAGACACTGAGACACAGAGACACTGAGACACTGAGTCACAGTGACACTGAGACACTGAGACACAGAGACTCTGAGACACTGAGACACTGAGACTCTGAGACACAGAGACACTGAGACACAGAGACACTGAGACACAGAGATGCTGAGACACTGAGACACAGAGACACTGAGACACAGAGGCACAGAGACACTGAGACACTGAGACACAGAGACACTGAGACACAGAGACTCTGAGACACAGAGACTCTGAGACACTGAGACACAGAGACAATGAGACACTGAGGCACTGAGTCACAGAGACACTGAGACACTGAGACACAGAGACGCTGAGACACTGAGACACAGAGACACTGAGACACTGAGTCACAGAGACACTGAAACACTGAGACACAGAGACTCTGAGACGCTGAGACACAGAAACACTGACACCCTGAGACACTGAGACACAGAGACACGGAGACTCTGAGACACAGAGACACTGAGACACAGAGACACTGAGACACTGAGACACAGAGACACGGAGACTCTGAGACACAGAGACACTGAGACACAGCGACACTGAGACACAGAGACACAGAGACACTGAGACTCTGAGACACAGAGTCACTGAGACACAGAGACTCTGAGGCTCTGAGACTCTGAGACTCAGAGACACTGAGACACAGAGACACTGAGACACTGACACTCAGAGACACTGAGACACTGAGACACTGAGACTCAGCGACACTGAGACACAGAGACTCTGAGACACAGAGACACTGAGACACTGAGACACAGAGACGCTGAGACACTGAGACACAGAGACACTGAGACACTCAGACACAGAGACACTGAGACACTGAGACACAGAGACACAGAGACACTGAGACACAGAGACTCTGAGACCTAGAGACACTGAGACTCAGAGACATTGAGGCACAGAGACACTGGGACTCTGAGACACTGAGACACTGAGACTCAGAGACACTGAGACACAGAGACACTGAGACTCTGAGACACTGAGACACTGAGACACAGAGACACTGAGACTCTGAGACACAGAGACACTGAGTCACTGAGACACAGAGACACTGAGACACAGAGACACAGAGACACTGAGACACAGAGTCACAGAGACAGTGAGACACTGAGACACAGAGACACTGTGACTCGGAGACTTGTAGAGACACTGAGACTCAGAGACACTGAGACACTGTGACACTGAGACACAGAGACACTGAGACTCAGAGACACTGAGACACAGAGACACTGAGACACTGAGACTCAGAGACACTGAGACACAGAGACACTGAGACACAGAGACACTGAGTCACAGAGACACTGAGACACAGAGACACTGAGACTCTGAGACACTGAGACACAGAGACGCTGAGACACTGAGACACAGAGACACTGAGACACTGAGTCACAGAGACACTGAAACACTGAGACACTGAGACACAGAGGCACTGAGACTCAGAGACACTGAGACATAGAGACACTGGGACACTGAGACACAGAGACACTGAAACACAGAGACACTGAGACACAGAGACACTGAGACTCAGAGACACTGAGACACAGAGACACTGAGACACTGACACACTGAGACTCTGAGACACTGAGACACAGAGACGCTGAGACACTGAGACACAGAGACACTGAGACACAGAGGCACAGAGACACTGAGACACTGAGACACAGAGACACTGAGACACTGAGACACAGAGACACTGAGACACTGAGGCACTGAGACACAGAGACACTGATACACTGCGACACTGAGACTCAGAGACACTGAGACTCTGAGACACAGGGACACTGAGACACAGAGACACTGAGACACTGAGACACTGAGACTCTGAGACACTGAGACACAGAGACGCTGAGACACTGAGACACAGAGACACTGAGACACAGAGGCACAGAGACACTGAGACACTGATACACTGAGACACAGAGACACTGAGACACAGAGACTCTGAGACACTGAGACACAGAGACACTGAGACACTGAGGCACTGAGTCACAAAGACACTGAGACACAGAGACACTGAGACTCTGAGACACTGAGACACAGAGACGCTGAGACACTGAGACACAGAGACACTGAGACACTGAGTCACAGAGACACTGAAACACTGAGACACTGAGACACTGAGACACAGAGGCACTGAGACTCAGAGACACTGAGACATAGAGACACTGGGGCACTGAGACACAGAGACACTGAAACACAGAGACACTGAGACACAGAGACACTGAGACTCAGAGACACTGAGACTCTGAGGCACTGCGAGACAGAGACACTGAGACTCAGCGACACTGAGACACTGAGACACAGAGACACAGAGACACTGAGACACTGAGACTCAGAGACACTAAGAACAGAGACACTGAGGCACAGAGACACTGAGACACTGAGACTTGCAGAAACAATGAGGCTCTGAGACCCTGAGACTCAGAGACACTGAGACACAGAGAACCTGAGACACTGAGACTCAGAGACACTGAGACACTGTGACTCAGCGACACTGAGGCACAGAGACACTGAGACACTGAGACTCTGAGACTCTGAGAAACAGAGACGCTGAGACACTGAGACACAGAGACACTGAGACACTGAGACACAGAGACTCTGAGACACTGAGACACATAGACACTGAGACACTGAGACACTGACACACAAAGACACTGAGGCACAGAAACACTGAGTCACAGAGACACTGAGACACAGTGACACAGTGACACAGAGCCACTGAGACACTGAGACACAGAGACTCTGAGACGCAGAGACACTTAGACTCTGAGACACTGAGACACAGATACGCTGAGACACTGAGACACAGAGACACTGAGACACAGAGACACTGAGACTCTGAGACACAGAGACACTGAGACACAGAGACACAGAGACACTGAGACTCTGAGACACTGAGACACAGAGACACTGAGGCTCAGAGACACAGAAACACTGAGACACAGCGACACTGAGACACTGAGACACAGAGACCCTGAGACTCTGAGACACAGAGACACTGAGGCACAGAGACACTGAGACTCTGAGACACTGAGGCACTGAGACTCAGAGACACTGAGACATAGAGACACTGAGACACTGATACACAGAGACACTGAGACACAGAGACACTGAGACACAGAGACACTGAGACTCAGAGACACTGAGACTCTGAGACACTGAGAGACAGAGACACTGAGACTCAGCGACACTGAGATACTGAGACACAGAGACACAAAGACACTGAGACACTGAGACTCAGAGACACTAAGACACAGAGACACTGAGACACAGAGACTTGCAGTGACAATGAGGCTCTGAGACCCTGAGACTCAGAGACACTGAGACACAGAGACACTGAGACACTGAGTCTCAGAGACGCTGAGACACTGAGACACTGAGACTCAGCGACACTGAGACACAGAGACACTGAGACACAGAGACACTGAGACTCTGAGACACTGAGAAACAGAGATGCTGAGACACTGAGACACAGAGACACTGAGACACTGAGACACAGAGACACTGAGACACTGAGTCACTGAGACTCTGAGACACTGAGACACATAGACACTGAGACACTGAGACACAAAGACACTGAGGCACAGAGACACTGAGTCACAGAGATACTGAGACACAGTGACACAGTGACACAGAGACACTGAGACAATGAGACACAGAGACTCTGAGACACAGAGACACTTAGACTCTGAGACACTGAGACACAGAGACGCTGAGACACTGAGACACAGAGACACTGAGACTCTGAGACACTGAGGCACAGAGACACAGAGACTCTGAGTCACAGAGACACTGAGACACAGAGACACTGAGACACTGCGACACTGAGACTCAGAGACACTGAGACTCTGAGACACAGAGACACTGAGACACTGAGACACTGAGATACTGAGACTCTGAGACACTGAGACACAGAGACGCTGAGACACTGAGACACAGAGACACTGAGACACAGAGGCACAGAGACACTGAGACACTGAGACACAGAGACACGGAGACACAGAGACTCTGAGACACTGAGGCACAGTGACACTGAGACACTGAAGCACTGAGTCACAGAGACTCTGAGACACAGAGACACTGAGACTCTGAGACACTGAGACACAGAGACGCTGAGACACTGAGACACAGAGACACTGAGACACTGAGTCACAGAGACACTGAAACACTGAGACACAGAGACTCTGAGATGCTGAGACACAGAAACACTGACACCCTGAGACACAGAGACAAGGAGACTGTGAGACACAGAGACACTGAAACACAGAGACACTGAGACACTGAGACTCAGAGACACTGAGACACTGAGACACTGAGACTCAGCGACACTGAGGCACAGAGACACTGAGACTCTGAGACACTGAGACACAGAGATGCTGAGACACTGAGACACAGAGACACAGAGACACTGAGACACAGAGACACTGAGACACTGAGACACTGAGACTCTGAGACACTGAGACACATTGACACTGAGACACAGAGACACTGACACTCAGAGACACTGAGACACTGAGACACTGAGACTCAGCGACACTGAGACACAGAGACACTGAGACACAGAGACACTGAGACTCTGAGACACTGAGACACAGAGACGCTGAGACACTGAGACACAGAGACACTGAGACACTCAGACACAGAGACACTGAGACACTGAGACACAGAGACACAGAGACACTGAGACACAGAGACTCTGAGACCTAGAGACACTGAGACTCAGAGACATTGAGGCACAGAGACACTGAGACTCTGAGACACTGAGACACTGAGACTCAGAGACACTGAGACACAGAGACACTGAGACTCTGAGACTCTGAGACACTGAGACACTGAGACACTGAGACTCTGAGACACAGAGACACTGAGTCACTGAGACACAGAGACACTGAGACACAGAGACACAGAGACACTGAGACACAGAGTCACAGAGACAGTGAGACACTGAGACACAGAGACACTGTGACTCGGAGACTTGTAGAGACACTGAGACTCAGAGACACTGAGACACTGTGACACTGAGACACAGAGACACTGAGAGTCAGAGACACTGAGACACAGAGACACTGAGACACTGAGACTCAGAGACACTGAGACACAGAGACACTGAGACACAGAGACACTGAGTCACAGAGTCACTGAGACACAGAGACACTGAGACTCTGAGACACTGAGACACAGAGACGCTGAGACACTGAGACACAGAGACACTGAGACACTGAGTCACAGAGACACTGAAACACTGAGACACAGAGGCACTGAGACTCAGAGACACTGAGACATAGAGACACTGGGACACTGAGACACAGAGACACTGAAACACAGAGACACTGAGACACAGAGACACTGAGACTCAGAGACACTGAGACACAGAGACACTGAGACACTGACACACTGAGACTCTGAGACACTGAGACACAGAGACGCTGAGACACTGAGACACAGAGACACTGAGACACAGAGGCACAGAGACACTGAGACACTGAGACACAGAAACACTGAGACACTGAGACACAGAGACACTGAGACACTGAGGCACTGAGACACAGAGACACTGATACACTGCGACACTGAGACTCAGAGACACTGAGACTCTGAGACACAGGGACACTGAGACACAGAGACACTGAGACACTGAGACACTGAGACTCTGAGACACTGAGACACAGAGACGCTGAGACACTGAGACACAGAGACACTGAGACACAGAGGCACAGAGACACTGAGACACTGATACACTGAGACACAGAGACACTGAGACACAGAGACTCTGAGACACTGAGACACAGAGACACAGAGACACTGAGGCACTGAGTCACAAAGACACTGAGACACAGAGACACTGAGACTCTGAGACACTGAGACACAGAGACGCTGAGACACTGAGACACAGAGACACTGAGACACTGAGTCACAGAGACACTGAAACACTGAGACACTGAGACACTGAGACACAGAGGCACTGAGACTCAGAGACACTGAGACATAGAGACACAGAGACACTGAAACACAGAGACACTGAGACACAGAGACACTGAGACTCAGAGACACTGAGACTCTGAGGCACTGCGAGACAGAGACACTGAGACTCAGCGACACTGAGACACTGAGACACAGAGACACTAAGAACAGAGACACTGAGGCACAGAGACACTGAGACACTGAGACTTGCAGAAACAATGAGGCTCTGAGACCCTGAGACTCAGAGACACTGAGACACAGAGAACCTGAGACACTGAGACTCAGAGACACTGAGACACTGTGACTCAGCGACACTGAGGCACAGAGACACTGAGACACTGAGACTCTGAGACTCTGAGAAACAGAGACGCTGAGACACTGAGACACAGAGACACTGAGACACTGAGACACAGAGACTCTGAGACACTGAGACACATAGACACTGAGACACTGAGACTCAGAGACACTAAGAACAGAGACACTGAGGCACAGAGACACTGAGACACTGAGACTTGCAGAAACAATGAGGCTCTGAGACCCTGAGACTCAGAGACACTGAGACACAGAGAACCTGAGACACTGAGACTCAGAGACACTGAGACACTGTGACTCAGCGACACTGAGGCACAGAGACACTGAGACACTGAGACTCTGAGACTCTGAGAAACAGAGACGCTGAGACACTGAGACACAGAGACACTGAGACACTGAGACACAGAGACTCTGAGACACTGAGACACATAGACACTGAGACACTGAGACACTGACACACAAAGACACTGAGGCACAGAAACACTGAGTCACAGAGACACTGAGACACAGTGACACAGTGACACAGAGCCACTGAGACACTGAGACACAGAGACTCTGAGACGCAGAGACACTTAGACTCTGAGACACTGAGACACAGATACGCTGAGACACTGAGACACAGAGACACTGAGACACAGAGACACTGAGACTCTGAGACACAGAGACACTGAGACACAGAGACACAGAGACACTGAGACTCTGAGACACTGAGACACAGAGACACTGAGGCTCAGAGACACAGAAACACTGAGACACAGCGACACTGAGACACTGAGACACAGAGACCCTGAGACTCTGAGACACAGAGACACTGAGGCACAGAGACACTGAGACTCTGAGACACTGAGGCACTGAGACTCAGAGACACTGAGACATAGAGACACTGAGACACTGATACACAGAGACACTGAGACACAGAGACACTGAGACACAGAGACACTGAGACTCAGAGACACTGAGACTCTGAGACACTGAGAGACAGAGACACTGAGACTCAGCGACACTGAGATACTGAGACACAGAGACACAAAGACACTGAGACACTGAGACTCAGAGACACTAAGACACAGAGACACTGAGACACAGAGACTTGCAGTGACAATGAGGCTCTGAGACCCTGAGACTCAGAGACACTGAGACACAGAGACACTGAGACACTGAGTCTCAGAGACGCTGAGACACTGAGACACTGAGACTCAGCGACACTGAGACACAGAGACACTGAGACACAGAGACACTGAGACTCTGAGACACTGAGAAACAGAGATGCTGAGACACTGAGACACAGAGACACTGAGACACTGAGACACAGAGACACTGAGACACTGAGTCACTGAGACTCTGAGACACTGAGACACATAGACACTGAGACACTGAGACACAAAGACACTGAGGCACAGAGACACTGAGTCACAGAGATACTGAGACACAGTGACACAGTGACACAGAGACACTGAGACAATGAGACACAGAGACTCTGAGACACAGAGACACTTAGACTCTGAGACACTGAGACACAGAGACGCTGAGACACTGAGACACAGAGACACTGAGACTCTGAGACACTGAGGCACAGAGACACAGAGACTCTGAGTCACAGAGACACTGAGACACAGAGACACTGAGACACTGAGACACTGCGACACTGAGACTCAGAGACACTGAGACTCTGAGACACAGAGACACTGAGACACTGAGACACTGAGATACTGAGACTCTGAGACACTGAGACACAGAGACGCTGAGACACTGAGACACAGAGACACTGAGACACAGAGGCACAGAGACACTGAGACACTGAGACACAGAGACACGGAGACACAGAGACTCTGAGACACTGAGGCACAGTGACACTGAGACACTGAAGCACTGAGTCACAGAGACTCTGAGACACAGAGACACTGAGACTCTGAGACACTGAGACACAGAGACGCTGAGACACTGAGACACAGAGACACTGAGACACTGAGTCACAGAGACACTGAAACACTGAGACACAGAGACTCTGAGACGCTGAGACACAGAAACACTGACACCCTGAGACACAGAGACAAGGAGACTGTGAGACACAGAGACACTGAAACACAGAGACACTGAGACACTGAGACTCAGAGACACTGAGACACTGAGACACTGAGACTCAGCGACACTGAGGCACAGAGACACTGAGACTCTGAGACACTGAGACACAGAGATGCTGAGACACTGAGACACAGAGACACAGAGACACTGAGACACAGAGACACTGAGACACTGAGACACTGAGACTCTGAGACACTGAGACACATTGACACTGAGACACTGAGACACTGAGACACAAAGACACTGAGGCACAGAGACACTGAGTCACAGAGACACTGAGACACAGTGACACAGTGACACAGAGACACTGAGACACTGAGACACAGAGACTCTGAGACACTGAGACTCTGAGACACTGAGACACAGAGACGCTGAGACACTGAGACACAGAGACACTGAGACACTCAGTCACAGAGACACTGAGACACTGAGACACAGAGACTCTGAGACACTGAGGCACAGAGACACTGAGACTCTGAGTCACAGAGACACTGAGACACTGAGACTCTGAGACACAGAGACACTGAGACACAGAGACACTGAGACTCTGAGACACAGAGACACTGAGACACAGAGACACTGAGACACTGAGACACTGAGACTCTGAGACACTGAGACACAGAGACGCTGAGACACTGAGACACAGAGACACTGAGACACAGAGGCACAGAGACACTGAGACACTGAGACACTGAGACACTGAGACACTGAGGCACTGAGACACAGAGACTCTGATACACTGCGACACTGAGACTCAGAGACACTGAGACTCTGAGACACAGGGACACTGAGACACAGAGACACTGAGACACTGAGACACTGAGACTCTGAGACACTGAGACACAGAGACGCTGAGACACTGAGACACAGAGACACTGAGACACAGAGGCACAGAGACACTGAGACACTGAGACACAGAGACACTGAGACACAGAGACTCTGAGACACTGAGACACTGAGACACTGAGACACTGAGACACAGAGAAACTGAGACACAGAGACACTGAGACACAGAGACTCTGAGACACTGAGACACTGAGACACTGAGACACTGAGACACAGAGACACTGAGACACAGAGACTCTGAAACACTGAGATACAGAGACACTGAGACACTGAGACTTGCAGAGACACTGAGACTCTGAGACACTGAGACTCAGAGACACTGAGACACTGAGACACAGAGACACTGAGACCCAGAGACACTGAGACACAGAGACACTGAGACACTGAGACTGAGAGACACTGAGACTCAGAGACACAGAGACACAGAGACACTGAGACTCTGAGACACTGAGACACTGAGACACTGGGACTCAGAGACACTGAGACACTGAGACACTGGGACTCAGAGACACTGAGACACAGAGACACAGAGACACTGAGACACAGAGACACTGAGACTCTGAGACACTGAGACTCTGAGACACAGAGACACTGAGACACAGAGTCACAGAGATGCTGAGACACTGAGACACAGAGACACTGTGACTCTGAGACACTGAGACACAGAGACACTGAGACACAGAGACACTGAGACTCTGAGACTCAGACACACTGAGACACAGAGACACTGAGACACAGAGACACTGAGACTCAGAGACACAGAGTGTCAGAGACATTGAGGCACAGAGACACTGAGACTCAGAGACACTAAGACACAGAGACACTGAGACACTGAGACACTGAGACTCAGAGACACTGAGACACAGAGACACTGAGACACTGAGACACAGAGACACTGCGACTCAGCGACGCTGAGACTCAGAGACACTGAGACACATAGGCACTGAGACACTGAGGCACTGATACACAGAGACACTGAGACATAGAGACACTGAGACTCAGAGACACTGAGACTCAGAGACACTGAGACACTGAGACACAGAGACACTGAGACACAGAGACTCTGAGACCTAGAGACACTGAGACTCAGAGACATTGAGGCACAGAGACACTGAGACTCTGAGACACTGAGACACTGCGACTCAGAGACACTGAGACACAGAGACACTGAGACTCTGAGACTCTGAGACACTGAGACACAGAGACACTGAGACACAGAGGCACTGAGACTCTGAGACACTGAGACACTGAGTCACTGAGACACAGAGACACTGAGACACAGAGACACAGAGACACTGAGAAACAGAGTCACAGAGACAGTGAGACACTGAGACACAGAGACACAGAGACACTGTGACTCTGAGACTTGCAGAGACACTGAGACTCAGAGACACTGAGACACTGAGACACAGAGACACTGAGACTCAGAGACACTGAGACACAGAGACACTGAGACACTGAGACTCAGAGACACTGAGACTCAGAGACACTGAGACACAGAGACACTGAGACTCTGAGACACTGAGACACTGAGACACTTGGACTCAGAGACACTGAGACACAGAGACACTGAGACTCTGAGACTCTGAGACACTGAGACACTGAGACACAGGGACACTGAGACTCTGAGACTCAGAGACACAGAGACACTGAGACACAGAGACACTGAGACCCTGAGAAACTGAGACACTGAGACACAGAGACACTGAGACTCTGAGACTCCGAGACTCTGAGACACTGAGACACTGAGACACAGAGACACTGAGACACTGAGTCACAGAGACACTGAGACACTGAGACACAGAGACTCTGAGACACTGAGACACTGAGACTCTGAGACACAGAGACACTGAGACACAGAGACACTGAGACACAGAGATGCTGAGACACTGAGACACAGAGACACTGAGACACAGAGGCACAGAGACACTGAGACACTGAGACACAGAGACACTGAGACACAGAGACTCTGAGACACTGAGACACAGAGACACTGAGACACTGAGGCACTGAGTCACAGAGACACTGAGACACAGAGACACTGAGACTCTGAGACACTGAGACACAGAGACGCTGAGACACTGAGACACTGAGACACTGAGTCACAGAGACACTGAAACGCTGAGACACAGAGACTCTGAGACGCTGAGACACAGAAACACTGAGACACTGAGACACAGAGACACGGAGACTCTGAGACACAGAGACACTGAGACACAGAGACACTGAGACACTGAGACACAGAGACACTGAGACTCTGAGACACAGAGACACTGAGACACAGCGACACTGAGACACAGAGACACAGAGACACTGAGACTCTGAGACACAGAGTCACTGAGACACAGAGACTCTGAGACACTGAGACACAGAGACTCAGAGACACTGAGACACAGAGACACTGAGACTTGCAGAGACACTGAGGCTCTGAGACTCTGAGACTCAGAGACACTGAGACACAGAGACACTGAGACACTGACACTCAGAGACACTGAGACACTGAGACACTGAGACTCAGCGACACTGAGACACAGAGACACTGAGACACAGAGACACTGAGACTCTGAGACACTGAGACACAGAGACGCTGAGACACTGAGACACAGAGACACTGAGACACTCAGACACAGAGACACTGAGACACTGAGACACAGAGACACAGAGACACTGAGACACAGAGACTCTGAGACCTAGAGACACTGAGACTCAGAGACATTGAGGCACAGAGACACTGAGACTCTGAGACACTGAGACACTGAGACTCAGAGACACTGAGACACAGAGACACTGAGACTCTGAGACTCTGAGACACTGAGACACTGAGACACAGAGACACTGAGACTCTGAGACACAGAGACACTGAGTCACTGAGACACAGAGACACTGAGACACAGAGACACAGAGACACTGAGACACAGAGTCACAGAGACAGTGAGACACTGAGACACAGAGACACTGTGACTCGGAGACTTGTAGAGACACTGAGACTCAGAGACACTGAGACACTGTGACACTGAGACACAGAGACACTGAGACTCAGAGACACTGAGACACAGAGACACTGAGACACTGAGACTCAGAGACACTGAGACACAGAGACACTGAGACACAGAGACACTGAGTCACAGAGACACTGAGACACAGAGACACTGAGACTCTGAGACACTGAGACACAGAGACGCTGAGACACTGAGACACAGAGACACTGAGACACTGAGTCACAGAGACACTGAAACACTGAGACACTGAGACACAGAGGCACTGAGACTCAGAGACACTGAGACATAGAGACACTGGGACACTGAGACACAGAGACACTGAAACACAGAGACACTGAGACACAGAGACACTGAGACTCAGAGACACTGAGACACAGAGACACTGAGACACTGACACACTGAGACTCTGAGACACTGAGACACAGAGACGCTGAGACACTGAGACACAGAGACACTGAGACACAGAGGCACAGAGACACTGAGACACTGAGACACAGAGACACTGAGACACTGAGACACAGAGACACTGAGACACTGAGGCACTGAGACACAGAGACACTGATACACTGCGACACTGAGACTCAGAGACACTGAGACTCTGAGACACAGGGACACTGAGACACAGAGACACTGAGACACTGAGACACTGAGACTCTGAGACACTGAGACACAGAGACGCTGAGACACTGAGACACAGAGACACTGAGACACAGAGGCACAGAGACACTGAGACACTGATACACTGAGACACAGAGACACTGAGACACAGAGACTCTGAGACACTGAGACACAGAGACACTGAGACACTGAGGCACTGAGTCACAAAGACACTGAGACACAGAGACACTGAGACTCTGAGACACTGAGACACAGAGACGCTGAGACACTGAGACACAGAGACACTGAGACACTGAGTCACAGAGACACTGAAACACTGAGACACTGAGACACTGAGACACAGAGGCACTGAGACTCAGAGACACTGAGACATAGAGACACTGGGGCACTGAGACACAGAGACACTGAAACACAGAGACACTGAGACACAGAGACACTGAGACTCAGAGACACTGAGACTCTGAGGCACTGCGAGACAGAGACACTGAGACTCAGCGACACTGAGACACTGAGACACAGAGACACAGAGACATTGAGACACTGAGACTCAGAGACACTAAGAACAGAGACACTGAGGCACAGAGACACTGAGACACTGAGACTTGCAGAAACAATGAGGCTCTGAGACCCTGAGACTCAGAGACACTGAGACACAGAGAACCTGAGACACTGAGACTCAGAGACACTGAGACACTGTGACTCAGCGACACTGAGGCACAGAGACACTGAGACACTGAGACTCTGAGACTCTGAGAAACAGAGACGCTGAGACACTGAGACACAGAGACACTGAGACACTGAGACACAGAGACTCTGAGACACTGAGACACATAGACACTGAGACACTGAGACACTGACACACAAAGACACTGAGGCACAGAAACACTGAGTCACAGAGACACTGAGACACAGTGACACAGTGACACAGAGCCACTGAGACACTGAGACACAGAGACTCTGAGACGCAGAGACACTTAGACTCTGAGACACTGAGACACAGATACGCTGAGACACTGAGACACAGAGACACTGAGACACAGAGACACTGAGACTCTGAGACACAGAGACACTGAGACACAGAGACACAGAGACACTGAGACTCTGAGACACTGAGACACAGAGACACTGAGGCTCAGAGACACAGAAACACTGAGACACAGCGACACTGAGACACTGAGACACAGAGACCCTGAGACTCTGAGACACAGAGACACTGAGGCACAGAGACACTGAGACTCTGAGACACTGAGGCACTGAGACTCAGAGACACTGAGACATAGAGACACTGAGACACTGAGACACAGAGACACTGAGACTCAGAGACACTGAGACTCTGAGACACTGAGAGACAGAGACACTGAGACTCTGAGACACTGAGAGACAGAGACACTGAGACTCAGCGACACTGAGATACTGAGACACAGAGACACAAAGACACTGAGACACTGAGACTCAGAGACACTAAGACACAGAGACACTGAGACACAGAGACTTGCAGTGACAATGAGGCTCTGAGACCCTGAGACTCAGAGACACTGAGACACAGAGACACTGAGACACTGAGTCTCAGAGACGCTGAGACACTGAGACACTGAGACTCAGCGACACTGAGACACAGAGACACTGAGACACAGAGACACTGAGACTCTGAGACACTGAGTAACAGAGATGCTGAGACACTGAGACACAGAGACACTGAGACACTGAGACACAGAGACACTGAGACACTGAGTCACTGAGACTCTGAGACACTGAGACACATAGACACTGAGACACTGAGACACAAAGACACTGAGGCACAGAGACACTGAGTCACAGAGATACTGAGACACAGTGACACAGTGACACAGAGACACTGAGACAATGAGACACAGAGACTCTGAGACACAGAGACACTTAGACTCTGAGACACTGAGACACAGAGACGCTGAGACACTGAGACACAGAGACACTGAGACTCTGAGACACTGAGGCACAGAGACACAGAGACTCTGAGTCACAGAGACACTGAGACACAGAGACACTGAGACACTGAGACACTGCGACACTGAGACTCAGAGACACTGAGACTCTGAGACACAGAGACACTGAGACACTGAGACACTGAGATACTGAGACTCTGAGACACTGAGACACAGAGACGCTGAGACACTGAGACACAGAGACACTGAGACACAGAGGCACAGAGACACTGAGACACTGAGACACAGAGACACGGAGACACAGAGACTCTGAGACACTGAGGCACAGTGACACTGAGACACTGAAGCACTGAGTCACAGAGACTCTGAGACACAGAGACACTGAGACTCTGAGACACTGAGACACAGAGACGCTGAGACACTGAGACACAGAGACACTGAGACACTGAGTCACAGAGACACTGAAACACTGAGACACAGAGACTCTGAGACGCTGAGACACAGAAACACTGACACCCTGAGACACAGAGACAAGGAGACTGTGAGACACAGAGACACTGAAACACAGAGACACTGAGACACTGAGACTCAGAGACACTGAGACACTGAGACACTGAGACTCAGCGACACTGAGGCACAGAGACACTGAGACTCTGAGACACTGAGACACAGAGATGCTGAGACACTGAGACACAGAGACACAGAGACACTGAGACACAGAGACACTGAGACACTGAGACACTGAGACTCTGAGACACTGAGACACATTGACACTGAGACACTGAGACACTGAGACACAAAGACACTGAGGCACAGAGACACTGAGTCACAGAGACACTGAGACACAGTGACACAGTGACACAGAGACACTGAGACACTGAGACACAGAGACTCTGAGACACTGAGACTCTGAGACACTGAGACACAGAGACGCTGAGACACTGAGACACAGAGACACTGAGACACTCAGTCACAGAGACACTGAGACACTGAGACACAGAGACTCTGAGACACTGAGGCACAGAGACACTGAGACTCTGAGTCACAGAGACACTGAGACACAGAGACACTGAGACACTGAGACACTGAGACTCTGAGACACAGAGACACTGAGACACAGAGACACTGAGACTCTGAGACACAGAGACACTGAGACACTGAGACACTGAGACACTGAGACACTGAGACTCTGAGACACTGAGACACAGAGACGCTGAGACACTGAGACACAGAGACACTGAGACACAGAGGCACAGAGACACTGAGACACTGAGACACTGAGACACTGAGACACTGAGGCACTGAGACACAGAGACTCTGATACACTGCGACACTGAGACTCAGAGACACTGAGACTCTGAGACACAGGGACACTGAGACACAGAGACACTGAGACACTGAGACACTGAGACTCTGAGACACTGAGACACAGAGACGCTGAGACACTGAGACACAGAGACACTGAGACACAGAGGCACAGAGACACTGAGACACTGAGACACTGAGACACAGAGACACTGAGACACAGAGACTCTGATACACTGAGACACAGAGACACTGAGACACTGAGGCACTGAGTCACAAAGACACTGAGTCACAGAGACACTGAGACTCTGAGACACTGAGACACAGAGACGCTGAGACACTGAGACACAGAGACACTGAGACACTGAGTCACAGAGACACTGAAACACTGAGACACTGAGACACAGAGGCACTGAGACTCAGAGACACTGAGACATAGAGACACTGGGACACTGAGACACAGAGACACTGAAACACAGAGACACTGAGACAGAGAGACACTGAGACTCAGAGACACAGAGACACTGAGACACTGAGACACTGACACACAGAGACGCTGAGACACTGAGACTCAGAGACACTGAGACACAGAGACACTGAGACTTGCAGAGACACTGAGGCTCTGAGACTCTGAGACTCAGAGACACTGAGGCACAGAGACACTGAGACTCTGAGACACTGAGACACAGAGATGCTGAGACACTGAGACACAGAGACACAGAGACACTGTGACACAGAGACACTGAAACACTGAGACGCTGAGACACTGAGACACAGAGACACTGAGACACAGAGGCACAGAGACACTGAGACACTGAGACACTGAGACACTGAGACACAGAGACTCTGAGACACTGAGACACAGAGACACTGAGACACTGAGGCACTGAGTCACAAAGACTCTGAGACACAGAGACACTGAGACTCTGAGACACTGAGACACAGAGACGCTGAGACACTGAGACACAGAGACACTGAGACACTGAGTCACAGAGACACTGAAACACTGAGACACTGAGACACTGAGACACAGAGGCACTGAGACTCACAGACACTGAGACATAGAGACACTGGGACACTGAGACACAGAGACACTGAAACACAGAGACACTGAGACACAGAGACACTGAGACTCAGAGACACTGAGACACTGAGAGACAGAGACACTGAGACTCAGCGACACTGAGACACTGAGACACAGAGACACTGAGACACTGAGACACTGAGACACTAAGACACAGAGACACTGAGTCACAGAGACACTGAGACACTGAGACACTGAGGCTCTGAGACACAGAGACACTGAGACACTGCGACACTGAGTCACAGAGACGCTTAGACACTGAGACACAGAGACACTGTGACTCTGAGACTCAGAGACACTGAGACACTGAGACTCTGAGACACTGAGACACTGAGACACTGAGACACTGCGACTCTGAGAGTCAGAGACTCTGAGACACTGAGACACTGAGACACAGAGACACTGAGACACTGAGACACTGAGACTCAGAGACACTGAGACACTGAGACACTGAGATACAGAGACCCTGAGACTCAGAGACACTGAGACACTGAGACTCTGAGACACTGAGACTCAGACACACAGAGACACTGAAATACTGAGACACTGAGACATTGAGACACAGAGACACTGAGACACTTAGACTCTGAGACACAGAGACACAGTGACACTGAGACTCTGAGACACAGAGACACTGATACACTGAGACAGTGAGACACTGAGACACTGAGACACTGAGACTCTGAGACACGAAGACACAGAGACGCTGAGACACTGAGACACAGAGACACTGAGACACTGAGACACAGAGACTCTGAGACACTGAGACACAGAGACACTGAGACACTGAGGCACTGAGTCACAGAGACTCTGAGACACAGAGACACTGTGACTCTGAGACTCAGAGACACTGAGACACTGAGACTCTGAGACACTGAGACACTGAGACACTGAGACACTGCGACTCTGAGAGTCAGAGACTCTGAGACACTGAGACACTGAGACACAGAGACACTGAGACACTGAGACACAGAGACTCTGAGACACTGAGACACTGAGACACTGAGGCACTGAGTCACAGAGACTCTGAGACACAGTGACACTGAGACTCTGAGACACTGAGACACAGAGACGCTGAGACACTGAGACACAGAGACACTGAGACACTGAGTCACAGAGACACTGAAACACTGAGACACAGAGACTCTGAGACGCTGAGACTCAGAAACACTGAGACACTGAGACACAGAGACACGGAGACTCTGAGACACAGAGACACTGAGACACGGAGACACAGAGACACTGAGACACTGAGACTCTGAGACACAGAGACACTGAGACACAGAGACACAGAGACACTGAGACTCTGAGACACAGAGTCACTGAGACACAGAGACCCTGAGACACTGAGACACTGAGACACAGAGACTCAGAGACACTGAGACACAGAGACACTGAGACACTGAGACTCAGAGACACTGAGACACTGAGACACTGAGACTCTGAGACACTGAGACACAGAGACGCTGAGACACTGAGACACAGAGACACTGAGACACTGAGACACAGAGACACTGAGACACTGAGACACTGAGACTCTGAGACACTGAGACACATAGACACTGAGACACTGAGACACTGAGGGACAGAGACACTGAGTCACAGAGACACTGAGACACAGTGACACAGTGACACAGAGACACTGAGACACTGAGACACAGAGACTCTCAGACACAGAGACACTGAGACTCTGAGACACTGAGACACAGAGACGCTGAGACACTGAGACACAGAGACACTGAGACACTCAGACACAGAGACACTGAGACACAGAGACTCTGAGACACTGAGGCACAGAGACACTGAGACTCTGAGTCACAGAGACACTGAGACACTGAGACACTGAGACACTGAGACACTGAGACACTGAGACTCTAAGACACTGAGACACCGAGACGCTGAGACACTGAGACACAGAGACACTGAGACACAGAGGCACAGAGACACTGAGACACTGAGACAAGAAACACTGAGACACAGAGACTCTGAGACACTGAGACACAGAGACACTGAGACACTGAGGCACTGAGACACAGGGACTCTGAGACACAGAGACACTGAGACACTGCGACACTGAGACTCAGAGACACTGAGACTCTGAGACACAGAGACACTGAGACACAGAGACACTGAGACACTGAGACACTGAGACACTGAGACACAGAGATGCTGAGACACTGAGACACAGAGACACTGAGACACAGAGGCACAGAGACACTGAGACACTGAGGAACTGAGTCACAGAGACACTGAGACACAGAGACACTGAGACTCTGAGACACTGAGACACAGAGACGCTGAGACACTGAGACACAGAGACACTGAGACACTGAGTCACAGAGACACTGAAACGCTGAGACACAGAGACTCTGAGACGCTGAGACACAGAAACACTGAGACACTGAGACACAGAGACACGGAGACTCTGAGACACAGAGACACTGAGACACAGAGACACAGAGACACTGAGACACTGAGACACTGAGACTCTGAGACACAGAGACACTGAGACACAGCGACACTGAGACACAGAGACACAGAGACACTGAGACTCTGAGACACAGAGTCACTGAGACACAGAGACCCTGAGACACTGAGACACAGAGACTCAGAGACACTGAGACACAGAGACACTGAGACTTGCAGAGACACTGAGGCTCTGAGACTCTGAGACTCAGAGACACTGAGACACAGAGACACTGAGACACTGAGACTCAGAGACACTGAGACTCTGAGACACTGAGACTCAGCGACACTGAGACACAGAGACACTGAGACACAGAGACACTGAGACTCTGAGACACTGAGACACAGAGACGCTGAGACACTGAGACACAGAGACACTGAGACACTGAGACACAGAGACACTGAGACACAGAGACACTGAGTCTCTGAGACACTGAGACACATAGACACTGAGACACTGAGACACAGAGACACAAAGACACTGAGGCACAGAGAACTGAGTCACAGAGACACTGAGACACAGTGCCACAGTGACACAGAGACTCTGAGACACTGAGACACAGAGACTCTGAGACACAGAGACACTGAGACTCTGAGACACTGAGACACAGAGACGCTGAGACTCTGAGACACTGAGACACAGAGACGCTGAGACACTGAGACACAGAGACACTGAGACACTCAGTCACAGAGACACTGAGACACTGAGACACAGAGACACTGAGACACTGAGTCTCTGAGACACAGAGACACTGAGACATTGAGACACTGAGACACTGAGACACTGAGACACAGAGACACTGAGACTCAGAGACACAGAGACACTGAGACACTGAGACACTGAGACTCTGAGACACTGAGACACAGAGACGCTGAGACACAGAGACACTGAGACACAGAGGCACAGAGACACTGAGACAGAGAGACACTGAGACACAGAGACTCTGAGACACTGAGACACAGAGACACTGAGACACTGAGGCACTGAGACACAGAGACACTGAGACACAGAGACACTGAGACTCTGAGACACTGAGACACAGAGACGCTGAGACACTGAGACACAGAGACACTGAGACAATGAGACACGGAGACTCTGAGACACTGAGACACAGAAACACTGAGACACTGAGACACAGAGACACGGAGACTCTGTGACACAGAGACACTGAGACACAGAGACACAGAGAAACTGATACACTGAGACGCAGAGACACTGTGACACTGAGACTCTGAGACACAGAGACACTGAGACACAGAGACACTGAGACACAGAGACACTGAGACTCTGAGACACAGAGTCACTGAGACACAGAGACACTGAGACACAGAGACTCAGAGACACTGAGACACAGAGACCCTGAGACACTGAGACTCAGAGACACTGAGACACAGAGACACTGAGACACTGAGACACAGAGACACTGAGACTCAGAGACACTGAGACACTGAGGCACAGAGACACAGAGACACTGAGACACTGAGACTCAGAGACACTGAGACACAGAGACACAGAGACACAGAGATGAGACTCAGAGACACTGATACACTGAGACACTGAGACTCAGTGACACTGAGACACAGAGACACTGAGACACAGAGACACTGAGACACTGAGACACAGAGACACTGAGACTATGAGACACTGAGACACAGGGACAAGGAGACACTGAGACTCAGAGACACTGAGACACAGAGACACTGTGACTCTGAGACACTGAGACAGATAGCCACTGAGACTCTGAGACACAGAGACACTGAGACACATAGACACTGAGACACTGAGACACAGAGACCCTGAGACTCTGAGACACAGAGACACTGAGACACTGAGACACTGAGACTCTGAGACACTGAGACACTGAGACTCAGAGACACTGAGACACAGAGACACTGAGACTCTGAGACACAGAGACACTGAGACTCAGAGACACTGAGACACAGAGACACTGAGACACTGAGGCACAGAGACACTGACACTCAGAGGCACTGAGACACTGAGTCTCTAAGACACTGAGACACAGAGACACTGAGACACAGAGACACTGAGACACTGAGAGACAGAGACACTGAGACTCAGCGACACTGAGACACTGAGACACAGAGACACTGAGACACTGAGACACTGAGACTCAGAGACACTAAGACACAGAGACACTGAGTCACAGAGACACTGAGACACTGAGACACTGAGGCTCTGAGACACAGAGACACTGAGACACTGCGACACTGAGTCACAGAGACGCTTAGACACTGAGACACAGAGACACTGTGACTCTGAGACTCAGAGACACTGAGACACTGAGACTCTGAGACACTGAGACACTGAGACACTGAGACACTGCGACTCTGAGAGTCAGAGACTCTGAGACACTGAGACACTGAGACACAGAGACACTGAGACACTGAGACACTGAGACTCAGAGACACTGAGACACTGAGACACTGAGATACAGAGACCCTGAGACTCAGAGACACTGAGACACTGAGACTCTGAGACACTGAGACTCAGACACACAGAGACACTGAAATACTGAGACACTGAGACATTGAGACACAGAGGCACTGAGACACTTAGACTCTGAGACACAGAGACACAGAGACACTGAGACTCTGAGACACAGAGACACTGATACACTGAGACAGTGAGACACTGAGACACTGAGACACTGAGACTCTGAGACACGAAGACACAGAGACGCTGAGACACTGAGACACAGAGACACTGAGACACTGAGACACAGAGACTCTGAGACACTGAGACACAGAGACACTGAGACACTGAGGCACTGAGTCACAGAGACTCTGAGACACAGAGACACTGTGACTCTGAGACTCAGAGACACTGAGACACTGAGACTCTGAGACACTGAGACACTGAGACACTGAGACACTGCGACTCTGAGAGTCAGAGACTCTGAGACACTGAGACACTGAGACACAGAGACACTGAGACACTGAGACACAGAGACTCTGAGACACTGAGACACTGAGACACTGAGGCACTGAGTCACAGAGACTCTGAGACACAGTGACACTGAGACTCTGAGACACTGAGACACAGAGACGCTGAGACACTGAGACACAGAGACACTGAGACACTGAGTCACAGAGACACTGAAACACTGAGAAACAGAGACTCTGAGACGCTGAGACTCAGAAACACTGAGACACTGAGACACAGAGACACGGAGACTCTGAGACACAGAGACACTGAGACTCTGAGACACAGAGACACTGAGACACGGAGACACAGAGACACTGAGACACTGAGACTCTGAGACACAGAGACACTGAGACACAGAGACACAGAGACACTGAGACTCTGAGACACAGAGTCACTGAGACACAGAGACCCTGAGACACTGAGACACTGAGACACAGAGACTCAGAGACACTGAGACACAGAGACACTGAGACACTGAGACTCAGAGACACTGAGACACTGAGACACTGAGACTCTGAGACACTGAGACACAGAGACGCTGAGACACTGAGACACAGAGACACTGAGACACTGAGACACAGAGACACTGAGACACTGAGACACTGAGACTCTGAGACACTGAGACACATAGACACTGAGACACTGAGTCACTGAGGGACAGAGACACTGAGTCACAGAGACACTGAGACACAGTGACACAGTGACACAGAGACACTGAGACACTGAGACACAGAGACTCTCAGACACAGAGACACTGAGACTCTGAGACACTGAGACACAGAGACGCTGAGACACTGAGACACAGAGACACTGAGACACTCAGACACAGAGACACTGAGACACAGAGACTCTGAGACACTGAGGCACAGAGACACTGAGACTCTGAGTCACAGAGACACTGAGACACTGAGACACTGAGACACTGAGACACAGAGACACTGAGACACTGAGACTCTAAGACACTGAGACACAGAGACGCTGAGACACTGAGACACAGAGACACTGAGACACAGAGGCACAGAGACACTGAGACACTGAGACAAGAAACACTGAGACACAGAGACTCTGAGACACTGAGACACAGAGACACTGAGACACTGAGGCACTGAGACACAGGGACTCTGAGACACAGAGACACTGAGACACTGCGACACTGAGACTCAGAGACACTGAGACTCTGAGACACAGAGACACTGAGACACAGAGACACTGAGACACTGAGACACTGAAACACTGAGACACAGAGATGCTGAGACACTGAGACACAGAGACACTGAGACACAGAGGCACAGAGACGCTGAGACACTGAGGCACTGAGTCACAGAGACACTGAGACACAGAGACACTGAGACTCTGAGACACTGAGACACAGAGACGCTGAGACACTGAGACACAGAGACACTGAGACACTGAGTCACAGAGACACTGAAACGCTGAGACACAGAGACTCTGAGACGCTGAGACACAGAAACACTGAGACACTGAGACACAGAGACACGGAGACTCTGAGACACAGAGACACTGAGACACAGAGACACAGAGACACTGAGACACTGAGACACTGAGACTCTGAGACACAGAGACACTGAGACACAGCGACACTGAGACACAGAGACACAGAGACACTGAGACTCTGAGACACAGAGTCACTGAGACACAGAGACCCTGAGACACTGAGACACAGAGACTCAGAGACACTGAGACACAGAGACACTGAGACTTGCAGAGACACTGAGGCTCTGAGACTCTGAGGCTCAGAGACACTGAGACACAGAGACACTGAGACACTGAGACTCAGAGACACTGAGACTCTGAGACACTGAGACTCAGCGACACTGAGACACAGAGACACTGAGACACAGAGACACTGAGACTCTGAGACACTGAGACACAGAGACGCTGAGACACTGAGACACAGAGACACTGAGACACTGAGACACAGAGACACTGAGACACAGAGACACTGAGTCTCTGAGACACTGAGACACATAGACACTGAGACACTGAGACACAGAGGCACAAAGACACTGAGGCACAGAGAACTGAGTCACAGAGACACTGAGACACAGTGCCACAGTGACACAGAGACTCTGAGACACTGAGACACAGAGACTCTGAGACACAGAGACACTGAGACTCTGAGACACTGAGACACAGAGACGCTGAGACTCTGAGACACTGAGACACAGAGACGCTGAGACACTGAGACACAGAGACACTGAGACACTCAGTCACAGAGACACTGAGACACAGAGACACTGAGACACTGAGTCTCTGAGACACAGAGACACTGAGACATTGAGACACTGAGACACTGAGACACTGAGACACAGAGACACTGAGACTCAGAGACACAGAGACACTGAGACACTGAGACACTGAGACTCTGAGACACTGAGACACAGAGACGCTGAGACACAGAGACACTGAGACACAGAGGCACAGAGACACTGAGACACTGAGACAGAGAGACACTGAGACACAGAGACTCTGAGACACTGAGACACAGAAACACTGAGACACAGAGACACAGAGAAACTGATACACTGAGACGCAGAGACACTGTGACACTGAGACTCTGAGACACAGAGACACTGAGACACAGAGACACTGAGACACAGAGACACTGAGACTCTGAGACACAGAGTCACTGAGACACAGAGACACTGAGACACAGAGACTCAGAGACACTGAGACACAGAGACCCTGAGACACTGAGACTCAGAGACACTGAGACACAGAGACACTGAGACACTGAGACACAGAGACACTGAGACTCAGAGACACTGAGACACTGAGGCACAGAGACACAGAGACACTGAGACACTGAGACTCAGAGACACTGAGACACAGAGACACAGAGACACAGAGATGAGACTCAGAGACACTGATACACTGAGACACTGAGACTCAGTGACACTGAGACACAGAGACACTGAGACACAGAGACACTGAGACACTGAGACACTGAGACTATGAGACACTGAGACACAGGGACAAGGAGACACTGAGACTCAGAGACACTGAGACACAGAGACACTGTGACTCTGAGACACTGAGACAGATAGCCACTGAGACTCTGAGACACAGAGACACTGAGACACAGAGACACTGAAACACTGAGACACAGAGACCCTGAGACTCTGAGACACAGAGACACTGAGACACTGAGACACTGAGACTCAGAGACACTGAGACACTGAGACTCAGAGACACTGAGACACAGAGACACTGAGACTCTGAGACACAGAGACACTGAGACTCAGAGACACTGAGACACAGAGACACTGAGACACTGAGACACTGAGACACTGACACTCAGAGGCACTGAGACACTGAGTCTCTAAGACACTGAGACACAGAGACACTGAGACACAGAGACACTGAGACACTGAGAGACAGAGACACTGAGACTCTGAGACGCTGAGACTCAGAGACACTGAGACACTGAGACTCAGAGACACTGAGACACAGAGACACAGAGACACTGAGACACTGAGACACAGAGAAACTGAGACTCAGAGACACTGAGACTCAGAGACACTGAGACTCAGAGACACAGAGACACTGAGACACAGAGACACTGAGACTCTGAGACACTGAGACACTGAGACACTGAGACTCTGAGACGCAGAGACACTGAGATGCAGAGACTCTGAGACGCAGAGACGGAGTGACACTGAAACCCGAGACGCAGAGACACAGAGACACTGAGATGCAGAGACACAGAGACGCAGAGACGTAGAGACGCAGAGAATCTGAGATGATGAGACTCTGAGACACTGAGACGCAGAGACCCTGAGACGCAGAGACACTGAGTCCCACAGACACAGAGACGCAGAGACGCAGGGACACTGAGACACAGAGACACTGAGACCCAGAGACGCAGAGACACTGAGACCCAGAGATGCAGAGACACAGAGACTCTGAGATGCAGAGATGCAGAAACCCTGAGACGCAGAGACGCAGAGACCCGGAGACGTAGAGACACTGAGACCCAGAGACGCTGAGACGCAGAGATGCAGAGACTCTGAGATGCAGAGACTCTGAGATGCAGAGACGCGGAGACACTGAGACCCAGAGATGCAGAGACGCTGAGACGCAAAGACTCTGAGACCCAGAGACGCAGAGACACTGAGACGCAGAGACACAGAGACGCAGAGACACTAAGATGCAGAGACACTGAGACCCAGGGACGCAGAGACACTGAGCCCCAGAGATGCAGAGACGCAGAGACACTGAGACACAAAGACTCTGATGCGCTGAGACGCAGTAACCCAGAGACGCAGAGACACTGTGATGCAGAGACACTGAGACGCAGAGACGCAGAGGCCCTGAGACGCTGGGACGCAGAGATGCAGAGACGCAGAGACGCAGAGAACCTGAGATGCAGAGACCCTGAGACACAGAGACGCAGAGACACTGAGACGCAGATACTCTGAGACGCCGAGACGCAGAGACCCTGAGACGCAGAGACGCAGCGACCCTAAGACACAGAGACACTGTGACGCAGAACTCTGAGACCTAGAGACTCTGAGACGCAGAGACTCTGAGATGCAGAGACTCTGAGACGCAGAGATGCAGAGACACAGAGACTCTGAGACGCAGAGACACTGAGACCCAGGGACTTAGAGACACAGAGACACAGAGACACTGAGACGCAGAGACTCTGAGACGCAGAGATGGAGAGACACTGAGACACAGAGACACAGTGACAATGAGATGCAGAGACACTGAGACGCAGAGACTCTGAGACGCAGAGACTCTGAGACGATGAGACAACAAGACTCTGAGAGGCACAGATGCAGAGACCCTGTGACGCAGAGACACTGAGTCCCAGAGACACAGAGACGCAGCGACGCAGAGACACTGAGACCCAGAGACGCTGAGAACCAGAGACGCAGAGACTCAGAGACACAGAGACGAAGAGACGCAGAGACGCTGAGATCCAGAGACCCAGAGACGCAGAGACACAGAGACTGAGAGACTCTGAGACGCAGAGGCGCATAGACGCAGAGACCCTGAGATGCAGAGATACTGAGACCCAGAGACGCAGAGACACTGAGACGCAGAGACACTGAGACCCAGAGTTGCAGAGACGCAGAGACACTGAGACACAGAGACGCAGAGACGCTGAGACGCAGAGATGCAGAGACCCTGAGAAGCAGAGACACTGAAAACCAGAGAAGCAGAGACGCAGAGATCCTGAGACGCAGAGACACTGAGACCCAGAGACGCAGAGACACTGAGACACCGAGACGCACAAACCCTGAGACGCAGAGACACTGAGACTCTGAGACACAGAGACACTGAGACACAGAGACACTGAGACACTGAGACTCAGAGACACTGAGACACTGAGACACTGAGACACAGAGACACTGAGACTCCGAGACGCTGAGACACAGAGACACTGAGACTCAGAGACACTGAGACTCTGAGACACTGAGACACAGAGACACTGAGACTCAGAGACACTGAGACACTGAGACTCAGAGACACTGAGACACAGAGACACTGAGACACAGAGACACTGAGACTCAGAGACACAGAGACACAGAGACACTGAGACACTGAGGCACAGAGACACAGAGACACTGAGACACTGAGACTCAGAATCACTGAGACACAGAGACACAGAGACACTGAGACACTGAGACTCAGAGACACTGAGACACAGAGACACTGAGATGCAGAGACACTGAGACGCAGAGACACTGAGACGCAGAGACACTGAGATGCAGAGACTCTGAGACGCAGAAACCCTGAGATGCAGAGACACTGGGACCCAGAGACGCAGAGGCGCAGAGACCCTGAGACGCAGAGATGCAGTGATGCAGAGATTCTGAGACGCAGAGACAGTGAGACTCAGAGACGCAGAGAGGCTGAGGCACAGAGACGCAGAGACACAGAGATGCAATGACACTGTGACGCAGAGAGTCTGAGACGTAGAGACTTTGAGACGCAGAGACACTGAGACCCAGAGACACTGAGACACTGAGACCCAGAGATCCAGAGACATAGAGACACTGATGCAGAGACACTGAGATGCAGAGACGCTGAGACCCAGAGACGCAGAGACTCTGAGACGCAGAGACACTGAGACACTGAGACCCAGAGACTCTGAGATGCAGGGAGGCAGAGACACTGAGACGTAAAGAGACGCAGAGACAGTGAGATGCAGAGACGCAGAGAGGCTGAGACACAGAGACGCAGAGACGCAGAGAGTCTGAGATACAGAGAAGCAGAGACATTGAGACACAGAGACACTGAGACGTTGAGACACAGAGACGCAGAGACAGTGAGACGCAGAGACACTGAGACCCAGAGACGCAGAGACAGAGAGACACTGTGATGCAAAGATACTGGACGCAGTGACCCTGAGATGCTGGGACGCAGAGACGCAGAGACACTGAGACACAGAGACTCTGATATGCTGAGACGCTGTGACCCAGAGACGCAGAGACACTGAGACACTGTGATGCAGAGACACAGAGAAGCAGAGAAGCAGAGACCCTGAGACGCTGGGACGCAGAGACACAGAGACGCAGAGACACTGAGACTCAGAGATACTGAGACGCAGAGACTCTGAGATGCAGAGACTCTGAGACGCAGAAACCCTGAGATGCAGAGACACTGAGACCCAGAGACGCAGAGGCGCAGAGACCCTGAGACGCAGAGATGCAGTGATGCAGAGATTCTGAGACGCAGAGACAGTGAGACACAGAGACACAGAGACCCTGAGACGCAGAGGCGCAGAGACACTGTGAACCAGAGACCCAGAGACGCAGAGACGCAGAGACTCTGAGACACAGAGACGCAGAGACACTGAGACCCAGAGATGCAGAGACTCTGAGACGCAGAGATGCAGAGACGCTGAGACACAGAGCCTCTGATACGTTGAGACGCTGTAACCCAGAGATGCAGAGACGCAGAGACACTGAGAAGCAGAGACTCTGATACGCTGAGACGCTGTAACCCAGAGACACAGAGACGCAGAGACACTGTGATGCAGAGACACTGAGATGCAGAGAAGCAGAGGCCCTGAGACCCTGAGACGCAAAGACGCAGAGACACTGAGACCCAGAGACGCAGAGACACTGAGACCCTCTGACCCTGAGACGCAGAGACACTGAGACGCAGAGACCCTGAGACGCAGAGACACCGAGACTCCAAGATGCAGAGACACTGAGACCCAGAGACGCAGAGAAGCAGAGACCCTGAGACACAGGGACGCAGTGACACTGAGACGCAGAGGCTCTGAGACGCAGAGACACTGTGACGCAGAGACACAGAGACACTGAGTCCCAGAGATGCAGAGACGTAGAGATACTGATGCAGAGACTCTGAGACGCAGGAACACTGAGACGCAGAGACTCTGAGACGCAGCAACCCAGAGACGAAGAGATGCAGAGACACTGAGATGCAGAGACACTGAGACGCAGAGATCCTGAGATGCTGGGACGCAGAGACGCAAATACACTGAGACACAAAGACTCTGATACGCTGAGACACTGTGACCCAGAGACGCAGAGACACTGAGACCCAGAGATGCAGAGATGCAGAGACACTGAGACACAGGGACTCTGATACGCTGAGATGCTGTGACCCAGAGACGCAGAGACACTGTGATGCAGAGACACAGAGAAGCAGAGACCCTGAGACGCTGGGACGCAGAGACCCAGAGACGCAGAGATACAGAGAAACTGAGACACAGAGACACTGAGACGCAGAGACATAGAGACGCAGAGACACTGAGACGCAGAAACCCTGAGACACAGAGACACTGAGACCCAGAGACGCAGAGGCGCAGAGACCCTGAGACGCAGAGATGCAGTGACGCAGAGATTCTGAGACGCAGAGACAGTGAGATTCAGAGATGCAGAGACACAGAGACACTGAGACGCAGAGACGCAATGACACTGTGATGCAGAGACTCTGAGACGCAGAGACTCTGAGACGCAGAGACACTGAGACGCAGAGACACTGAGACCCAGAGACACAGAGACACTGTGACCCAGAGATGCAGAGACATAGAGACACTAAGACGCAGAGACACTAAGACGCAGAGACGCTGAGACCCAGAGACTCAGAGACACAGAGGCACTGAGACGCAGAGACCCTGAGACGCAGAGGCGCAGAGACACTGAGACGCAGAGACGCAGAGACTCTGAGGCACAGAGACACAGTGACTCTGAGACACAGAGACGCAGAGACACTGAGACCCAGAGATGCAGAGACACTGAGACGCAGAGACGCGCAGAAGCAGAGACCCTGAGACACTGAGACGCAGAGATGCTCAGAGGCAGAGATGCAGAGACTCTGAGATGCAGAGACTCAGAGATGCAGAGACGAAGAGACTCTGAGACCCAGAGATGCAGAGGCGCTGAGACGCAGAGACACAGAGACACAGAGTCTCTGAGACGCAGAGACACTGAGACCCAGAGACTCTGAGATGCAGAGATGCAGAGACACAGAGGCACTGAGACGCAGAGACACTGAGACGCAGGAACACAGAGATACTGAGACGCAGAGAGGTAGAGACGCAGAGACTCAGAGACACTGAGACGCAGAGAGGTAGAGACAGAGACGCAGAGACACTGAGACGCAGAGACGCAGAGACGCAGAGGCGCAGAGACTCAGAGACTCTGAGACGCAGAGAAGCAGAGATCCTGAGATCCAGAGACGCAGGGACACACACGCAGAGATGCAGAGAACCTGAGACGCAGAGGCGCAGAGACGCAGAGACACTGAGACGCAAAGACACTGAGAGGCAGGACGCTGAGATGCAGAGACTCTGGGACCCAGAAACGAAGAGACGCAGAGACGCAGAGACACTGAGACGCAGAGAAACTGAGACGCAGAGACACTGAGATGCAGAGACTCTGAGAGGCAGAGACGCAGAGAACCTGAGACGCAGAGATGCAGAGACGCAGAAACCCGAGATGCAGAGACTCTGAAAAACAGAGACGCAGTGACACTGAGATGCAGAGACACTAAGGTACAGAGACTCTGACACGCAGACGCAGAAACTCTGAGACGGCGAGACTCTGAGACGCAGAGACCCTGTGACGCAGATACACTGCGTCCCACAGACACAGAGGCGCAGAGACCCAGAGACACTGAGATGCAGAGACATTGAGAACCAGAGACACTGAGAACCAGAGACGGAGAGACTCAGACACTCTGAGACGCAGAGACACTGAGACCCAGAGATGCAGAGACGCAGAGACACTAAGACGCAGCGACACTGAGACGCAGGGACACTGAGATGCAGAGATGCTGAGACCCAGAGATGCAGAGACGCAGAGACACTGAGACGCAGAGACACTGAGACGCAGGGACACTGAGACGCAGAGACGCTGTGATGCGGAGACGCAGAGATGCAGAGACCCTGTGACGCAGAGACACAGAGACGCAGAGACACAGAGACGCAGAGACACAGAGACGCAGAGACACTGAGAACCAGAGACGCAGAGACACAGAGACGCAGAGACACTGAGACGCAGAGACACTGAGACCCAGAGACGCAGAGACATTGAGACGCAGAGACTCGGAGACTCAGAGAGTCTGAGACACAGAGGCATAGAGACCCTGAGACGCAGAGACGCAGAGAGCCTGAGACGCAGAGACACTGAGACCCAGAGACGCACAGACACAAGGACCCTGAGACCCAGAGGCGCAGAGACGCAGAGACACTGAGACACAAAGACACTGAGAAACAGAGACGCTGCGACGCAGAGACCCAGCGACGCAGAAACGAAGAGAGGCAGAGACACAGAGACATCGAGACGCAGAGACACAGAGATGCAGAGACACAGAGACACTAGAGGGAAAGACTCTGAGACGACGAGACTCTGAGACGCAGAGACGCAAAGACCCTGAGACGCAGAGACACTGAGTCCCACAGACACAGAGACTCAGAGACTCTGAGATGCCGAGACGCAGGGACCCTGAGACTCAGAGACACTGAGACTCAGAGACACTGAGACACAGAGACACTGAGACACTGAGACTCTGAGACACTGAGACTCAGAGACACTGAGACACAGAGACACAGAGACACTGAGACTCAGAGACACTGTGGCACTGAGAATCTGAGACTCAGAGACACTGAGACTCAGAGACACTGAGACTCTGACACACTGAGACTCAGAGACACTGACACAAAGAGACACTGAGACTCAGAGACACTGAGACATAGAGACACTGAGACTCTGAGACACTGAGACTCAGAGAAACTGACACACTGAGACACTGAGCATAGAGACACTGAGACGCTGAGACACAGAGTCACTGAGACACTGAGACACTGAAAGTCTGAGACACTGAGACACAGAGACACTGAGACACAGAGACACTGAGACACTGAGACTTGCAGAGACACTGAGACACTGAGACACTGAGACTCAGAGACACTGAGACACTGAGACACAGAGACACTGAGACTCAGAGACACTGAGACACAGAGACACTGAGGCACTGAGACTGAGAGACACTGAGACTCAGAGACACTGAGACACAGAGACACTGAGACTCTGAGACACTGAGACACTGGGACTCAGAGACACTGAGACACAGAGACGCTGAGACTCTGAGACTCTGAGACACTGGACACTGAGACACTGAGACACAGAGACACTGTGACTCTGAGACACTGAGACACAGAGACACTGAGACTCTGAGACTCAACTGACACTGAGAAACTGAGACACTGAGACACTGAGACACTGAGACTCAGAGACACTGAGACACTGAGACACTGAAACACAGAGACACTGAGACTCAGAGACACAGAGTGTCAGAGACATTGAGGCACAGAGACACTGAGACTCAGAGACTCTGAGACACAGAGACACAGAGACACAGAGACACTGAGACACTGAGACTCAGAGACACTGAGACACAGAGACACTGAGACACTGAGACACAGAGACACTGAGACTCAGAGACGCTGAGACACATAGGCACTGAGACACTGAGACACTGATACACAGAGACACTGAGACACAGAGACACTGAGACTCAGAGACACTGAGACTCAGAGACACTGAGACACAGAGACACTGAGACACAGAGACTCTGACACCTAGAGACACTGAGACTCAGAGACATTGAGCACAGAGACACTGAGACTCTGAGACACTGAGACACTGAGACTCAGAGACACTGAGACTCAGAGACACTGAGACACAGAGACACTGAGACACAGAGACTCTGACACCTAGAGACACTGAGACTCAGAGACATTGAGCACAGAGACACTGAGACTCTGAGACACTGAGACACTGAGTCACTGAGACACAGAGACACTGTGACACTGAGACACAGAGACACTGAGACACCGAGTCCCAGAGACAGTGAGACACTGAGACACAGAGACACTGTGACTCTGAGACTTGCAGAGACACTGAGACTCAGAGACACTGAGACACTGAGACACTGAGACTCAGAGACACTGAGACACAGAGACACTGAGACACTTAGACTCATAGACACTGAGACACAGAGACACTGAGACTCTGAGACACTGAGACACTGAGACACTGGGACTCAGAGACACTGAGACACAGAGACACTGAGACACTGAGACTCTGAGACACTGAGACACAGAGACACTGAGACACTGAGACTCTGAGACACTGAGACGCAGAGACACTGACACACAGAGACACTGAGACCCTGAGACACTGAGACCCTGAGACACAGAGACACTGAGACTCTGAGACTCCGAGACTCTGAGACACTGAGACACTGTGACACAGAGACACTGAGACACTGAGTCACAGAGACACTGAGACACTGAGACACAGAGACTCTGAGACACTGAGACACTGAGACACTGAGACACTGAGACTCTGAGACACTGAGACACTGAGACACTGAGACACTGAGACTCTGAGACTCCGAGACTCTGAGACACTGAGACACTGTGACACAGAGACACTGAGACACTGAGTCACAGAGACACTGAGACACTGAGACACTGAGACACTGAGACAGTGAGACTCTGAGACACTGAGACACTGAGACACTGAGAATCTGAGACACAGAGACACTGAGACACAGAGACACTGAGACTCAGAGACACTGAGACACAGAAACGCTGAGACACTGAGACACAGAGACACTGAGACACTGAGACACAGAGACTCTGAGACACTGAGACACTGAGACACTGAGACTCTGAGACACTGAGACACAGAAACGCTGAGACACTGAGACACAGAGACACTGAGACTCTGAGACACAGAGACACTGAGACACAGAGACACTGAGACACAGAGTCACTGAGACACTGAGACACAGAGACACTGAGACACTGAGACTCAGAGACACTGAGACATAGAGACACTGAGACACTGAGACCAGAGACTCAGAGACACTGAGGCTCAGAGACACTGAGACACTGAGACACAGAGACACTGAGACACAGAGACACTGAGACTCAGAGACACTGAGACAAAGAGACACTGAGACTCTGAGACACTGAGACACAGAGACACTGAGACACAGAGACCCTGAGACTCACAGACACTGAGACACAGAGACACAGAGACACTGAGACACTGAGACATTGAGACTCAGAGACACTGAGACACAGAGACACTGAGACACTGAGACACTGAGGCACAGAGACACTGAGACACTGAGACTCAGAGACTCTGAGACACAGAGACACTGAGACACAGAGACACTGAAACACTGAGACTCAATGACACTGAGACTCAGAGACACTGAGTCACAGAGACACTGAGACACAGAGTCACTGAGACACAGAGACACTGAGACTCCGAGACACTGAGACACAGAGACACTGAGACTCAGAGACACTGAGAGTCAGAGACACTGAGACTCTGAGACACTGAGACACTGAGAATCAGAGACACTGAGACTCAGAGAGACTGAGACGCTGAGACACTGAGACACAGAGACACTGAGACTATGAGACACTGAGACACAGAGACACTGAGACTCAGAGACACTGAGACACAGAGACAGTGAGACACAGAGACACTGAGACACTGAGACTTGCAGAGACACTGAGACACTGAGACAAAAAAAAGAGACACTGAGACTCTGAGACACTGAGACACAGATAATCAGAGACACTGAGACACTGAGACTCAGAGACACTCAGACTCAGAGACACATAGACACTGAGACACAGAGACACTGAGACTCTGAGACACTGAGACACTGAGACACAAAGGCACAGAGACACTGAGACTCTGAGACACTGAGACACAGAGACACTGAGACTCTGAGACACTGAGACTCTGAGACACTGAGACACTGAGACACAGAGACACTGAGACACTGAGACACAGAGACACTGAGACACTGAACTCAGAGACACTGAGACACAGAGACACTGAGACTAAGGGACACTGAGACACTGTGACACTGAGACACAGAGACACTGAGACACTGAGACACAGAGACACTGAGACACTGAGACACTGAGACACAGAGTCACAGCGACGCTGAGACACTGAGACAGAGAGACACTGAGACACAGAGACACTGAGACACCGAGACACTGAGACCCTGAGACGCAGAGACACTGAGACTCTGAGACACTGAGACTCAGAGACACTGAGACACAGAGACACTGAGACTCTGACACACTGAGACACAGAGACACTGAGGCACAGAGACACTGAGACTCAGAGACACTGAGACTCATAGACACTGAGACACAGAGACACTGAGACACTGTGACTCAGAGACATGGAGACACAGAGACACTGAGACACTGAGACACAGAGACACTGAGACTAAGAGACACTGAGACACAGAGACACTGAGACACTGAGACACTGAGACTCAGAGACACTGAGACACAGAGACACAGAGACACTGAGACACTGAGACTCAGAGACACTGAGACTCAGAGACACTGAGACACAGAGACATTGAGACACAGAGACACTGAGACACAGAGACACTGAGACTCAGAGACACTGAGACTCTGAGACACTGAGACACAGAGACACTGAGACTCAGAGACATTGATACACTGAGACACTGAGACACAGAGACACTGAGACTCAGAGACACTGAGACACTGAGACACTGACACACAGAGACACTGAGACCCTGAGACACTGAGACCCTGAGACACAGAGACACTGAGACTCTGAGACTCCGAGACTCTGAGACACTGAGACACTGTGACACAGAGACACTGAGACACTGAGTCACAGAGACACTGAGACACTGAGACACAGAGACACTGAGACACAGAGACACTGAGACTCAGAGACACTGAGACACAGAAACGCTGAGACACTGAGACACAGAGACACTGAGACACTGAGACACAGAGACTCTGAGACACTGAGACACTGAGACTCTGAGACACTGAGACACAGAAACGCTGAGACACTGAGACACAGAGACACTGAGACACAGAGACACTGAGACTCTGAGACACAGAGACACTGAGACACAGAGACACTGAGACACAGAGTCACTGAGACACTGAGACACAGAGACACTGAGACTCAGAGACACTGAGGCATAGAGACACTGAGACACTGAGACCAGAGACTCAGAGACACTGAGGCTCAGAGACACTGAGACACTGAGACACTGAGACACTGAGACACAGAGATACTGAGACTCAGAGACACTGAGACAAAGAGACTCTGAGACACTGAGACACAGAGAGACTGAGACACAGAGACCCTGAGACTCACAGACACTGAGACACAGAGACACAGAGACACTGAGACACTGAGACACTGAGACATTGAGACTCAGAGACACTGAGGCACAGAGACACTGAGACACTGAGACACTGAGGCACAGAGACACTGAGACACTGAGACTCAGAGACTCTGAGACACAGAGACACTGAGACACAGAGACACTGAAACACTGAGACTCAATGACACTGAGACTCAGAGACACTGAGTCACAGAGACACAGAGTCACTGAGACACAGAGACACTGAGACTCCGAGACACTGAGACACAGAGACACTGAGACTCAAAGACACTGAGAGTCAGAGACACTGAGAGTCTGAGACACTGAGACACTGAGAATCAGAGACACTGAGACTCAGAGAGACTGAGACGCTGAGACACTGAGACACAGAGACACTGAGACTATGAGACACTGAGACACAGAGACACTGAGACTCAGAGACACTGAGACACAGAGACAGTGAGACACAGAGACACTGAGACACTGAGACTTGCAGAGACACTGAGACACTGAGACAAAAAAAGAGACACTGAGACTCTGAGACACTGAGACACAGATAATCAGAGACACTGAGACACTGAGACTCAGAGACACTCAGACTCAGAGACACATAGACACTGAGACACAGAGACACTGAGACTCTGAGACACTGAGACACTGAGACACAAAGGCACAGAGACACTGAGACTCTGAGACACTGAGACACAGAGACACTGAGACTCTGAGACACTGAGACTCTGAGACACTGAGACACAGAGACACTGAGACACTGAGACACAGAGACACTGAGACACTGAACTCAGAGACACTGAGACACAGAGACACTGAGACTAAGGGACACTGAGACACTGTGACACTGAGACACAGAGACACTGAGACACTGAGACACAGAGACACAGAGACACTGAGACACTGAGACACTGAGACACTGAGACACTGAGACACAGAGTCACAGCGACGCTGAGACACTGAGACAGAGAGACACTGAGACACAGAGACACTGAGACACCGAGACACTGAGACCCTGAGACGCAGAGACACTGAGACTCTGAGACACTGAGACTCAGAGACACTGAGACACAGAGACACTGAGACTCTGACACACTGAGACACAGAGACACTGAGGCACAGAGACACTGAGACTCAGAGACACTGAGACTCATAGACACTGAGACACAGAGACACTGAGACACTGTGACTCAGAGACATGGAGACACAGAGACACTGAGACACTGAGACACAGAGACACTGAGACTAAGAGACACTGAGACACAGAGACACTGAGACACTGAGACACTGAGACTCAGAGACACTGAGACACAGAGACACAGAGACACTGAGACACTGAGACTCAGAGACACTGAGACTCAGAGACACTGAGACACAGAGACATTGAGACACAGAGACACTGAGACACAGAGACACTGAGACTCAGAGACACTGAGACTCTGAGACACTGAGACACAGAGACACTGAGACTCAGAGACATTGATACACTGAGACACTGAGACACAGAGACACTGAGACTCAGAGACACTGAGACACTGAGACACTGAGACTCAGAGACACTGAGACAAAGAGACACGGTGACACAGAGACACTGAGACACTGAGACTTGCAGAGACACTGAGACTCTGAGACACTGAGACTCAGAGACACTTAGACACTGAGACACTGAGACACTGAGTCTCAGAGACCCTGAGACACAGAGACACTGAGACTCTGAGACACTGAGACACTGAGACACTGAGACACAGAGACTCAGAGACACTGAGACACTGAGACTCTGAGACTCAGAGACACTGAGACTCTGAGACACTGAGACACTGAGACACTGGGACTCAGAGACACTGAGACACAGAGACACTGAGACACTGAGACTCTGAGACACTGAGACACTGAGACACAGAGACACTGAGACACTGAGACTCTGAGACACTGAGACGCAGAGACACTGACACACAGAGACACTGAGACCCTGAGACACTGAGACCCTGAGACACAGAGACACTGAGACTCTGAGACTCCGAGACTCTGAGACACTGAGACACTGTGACACAGAGACACTGAGACACTGAGTCACAGAGACACTGAGACACTGAGACACAGAGACACTGAGACACAGAGACACTGAGACTCAGAGACACTGAGACACAGAAACGCTGAGACACTGAGACACAGAGACACTAAGACACTGAGACACAGAGACTCTGAGACACTGAGACACTGAGACTCTGAGACACTGAGACACAGAAACGCTGAGACACTGAGACACAGAGACACTGAGACACAGAGACACTGAGACTCTGAGACACAGAGACACTGAGACACAGAGACACTGAGACACAGAGTCACTGAGACACTGAGACACAGAGACACTGAGACTCAGAGACACTGAGGCATAGAGACACTGAGACACTGAGACCAGAGACTCAGAGACACTGAGGCTCAGAGACACTGAGACACTGAGACACTGAGACACTGAGATACTGAGACTCAGAGACACTGAGACAAAGAGACTCTGAGACACTGAGACACAGAGAGACTGAGACACAGAGACCCTGAGACTCACAGACACTGAGACACAGAGACACAGAGACACTGAGACACTGAGACACTGAGACATTGAGACTCAGAGACACTGAGGCACAGAGACACTGAGACACTGAGACACTGAGGCACAGAGACACTGAGACACTGAGACTCAGAGACTCTGAGACACAGAGACACTGAGACACAGAGACACTGAAACACTGAGACTCAATGACACTGAGACTCAGAGACACTGAGTCACAGAGACACAGAGTCACTGAGACACAGAGACACTGAGACTCCGAGACACTGAGACACAGAGACACTGAGACTCAGAGACACTGAGAGTCAGAGACACTGAGACTCTGAGACACTGAGACACTGAGAATCAGAGACACTGAGACACTGAGACACTGAGACACAGAGACACTGAGACACTGAACTCAGAGACACTGAGACACAGAGACACTGAGACTAAGGGACACTGAGACACTGTGACACTGAGACACAGAGACACTGAGACACTGAGACACAGAGACACAGAGACACTGAGACACTGAGACACTGAGACACAGAGTCACAGCGACGCTGAGACACTGAGACAGAGAGACACTGAGACACAGAGACACTGAGACACCGAGACACTGAGACCCTGAGACGCAGAGACACTGAGACTCTGAGACACTGAGACTCAGAGACACTGAGACACAGAGACACTGAGACTCTGACACACTGAGACACAGAGACACTGAGGCACAGAGACACTGAGACTCAGAGACACTGAGACTCATAGACACTGAGACACAGAGACACTGAGACACTGTGACTCAGAGACATGGAGACACAGAGACACTGAGACACTGAGACACAGAGACACTGAGACTCAGAGACACTGAGACACAGAGACACTGAGACACTGAGACACTGAGACTCAGAGACACTGAGACACAGAGACACAGAGACACTGAGACACTGAGACTCAGAGACACTGGGACTCATAGACACTAAGACAGAGAGACATTGAGACACAGAGACACTGAGACACAGAGACACTGAGACTCAGAGACACTGAGACTCAGAGACATTGATACACTGAGACACTGAGACACAGAGACACTGAGACTCAGAGACACTGAGACACTGAGACACTGAGACTCAGAGACACTGAGACACAGAGACACGGTGTCACAGAGACACTGAGACACTGAGACTTGCAGAGACACTGAGACTCTGAGACACTGAGACTCAGAGACACTTAGACACTGAGACACTGAGACACTGAGACTCAGAGACCCTGAGACACTGAGACACTGGGACTCAGAGACACTGAGACACAGAGACACTGAGACACTGAGACTCTGAGACACTGAGACACAGAGACACTGAGACACTGAGACTCTGAGACACTGAGACGCAGAGACACTGACACACAGAGACACTGAGACCCTGAGACACTGAGACCCTGAGACACAGAGACACTGAGACTCTGAGACTCCGAGACTCTGAGACACTGAGACACTGTGACACAGAGACACTGAGACACTGAGTCACAGAGACACTGAGACACTGAGACACAGAGACTCTGAGACACTGAGACACTGAGACACTGAGACTCTGAGACACTGAGACACTGAGACACAGAGACACTGAGACTCTGAGACTCCGAGACTCTGAGACTCCGAGACACAGAGACACTGAGACACAGAGACACTGAGACACAGAGTCACTGAGACACTGAGACACAGAGACACTGAGACACTGAGACTCAGAGACACTGAGACATAGAGACACTGAGACACTGAGACCAGAGACTCAGAGACACTGAGGCTCAGAGACACTGAGACACTGAGACACAGAGACACTGAGACACAGAGACACTGAGACTCAGAGACACTGAGACAAAGAGACACTGAGACTCTGAGACACTGAGACACTGAGACACAGAGACCCTGAGACTCACAGACACTGAGACACAGAGACACAGAGACACAGAGACACTGAGACACTGAGACATTGAGACTCAGAGACACTGAGACACAGAGACACTGAGACACTGAGACACTGAGGCACAGAGACACTGAGACACTGAGACTCAGAGACTCTGAGACACAGAGACACTGAGACACAGAGACACTGAAACACTGAGACTCAATGACACTGAGACTCAGAGACACTGAGTCACAGAGACACTGAGACACAGAGTCACTGAGACACAGAGACACTGAGACTCCGAGACACTGAGACACAGAGACACTGAGACTCAGAGACACTGAGAGTCAGAGACACTGAGACTCTGAGACACTGAGACACTGAGAATCAGAGACACTGAGACTCAGAGAGACTGAGACGCTGAGACACTGAGACACAGAGACACTGAGACTATGAGACACTGAGACACAGAGACACTGAGACTCAGAGACACTGAGACACAGAGACAGTGAGACACAGAGACACTGAGACACTGAGACTTGCAGAGACACTGAGACACTGAGACAAAAAAAAGAGACACTGAGACTCTGAGACACTGAGACACAGATAATCAGAGACACTGAGACACTGAGACTCAGAGACACTCAGACTCAGAGACACATAGACACTGAGACACAGAGACACTGAGACTCTGAGACACTGAGACACTGAGACACAAAGGCACAGAGACACTGAGACTCTGAGACACTGAGACACAGAGACACTGAGACTCTGAGACACTGAGACTCTGAGACACTGAGACACTGAGACACAGAGACACTGAGACACTGAGACACAGAGACACTGAGACACTGAACTCAGAGACACTGAGACAGAGAGACACTGAGACTAAGGGACACTGAGACACTGTGACACTGAGACACAGTGACACTGAGACACTGAGACACAGAGACACTGAGACACTGAGACACTGAGACACAGAGTCACAGCGACGCTGAGACACTGAGACAGAGAGACACTGAGACACAGAGACACTGAGACACCGAGACACTGAGACCCTGAAACGCAGAGACACTGAGACTCTGAGACACTGAGACTCAGAGACACTGAGACACAGAGACACTGAGACTCTGACACACTGAGACACAGAGACACTGAGACTCAGAGACATTGATACACTGAGACACAGAGACACAGAGACACTGAGACACTGAGACTCAGAGACACTGAGACTCAGAGACACTGAGACACAGAGACATTGAGACACAGAGACACTGAGACACAGAGACACTGAGACTCAGAGACACTGAGACACAGAGACACTGAGACACTGAGACACTGAGACACAGAGACACAGAGACACTGAGACACTGAGACTCAGAGACACTGAGACTCAGAGACACTGAGACACAGAGACATTGAGACACAGAGACACTGAGACACAGAGACACTGAGACTCAGAGACACTGAGACTCTGAGACACTGAGACACAGAGACACTGAGACTCAGAGACATTGATACACTGAGACACTGAGACACAGAGACACTGAGACTCAGAGACACTGAGACACTGAGACACTGAGACTCAGAGACACTGAGACAAAGAGACACGGTGACACACAGACACTGAGACACTGAGACTTGCAGAGACACTGAGACTCTGAGACACTGAGACTCAGAGACACTTAGACACTGAGACACTGAGACACTGAGACTCAGAGACCCTGAGACACAGAGACACTGAGACTCTGAGACACTGAGACACTGAGACACTGAGACACAGAGACTCAGAGACACTGAGACACTGAGACACTGAGACTCTGAGACTCAGAGACACTGAGACTCTGAGACACTGAGACACTGAGACACTGGGACTCAGAGACACTGAGACACAGAGACACTGAGACACTGAGACTCTGAGACACTGAGACACTGAGACACAGAGACACTGAGACACTGAGACTCTGAGACACTGAGACGCAGAGACACTGACACACAGAGACACTGAGACCCTGAGACACTAAGACCCTGAGACACAGAGACACTGAGACTCTGAGACTCCGAGACTCTGAGACACTGAGACACTGTGACACAGAGACACTGAGACACTGAGTCACAGAGACACTGAGACACTGAGACACAGAGACACTGAGACACAGAGACACTGAGACTCAGAGACACTGAGACACAGAAACGCTGAGACACTGAGACACAGAGACACTGAGACACTGAGACACAGAGACTCTGAGACACTGAGACACTGAGACACTGAGACTCTGAGACACTGAGACACAGAAACGCTGAGACACTGAGACACAGAGACACTGAGACACAGAGACACTGAGACTCTGAGACACAGAGACACTGAGACACAGAGACACTGAGACACAGAGTCACTGAGACACTGAGACACAGAGACACTGAGACTCAGAGACACTGAGGCATAGAGACACTGAGACACTGAGACCAGAGACTCAGAGACACTGAGGCTCAGAGACACTGAGACACTGAGACACTGAGACACTGAGACACAGAGATACTCAGACTCAGAGACACTGAGACAAAGAGACACTGAGACTCTGAGACACTGAGACACAGAGAGACTGAGACACAGAGACCCTGAGACTCACAGACACTGAGACACAGAGACACAGAGACACTGAGACACTGAGACATTGAGACTCAGAGACACTGAGGCACAGAGACACTGAGACACTGAGACACTGAGGCACAGAGACACTGAGACACTGAGACTCAGAGACTCTGAGACACAGAGACACTGAGACACAGAGACACTGAAACACTGAGACTCAATGACACTGAGACTCAGAGACACTGAGTCACAGAGACACTGAGACACAGAGTCACTGAGACACAGAGACACTGAGACTCCGAGACACTGAGACTCTGAGACACTGAGACACTGAGAATCAGAGACACTGAGACTCAGAGAGACTGAGACGCTGAGACACTGAGACACAGAGACACTGAGACTATGAGACACTGAGACACAGAGACACTGAGACTCAGAGACACTGAGACACAGAGACAGTGAGACACAGAGACACTGAGACACTGAGACTTGCAGAGACACTGAGACACTGAGACAAAAAAAAGAGACACTGAGACTCTGAGACACTGAGACACAGATAATCAGAGACACTGAGACACTGAGACACTGAGACTCAGAGACACTCAGACTCAGAGACACATAGACACTGAGACACAGAGACACTGAGACTCTGAGACACTGAGACACTGAGACACAAAGACACAGAGACACTGAGACTCTGAGACACTGAGACACAGAGACACTGAGACTCTGAGACACTGAGACTCTGAGACACTGAGACACTGAGACACAGAGACACTGAGACACTGAGACACAGAGACACTGAGACACTGAACTCAGAGACACTGAGACACAGAGACACTGAGACTAAGGGACACTGAGACACTGTGACACTGAGACACAGAGACACTGAGACACTGAGACACAGAGACACTGAGACACTGAGACACTGAGACACAGAGTCACAGCGACGCTGAGACACTGAGACAGAGAGACACTGAGACACAGAGACACTGAGACACCGAGACACTGAGACCCTGAGACGCAGAGACACTGAGACTCTGAGACACTGAGACTCAGAGACACTGAGACACAGAGACACTGAGACTCTGACACACTGAGACACAGAGACACTGAGGCACAGAGACACTGAGACTCAGAGACACTGAGACTCATAGACACTGAGACACAGAGACACTGAGACACTGTGACTCAGAGACATGGAGACACAGAGACACTGAGACACTGAGACACAGAGACACTGAGACTCAGAGACACTGAGACACAGAGACACTGAGACACTGAGACACTGAGACTCAGAGACACTGAGACACAGAGACACAGAGACACTGAGACACTGAGACTCAGAGACACTGGGACTCATAGACACTAAGACACAGAGACATTGAGACACAGAGACACTGAGACACAGAGACACTGAGACTCAGAGACACTGAGACTCTGAGACACTGAGACACAGAGACACTGAGACTCAGAGACATTGATACACTGAGACACTGAGACACAGAGACACTGAGACTCAGAGTCACTGAGACACTGAGACACTGAGACACTGAGACTCAGAGACACTGAGACACAGAGACACGGTGACACAGAGACACTGAGACACTGAGACTTGCAGAGACACTGAGACTCTGAGACACTGAGACTCAGAGACACTTAGACACTGAGACACTGAGACACTGAGACTCAGAGACCCTGAGACACAGAGACACTGAGACTCTGAGACACTGAGACACTGAGACACAGAGACTCAGAGACACTGAGACACTGAGACACTGAGACTCTGAGACTCAGAGACACTGAGACTCTGAGACACTGAGACACTGAGACACTGGGACTCAGAGACACTGAGACACAGAGACACTGAGACACTGAGACTCTGAGACACTGAGACACTGAGACACAGAGACACTGAGACACTGAGACTCTGAGACACTGAGACGCAGAGACACTGAGACACAGAGACACTGAGACTCTGAGACTCCGAGACTCTGAGACACTGAGACACTGTGACACAGAGACACTGAGACACTGAGTCACAGAGACACTGAGACACTGAGACACAGAGACACTGAGACACAGAGACACTGAGACTCAGAGACACTGAGACACAGAAACGCTGAGACACTGAGACACAGAGACACTGAGACACTGAGACACAGAGACTCTGAGACACTGAGACACTGAGACACTGAGACTCTGAGACACTGAGACACAGAAACGCTGAGACACTGAGACACTGAGACACAGAGACACTGAGACACAGAGACACTGAGACTCTGAGACACAGAGACACTGAGACACAGAGACACTGAGACACAGAGTCACTGAGACACTGAGACACAGAGACACTGAGACACTGAGACTCAGAGACACTGAGACATAGAGACACTGAGACACTGAGACCAGAGACTCAGAGACACTGAGGCTCAGAGACACTGAGACACTGAGACACTGAGACACAGAGACACTGAGACACTGAGACACAGAGATACTGAGACTCAGAGACACTGAGACAAAGACACACTGAGACTCTGAGACACTGAGACACAGAGACACTGAGACACAGAGACCCTGAGACTCACAGACACTGAGACACAGAGACACAGAGACACTGAGACACTGAGACATTGAGACTCAGAGACACTGAGACACAGAGACACTGAGACACTGAGACACTGAGGCACAGAGACACTGAGACACTGAGACTCAGAGACTCTGAGACACAGAGACACTGAGACACAGAGACACTGAAACACTGAGACTCAATGACACTGAGACTCAGAGACACTGAGTCACAGAGACACTGAGACACAGAGTCACTGAGACACAGAGACACTGAGACTCCGAGACACTGAGACACAGAGACACTGAGACTCAGAGACACTGAGACACTGAGAATCAGAGACACTGAGACTCAGAGAGACTGAGACGCTGAGACACTGAGACACAGAGACACTGAGACTATGAGACACTGAGACACAGAGACACTGAGACTCAGAGACACTGAGACACAGAGACAGTGAGACACAGAGACACTGAGACACTGAGACTTGCAGAGACACTGAGACACTGAGACAAAAAAAAGAGACACTGAGACTCTGAGACACTGAGACACAGATAATCAGAGACACTGAGACACTGAGACACTGAGAATCAGAGACACTGAGACTCAGAGACACATAGACACTGAGACAGAGAGACACTGAGACTCTGAGACACTGAGACACTGAGACACAAAGACACAGAGACACTGAGACTCTGAGACACTGAGACACAGAGACACTGAGACTCTGAGACACTGAGACTCTGAGACACTGAGACACTGAGACACAGAGACACTGAGACACAGAGACACTGAGACACTGAACTCAGAGACACTGAGACACAGAGACACTGAGACTAAGGGACACTGAGACACTGTGACACTGAGACACAGAGACACTGAGACACTGAGACACAGAGACACTGAGACACAGAGACACTGAGACACAGAGTCACAGCGACGCTGAGACACTGAGACAGAGAGACACTGAGACACTGCGACACAGAGACACTGAGACACCGAGACACTGAGACCCTGAGACGCAGAGACACTGAGACTCTGAGACACTGAGACTCAGAGACACTGAGACACAGAGACACTGAGACTCTGACACACTGAGACACAGAGACACTGAGGCACAGAGACACTGAGACTCAGAGACACTGAGACTCATAGACACTGAGACACAGAGACACTGAGACACTGTGACTCAGAGACATGGAGACACAGAGACACTGAGACACTGAGACACAGAGACACTGAGACTCAGAGACACTGAGACACAGGGACACTGAGACACTGAGACACTGAGACTCAGAGACACTGAGACACAGAGACACAGAGACACTGAGACACTGAGACTCAGAGACACTGAGACTCAGAGACACTGAGACACAGAGACATTGAGACACAGAGACACTGAGACACAGAGACACTGAGACTCTGAGACACTGAGACACAGAGACACTGAGACTCAGAGACATTGATACACTGAGACACTGAGACACAGAGACACTGAGACTCAGAGACACTGAGACACTGAGACACTGAGACACAGAGACACTGAGACTCAGAGACACTGAGACACAGAGACACGGTGACACAGAGACACTGAGACACTGAGACTTGCAGAGACACTGAGACTCTGAGACACTGAGACTCAGAGACACTTAGACACTGAGACACTGAGACACTGAGACTCAGAGACCCTGAGACACAGAGACACTGAGACTCTGAGACATTGAGACACTGAGACACTGAGACACAGAGACTCAGAGACACTGAGACACTGAGACACTGAGACTCTGAGACTCAGAGACACTGAGACACTGAGACACAGAGACACTGAGACACATAGGCACTGAGACACTGAGACACTAATACACAGAGACACTGAGACACAGAGACACTGAGACTCAGAGACACTGAGACACAGAGACACTGAGACACAGAGACACTGAGACTCAGAGACACTGAGTCACTGAGACTCAGAGACACTGAGACACAGAGACTCTGAGACACTGAGACACTGAGACACAGAGACACTGATACACAGGGACACTGAAACTCTGAGACACAGAGACACTGAGACACAGAGTCACAGAGACGCTGAGACACTGAGACACAGAGACACTGTGACTCTGAGACTCAGAGACACTGAGACACTGAGACTCTGAGACACTGAGACACTGAGATACTGCGACTCTGAGACTCAGAGACTCTGAGACACTGAGACACTGAGGCACAGAGACACTGAGACACTGAGACACTGAGACTCAGAGACACTGAGACACTGAGATACAGAGACCCTGGACTCAGAGACCCTGAGACACTGAGACACTGAGACTCTGAGACACTGAGACTCAGACACACAGAGGCACTGAGATACTGAGACACTGAGACATTGTGACACAGAGACACTGAGACACTGAGACTCTGAGACACTGAGACACTGAGACACAGAGACACAGAGACACGGAGACTCAGAGACACTGAGACTCTGAGACACTGAGACTCAGACACACAGAGGCACTGAGATACTGAGACACTGAGACTCAGAGACACAGAGACTCTGAGACTCAGAGACACTGAGACACAGAGACACTGAGACTCTGAGAAACTGAGACACAGAGACACTGAGACTCAGAGACACTGAGACACAGAGTCACAGCGACGCTGAGACACTGAGACAGAGAGACACTGAGACACTGAGACACAGAGACACTGAGACACCGAGACACTGAGACCCTGAGACGCAGAGACACTGAGACTCTGAGACACTGAGACTCAGAGACACTGAGACACAGAGACACTGAGACTCTGACACACTGAGACACAGAGACACTGAGGCACAGAGACACTGAGACTCAGAGACACTGAGACTCATAGACACTGAGACACAGAGACACTGAGACACTGTGACTCAGAGACATGGAGACACAGAGACACTGAGACACTGAGACACAGAGACACTGAGACTCAGAGACACTGAGACACAGAGACACTGAGACACTGAGACACTGAGACTCAGAGACACTGAGACACAGAGACACAGAGACACTGAGACACTGAGACTCAGAGACACTGAGACTCAGAGACACTGAGACACAGAGACATTGAGACACAGAGACACTGAGACACAGAGACACTGAGACTCTGAGACACTGAGACACAGAGACACTGAGACTCAGAGACATTGATACACTGAGACACTGAGACACAGAGACACTGAGACTCAGAGACACTGAGACACTGAGACACTGAGACACAGAGACACTGAGACTCAGAGACACTGAGACACAGAGACACGGTGACACAGAGACACTGAGACACTGAGACTTGCAGAGACACTGAGACTCTGAGACACTGAGACTCAGAGACACTTAGACACTGAGACACTGAGACACTGAGACTCAGAGACCCTGAGACACAGAGACACTGTGACTCTGAGACATTGAGACACTGAGACACTGAGACACAGAGACTCAGAGACACTGAGACACTGAGACACTGAGACTCTGAGACTCAGAGACACTGAGACACAGAGACACTGAGACACATAGGCACTGAGACACTGAGACACTAATACACAGAGACACTGAGACACAGAGACACTGAGACTCAGAGACACTGAGACACAGAGACACTGAGACACAGAGACACTGAGACTCAGAGACACTGAGTCACTGAGACTCAGAGACACTGAGACACAGAGACTCTGAGACACTGAGACACTGAGACACAGAGACACTGATACACAGGGACACTGAAACTCTGAGACACAGAGACACTGAGACACAGAGTCACAGAGACGCTGAGACACTGAGACACAGAGACACTGAGACACAGAGACACTGAGAAACAGAGTCACAGAGACGCTTAGACACTGAGACACAGAGACACTGTGACTCTGAGACTCAGAGACACTGAGACACTGAGACTCTGAGACACTGAGACACTGAGATACTGCGACTCTGAGACTCAGAGACTCTGAGACACTGAGACACTGAGGCACAGAGACACTGAGACACTGAGACACTGAGACTCAGAGACACTGAGACACTGAGATACAGAGACCCTGAGACTCAGAGACCCTGAGACACTGAGACACTGAGACTCTGAGACACTGAGACTCAGACACACAGAGGCACTGAGATACTGAGACACTGAGACATTGTGACACAGAGACACTGAGACACTGAGACTCTGAGACACTGAGACACTGAGACACAGAGACACAGAGACACGGAGACTCAGAGACACTGAGACTCTGAGACACTGAGACTCAGACACACAGAGGCACTGAGATACTGAGACACTGAGACTCAGAGACACAGAGACTCTGAGACTCAGAGACACTGAGACACAGAGACACTGAGACTCTGAGAAACTGAGACACAGAGACACTGAGACTCAGAGACACTGAGACTCAGAGACACTGAGACACAGAAACACTGAGACACTGAGACTCTGAGACACCGAGACTCAGAGACACAGAGACACTGAGACACAGAGACACTGAGACTCAGAGACACTGAGGCACTGAGACACTGAGACTCAGAGACACTGAGACACTGAGACATAGAGACACTGAGACTCTGAGACACTGAGACTCAGAGACACTGACACACTGACACACTGAGCACAGAGACACTGAGACACTGAGACACTGAAACTCTGAGACACTGAGACACAGAGACACTGAGACACTGAGACACAGAGACACTGAGACACTGAAACACTGAGATACAGAGACACTGAGACACTGAGACACAGAGACACTGAGACACTGAGACTTGCAGAGACACTGAGACTCTGAGACACTGAGACTCAGAGACACTGAGACACTGAGACACAGAGACACTGAGACTCAGAGTCACTGTGACACAGAGACACTGAGACACTGAGACACTGAGACTCAGAGACACTGAGACTCAGAGACACTGAGACACAGAGACACTGAGACTCTGAGACACTGAGACACTGAGACACTGAGATTCTGAGACACAGAGTCACAGAGACGCTGAGACACTGAGACAATGTGACTCTGAGACTCAGAGACACTGAGACACTGAGACACTGAGACACTGAGACTCTGAGACTCAGAGACACTGAGACTCAGAGACACTGAGACACAGAGACACTGAGGCACAGAGACACTGAGACACTGAGACACAGAGACACTGAGACACAGAGACACTGAGACACAGAGACACTGAGACACAGAGACACTGAGACTCAGAGACACTGAGACACTGAGACACAGAGACACTGAGACTCAGAGACACTGAGACTCAGAGACACTGAGGCACTGAGACACTGAGACACTGAGACTCAGAGACACTGAGACACAGACTCAGAGACACTGAGACACAGAGACACTGAGACACAGAGACACTGAGACACTGAGACTCAGAGACACAGAGGCTCTGAGACTCAGAGACACTGAGACACAGAGACACTGAGACTCTGAGAAACTGAGACACAGAGACACTGAGACACCGAGACACTGAGACCCTGAGACGCAGAGACACTGAGACTCTGAGACACTGAGACTCAGAGACACTGAGACACAGAGACACTGAGACTCTGACACACTGAGACACAGAGACACTGAGGCACAGAGACACTGAGACTCAGAGACACTGAGACTCATAGACACTGAGACACAGAGACACTGAGACACTGTGACTCAGAGACATGGAGACACAGAGACACTGAGACACTGAGACACAGAGACACTGAGACTCAGAGACACTGAGACACAGAGACACTGAGACACTGAGACACTGAGACTCAGAGACACTGAGACACAGAGACACAGAGACACTGAGACACTGAGACTCAGAGACACTGAGACTCAGAGACACTGAGACACAGAGACATTGAGACACAGAGACACTGAGACACAGAGACACTGAGACTCTGAGACACTGAGACACAGAGACACTGAGACTCAGAGACATTGATACACTGAGACACTGAGACACAGAGACACTGAGACTCAGAGACACTGAGACACTGAGACACTGAGACACTGAGACTCAGAGACACTGAGACACAGAGACACGGTGACACAGAGACACTGAGACACTGAGACTTGCAGAGACACTGAGACTCTGAGACACTGAGACTCAGAGACACTTAGACACTGAGACACTGAGACACTGAGACTCAGAGACCCTGAGACACAGAGACACTGAGACTCTGAGACATTGAGACACTGAGACACTGAGACACAGAGACTCAGAGACACTGAGACACTGAGACACTGAGACTCTGAGACTCAGAGACACTGAGACACTGAGACACAGAGACACTGAGACACATAGGCACTGAGACACTGAGACACTAATACACAGAGACACTGAGACACAGAGACACTGAGACTCAGAGACACTGAGACACAGAGACACTGAGACACAGAGACACTGAGACTCAGAGACACTGAGTCACTGAGACTCAGAGACACTGAGACACAGAGACTCTGAGACACTGAGACACTGAGACACAGAGACACTGATACACAGGGACACTGAAACTCTGAGACACAGAGACACTGAGACACAGAGTCACAGAGACGCTGAGACACTGAGACACAGAGACACTGAGACACAGAGACACTGAGAAACAGAGTCACAGAGACGCTTAGACACTGAGACACAGAGACACTGTGACTCTGAGACTCAGAGACACTGAGACACTGAGACTCTGAGACACTGAGACACTGAGATACTGCGACTCTGAGACTCAGAGACTCTGAGACACTGAGACACTGAGGCACAGAGACACTGAGACACTGAGACACTGAGACTCAGAGACACTGAGACACTGAGATACAGAGACCCTGAGACTCAGAGACCCTGAGACACTGAGACACTGAGACTCTGAGACACTGAGACTCAGACACACAGAGGCACTGAGATACTGAGACACTGAGACATTGTGACACAGAGACACTGAGACACTGAGACTCTGAGACACTGAGACACTGAGACACAGAGACACAGAGACACGGAGACTCAGAGACACTGAGACTCTGAGAGACTGAGACTCAGACACACAGAGGCACTGAGATACTGAGACACTGAGACTCAGAGACACAGAGACTCTGAGACTCAGAGACACTGAGACACAGAGACACTGAGACTCTGAGAAACTGAGACACAGAGACACTGAGACTCAGAGACACTGAGACTCAGAGACACTGAGACACAGAAACACTGAGACACTGAGACTCTGAGACACCGAGACTCAGAGACACAGAGACACTGAGACACAGAGACACTGAGACTCAGAGACACTGAGGCACTGAGACACTGAGACTCAGAGACACTGAGACACTGAGACATAGAGACACTGAGACTCTGAGACACTGAGACTCAGAGACACTGACACACTGACACACTGAGCACAGAGACACTGAGACACTGAGACACTGAAACTCTGAGACACTGAGACACAGAGACACTGAGACACTGAGACACAGAGACACTGAGACACTGAAACACTGAGATACAGAGACACTGAGACACTGAGACACAGAGACACTGAGACACTGAGACTTGCAGAGACACTGAGACTCTGAGACACTGAGACTCAGAGACACTGAGACACTGAGACACAGAGACACTGAGACTCAGAGTCACTGTGACACAGAGACACTGAGACACTGAGACACTGAGACTCAGAGACACTGAGACTCAGAGACACTGAGACACAGAGACACTGAGACTCTGAGACACTGAGACACTGAGACACTGAGATTCTGAGACACAGAGTCACAGAGACGCTGAGACACTGAGACAATGTGACTCTGAGACTCAGAGACACTGAGACACTGAGACACTGAGACACTGAGACTCTGAGACTCAGAGACACTGAGACTCAGAGACACTGAGACACAGAGACACTGAGGCACAGAGACACTGAGACACTGAGACACAGAGACACTGAGACACAGAGACACTGAGACTCTGAGACACAGAGACACTGAGACTCAGAGACACTGAGACACTGAGACACAGAGACTCTGAGACTCAGAGACACTGAGACTCAGAGACACTGAGGCACTGAGACACTGAGACACTGAGACTCAGAGACACTGAGACACAGACTCAGAGACACTGAGACACAGAGACACTGAGACACAGAGACACTGAGACACTGAGACTCAGAGACACAGAGGCTCTGAGACTCAGAGACACTGAGACACAGAGACACTGAGACTCTGAGAAACTGAGACACAGAGACACTGAGACTCAGAGACACTGAGACTCAGAGACACTGAGACACTGAGACTCTGAGACACCGAGACTCAGAGACACTGACACACAGAGACACTGAGACACAGAGACACTGACACTCAGAGACACTGAGGCACTGAGACACTGAGACTCAGAGACACTGAGACACTGAGACATAGAGACACTGAGACTCTGAGACACTGAGACTCAGAGACACTGACACACTGACACACTGAGGACAGCGACACTGAGACACTGAGACACTGAAACTCTGAGACACTGAGACACAGAGACACTGAGACACTGAGACACAGAAACACTGAGGCACTGAAACAATGAGATACAGAGACACTGAGACACTGAGACTTGCAGAGACACTGAGACTCTGTGACACTGAGACTCAGAGACACTGAGACACTGAGACACAGAGACACTGAGACCCAGAGACACTGAGACACAGAGACACTGAGACACTGAGACTGAGAGACACTGAGACTCAGAGACACTGAGACACAGAGACACTGAGACTCTGAGACACTGAGACACTGGGACTCAGAGACACTGAGACACAGAGACGCTGAGACTCTGAGACACTGGACACTGAGACACAGAGACACTGAGACACAGAGACACTGAGACTCTGAGACACTGAGACTCTGAGACACAGAGTCACAGAGACGCTGAGACACTGAGACACAGAGACACTGTGACTCTGAGACACTGAGACACAGAGACACTGAGACACAGAGACACTGAGACTCTGAGACTCAGACACACTGAGACACAGAGACACTGAGACACAGAGACACTGAGACTCAGAGACACTGAGACTCAGAGACACAGAGTGTCAGAGACATTGAGGCACAGAGACACTGAGACTCAGAGACACTGAGACACAGAGACACTGAGACACTGAGACACTGAGACACTGAGACTCAGAGACACTGAGACACAGAGACACTGAGACACTGAGACACAGAGACACTGCGACTCAGCGACGCTGAGACTCAGAGACACTGAGACACATAGGCACTGAGACACTGAGACACTGATACACAGAGACACTGAGACATAGAGACACTGAGACTCAGAGACACTGAGACTCAGAGACACTGAGACACTGAGACACAGAGACACTGAGACACAGAGACTCTGAGACCTAGAGACACTGAGACTCAGAGACATTGAGGCACAGAGACACTGAGACTCTGAGACACTGAGACACTGAGACTCAGAGACTCTGAGACACTGAGACACTGAGACACAGAGACACTGAGACACAGAGGCACTGAGACTCTGAGACACTGAGACACTGAGTCACTGAGACACAGAGACACTGAGACACAGAGACACAGAGACACTGAGAAACAGAGTCACAGAGACAGTGAGACACTGAGACACAGAGACACTGTGACTCTGAGACTTGCAGAGACACTGAGACTCAGAGACACTGAGACACTGAGACACTGAGACACAGAGACACTGAGACTCAGAGACACTGAGACACTGAGACACTGAGGCACTTGGACTCAGAGACACTGAGACACAGAGACACTGATACTCTGAGACTCTGAGACACTGAGACACTGAGACACAGAGACACTGAGACTCTGAGACTCAGAGACACAGAGACACTGAGACACAGAGACACTGAGACCCTGAGAAACTGAGACACTGAGACACAGAGACACTGAGACTCTGAGACTCCGAGACTCTGAGACACTGAGACACTGAGACACAGAGACACAGAGACACTGAGACACGGAGACACTGAGTCACAGAGACACTGAGACACTGAGACACAGAGACTCTGAGACACTGAGACACTGAGACACTGAGACTCTGAGACACAGAGACACTGAGACACAGAGACACTGAGACACAGAGATGCTGAGGCACTGAGACACAGAGACACTGAGACACAGAGGCACAGAGACACTGAGACACTGAGACACTGAGACAATGAGACACAGAGACTCTGAGACACAGAGACACTTAGACTCTGAGACACTGAGACACAGAGACGCTGAGACACTGAGACACAGAGACACTGAGACACTCAGTCACAGAGACACTGAGACACTGAGTCACAGAGACACTGAGACACAGAGACTCTGAGACACTGAGGCACAGAGACACTGAGACTCTGAGTCACAGAGACACTGAGACACAGAGACACTGAGACACTGAGAAACTGAGACACTGAGACACTGCGACACTGAGACTCAGAGACACTGAGACACAGAGGCACAGAGACACTGAGACACTGAGACACAGAGACACGGAGACACAGAGACACTGAGACACTGAGACACAGTGACACTGAGACACTGAAGCACTGAGTCACAGAGACTCTGAGACACAGAGACACTGAGACTCTGAGACACTGAGACACAGAGACGCTGAGACACTGAGACACAGAGACACTGAGACACTGAGTCACAGAGACACTGAAACACTGAGACACAGAGACTCTGAGACGCTGAGACACAGAAACACTGACACCCTGAGACACAGAGACAAGGAGTCTCTGAGACACAGAGACACTGAGACACAGAGACACAGAGACACTGAGACACTGAGACACAGAGACACTGAGACACTGAGACTCTGAGACACAGAGACACTGAGACACAGAGACACATAGACACTGAGACTCTGAGACACAGAGTCACTGAGACACAGAGACCCTGAGACACTGAGAAACTGAGACACAGAGACACTGAGACACTGAGACTCAGAGACACTGAGACACTGAGACTCAGCGACACTGAGGCACAGAGACACTGAGACTCTGAGACACTGAGACACAGAGATGCTGAGACACTGAGACACAGAGGCACAGAGACACTGAGACACAGAGACACTGAGACACTGAGACACTGAGACTCTGAGACACTGAGACACATTGACACTGAGACACTGAGACACTGAGACACAAAGACACTGAGGCACAGAGACACTGACTCACAGAGACACTGAGACACAGTGACACAGTGACACAGAGACACTGAGACACTGAGACTCTGAGACACTGAGACTCTGAGACACTGAGACACAGAGACGCTGAGACACTGAGACACAGAGACACTGAGACACTCAGTCACAGAGACACTGAGACACTGAGACACAGAGACTCTGAGACACTGAGGCACAGAGACACTGAGACTCTGAGTCACAGAGACACTGAGACTCTGAGACACAGAGACACTGAGACACTGAGACACTGAGACTCTGAGACACAGAGACACTGAGACACTGAGACACAGAGACACTGAGACTCTGAGACACAGAGACACTGAGACACAGAGACACTGAGACACTGAGACACTGAGACTCTGAGACACTGAGACACAGAGACGCTGAGACACTGAGACACAGAGACACTGAGACACAGAGGCACAGAGACACTGAGACACTGAGACACTGAGACACTGCGACACTGAGACTCAGAGACACTGAGACACAGAGGCACAGAGACACTGAGACACTGAGACACACAGACACGGAGACACAGAGACACTGAGACACTGAGACACAGTGACACTGAGACACTGAAGCACTGAGTCACAGAGACTCTGAGACACAGAGACACTGAGACTCTGAGACACTGAGACACAGAGACGCTGAGACACTGAGACACAGAGACACTGAGACACTGAGTCACAGAGACACTGAAACACTGAGACACAGAGACTCTGAGACGCTGAGACACAGAAACACTGACACCCTGAGACACAGAGACAAGGAGTCTCTGAGACACAGAGACACTGAGACACAGAGACACAGAGACACTGAGACACTGAGACACAGAGACACTGAGACACTGAGACTCTGAGACACAGAGACACTGAGACACAGAGACACATAGACACTGAGACTCTGAGACACAGAGTCACTGAGACACAGAGACCCTGAGACACTGAGAAACTGAGACACAGAGACACTGAGACACTGAGACACTGAGACTCAGAGACACTGAGACACTGAGACTCAGCGACACTGAGGCACAGAGACACTGAGACTCTGAGACACTGAGACACAGAGATGCTGAGACACTGAGACACAGAGGCACAGAGACACTGAGACACAGAGACACTGAGACACTGAGACACTGAGACTCTGAGACACTGAGACACATTGACACTGAGACACTGAGACACTGAGACACAAAGACACTGAGGCACAGAGACACTGACTCACAGAGACACTGAGACACAGTGACACAGTGACACAGAGACACTGAGACACTGAGACACAGAGACTCTGAGACACTGAGACTCTGAGACACTGAGACACAGAGACGCTGAGACACTGAGACACAGAGACACTGAGACACTCAGTCACAGAGACACTGAGACACTGAGACACAGAGACTCTGAGACACTGAGGCACAGAGACACTGAGACTCTGAGTCACAGAGACACTGAGACACTGAGACACAGAGACACTGAGACACTGAGACACTGAGACTCTGAGACACAGAGACACTGAGACACTGAGACACAGAGACACTGAGACTCTGAGACACAGAGACACTGAGACACAGAGACACTGAGACACTGAGACACTGAGACTCTGAGACACTGAGACACAGAGACGCTGAGACACTGAGACACAGAGACACTGAGACACAGAGGCACAGAGACACTGAGACACTGAGACACTGAGACACTGAGACACTGAGGCACTGAGACACAGAGACACTGATACACTGCGACACTGAGACTCAGAGACACTGAGACTCTGAGACACAGGGACACTGAGACACAGAGACACTGAGACACTGAGACACTGAGACTCTGAGACACTGAGACACAGAGACGCTGAGACACTGAGACACAGAGACACTGAGACACAGAGGCACAGAGACACTGAGACACTGAGACACTGAGACACTGAGACACAGAGACTCTGAGACACTGAGACACAGAGACACTGAGACACTGAGGCACTGAGTCACAGAGACACTGAGACACAGAGACACTGAGACTCTGTGACACTGAGACACAGAGACGCTGAGACACTGAGACACAGTGACACTGAGACACTGAGTCACAGAGACACTGAAACACTGAGACACTGAGACACAGAGGCACTGAGACTCAGAGACACTGAGACATAGAGACACTGGGGCACTGAGACACAGTGACACTGAAACACAGAGACACTGAGACACAGAGACACTGAGACTCAGAGACACTGAGACTCTGAGACACTGAGAGACAGAGACACTGAGACTCAGCGACACTGAGACACTGAGACACAGAGACACTGAGACACTGAGACACTGAGACACTGAGACTCAGAGACACTAAGACACAGAGACACTGAGGCACAGAGACACTGAGACACTGAGACTTGCAGAAACAATGAGGCTCTGAGACCCTGAGACTCAGAGACACTGAGACACAGAGAACCTGAGACACTGAGACTCAGAGACACTGAGACACTGAGACACTGAGACTCAGCGACACTGAGACACAGAGACACTGAGACACTGAGACTCTGAGACTCTGAGAAACAGAGACGCTGAGACACTGAGACACAGAGACACTGAGACACTGAGACACAGAGACTCTGAGACACTGAGACACATAGACACTGAGACACTGAGACACTGACACACAAAGACACTGAGGCACAGAAACACTGAGTCACAGAGACACTGAGACACAGTGACACAGTGACACAGAGCCACTGAGACACTGAGACACAGAGTCTCTGAGACGCAGAGACACTTAGACTCTGAGACACTGAGACACAGATACGCTGAGACACTGAGACACAGAGACACTGAGACACTCAGTCACAGAGACACTGAGTCACAGAGACACTGAGACACTGAGACACAGAGACTCTGAGACACTGAGGCACAGAGGCACTGAGACTCTGAGTCACAGAGACACTGAGACACTGAGACACTGAGACTCTGAGACACAGAGACACTGAGACACTGCGACACTGAGTCACAGAGACGCTTAGACACTGAGACACAGAGACACTGTGACTCTGAAACTCAGAGACACTGAGACACTGAGACTCTGAGACACTGAGACACTGAGACACTGAGATACTGCGACTCTGAGAGTCAGAGACTCTGAGACACTGAGACACTGAGACACAGAGACACTGAGACACTGAGACACTGAGACTCAGAGACACTGAGACACTGAGACACTGAGATACAGAGACCCTGAGACTCAGAGACACTGAGACACTGAGATTCTGAGACACTGAGACTCAGACACACAGAGACACTGAAATACTGAGACACTGAGACATTGAGACACAGAGACACTGAGACACTTAGACTCTGAGACACAGAGACACAGAGACACTGAGACTCTGAGACACAGAGACACTGAGACACAGAGACAGTGAGACACTGAGACACTGAGACACTGAGACTCTGAGACACGAAGACACAGAGAAGCTGAGACACTGAGACACAGAGACACTGAGACACTGAGACACAGAGACACAGAGACTCTGAGACACTGAGACACAGAGACACTGAGACACTGAGGCACTGAGTCACAGAGACTCTGAGACACAGAGACACTGAGACTCTGAGACACTGAGACACAGAGACGCTGAGACACTGAGACACAGAGACACTGAGACACTGAGTCACAGAGACACTGAAACACTGAGACACAGAGACTCTGAGACGCTGAGACTCAGAAACACTGAGACACTGAGACACAGAGACACGGAGACTCTGAGACACAGAGACACTGAGACTCTGAGACACAGAGACACTGAGACACGGAGACACAGAGACACTGAGACACTGAGACTCTGAGACACAGAGACACTGAGACACAGAGACACAGAGACACTGAGACTCTGAGACACAGAGTCACTGAGACACAGAGACCCTGACACACTGAGACACTGAGACACAGAGACTCAGAGACACTGAGACACAGAGACACTGAGACACTGAGACTCAGAGACACTGAGACACTGAGACACAGAGACGCTGAGACACTGAGACACAGAGACACTGAGACACTGAGACACAGAGACACAGAGACACTGAGACACTGAGACTCTGAGACACTGAGACACATAGACACTGAGACACTGAGGGACAGAGACACTGAGGGACAGAGACACTGAGTCACAGAGACACTGAGACACAGTGACACAGTGATACAGAGACACTGAGACACTGAGACACAGAGACTCTCAGACACAGAGACGCTGAGACACTGAGACACAGAAACACTGAGGCACTCAGACACAGAGACACTGAGACACAGACACTCTGAGACACTGAGGCACAGAGACACTGAGACTCTGAGTCACAGAGACACTGAGACACTGAGACACTGAGACACTGAGACACTGAGACTCTAAGACACTGAGACACAGAGACGCTGAGACACTGAGACACAGAGACACTGAGACACAGAGGCACAGAGACACTGAGACACTGAGACAAGAAACACTGAGACACAGAGACTCTGAGACACTGAGACACAGAGACACTGAGACACTGAGGCACTGAGACACAGGGACTCTGAGACACAGAGACACTGAGACACTGCGACATTGAGACTCAGAGACACTGAGACTCTGAGACACAGAGACACTGAGACACAGAGACACTGAGACACTGAGACACTGAGACACTGAGAATCTGAGACTCTGAGACACAGAGATGCTGAGACACTGAGACACAGACACACTGAGACACAGAGACACTGAGACTCTGAGACACTGTGACACAGAGACACTGAGACACTGAGACGCTGAGACTCAGAGACACTGAGACTCAGAGACACTGAGACACAGAGACACAGAGACTCTGAGACGCTGAGACACAGAGACACTGAGACACAGAGACACTGAGACACCGAGACACTGAGACCCTGAGACGCAGAGACACTGAGACTCTGAGACACTGAGACTCAGAGACACTGAGACACAGAGACACTGAGACTCTGACACACTGAGACACAGAGACACTGAGGCACAGAGACACTGAGACTCAGAGACACTGAGACTCATAGACACTGAGACACAGAGACACTGAGACACTGTGACTCAGAGACATGGAGACACAGAGACACTGAGTCACTGAGACACAGAGACACTGAGACTCAGAGACACTGAGACACAGAGACACTGAGACACTGAGACACTGAGACTCAGAGACACTGAGACACAGAGACACTGAGACACTGAGACTCAGAGACACTGAGACTCAGAGACACTGAGACACAGAGACATTGAGACACAGAGACACTGAGACACAGAGACACTGACACTCAGAGACACTGAGACTCTGAGACACTGAGACACAGAGACACTGAGACTCAGAGACATTGATACACTGAGACACTGAGACACAGAGACACTGAGACTCAGAGACACTGAGACACTGAGACACTGAGACACTGAGACTCAGAGACACTGAGACACAGAGACACGGTGACACAGAGACACTGAGACACTGAGACTTGCAGAGACACTGAGACTCTGAGACACTGAGACTCAGAGACACTTAGACACTGAGACACTGAGACACTGAGACTCAGAGACCCTGAGACACAGAGACACTGAGACTCGGAGACACTGAGACACTGAGACACTGAGACTCAGAGACACTGAGACACTGAGACACTGAGACTCTGAGACTCAGAGACACTGAGACACTGAGACACAGAGACACTGAGACACATAGGCACTGAGACACTGAGACACTAATACACAGAGACACTGAGACACAGAGACACTGAGACTCAGAGACACTGAGACACAGAGACACTGAGACACAGAGACACTGAGACTCAGAGACACTGAGTCACTGAGACTCAGAGACACTGAGACACAGAGACTCTGAGACACTGAGACACAGAGACACTGATACACAGGGACACTGAAACTCTGAGACACAGAGACACTGAGACACAGAGTCACAGAGACGCTGAGACACTGAGACACAGAGACACTGAGACACAGAGACACTGAGAAACAGAGTCACAGAGACGCTTAGACACTGAGACACAGAGACACTGTGACTCTGAGACTCAGAGACACTGAGACACTGAGACTCTGAGACACTGAGACACTGAGATACTGCGACTCTGAGACTCAGAGACTCTGAGACACTGAGACACTGAGGCACAGAGACACTGAGACACTGAGACACTGAGACTCAGAGACACTGAGACACTGAGATACAGAGACCCTGAGACTCAGAGACCCTGAGACACTGAGACACTGAGACTCTGAGACACTGAGACTCAGACACACAGAGGCACTGAGATACTGAGACACTGAGACATTGTGACACAGAGACACTGAGACACTGAGACTCTGAGACACTGAGACACTGAGACACAGAGACACAGAGACACGGAGACTCAGAGACACTGAGACTCTGAGACACTGAGACTCAGACACACAGAGGCACTGAGATACTGAGACACTGAGACATTGTGACACAGAGACGCTGAGACACTGAGACAGAGAGGCACTGAGACACTGAGACACTGAGACACTGAGACACAGAGACGCTGAGACACAGAGACACTGAGACACTGAGACACAGAGACACTGAGACACTGAGACTTGCAGAGGCACTGAGACTCTGAGACACTGAGACTCAGAGACACTGAGACACTGAGACACAGAAACACTGAGACACTGAGACTTGCAGAGGCACTGAGACTCTGAGACACTGAGACTCAGAGACACTGAGACACTGAGACACAGAGACACTGAGACTCAGAGTCACTGTGACACAGAGACACTGAGACACTGAGACACTGAGACTCAGAGACACTGAGACGCAGAGACACTGAGACACAGAGACACTGAGACACTGAGACACTGAGACACAGAGACACTGAGACTCAGAGACCCTGAGACACTGAGACACTGAGACTCTGAGACACTGAGACTCAGACACACAGAGGCACTGAGATACTGAGACACTGAGACATTGTGACACAGAGACACTGAGACACTGAGACTCTGAGACACTGAGACACAGAGACACAGAGACACGGAGACTCAGAGACACTGAGACTCTGAGACTCTGAGACACAGAGTCACTGAGACACAGAGACCCTGACACACTGAGACACTGAGACACAGAGACTCAGAGACACTGAGACACAGAGACACTGAGACACTGAGACTCAGAGACACTGAGACACAGAGACACTGAGACACAGAGACGCTGAGACACTGAGACACAGAGACACTGAGACACTGAGACACTGAGACACTGAGACTCTGAGACACTGAGACACATAGACACTGAGACACTGAGACACTGAGACACCAAGACACTGAGGGACAGAGACACTGAGTCACAGAGACACTGAGACACAGTGACACAGTGATACAGAGACACTGAGACACTGAGACACAGAGACTCTCAGACACAGAGACGCTGAGACACTGAGACACAGAGACACTGAGACACTCAGACACTCTGAGACACTGAGGCACAGAGACACTGAGACTCTGAGTCACAGAGACACTGAGACACTGAGACACTGAGACACTGAGACTCTAAGACACTGAGACACAGAGACGCTGAGACACTGAGACACAGAGACACTGAGACACAGAGGCACAGAGACACTGAGACACTGAGACAAGAAACACTGAGACACAGAGACTCTGAGACACTGAGACACAGAGACACTGAGACACTGAGGCACTGAGACACAGGGACTCTGAGACACAGAGACACTGAGACACTGCGACACTGAGACTCAGAGACACTGAGACTCTGAGACACAGAGACACTGAGACACAGAGACACTGAGACACTGAGACACTGAGACACTGAGAATCTGAGACTCTGAGACACAGAGATGCTGAGACACTGAGACACAGACACACTGAGACACAGAGACACTGAGACTCTGAGACACTGCGACACAGAGACACTGAGACACTGAGACGCTGAGACTCAGAGACACTGAGACTCAGAGACACTGAGACACAGAGACACAGAGACTCTGAGACGCTGAGACACAGAGACACTGAGACACAGAGACACTGAGACACCGAGACACTGAGACCCTGAGACGCAGAGACACTGAGACTCTGAGACACTGAGACTCAGAGACACTGAGACACAGAGACACTGAGACTCTGACACACTGAGACACAGAGACACTGAGGCACAGAGACACTGAGACTCAGAGACACTGAGACTCATAGACACTGAGACACAGAGACACTGTGACTCAGAGACATGGAGACACAGAGACACTGAGTCACTGAGACACAGAGACACTGAGACTCAGAGACACTGAGACACAGAGACACTGAGACACTGAGACACTGAGACTCAGAGACACTGAGACACAGAGACACAGAGACACTGAGACACTGAGACTCAGAGACACTGAGACTCAGAGACACTGAGACACAGAGACATTGAGACACAGAGACACTGACACTCAGAGACACTGAGACTCTGAGACACTGAGACACAGAGACACTGAGACTCAGAGACATTGATACACTGAGACACTGAGACACAGAGACACTGAGACTCAGAGACACTGAGACACTGAGACACTGAGACACTGAGACTCAGAGACACTGAGACACAGAGACACGGTGACACAGAGACACTGAGACACTGAGACTTGCAGAGACACCGAGACTCTGAGACACTGAGACTCAGAGACACTTAGACACTGAGACACTGAGACACTGAGACTCAGAGACCCTGAGACACAGAGACACTGAGACTCGGAGACACTGAGACACTGAGACACTGAGACTCAGAGACACTGAGACACTGAGACACTGAGACTCTGAGACTCAGAGACACTGAGACACTGAGACACAGAGACACTGAGACACATAGGCACTGAGACACTGAGACACTAATACACAGAGACACTGAGACACAGAGACACTGAGACTCAGAGACACTGAGACACAGAGACACTGAGACACAGAGACACTGAGACTCAGAGACACTGAGTCACTGAGACTCAGAGACACTGAGACACAGAGACTCTGAGACACTGAGACACAGAGACACTGATACACAGGGACACTGAAACTCTGAGACACAGAGACACTGAGACACAGAGTCACAGAGACGCTGAGACACTGAGACACAGAGACACTGAGACACAGAGACACTGAGAAACAGAGTCACAGAGACGCTTAGACACTGAGACACAGAGACACTGTGACTCTGAGACTCAGAGACACTGAGACACTGAGACTCTGAGACACTGAGACACTGAGATACTGCGACTCTGAGACTCAGAGACTCTGAGACACTGAGACACTGAGGCACAGAGACACTGAGACACTGAGACACTGAGACTCAGAGACACTGAGACACTGAGATACAGAGACCCTGAGACTCAGAGACCCTGAGACACTGAGACACTGAGACTCTGAGACACTGAGACTCAGACACACAGAGGCACTGAGATACTGAGACACTGAGACATTGTGACACAGAGACACTGAGACACTGAGACTCTGAGACACTGAGACACAGAGACACAGAGACACAGAGACACGGAGACTCAGAGACACTGAGACTCTGAGACACTGAGACTCAGACACACAGAGGCATTGAGATACTGAGACACTGAGACATTGTGACACAGAGACGCTGAGACACTGAGACAGAGAGGCACTGAGACACTGAGACACTGAGACACTGAGACACAGAGACGCTGAGACACAGAGACACTGAGACACTGAGACACAGAGACACTGAGACACTGAGACTTGCAGAGGCACTGAGACTCTGAGACACTGAGACTCAGAGACACTGAGACACTGAGACACAGAGACACTGAGACTCAGAGTCACTGTGACACAGAGACACTGAGACACTGAGACACTGAGACTCAGAGACACTGAGACGCAGAGACACTGAGACACAGAGACACTGAGACACTGAGACACAGAGACACTGAGACACAGAGACACTGAGACTCAGAGACCCTGAGACACTGAGACTCTGAGACACTGAGACTCAGACACACAGAGGCACTGAGATACTGAGACACTGAGACATTGTGACACAGAGACACTGAGACACTGAGACTCTGAGACACTGAGACACAGAGACACAGAGACACAGAGACACGGAGACTCAGAGACACTGTGACTCTGAGACACTGAGACTCAGACACACAGAGGCACTGAGATACTGAGACACTGAGACATTGTGACACAGAGACGCTGAGACACTGAGACAGAGAGGCACTGAGACACTGAGACACTGTGACACTGAGACACAGAGACGCTGAGACACAGAGACACTGAGACACTGAGACACAGAGACACTGAGACACTGAGACTTGCAGAGACACTGAGACTCTGAGACACTGAGACTCAGAGACACTGAGACACTGAGACACAGAGACACTGAGACTCAGAGTCACTGTGACACAGAGACACTGAGACACTGAGACACTGAGACTCAGAGACACTGAGACGCAGAGACACTGAGACACTGAGACACAGAGACACTGAGACACAGAGACACTGAGACTCTGAGACACAGAGACACTGAGACTCAGAGACACTGAGACACTGAGACACAGAGACACTGAGACTCAGAGACACTGAGACACTGAGGCACTGAGACACTGAGACACTGAGACTCAGAGACACTGAGACACAGACTCAGAGACACTGAGACACAGAGACACTGAGACACAGAGACACTGAGACACTGAGACTCAGAGACACAGAGACTCTGAGACTCAGAGACACTGAGACACAGAGACACTGAGACTCTGAAAAACTGAGACACAGAGACACTGAGACTCAGAGACACTGAGACTCAGAGACACTGAGACACAGAAACACTGAGACACTGAGACTCTGAGACACCGAGACTCAGAGACACTGAGACACAGAGACACTGAGACACAGAGACACTGAGACTCAGAGACACTGAGGCACTGAGACACTGAGACTCAGAGACACTGAGACACTGAGACATAGAGACACTGAGACTCTGAGACACTGAGACTCAGAGACACTGACACACTGACACACTGAGCACAGAGACACTGAGACACTGAGACACTGAAACTCTGAGACACTGAGACACAGAGACACTGAGGCACTGAGACACAGAGACACTGAGACACTGAAACACTGAGATACAGAGACACCGAGACACTGAGCCACAGAGTCACTGAGACACTGAGACTTGCAGAGACACTGAGACTCTGAGACACTGAGACTCAGAGACACTGAGACACTGAGACACAGAGACACTGAGACTCAGAGTCACTGTGACACAGAGACACTGAGACACTGAGACACTGAGACTCAGAGACACTGAGACTCAGAGACACTGAGACACAGAGACACTGAGACTCTGAGACACTGAGACACTGAGACACAGAGATTCTGAGACACAGAGTCACAGAGACGCTGAGACACTGAGACAATGTGACTCTGAGACTCAGAGACACTGAGACACTGAGACACTGAGACACAGAGACACTGAGACTCTGAGACTCAGAGACACTGAGACTCAGAGACACTGAGACACAGAGACACTGAGGCACAGAGACACTGAGACACTGAGACACAGAGACACTGAGACACAGAGACACTGAGACACTGAGACTCTGAGACACAGAGACACTGAGACTCAGAGACACTGAGACACTGAGACACAGAGACACTGAGACACTGAGACTCAGAGACACTGAGACACTGAGACACTGAGACTCAGAGACACTGAGACACAGACTCAGAGACACTGAGACACAGAGACACTGAGACACAGAGACACTGAGACACTGAGACTCAGAGACACAGAGGCTCTGAGACTCAGAGACACTGAGACACAGAGACACTGAGACTCTGAGGAACTGAGACACAGAGACACTGAGACTCAGAGACACTGAGACTCAGAGACACTGAGACACAGAAACACTGAGACACTGAGACTCTGAGACACCGAGACTCAGAGACACTGACACACAGAGACACTGAGACACAGAGACACTGACACTCAGAGACACTGAGGCACTGAGACACTGAGACTCAGAGACACTGAGTCACAGAGACACTGAGACACTGAGACACAGAGACTCCGAGACTCTGAGACACTGAGACACTGAGACACAGAGACACTGAGACACGGAGACACTGAGTCACAGAGACACTGAGACACTGAGACACAGAGACTCGGAGACACTGAGACACTGAGACACTGAGACTCTGAGACACAGAGACACTGAGACACAGAGACACTGAGACACAGAGATGCTGAGGCACTGAGACACAGAGACACTGAGACACAGAGGCACAGAGACACTGAGACACTGAGACACTGAGACAATGAGACACAGAGACTCTGAGACACAGAGACACTTAGACTCTGAGACACTGAGACACAGAGACGCTGAGACACTGAGACACAGAGACACTGAGACACTCAGTCACAGAGACACTGAGACACTGAGTCACAGAGACACTGAGACACAGAGACTCTGAGACACTGAGGCACAGAGACAATGAGACTCTGAGTCACAGAGACACTGAGACACAGAGACACTGAGACACTGAGAAACTGAGACACTGAGACACTGCGACACTGAGACTCAGAGACACTGAGACACAGAGACACAGAGACACTGAGACACTGAGACACAGAGACACGGAGACACAGAGACACTGGGACACTGAGACACAGTGACACTGAGACACTGAAGCACTGAGTCACAGAGACTCTGAGACACAGAGACACTGAGACTCTGAGACACTGAGACACAGAGACGCTGAGACACTGAGACACAGAGACACTGAGACACTGAGTCACAGAGACACTGAAACACTGAGACACAGAGACTCTGAGACGCTGAGACACAGAAACACTGACACCCTGAGACACAGAGACAAGGAGACTCTGAGACACAGAGACACTGAGACACAGAGACACAGAGACACTGAGACACTGAGACACAGAGACACTGAGACACTGAGACTCTGAGACACAGAGACACTGAGACACAGAGACACATAGACACTGAGACTCTGAGACACAGAGTCACTGAGACACAGAGACCCTGAGACACTGAGAAACTGAGACACAGAGACACTGAGACACTGAGACTCAGAGACACTGAGACACTGAGACTCAGCGACACTGAGGCACAGAGACACTGAGACTCTGAGACACTGAGACACAGAGATGCTGAGACACTGAGACACAGAGGCACAGAGACACTGAGACACAGAGACACTGAGACACTGAGACACTGAGACTCTGAGACACTGAGACACATTGACACTGAGACACTGAGACACTGAGACACAAAGACACTGAGGCACAGAGACACTGACTCACAGAGACACTGAGACACAGTGACACAGTGACACAGAGACACTGAGACACTGAGACACAGAGACTCTGAGACACTGAGACTCTGAGACACTGAGACACAGAGACGCTGAGACACTGAGACACAGAGACACTGAGACACTCAGTCACAGAGACACTGAGACACTGAGACACAGAGACTCTGAGACACTGAGGCACAGAGACACTGAGACTCTGAGTCACAGAGACACTGAGACACTGAGACACAGAGACACTGAGACACTGAGACACTGAGACTCTGAGACACAGAGACACTGAGACACTGAGACACAGAGACACTGAGACTCTGAGACACAGAGACACTGAGACACAGAGACACTGAGACACTGAGACACTGAGACTCTGAGACACTGAGACACAGAGACGCTGAGACACTGAGACACAGAGACACTGAGACACAGAGGCACAGAGACACTGAGACACTGAGACACAGAGACACTGAGACACTGAGACACAGAGACACTGAGACACTGAGGCACTGAGACACAGAGACACTGATACACTGCGACACTGAGACTCAGAGACACTGAGACTCTGAGACACAGGGACACTGAGACACAGAGACACTGAGACACTGAGACACTGAGACTCTGAGACACTGAGACACAGAGACGCTGAGACACTGAGACACAGAGACACTGAGACACAGAGGCACAGAGACACTGAGACACTGAGACACTGAGACACAGAGACTCTGAGACACTGAGACACAGAGACACTGAGACACTGAGGCACTGAGTCACAGAGACACTGAGACACAGAGACACTGAGACTCTGTGACACTGAGACACAGAGACGCTGAGACACTGAGACACAGAGACACTGAGACACTGAGTCACAGAGACACTGAAACACTGAGACACTGAGACACAGAGGCACTGAGACTCAGAGACACTGAGACATAGAGACACTGGGGCACTGAGACACAGAGACACTGAAACACAGAGACACTGAGACACAGAGACACTGAGACTCAGAGACACTGAGACTCTGAGACACTGAGAGACAGAGACACTGAGACTCAGCGACACTGAGACACTGAGACACAGAGACACAGAGACACTGAGACACTGAGACACTGAGACTCAGAGACACTAAGACACAGAGACACTGAGGCACAGAGACACTGAGACACTGAGACTTGCAGAAACAATGAGGTTCTGAGACCCTGAGACTCAGAGACACTGAGACACAGAGAACCTGAGACACTGAGACTCAGAGACACTGAGACACTGAGACACTGAGACTCAGCGACACTGAGACACAGAGACACTGAGACACTGAGACTCTGAGACTCTGAGAAACAGAGACGCTGAGACACTGAGACACAGAGACACTGAGACACTGAGACACAGAGACTCTGAGACACTGAGACACATAGACACTGAGACACTGAGACACTGACACACAAAGACACTGAGGCACAGAAACACTGAGTCACAGAGACACTGAGACACAGTGACACAGTGACACAGAGCCACTGAGACACTGAGACACAGAGTCTCTGAGACTCAGAGACACTGAGTCACAGAGACACTGAGACACAGATACGCTGAGACACTGAGACACAGAGACACTGAGACACTCAGTCACAGAGACACTGAGACACTGAGTCACAGAGACACTGAGACACTGAGACACAGAGACTCTGAGACACTGAGGCACAGAGGCACTGAGACTCTGAGTCACAGAGACACTGAGACACTGAGACACTGAGACTCTGAGACACAGAGACACTGAGACACTGCGACACTGAGTCACAGAGACGCTTAGACACTGAGACACAGAGACACTGTGACTCTGAAACTCAGAGACACTGAGACACTGAGACTCTGAGACACTGAGACACTGAGACACTGAGACACTGCGACGCTGAGAGTCAGAGACTCTGAGACACTGAGACACTGAGACACAGAGACACTGAGACACTGAGACACTGAGACACTGAGACTCAGAGACACTGAGACACTGAGACACTGAGATACAGAGACCCTGAGACTCAGAGACACTGAGACACTGAGATTCTGAGACACTGAGACTCAGACACACAGAGACACTGAAATACTGAGACACTGAGACATTGAGACACAGAGACACTGAGACACTTAGACTCTGAGACACAGAGACACAGAGACACTGAGACTCTGAGACACAGAGACACTGAGACACAGAGACAGTGAGACACTGAGACACTGAGACACTGAGACTCTGAGACACGAAGACACAGAGACGCTGAGACACTGAGACACAGAGACACTGAGACACTGAGACACAGAGACTCAGAGACTCTGAGACACTGAGACACAGAGACACTGAGACACTGAGGCACTGAGTCACAGAGACTCTGAGACACAGAGACACTGAGACTCTGAGACACTGAGACACAGAGACGCTGAGACACTGAGACACAGAGACACTGAGACACTGAGTCACAGAGACACTGAAACACTGAGACACAGAGACTCTGAGACGCTGAGACTCAGAAACACTGAGACACTGAGACACAGAGACACGGAGACTCTGAGACACAGAGACACTGAGACTCTGAGACACAGAGACACTGAGACACGGAGACACAGAGACACTGAGACACTGAGACTCTGAGACACAGAGACACTGAGACACAGAGACACAGAGACACTGAGACTCTGAGACACAGAGTCACTGAGACACAGAGACCCTGACACACTGAGACACTGAGACACAGAGACTCAGAGACACTGAGACACAGAGACACTGAGACACTGAGACTCAGAGACACTGAGACACTGAGACACTGAGACGCTGAGACACTGAGACACAGAGACACTGAGACACTGAGACACAGAGACACTGAGACACTGAGACTCTGAGACACTGAGACACATAGACACTGAGACACTGAGACACTGAGACACCAAGACACTGAGGGACAGAGACACTGAGTCACAGAGACACTGAGACACAGTGACACAGTGATACAGAGACACTGAGACACTGAGACACAGAGACTCTCAGACACAGAGACGCTGAGACACTGAGACACAGAGACACTGAGACACTCAGACACAGAGACACTGAGACACAGACACTCTGAGAAACTGAGGCACAGAGACACTGAGACTCTGAGTCACAGAGACACTGAGACACTGAGACACTGAGACACTGAGACTCTAAGACACTGAGACACAGAGACGCTGAGACACTGAGACACAGAGACACTGAGACACAGAGGCACAGAGACACTGAGACACTGAGACAAGAAACACTGAGACACAGAGACTCTGAGACACTGAGACACAGAGACACTGAGACACTGAGGCACTGAGACACAGGGACTCTGAGACACAGAGACACTGAGACACTGCGACACTGAGACTCAGAGACACTGAGACTCTGAGACACAGAGACACTGAGACACAGAGACACTGAGACACAGAGACACTGAGACACTGAGACACTGAGACACTGAGAATCTGAGACTCTGAGACACAGAGATGCTGAGACACTGAGACACAGACACACTGAGACACAGAGACACTGAGACTCTGAGACACTGTGACACAGAGACACTGAGACACTGAGACGCTGAGACTCAGAGACACTGAGACTCAGAGACACTGAGACACAGAGACACAGAGACTCTGAGACGCTGAGACACAGAGACACTGAGACACAGAGACACTGAGACACCGAGACACTGAGACCCTGAGACGCAGAGACACTGAGACTCTGAGACACTGAGACTCAGAGACACTGAGACACAGAGACACTGAGACTCTGACACACTGAGACACAGAGACACTGAGGCACAGAGACACTGAGACTCAGAGACACTGAGACTCATAGACACTGAGACACAGAGACACTGAGACACTGTGACTCAGAGACATGGAGACACAGAGACACTGAGACACTGAGACACAGAGACACTGAGACTCAGAGACACTGAGACACAGAGACACTGAGACACTGAGACACTGAGACTCAGAGACACTGAGACACAGAGACACAGAGACACTGAGACACTGAGACTCAGAGACACTGAGACTCAGAGACACTGAGACACAGAGACATTGAGACACAGAGACACTGAGACACAGAGACACTGACACTCAGAGACACTGAGACTCTGAGACACTGAGACACAGAGACACTGAGACTCAGAGACATTGATACACTGAGACACTGAGACACAGAGACACTGAGACTCAGAGACACTGAGACACTGAGACACTGAGACACAGAGACACTGAGACTCAGAGACACGGTGACACAGAGACACGGTGACACAGAGACACTGAGACACTGAGACTTGCAGAGACACTGAGACTCTGAGACACTGAGACTCAGAGACACTTAGACACTGAGACACTGAGACACTGAGACTCAGAGACCCTGAGACACAGAGACACTGAGACTCGGAGACACTGAGACACTGAGACACTGAGACTCAGAGACACTGAGACACTGAGACACTGAGACTCTGAGACTCAGAGACACTGAGACACTGAGACACAGAGACACTGAGACACATAGGCACTGAGACACTGAGACACTAATACACAGAGACACTGAGACACAGAGACACTGAGACTCAGAGACACTGAGACACAGAGACACTGAGACACAGAGACACTGAGACTCAGAGACACTGAGTCACTGAGACTCAGAGACACTGAGACACAGAGACTCTGAGACACTGAGACACAGAGACACTGATACACAGGGACACTGAAACTCTGAGACACAGAGACACTGAGACACAGAGTCACAGAGACGCTGAGACACTGAGACACAGAGACACTGAGACACAGAGACACTGAGAAACAGAGTCACAGAGACGCTTAGACACTGAGACACAGAGACACTGTGACTCTGAGACTCAGAGACACTGAGACACTGAGACTCTGAGACACTGAGACACTGAGATACTGCGACTCTGAGACTCAGAGACTCTGAGACACTGAGACACTGAGGCACAGAGACACTGAGACACTGAGACACTGAGACTCAGAGACACTGAGACACTGAGATACAGAGACCCTGAGACTCAGAGACCCTGAGACACTGAGACACTGAGACTCTGAGACACTGAGACTCAGACACACAGAGGCACTGAGATACTGAGACACTGAGACATTGTGACACTGAGACACTGAGACTCTGAGACACTGAGACACTGAGACACAGAGACACAGAGACACGGAGACTCAGAGACACTGAGACTCTGAGACACTGAGACTCAGACACACAGAGGCACTGAGATACTGAGACACTGAGACATTGTGACACAGAGACGCTGAGACACTGAGACAGAGAGGCACTGAGACACTGAGACACTGAGACACTGAGACACAGAGACGCTGAGACACAGAGACACTGAGACACTGAGACACAGAGACACTGAGACACTGAGACTTGCAGAGGCACTGAGACTCTGAGACACTGAGACTCAGAGACACTGAGACACTGAGACACAGAGACACTGAGACTCAGAGTCACTGTGACACAGAGACACTGAGACACTGAGACACTGAGACTCAGAGACACTGAGACGCAGAGACACTGAGACACAGAGACACTGAGACACTGAGACACAGAGACACTGAGACACAGAGACACTGAGACTCAGAGACCCTGAGACACTGAGACACTGAGACTCTGAGACACTGAGACTCAGACACACAGAGGCACTGAGATACTGAGACACTGAGACATTGTGACACAGAGACACTGAGACACTGAGACTCTGAGACACTGAGACACAGAGACACAGAGACACAGAGACACGGAGACTCAGAGACACTGAGACTCTGAGACTCTGAGACACAGAGTCACTGAGACACAGAGACCCTGACACACTGAGACACTGAGACACAGAGACTCAGAGACACTGAGACACAGAGACACTGAGACACTGAGACTCAGAGACACTGAGACACTGAGACACTGAGACACAGAGACGCTGAGACACTGAGACACAGAGACACTGAGACACTGAGACACAGAGACACTGAGACACTGAGACACTGAGACTCTGAGACACTGAGACACATAGACACTGAGACACTGAGACACTGAGACACCAAGACACTGAGGGACAGAGACACTGAGTCACAGAGACACTGAGACACAGTGACACAGTGATACAGAGACACTGAGACACTGAGACACAGAGACTCTCAGACACAGAGACGCTGAGACACTGAGACACAGAGACACTGAGACACTCAGACACAGAGACACTGAGACACAGACACTCTGAGACACTGAGGCACAGAGACACTGAGACTCTGAGTCACAGAGACACTGAGACACTGAGACACTGAGACACTGAGACACTGAGACACTGAGACTCTAAGACACTGAGACACAGAGACGCTGAGACACTGAGACACAGAGACACTGAGACACAGAGGCACAGAGACACTGAGACACTGAGACAAGAAACACTGAGACACAGAGACTCTGAGACACTGAGACACAGAGACACTGAGACACTGAGGCACTGAGACACAGGGACTCTAAGACACAGAGACACTGAGACACTGCGACACTGAGACTCAGAGACACTGAGACTCTGAGACACAGAGACACTGAGACACAGAGACACTGAGACACTGAGACACTGAGAATCTGAGACTCTGAGACACAGAGATGCTGAGACACTGAGACACAGACACACTGAGACACAGAGACACTGAGACTCTGAGACACTGTGACACAGAGACACTGAGACACTGAGACGCTGAGACTCAGAGACACTGAGACTCAGAGACACTGAGACACAGAGACACAGAGACTCTGAGACGCTGAGACACAGAGACACTGAGACACAGAGACACTGAGACACCGAGACACTGAGACCCTGAGACGCAGAGACACTGAGACTCTGAGACACTGAGACTCAGAGACACTGAGACACAGAGACACTGAGACTCTGACACACTGAGACACAGAGACACTGAGGCACAGAGACACTGAGACTCAGAGACACTGAGACTCATAGACACTGAGACACAGAGACACTGTGACTCAGAGACATGGAGACACAGAGACACAGAGACACTGAGACACAGAGACACTGAGACTCAGAGACACTGAGACACAGAGACACTGAGACACTGAGACACTAAGACTCAGAGACACTGAGACACAGAGACACAGAGACACTGAGACACTGAGACTCAGAGACACTGAGACTCAGAGACACTGAGACACAGAGACATTGAGACACAGAGACACTGAGACACAGAGACACTGACACGCAGAGACTCTGAGACTCTGAGACACTGAGACACAGAGACACTGAGACTCAGAGACATTGATACACTGAGACACTGAGACACAGAGACACTGAGACTCAGAGACACTGAGACACTGAGACACTGAGACACTGAGACTCAGAGACACTGAGACACAGAGACACGGTGACACAGAGACACTGAGACACTGAGACTTGCAGAGACACTGAGACTCTGAGACACTGAGACTCAGAGACACTTAGACACTGAGACACTGAGACACTGAGACTCAGAGACCCTGAGACACAGAGACACTGAGACTCGGAGACACTGAGACACTGAGACTCAGAGACACTGAGACACTGAGACACTGAGACTCTGAGACTCAGAGACACTGAGACACTGAGACACAGAGACACTGAGACACATAGGCACTGAGACACTGAGACACTAATACACAGAGACACTGAGACACAGAGACACTGAGACTCAGAGACACTGAGACACAGAGACACTGAGACTCAGAGACACTGAGTCACTGAGACTCAGAGACACTGAGACACAGAGACTCTGAGACACTGAGACACAGAGACACTGATACACAGGGACACTGAAACTCTGAGACACAGAGACACTGAGACACAGAGTCACAGAGACGCTGAGACACTGAGACACAGAGACACTGAGACACAGAGACACTGAGAAACAGAGTCACAGAGACTCTTAGACACTGAGACACAGAGACACTGTGACTCTGAGACTCAGAGACACTGAGACACTGAGACTCTGAGACACTGAGACACTGAGATACTGCGACTCTGAGACTCAGAGACTCTGAGACACTGAGACACTGAGGCACAGAGACACTGAGACACTGAGACTCAGAGACACTGAGACACTGAGATACAGAGACCCTGAGACTCAGAGACCCTGAGACACTGAGACACTGAGACTCTGAGACACTGAGACTCAGACACACAGAGGCACTGAGATACTGAGACACTGAGACATTGTGACACAGAGACACTGAGACACTGAGACTCTGAGACACTGAGACACTGAGACACAGAGACACAGAGACACGGAGACTCAGAGACACTGAGACTCTGAGACACTGAGACTCAGACACACAGAGGCATTGAGATACTGAGACACTGAGACATTGTGACACAGAGACGCTGAGACACTGAGACAGAGAGGCACTGAGACACTGAGACACTGAGACACTGAGACACAGAGACGCTGAGACACAGAGACACTGAGACACTGAGACACAGAGACACTGAGACACTGAGACTTGCAGAGGCACTGAGACTCTGAGACACTGAGACTCAGAGACACTGAGACACTGAGACACAGAGACACTGAGACTCAGAGTCACTGTGACACAGAGACACTGAGACACTGAGACACTGAGACTCAGAGACACTGAGACGCAGAGACACTGAGACACAGAGACACTGAGACACTGAGACACAGAGACACTGAGACACAGAGACACTGAGACTCAGAGACCCTGAGACACTGAGACACTGAGACTCTGAGACACTGAGACTCAGACACACAGAGGCACTGAGATACTGAGACACTGAGACATTGTGACACAGAGACACTGAGACACTGAGACTCTGAGACACTGAGACACAGAGACACAGATACACAGAGACACGGAGACTCAGAGACACTGAGACTCTGAGACACTGAGACTCAGACACACAGAGGCACTGAGATACTGAGACACTGAGACATTGTGACACAGAGACGCTGAGACACTGAGACAGAGAGGCACTGAGACACTGAGACACTGAGACACTGAGACACAGAGACGCTGAGACACAGAGACACTGAGACACAGAGACACTGAGACACTGAGACTTGCAGAGACACTGAGACTCTGAGACACTGAGACTCAGAGACACTGAGACACTGAGACACAGAGACACTGAGACTCAGAGTCACTGTGACACAGAGACACTGAGACACTGAGACACTGAGACTCAGAGACACTGAGACGCAGAGACACTGAGACACAGAGACACTGAGACACTGAGACACAGAGACACTGAGACACAGAGACACTGAGACTCTGAGAGACAGAGACCCTGAGACTCAGAGACACTGAGACACAGAGACACTGAGACACTGAGACACAGAGACACTGAGACTCAGAGACACTGAGACACTGAGGCACAGAGACACAGAGACACTGAGACACTGAGACTCAGAGACACTGAGACACAGAGACACAGAGACACTGAGACTCAGAGACACTGATACACTGAGACACTGAGACTCAGAGACACTGAGACACAGAGACACTGAGACACAGAGACACTGAGACACTGAGACACAGAGACACTGAGACTATGAGACACTGAGACACAGGGGCAAGGAGACACTGAGACTCAGAGACACTGAGACACAGAGACACTGTGACTCTGAGACACTGAGACAGATAGCCACTGAGACTCTGAGACACAGAGACACTGAGACACAGAGACACTGAGACACTGAGACACAGAGACCCTGAGACTCTGAGACACAGAGACACTGAGACACTGAGACTCAGAGACACTGAGACACTGAGACTCAGAGTAACTGAGACACAGAGACACTGAGACTCTGAGACACAGAGACACTGAGACTCAGAGACACTGAGACACAGAGACACTGAGACACTGAGACACTGAGGCACAGAGACACTGACACTCAGAGACACTGAGACACTGAGACTCTAAGACACTGAGACACAGAGACACTGAGACACAGAGACCCTGCGACTCAGAGACACTGAGACACAGAGACACTGAGACACTGAGACTCTATGACACAGTGACACTGAGACACTGAGACACTGAGACTCAGAGACACTGAGACTCTGAGACACTGAGACACTGAGACTCAGAGACACTGAGACACAGAGACACAGAGACACTGAGATACAGAGACACTGAGATACAGAGACACTGAGACACTGAGACACAGAGACACTGAGACTCAGAGACACTGAGACACTGAGAGACAGAGACACTGAGACTCTGAGACGCTGAGACTCAGAGACACTGAGACACTGAGACACAGAGACACTGAGACTCAGAGACACTGAGACACAGAGACACAGAGACACTGAGACACTGAGACACAGAGAAACTGAGACTCAGAGACACTGAGACTCAGAGACACTGAGACTCAGAGACACAGAGACACTGAGACACAGAGACACTGAGACTCTGAGACACTGAGACACTGAGACACTGAGACACTGAGACTCTGAGACTCAGAGACACTGAGAAACTGAGTCTCTGAGACACTGAGACACAGAGACACAGCGACACTGAGACTCTGAGACATTGAGCCACTGAGACACAGAGACACTGAGACACTGAGACTCAGAGACACAGAGTCACTGAGACACAGAGACACTGAGACACAGTGACACTGAGACTCAGAGACACTGAGACTCAGAGACACTGAGACACAGTGGCACTGAGACACTGAGACACAGAGACACTGAGACTCAGAGACACTGAGACTCAGAGACACTGAGACTCAGAGACACTGAGACACAGAGACACTGAGACTCTGAGACTCAGAGACACTGAGACACTGAGACACAGAGACACTGAGACACTGAGGCTCTGAGACACTGAGACTCAGAGACACTGAGACTCAGAGACACTGAGACACAGAGACACTGAGACACTGAGACATTGAGACACAGAGACACTGAGACACAGAGACACTGAGACTCAGAGACACTGAGACACAGAGACACTGAGACACTGAGACTCTGAGACACTGAGACACAGAGACACTGAGACACTGAGACACTGAGAATCTGAGACACTGAGACACAGAGACACAGAGACACTGAGACGCCGAGAGCCTGAGACGCAGAGACCCTGGGACCCAGAAACGAAGAGACACTGAGGCGCAGAGACACTGAAACGCAGAGACCCAAATACACAGAGACGGAGAGACACCGAAACCCGAGACGCAGAGACACTGAGTCCCTCAGACACAGATACGCAGAGACGCAGAGACACTGAGACCCAGAGATACTGAGACCCAGAGACACTGAGACCCAGAGACGCAGAGATTCAGAGACTCTGAGACGCAAAGACGCAGAGACCCGGAGACGCAGTGACGCTGAGACCCTGAGGCCCTGAGAATGTAAGACGCAGAGACACTGAGACGCAGAGACTCAGAGACACTGAGACGCAGAGACACCGAGACACAGGGACTCAGAGAGTCTGAGACACAGAGGCATAGAGACCCTGAGACTCAGAGATGCAGAGAGCATGAGACGCAGAGACACTGAGACGCAGAGACACTGAGACGCAGAGACACTGAGACGCAGAGACACTGAGATGCAGAGACTCTGAGACGCAGAGACGGAGTGACACAGAAACCCGAGACGCAGAGACACAGAGACACTGAGATGCAGAGACACAGAGACGCAGAGACGTAGAGACGCAGAGAATCTGAGATGATGAGACTCTGAGACACTGAGACGCAGAGACCCTGAGACGCAGAGACACTGAGTCCCACAGACACAGAGACGCAGAGACGCAGGGACACTGAGACACAGAGACACTGAGACCCAGAGACGCAGAGACACTGAGACCCAGAGATGCAGAGACACAGAGACTCTGAGATGCAGAGATGCAGAAACCCTGTGACGCAGAGACGCAGAGACCCGGAGACGTAGAGACACTGAGACCCAGAGACGCTGAGACGCAGAGATGCAGAGACTCTGAGATGCAGAGACTCTGAGATGCAGAGACGCGGAGATACTGAGACCCAGAGATGCAGAGACGCTGAGACGCAAAGACTCTGAGACCCAGAGACGCAGAGACACTGAGACGCAGAGACACAGAGACGCAGAGACACTAAGATGCAGAGACACTGAGACCCAGGGACGCAGAGACACTGAGCCCCAGAGATGCAGAGACGCAGAGACACTGAGACACAAAGACTCTGATGCGCTGAGACGCAGTAACCCAGAGACGCAGAGACACTGTGATGCAGAGACACTGAGACGCAGAGACGCAGAGGCCCTGAGACGCTGGGACGCAGAGATGCAGAGACGCAGAGACGCAGAGAACCTGAGATGCAGAGACGCAGAGACCCTAAGACACAGAGACACTGTGACGCAGATACTCTGAGACGCCGAGACGCAGAGACCCTGAGACGCAGAGACGCAGAGACCCTAAGACACAGAGACACTGTGACGCAGAACTCTGAGACCTAGAGACTCTGAGACGCAGAGACTCTGAGATGCAGAGACTCTGAGACGCAGAGATGCAGAGACACAGAGACTCTGAGACGCAGAGACACTGAGACCCAGGGACTTAGAGACACAGAGACACAGAGACACTGAGACGCAGAGACTCTGAGACGCAGAGATGGAGAGACACTGAGACACAGAGACACAGTGACAATGAGATGCAGAGACACTGAGACGCAGAGACTCTGAGACGCAGAGACTCTGAGACGATGAGACAACAAGACTCTGAGAGGCACAGATGCAGAGACCCTGTGACGCAGAGACACTGAGTCCCAGAGACACAGAGACGCAGCGACGCAGAGACACTGAGACCCAGAGACGCTGAGAACCAGAGACACAGAGACTCAGAGACACAGAGACGAAGAGACGCAGAGACGCTGAGATCCAGAGACCCAGAGACGCAGAGACACAGAGACTGAGAGACTCTGAGACGCAGAGGCGCATAGACGCAGAGACCCTGAGATGCAGAGATACTGAGACCCAGAGACGCAGAGACACTGAGACGCAGAGACACTGAGACCCAGAGTTGCAGAGACGCAGAGACACTGAGACACAGAGACGCAGAGACGCTGAGACGCAGAGATGCAGAGACCCTGAGAAGCAGAGACACTGAAAACCAGAGAAGCAGAGACGCAGAGATCCTGAGACGCAGAGACACTGAGACCCAGAGACGCAGAGACACTGAGACACCGAGACGCACAAACCCTGAGACGCAGAGACACTGAGACTCTGAGACACAGAGACACTGAGACACAGAGACACTGAGACACTGAGACTCAGAGACACTGAGACACTGAGACACTGAGACACAGAGACACTGAGACTCCGAGACGCTGAGACACAGAGACACTGAGACTCAGAGACACTGAGACTCTGAGACACTGAGACACAGAGACACTGAGACTCAGAGACACTGAGACACTGAGACTCAGAGACACTGAGACACAGAGACACTGAGACACAGAGACACTGAGACTCAGAGACACAGAGACACAGAGACACTGAGACACTGAGACACTGAGGCACAGAGACACAGAGACACTGAGACACTGAGACTCAGAATCACTGAGACACAGAGACACAGAGACACTGAGACACTGAGACTCAGAGACACTGAGACACAGAGACACTGAGATGCAGAGACACTGAGACGCAGAGACACTGAGACGCAGAGACACTGAGATGCAGAGACTCTGAGACGCAGAAACCCTGAGATGCAGAGACACTGGGACCCAGAGACGCAGAGGCGCAGAGACCCTGAGACGCAGAGATGCAGTGATGCAGAGATTCTGAGACGCAGAGACAGTGAGACTCAGAGACACAGAGACGCAGAGAGGCTGAGGCACAGAGACGCAGAGACACAGAGATGCAATGACACTGTGACGCAGAGAGTCTGAGACGTAGAGACTTTGAGACGCAGAGACACTGAGACCCAGAGACACTGAGACACTGAGACCCAGAGATCCAGAGACATAGAGACACTGATGCAGAGACACTGAGATGCAGAGACGCTGAGACCCAGAGACGCAGAGACTCTGAGACGCAGAGACACTGAGACACTGAGACCCAGAGACTCTGAGATGCAGGGAGGCAGAGACACTGAGACGTAAAGAGACGCAGAGACAGTGAGATGCAGAGACGCAGAGAGGCTGAGACACAGAGACGCAGAGACGCAGAGAGTCTGAGATACAGAGAAGCAGAGACATTGAGACACAGAGACACTGAGACGTTGAGACACAGAGACGCAGAGACAGTGAGACGCAGAGACACTGAGACCCAGAGACGCAGAGACAGAGAGACACTGTGATGCAAAGACACTGGACGCAGTGACCCTGAGATGCTGGGACGCAGAGACGCAGAGACACTGAGACACAGAGACTCTGATATGCTGAGACGCTGTGACCCAGAGACGCAGAGACACTGAGACACTGTGATGCAGAGACACAGAGAAGCAGAGAAGCAGAGACCCTGAGACGCTGGGACGCAGAGACACAGAGACGCAGAGACACTGAGACTCAGAGACACTGAGACGCAGAGACTCTGAGATGCAGAGACTCTGAGACGCAGAAACCCTGAGATGCAGAGACACTGAGACCCAGAGACGCAGAGGCGCAGAGACCCTGAGACGCAGAGATGCAGTGATGCAGAGATTCTGAGACGCAGAGACAGTGAGACACAGAGACACAGAGACCCTGAGACGCAGAGGCGCAGAGACACTGTGAACCAGAGACCCAGAGACGCAGAGACGCAGAGACTCTGAGACACAGAGACGCAGAGACACTGAGACCCAGAGATGCAGAGACTCTGAGACGCAGAGATGCAGAGACGCTGAGACACAGAGCCTCTGATACGTTGAGACGCTGTAACCCAGAGATGCAGAGACGCAGAGACACTGAGAAGCAGAGACTCTGATACGCTGAGACGCTGTAACCCAGATACACAGAGACGCAGAGACACTGTGATGCAGAGACACTGAGATGCAGAGAAGCAGAGGCCCTGAGACCCTGAGACGCAAAGACGCAGAGACACTGAGACCCAGAGACGCAGAGACACTGGGACCCTCTGACCCAGAGACGCAGAGACACTGAGACGCAGAGACCCTGAGACGCAGAGACACCGAGACTCCAAGATGCAGAGACACTGAGACCCAGAGACGCAGAGAAGCAGAGACCCTGAGACACAGGGACGCAGTGACACTGAGACGCAGAGGCTCTGAGACGCAGAGACACTGTGACGCAGAGACACAGAGACACTGAGTCCCAGAGATGCAGAGACGTAGAGACACTGATGCAGAGACTCTGAGACGCAGGAACACTGAGACGCAGAGACTCTGAGACGCAGCAACCCAGAGACGAAGAGATGCAGAGACACTGAGATGCAGAGACACTGAGACGCAGAGATCCTGAGATGCTGGGACGCAGAGACACAAATACACTGAGACACAAAGACTCTGATACGCTGAGACACTGTGACCCAGAGACGCAGAGACACTGAGACCCAGAGATGCAGAGATGCAGAGACACTGAGACACAGGGACTCTGATACGCTGAGATGATGTGACCCAGAGACGCAGAGACACTGTGATGCAGAGACACAGAGAAGCAGAGACCCTGAGACGCTGGGACGCAGAGACCCAGAGACGCAGAGATACAGAGAAACTGAGACACAGAGACACTGAGACGCAGAGACATAGAGACGCAGAGATACTGAGACGCAGAAACCCTGAGACACAGAGACACTGAGACCCAGAGACGCAGAGGCGCAGAGACCCTGAGACGCAGAGATGCAGTGACGCAGAGATTCTGAGACGCAGAGACAGTGAGATTCAGAGATGCAGAGACACAGAGACACTGAGACGCAGAGACGCAATGACACTGTGATGCAGAGACTCTGAGACGCAGAGACTCTGAGACGCAGAGACACTGAGACGCAGAGACACTGAGACCCAGAGACACAGAGACACTGTGACCCAGAGATGCAGAGACATAGAGACACTAAGACGCAGAGACACTAAGACGCAGAGACGCTGAGACCCAGAGACTCAGAGACACAGAGGCACTGAGACGCAGAGACCCTGAGACGCAGAGGCGCAGAGACACTGAGACGCAGAGACGCAGAGACTCTGAGGCACAGAGACACAGTGACTCTGAGACACAGAGACGCAGAGACACTGAGACCCAGAGATGCAGAGACACTGAGACGCAGAGACGCGCAGAAGCAGAGACCCTGAGACACTGAGACGCAGAGATGCTCAGAGGCAGAGATGCAGAGACTCTGAGATGCAGAGACTCAGAGATGCAGAGACGAAGAGACTCTGAGACCCAGAGATGCAGAGGCGCTGAGACGCAGAGACACAGAGACACAGAGTCTCTGAGACGCAGAGACACTGAGACCCAGAGACTCTGAGATGCAGAGATGCAGAGACACAGAGGCACTGAGACGCAGAGACACTGAGACGCAGGAACACAGAGATACTGAGACGCAGAGAGGTAGAGACGCAGAGACTCAGAGACACTGAGACGCAGAGAGGTAGAGACAGAGACGCAGAGACACTGAGACGCAGAGACGCAGAGACGCAGAGGCGCAGAGACTCAGAGACTCTGAGACGCAGAGAAGCAGAGATCCTGAGATCCAGAGACGCAGGGACACACACGCAGAGATGCAGAGAACCTGAGACGCAGAGGCGCAGAGACGCAGAGACACTGAGACGCAAAGACACTGAGAGGCAGGACGCTGAGATGCAGAGACTCTGGGACCCAGAAACGAAGAGACGCAGAGACGCAGAGACACTGAGACGCAGAGAAACTGAGACGCAGAGACACTGAGATGCAGAGACTCTGAGAGGCAGAGACGCAGAGAACCTGAGACGCAGAGATGCAGAGACGCAGAAACCCGAGATGCAGAGACTCTGAAAAACAGAGACGCAGTGACACTGAGATGCAGAGACACTAAGGTACAGAGACTCTGACACGCAGACGCAGAAACTCTGAGACGGCGAGACTCTGAGACGCAGAGACCCTGTGACGCAGATACACTGCGTCCCACAGACACAGAGGCGCAGAGACCCAGAGACACTGAGATGCAGAGACATTGAGAACCAGAGACACTGAGAACCAGAGACGGAGAGACTCAGACACTCTGAGACGCAGAGACACTGAGACCCAGAGATGCAGAGACGCAGAGACACTAAGACGCAGCGACACTGAGACGCAGGGACACTGAGATGCAGAGATGCTGAGACCCAGAGATGCAGAGACGCAGAGACACTGAGACGCAGAGACACTGAGACGCAGGGACACTGAGACGCAGAGACGCTGTGATGCGGAGACGCAGAGATGCAGAGACCCTGTGACGCAGAGACACAGAGACGCAGAGACACAGAGACGCAGAGACACTGAGACGCAGAGACACTGAGAACCAGAGACGCAGAGACACAGAGACGCAGAGACACTGAGACGCAGAGACACTGAGACCCAGAGACGCAGAGACATTGAGACGCAGAGACTCGGAGACTCAGAGAGTCTGAGACACAGAGGCATAGAGACCCTGAGACGCAGAGACGCAGAGAGCCTGAGACGCAGAGACACTGAGACCCAGAGACGCACAGACACAAGGACCCTGAGACCCAGAGGCGCAGAGACGCAGAGACACTGAGACACAAAGACACTGAGAAACAGAGACGCTGAGACGCAGAGACCCAGCGACGCAGAAACGAAGAGAGGCAGAGACGCAGAGACATCGAGACGCAGAGACACAGAGATGCAGAGACACAGAGACACTAGAGGCAAAGACTCTGAGACGACGAGACTCTGAGACGCAGAGACGCAAAGACCCTGAGACGCAGAGACACTGAGTCCCACAGACACAGAGACTCTGAGATGCCGAGACGCAGGGACCCTGAGACGCAGAGACACTGAGACCCAGAGATGCAGAGATGCAGAGACGCAGAGACACTGAGACTCTGAGATGTAGAGACGCAGAGACCCTGAGACACAGAGACACTGAGACACTGAGTCCCAGAGATGCAGAGACACAGAGACACTGATGCAGACTCTGAGACGCAGAGACACTGAGACGCTGCAACCCAGTGACGAAGAGATGCAGAGACACTGAGATGCAGAGACCCTGAGACGCAGAGAAACTGAGACCCAGAGACGCAGAGATCCAGAGACGCCGAGACTCTGAGACACAGAGACGCAGAAACTCTGAGACGCAGAGACTCAGAGACACTGAGACACAGAGACACTGAGACGAAGAGACACAGAGACGCAGAAACTCTGAGACGCAGAGACGCAGATACACTGAGGCACAGAGACACTGAGACGCAGAGACACTGAGACGCAGAGACACTGAGGCCCAGAGACACAGAGACACTGAGTCCCAGAGATGCAGAGACGCAGAGACTCTGATGCAGACACCCTGAGACGCAGAGACTCTGAGACGCTGCAACCCAGAGACACAGAGATGCAGAGACACTGAGACGCAGAGACCCTGAGACGCAGAGACACTGAGACGCAGAGACACTGAGACGCTGCAACCCAGTGACACAGAGATGCAGAGACTCTGAGATGCAGAGACCCTGAGATGCAGAGACAGTGAGACGCAGAGACACTGAGACGCTGCAACCCAGGGACACAGAAATGCAGAGACTCTGAGATGCAGAGACCCTGAGACGCAGAGACTCTGAGACGCAGAGACACTGAGACCCAGAGACGCAGAGACCCAGTAACGCAGAGACTCTGAGACATTGAGACCCAGAGACACTGAGACCCAGAGACGCAGAGATGCAGGCAGGGAGAGAGGCAGAGACCATGAAACGCAGAGACAATGAGACGCAGAGACGGAGGGACACTGAGACACTGAGACGCGGAGACACAGAGAACAGAGAGACAGAGACGCAGAGATGCTGACATGCAGAGACACTGGGAACCAGAGATACAGAGACACAGAGACGCAGAGACACTGAGACGCAGAGACACTGAGACGCAGAGACGCAGAGACCCTGAGACGCTAGGACGCAGAGACACTGAGACGCAGAGACGCTGAGACGCAGAGACGCAGAGACACTGAGACACAGAGACACTGAGAACCAGAGACGCAGAGACGCAGAGATCCTGAGACCCAGAGACTCTGGGACGCAGAGACGCAGAGACCCTGCGACGCAGTGACACTGAGACCCAGAGATGCAGAGACACTGAGATTCAGAGACACTGAGACCCAGAGACGTAGAGACGCAGAGACACAGAGACTCAGAGACTCAGAGATGCAGAGACACTGAGACGCAGAGACACTGAGACGCAGAGACACTGAGACACTGAGACCCAGAGACGCAGTGACAATGAGATGCAGAGACTCTGAGACGCAGAGGCATAGAGACCATGAGACGCAGATACGCAGAGACCCTGAGACGCAGAGACTCTGAGACCCAGAGACACTGAGACGCAGAGACTCTGAGACGCAGAGACGCAGAGACGCTGAGACCCAGAGACTCAGAGACGCAGAGACACTGAGACGCAGAGACACTGAGACGCTGAGACACTGAGACGCTGAGACCCAGAGACACAGTGACAATGAGATGCAGAGATACTGAGACGCAGAGACACAGAGATGCCGTGAGAATGAGACGCAGAGACGCAGAGATGCAGAGACCCTGAGACGCAGAGACACTGAGTGCCAGAGACACTGAGACGCAGAGACACTGAGATGCAGAGACACTGAGAGCCAGAGACGCAGAGACACTGTGACCCAGAGACGCAGACACGAAGAGACCCTGAGACGCAGAGACACAGAGACGCAGGGACACAGAGACACAGAGACACTGAGACACTGAGACGCGGAGACACTGAGACGCGGAGACGCAAAGACGCAGAGACCCTGAGATGCAGAGAGATTGAGAACCAGAGACGCAGCGACACTGAGACGCAGAGACACTGAGACGCAGAGAGACTGAGACGCGGAGTCGCTGAGACGCAGAGACACTGAGAACCAGAGACTCTGAGATGCAAAGGCATAGAGGCCCTGAGACGCAGAGACCCTGAGACGCAGAGACGCAGAGACCCGGAGACGCAGAGACAGAGACGCAGAGACGCAGGGACACTGAGGCGCGGAGACGCAGAGACGCAGAGACCCTGAGATGCAGAGACACTGAGACGCAGAGACACTGAGACGCAGAGACACTGAGACGCAGAGACACTGAGACCCAGAGACGCAGAGGCACTGAGACCCAGAGACACAGAGACACTGAGACACAGAGATACTGAGACTCAGAGACACTGAGAACCAGAGACTCTGAGATGCAGAGGCATAGAGGCCCTGAGATGCAGAGACCCTGAGACGCAGAAACGCAGAGACACTGAGACGCAGAGACGCGGAGACGCAAAGATGCGGAGAACCTGAGATGCAGAGACATTGAGAACCAGAGACGCAGAGACACAGAGACGAAGAGAGACTGAGACCCAGAGACGCAGAGGCACTGAGAACAAGAGACGCAGAGATGCTGAGACGCTGAGACACAGAGACCCTGAGACACTGACACGAAGAGACGCTGAGACGCAGAGACACGGGGCCCAGAGACACAGAGACGCAGAGGCTCTGAGACGCAGAGACACTGAGACGCAGAGGCGTAGAGACCCTGAGACGCAGAGGCACTGAGAACAAGAGACGCAGAGATGCAGAGACTCTGAGACGGAAAGACTCTGAGACGCAGATCCGAGGAGACCCTGAGATGCAGAGACGCTGATATGCAGAGACGCAGAGAATCTGAGACGCAGAGAGCCAGAGACTCTGAGACGCAGAGACGCTGAGACATTGAGACCCAGAGACACTGAGACCCAGAGACGCGGAGATGCAGAGAGGCAGAGACCATGAGACGCAGAGACTCTGAGACGCATAGACGCTGAGACCCAGAGACGCAGAGTAACAGAGACGCTGAGACACTGAGACGCAGAGACACTGAGATGCAGAGAAGCAGAGACTCAGAGACCCTGAGACGCAGAGATGCAGAGGCGCAGAGACCCAGAGACGCTGAAACGCAGAGACCCTGGGAACCAGAGACGCAGAGAAACTGAGACGCAGAGACACTGAGATCCAGAGATACAGAGACGTAGACACGCAGAGACCCGAAGACACTGAGACGCAGAGACACTGAGACAAAGGGACGCAGAGACACTGAGACGCCGAGACACAGAGACACTGAGACCCAGAGATGCAGAGACGCAGAGACACTGAGACGCAGAGTCGCAGAGACACTGAGACACAGACAATGAGATGCAGAGACACTGAGACGCAGAGACTCTGAGACGCAGAGACACTGAGACCCAGAGACTCTGAGATGCAGAGACTCTGAGACACAGGGACCCAGAGACACTGAGACGCAGAGACAAAGAGACACTGAGACCCAGAGATGCAGAGATGCTGAGGCGCAGAGTCGCAGAGACACTGAGACACAGAGACAATGAGATGCAGAGACTCTGAGACGCAGAGACTCTGAGACGCAGAGACGCAGAGACACTGAGACCCAGTGAGTCTGAGACGCAGAGACTCTGAGACACAGCGATGCAGAGACACTGAGACGCAGATACGCTGAGACGCAGAGGTGCAGAGACTCTGAGATGCAGAGACTCTGAGATGCAGAGAAGCAGAGACCGAGAGAAGCAGAGACGCAGAGACGGAGAGACGCAGAGAACCTGAGACACAGAGACACTGAGACCCGGAGACACAGAGACTCTGAGACACTGAGACTCTGAGATGCAGAGACTCTGAGACGCAGAGACGCAGAGACCCAGAGACACTGAGACGCAGAGACACAGTTACACTGAGACCCAGCGATGCAGAGATGCTGAGACGCAGGGACGTAGACACGCAGAGACCCTGAGACCCTGAGACGCAGAGACGATGAGACTCTGAGATGCAGAGACTCTGAGACGGAGAGCCTCTGTGACGCAGAGACACAGAGACACTGAGACACAGGGACACTGAGGTGCAGAGACTCTGAGACGCTGAGACACTGAGACCCAGAGACTCTGAGACGCTGAGACACTGAGACCCAGAGACTCTGAGACGCAGAGATTCTGAGACACAGAGACGCAGAGACACTGAGACGCAGAGACTCTGAGATGCTGAGACTCTGAGACACAGGGACGCAGAGACACTGAGACGCAGAGAGGCAGAGACGCAGAGATGCAGAGACTCTGAGACACAGAGCCTCTGAGATGCAGAGAAGTAGAGACCATGAGAAGCAGAGACGCAGGGACGCAGAGACGCAGAGAACCTGAGACGCAGAGGCACTGAGACCCAGAGACTCTGAGACGCAGAGGCACAGAGACACTGAGCCCCAGAGACTGAGACGCAGAGACTCTGAGACACGGAGACCCAGAGACCCAGAGACGCAGAGACCCTGAGACACTGACACGCGGAGATACTGAGGCCCAGAGACACTGAGACGCAGAGAATCTGAGACGCAGAGACTCTGAGATGCAGAGACGAAGAGACACTGAGACCCAGAGATGCAGAGACGCTGAGACGCAGAGACGCAGAGACACTGAGACGCAGAGACGAAGAGACACTGAGACCCAGAGATGCAGAGACGCTGAGACGCAGCGTCGCAGAGACACTGAGACACAGAGACAATGAGGTGCAGAGACTCTGAGATGCAGAGACTCTGAGACGCAGAGACACTGAGACCCAGAGACTCTAAGACGCAGAGACTCTGAGACACAGGGACGCAGAGACACTGAGACGCAGAGTCGCAGAGACACTGAGACACAGAGACAATGAGATGCAGAGACTCTGAGACGCAGAGACACTGAGACACAGGGACGCAGAGGCACTGAGACGCAGAGACGAAGAGACACTGAGACCCAGAGATGCAGAGATGCTGAGGCGCAGAGTCGCAGAGACACTGAGACACTGAGATGCAGAGACACTGAGACTGTGAGACACTGAGACGCAGACACGCAGAGACACTGAGCCCCAGAGACTCTCAGACGCAGAGACTCTGAGACGCAGAGACACTGAGACCCAGAGACTCTGAGACGCAGAGACTCTGAGACACAGAGACGCAGAGACACTGAGACGCAGAGACGAAGAGACACTGAGACCCAGAGATGCAGAGATGCTGAGACGCAGCGACGCAGAGACGCAGAGACCCTGAGACCCAGAGATGCTGAGACGCAGGGATGTAGACACGCAGAGACCCTCAGACACTGATACGCAGAGACAATGAGACTCTGAGATGCAGAGACGCTGAGACGCTGAGACGCAGAGACACTGAGACCCAGAGACTCTGAGACGCAGAGACTCAGAGACACAGGGACGCAGAGAGGCAGAGACGCAGAGACACAGAGACACTGAGACTCAGAGACGCAGAGACGCAGAGACACTGAGACCCAGAGATGCAGAGACGCTGAGACGTAGAGACGTAGACACGAAGAGACCCTGAGATACTGAGACGCAGAGACGCTGAGACTCTGAGATGCAGCGACTCTGAGACGCAGAGACTCTGAGACACAGGGACGGAGAGACACTGAGACGCAGAGACGAAGAGACACTGAGACCCAGAGATGCAGAGACGCTGAGACACAGAGTCGCAGAGACACTGAGACACAGAGACAATGAGATGCAGAGACTCTGAGATGCAGAGACGAAGAGACACTGAGACCCAGAGATGCAGAGACGCAGAGACGCAGAGACTCTGAGACTCTGAGATGCAGAGACACTGAGACCCAGAGACTCTGAGACGCAGAGACTCTGAGACACAGGGACGCAGAGACACTGAGACGCAGAGTCGCAGAGACACTGAGACACAGAGACAATGAGACGCAGAGACTCTGAGACTCAGAGATGCAGAGACACTGAGACGCAGAGACACTGAGATGCAGAGACTCTGAGATGCTGAGACTCTGAGACACAGGGACGCAGAGACAGTGAGACGCTGAGAGGCAGAGAGGCAGAGACGCTGAGACACAGATACGCAGAGACACGGAGACGCAGATACGCTGAGATGCAGAGATGCAGAGACTCTGAGACACAGAGCCTCTGAGATGCAGAGAAGCAGGGACGCAGAGACGCAGAGAACCTGAGACGCAGAGGCACTGAGACCCAGAGACTCTGAGACGCAGAGACTCTGAGACACAGCGATGCAGAGACACTGAGACGCAGATACGCTGAGACGCAGAGATGCCGAGACTCTGAGACGCAGAGACTCTGAGATGCAGAGAAGCAGAGACCCTGAGAAGCAGACGCAGGGGCGCAGAGACGCAGAGAACCTGAGACACAGAGACAGTGAGACCCAGAGACGCAGAGGCGCAGAGACGTAGAGACACTGAGACGCAGAGACACTGAGACGCAGAGACGCAGAGACACTGAGACCCAGAGACGCAGAGACTCTGAGACGCAGAGACGCAGAGTCACTGAGACCCTGAGGCTCTGAGATGCAGAGACTCTGAGACGCAGAGACGCAGAGACACTGAGACCCAGAGACTCTGAGGCGCAGATACTCTGAGACCCAGAGGCACAGCGACGCAGAGACGCAGAGACCCTGAGACCCTGAGACACTGAGACACAGAGACTCTGAGACGCAGAGACGCAGTTACACTGAGACCCAGCGATGCAGAGACGCTGAGACGCAGGGACGTAGACACGCAGAGACCCTGAGACACTGAGACGCAGAGACGATGAGAATCTGCGATGCAGTGACTCTGAGACGCAGAGACACTGAGACGCAGAGACGTAGAGACACTGAGACACAGAGACGCAGAGATTCTGAGACACAGAGACGCAGAGACACTGAGACGCTGTGACACTGAGACGCAGAGACACAGTGACGGAGAGACGCACAGACGCTGTGACGCAGAGACACTGAGACCCAGAGACGCAGAGGCGCAGAGACTCTGAGAACCAGAGACTCTGAGACGCAGAGACACAGAGACACTGAGCCCCAGAGACTCTCAGACGCAGAGACTCTGAGACGCAGAGACGCAGAGATACTGAGACCCCGAGATGCAGAGACGCTGAGACCCAGGGACGTAGACACGCAGAGACCCTGAGACACTGAGACGCAGAGACGATGAGACTCTGAGATGCAGAGACTCTGAGACGCAGAACCTCTGAGATGCAGAGATGCAGAGACACTGAGACACAGAGACACTGAGATGCAGAGTCTCAGAGATGCTGAGACTCTGAGACAGAGGGACGCAGAGAGGCAGAGAGGCAGAGAGGCAGAGACGCTGAGACACAGATACGCAGAGACACTGAGACGCAGATACGCTGAGATGCAGAGATGCAGAGATCTGAGACACAGAGCCTCTGAGATGCAGAGAAGTAGAGACCCTCAAACGCAGAGACGCAGGGACGCAGAGAACCTGAGACACTGAGACACGGAGACACTGAGACCCAGAGACTCTGACGCTGAGACTCTGAGACACGGAGACCCAGAGACCCAGAGACGCAGAGACCCTGAGACACTGAGACGCGGAGACACTGAGACCCAGAGACACTGAGACGCAGAGAATCTGAGACGCAGAGACTCTGAGATGCAGAGACGAAGAGACGCTGAGACACAGAGACGCAGAGACACAGAGACACTGAGATGCAGAGACGCAGAAACGCAGAGACGCAGAGACTCTGAGACTCACAGATGCAGAGTCTCTGAGACCCAGAGACTCTGAGACGGAGAGACTCTGAGACGCAGAGATTCTGAGACGCAGAGACTCTGAGACCCAGAGACTCTGAGACGGAGAGACTCTGAGACCCAGAGACGCAGCGACGCAGAGACGCAGAGACCCTGAGACCCAGAGATGCAGAGACGCTGAGACGCAGGGATGTAGACACGCAGAGACCCTGGGACACTGAGACGCAGAGACAATGAGACTCTCAGATGCAGAGACTCTGAGACGTAGAGACACTTAGACACAGAGACACTGAGATGCAGAGACTCTGAGACGCAGAGACACTGAGACCCAGAGACTCTGAGACGCAGAGACTCTGAGATGCAGAGACGAAGTGACACTGAGACCCAGAGATGCAGAGACGCTGAGGCGCAGAGACCCTGAGACACTGAGACACAGAGACACTGAGATGCAGAGACTCTGAGACGCAAAGACTCTGAGACGCAGAGACACTGAGACCCAGGGACTCTGAGACGCAGATACTCAGAGACACAGGGACGCACAGACACTGAGACGCAGATACGCTGAGACGCAGAGATGCAGAGACAATGAGACGCAGAGACTCTGAGATGCAGAGATGCAGGGATGCAGAGACGCAGAGACACTGAGGCCCAGAGACACTGAGACCCAGAGACGCAGAGGCGCAGAGACACTGAGAAGCAGAGACACTGAAACCCAGAGACGCAGAGACTCTGAGACGCAGAGACTCTGAGACACAGAGACTCTGAGACGCAGAGACCCAGAGACGCAGAGACGCGGAGACTCTGAGACGCAGAGACTCTGAGACACAGAGACTCTGAGACGCAGAGACGCAAAGACTCTGAGACGCAGAGACTCTGAGACGCAGAGACCCAGAGACGCAGAGACGCAGAGACTCTCAGACGCAGAGACACTGAGCCCCAGAGACTCTCAGACGCAGAGACTCTGAGATGCAGAGACGCAGAGAAACTGAGACCCCGAGATGCAGAGACGCTGAGACCCAGGGTCGTAGACACGCAGAGACCCTGAGACACTGAGGCGCAGAGACGATGAGACTCTGAGATGCAGAGACTCTGAGACGCAGAGCCTCTTAGATGCAGAGACGCAGAGACACTGAGACGCAGAGACACTGAGATGCAGAGACTCTGAGACACAAAGACTCTGAGACGCAGAGACACAGAGACCCAGGGACTCTGAGACGCAGAGACTCAGAGACACAGGGACGCAGAGACACTGAGACGCAGATACGCTGAGACGCAGAGATGTAGAGACTCTGAGATGCAGAGAAGCAGAGACCCTGAGAAGCAGACACACAGGGATGCAGAGACGCAGAGACACTGAGACCCAGAGATGCAGAGACGCTGAGACGCAGAGACATATACACGCAGTGACCCTGAGACACTGAGACGCAGAGACGCTGAGATGCAGAGACTCTGAGATGCAGAGACTCTGAGATGCAGAGACGAAGAGACACTGAGACCCAGAGACCCAGAGACACTGAGACACAGAGACACTGAGATGCAGAGACTCTGAGACGCAGAGACTCTGAGACGCAGAGACACTGAGACCCAGGGACGCAGAGACACTGAGACGCAGATATGCTGAGACGCAGAGATGCAGAGATGCAGAGACTCTGAGACACAGAGACTCTGAGATGCAGAGAAGCAGGGACGCAGAAACGCAGAGAACCTGAGACACACAGACACTGAGACTCAGAGACGCAGAGGCGCAGAGACGCAGAGACACTGAGAAGCAGAGACACTGAGACCCAGAGACGCAGAGGCGCAGAGACGCAGAGACACTGAGAAGCAGAGACACTGAGACCCAGAGACGCAGAGACGCAGAGACACTGAGCCCCAGAGACTCTCAGACGCAGAGACTCTGAGATGCAGAGACGCAGAGACACTGAGACCCCGAGATGCAGAGACAATGAGACCCAGGGACGTAGACACGCAGAGACCCTGAGACAATGAGACGCAGAGACGATGAGACTCTGAGATGCAGAGCCTCTGAGATTCAGAGACGCAGAGACACTGAGACACAGAGACACTGATATGCAGAGACTCTGACACGCAGAGACTTTGAGACACAGGGACGCAGAGACAGTGAGACGCAGAGAGGCAGAGACGCAGAGACGCTGAGACACAGATACGCAGAGACACTGAGACGCAGATACGATGAGATGCAGAGATGCAGAGACTCTGAGACGCAGAGACTCTGAGATGCAGAGAAGCAGAGACCCTGAGAAGCAGACACGCAGGGACGCAGAGAACCTGAGACGCAGAGAACCTGAGACGCAGAGACCCTGAGACACTGAGACGCGGAGACACTGAGACCCAGAGAATCTGAGATGCAGAGACTCTGAGATGCAGAGGCGCAGAGACTCTGAGAGCCAGAGATGCAGAGATGATGAGACTCTGAGATGCAGAGACGATGAGACTCTGAGATGCAGAGACTCTGAGACGCAGAGACACTGAGACACTGAGACCCAGAGACTCTGAGACGCAGAGACTCTGAGACACAGGGACGCAGAGACAGGGAGACACAGAGAGGCAGAGACGCAGAGACTCTGAGACGCAGAGACTCTGAGATGCAGAGACGAAGAGACACTGAGACCCAGAGTAGCAGGGACGCTGAGACACAGAGACGCCGAGACACTGAGACCCAGAGACACTGAGATGCAGAGAATCTGAGACGCTGAGACCCGGAGACACAGAAACGCAGAGACGCAGAGACCCTGAGACACTGAGACGCAGAGGCACTGAGACACAGAGACACTGAGATGCAGAGACTCTGAGACACAAAGACTCTGAGACGCAGAGGCACAGAGACCCAGGGACTCTGAGACGCAGAGGCTCAGAGACTCTGAGGTGCAGAGAAGCAGGGACGCAGAAACGCAGAGAACCTGAGACACAGAGACACTGAGACCCAGAGACGCAGAGACTCTGAGACCCAGAGACTCTGAGACGCAGAGACGCAGAGACGCAGAGACACTGAGCCCCAGAGACTCTCAGACGCAGAGACTCTGAGACGCAGAGACGCAGAGACACTGAGACCCCGAGATGCAGAGACGCTGAGACCCAGGGACGTAGACACGCAGAGACCCTGAGACAATGAGACGCAGAGACGATGAGACTCTGAGATGCAGAGACTCTGAGATTCAGAGACGCAGAGACACTGAGACACAGAGACACTGATATGCAGAGACTCTGACACGCAGAGACTTTGAGACACAGGGACGCAGAGACAGTGAGACGCAGAGAGGCAGAGACGCAGAGACGCTGAGACACAGATACGCAGAGACACTGAGACGCAGATACGCTGAGATGCAGAGATGCAGAGACTCTGAGACGCAGAGACTCTGAGATGCAGAGACTCTGAGATGCAGAGAAGCAGAGACCCTGAGAAGCAGACACGCAGGGACGCAGAGAACCTGAGACGCAGAGAACCTGAGACGCAGAGACCCTGAGACACTGAGACGCGGAGACACTGAGACCCAGAGAATCTGAGATGCAGAGACTCTGAGATGCAGAGGCGCAGAGACTCTGAGAGCCAGAGATGCAGAGACGATGAGACTCTGAGATGCAGAGACACTGAACACTGAGACCCAGAGACTCTGAGACGCAGAGACTCTGAGACACAGGGACGCAGAGACAGGGAGACACAGAGAGGCAGAGACGCAGAGACTCTGAGACACAAAGACTCTGAGATGCAGAGACTCTGAGACGCAGAGACACTGAGACCCAGAGACTCTGAGACGCAGAGAATCTGAGACGCTGAGACCCGGAGACACAGAAACGCAGAGACGCAGAGACCCTGAGACACTGAGACGCTGAGACACTGAGAGACAGAGACGCTGAGACCCAGAGATGCAGAGACGCTGAGACGCAGAGACGTAGACACGCAGAGACCCTGAGACACTGAGACCCATAGACACTGAGACGCAGCGACGCAGAGACGCAGAGACGCAGAGACCCTGAGACCCAGAGATGCAGAGACGCTGAGACGCAGGGACGTAGACACGCAGAGACCCTGAGACACTGAGACGCAGAGACAATGAGACTCTCAGATGCAGAGACTCTGAGACGCGGAGACACTGAGACACAGAGACACAGAGATGCAGAGACTCTGAGATGCAGAGACTCTGAGACGCAGAGACACTGAGACCCAGAGACTCTGAGACGCAGAGACTCTGAGACACAGGGACGCAGAGACAGTGAGACACAGAGAGGCAGAGACACAGAGACGCTGAGACACCGAGATGCTGAGACCCAGTGACTCTGAGACGCAGAGACTCTGAGGCGCAGAGACACAGAGACACTGAGACTCAGAGATGCGGAGACGCTGAGACACAGAGACGTAGACACGCAGAGACCCTGAGACACTGAGATGCAGAGAATCTGAGACACTGAGACCCGGAGACACAGAGACGCAGCGACGCAGAGACGCAGAGACCCTGAGAGGCCGAGACACAGAGACACTGAGACCCAGAGATGCAGAGACGCTGAGACGCAGAGACGTAGACACGCAGAGACCCTGAGACACTGAGACCCAGAGTCACTGAGACGCAGTGACGCAGAGACGCAGAGACGCAGAGACCCTGAGACACAGAGATGCAGACACGCTGAGACACAGAGATGCAGAGACAGTGAGACACAGACACTGAGACACAGAGACACTGAGATGCAAGAACCTGAGACACTGAGACCCGGAGACACAGAGACACAGCGACGCAGAGACGCAGAGATCCTGGGACACAGAGACACTGAGACCCAGAGGCACTGAGACGCCGAGACACAGAGACACTGAGACCCAGAGATGCAGAGACGGTGAGACGCAGAGACTCTGGGAAACTGAGACACAGAGACACTGAGATGCAGAGACTCTGAGACGCAGAGACTCTGAGACGCAGAGACTCAGAGACACAGGGACGCAGAGACACTGAGACACAGATACGCTGAGACGCAGAGATGCAGAGAAGCAGAGAACCTGAGAGGCAGAGACGCAGGGACGCAGAGATGCAGAGAACCTGAGACGCAGACACACTGAGACCCAGAGACGCAGAGGCGCAGAGACGCAGAGACACTGAGAAGCAGAGACACTGAGACGCAGAGACGCAGAGATTCTGAGACGCAGAGACACTGAGCCCAGAGACGCAGAGACGCAGAGAGTCTGAGACCCAGAGACTCTAAGACGCAGAGATTCTGAGACGCAGAGACGCAGAGACGCTGAGCCCCAGAGACTCACAGACGCAGAGACTCTGCGACGCAGAGACACTGAGACCCCGAGATGCAGAGACGCTGAGACCCAGGGACGTAGACACGCAGAGACCCTGAGACACTGAGGCGCAGAGACGATGAGACTCTGAGATGCAGAGACTCTGAGACGCAGAGCCTTTGAGATGCAGAGACTCTGAGACGCAGAGCCTTTGAGATTCAGAGACGCAGAGACACTGAGACACAGAGACACTGAGATGCAGAGACTCTGAGACGCAGAGACGGAGGGACGGAGAGACGCAGAGAACCTGAGACGCAGAGAACCTGAGACGCAGAGTCACTGAGACCCAGAGACTCTGAGACGCAGAGACACTGAGCCCCAGAGACTGAGACGCAGAGACTCTGAGACACGGAGACCCAGAGACCCAGAGACGCAGCGACGCAGAGACCCTGAGACACTGAGACGCTGAGACACTGAGACCCAGAGACACTGAGACGCAGAGAATCTGAGATGCAGAGACTCTGAGATGCAGAGACGAAGAGACACTGAGACCCAGAGATGCAGAGACGCTGAGACGCAGAGACACTGAGACACAGAGACACTGAGATGCAGAGAGGCAGAGACGCTGAGACTCTGAGACTCTGAGACTCTGAGATGCAGAGACTCTGAGACTCAGAGACTCTGAGACGGAGAGACTCTGAGATGCAGAGACGCAGAGACCCTGAGACCCAGAGACACTGAGATGCAGAGACTCTGAGACGGAGAGACTCTGAGATGCAGAGACGCAGAGACACTGAGACCCAGAGATGCAGAGACGCTGAGACTTAGAGACGTAGACACGCAGAGAATCTGAGACTCTGAGACCCAGAGACTCTAAGACGCTGAGACGCCGAGACACAGAGACACTGAGACCCAGAGATGCAGAGACGCTGAGACGCAGAGACGTAGACACACAGAGACCCTGAGACACTGAGACATTGAGACTCTGAGATGCAGAGACTCTGAGACCCAGAGACTCTGAGACGAAGAGACGAAGAGACACTGAGACCCAGAGATGCAGAGATGCTGAGACGCAGAGGTGCAGAGACACTGAGACACAGAGACGTAGAGACTCTGAGATGCAGAGATACTGAGACCCAGGGACTCTGAGACACAGAGTCTCAGAGACACAGGGACGCAGAGATACTGAGACGCAGAGATGCAGAGACTCTGAGACGCAGAGACTCTGAGACACAGGGACGCAGAGACAGTGAGACACAGAGAGGCAGAGACGCTGAGACGCTGAGACACAGAGATGCTGAGACCCAGAGACGCAGAGACGCTGAGACACAGAGACGTAGACACGCAGAGACCCTGAGACACTGAGATGCAGAGGCGCTGAGACGCAGAGACTCTGAGTCGCAGAGAATCTGAGATGCAGAGATGCAGAGGCACTGAGAACCAGAGACTCTGAGACACAGAGATGCAGAGACACTGAGACCAGAGACTCTGAGACGCAGAGAAACTGAGTCCCAGAGACTCAGAGTCACAGAGACTCTGAGACGCAGAGACACTGAGACCCAGACACTCTGAGACGCAGAGACTCTGAGACGCAGATTCGCTGAGACAAACAGACTCTGAGATGCAGAGACGCAGAGACAATGAGACACAGAGACACTGAGAGCCAGAGACTCTGCGACATATAGACTCTGAGACGCAGAGACGCAGAGACACTGAGACGCAGAGACTCTGAGACACAGAGACGCAGAGACACTGAGACGCAGAGACTCTGAGAAGCAGAGACTCTGAGATGCAGAGACACTGAGAACCAGAGACTCTGAGATGCAGAGACTTTGAGACGAAGAGACGCAGATACACTGAGACCCAGTCACTCTGAGACGCAGAGACGCAGAGACTCTGAGACACAGAGACACTGAGACCCAGACACTCTGAGACGCAGAGACTCTGAGACGCAGAGACGCAGGGACTCGGAGACGCAGAGGCACTGAGACCCAGAGATTCTGAGACGCAGAGACTCTGAGACACAGGGACGCAGAGACACTGAGACCCAGAGACTCTGAGACGCAGAGACTCTGAGACGCAGAGACGCAGGGACTCTGAGACGCAGAGGCACGGAGACCCAGAGACTCTGAGACGCAGAGACTCGGAGACGCAGAGGCACTGAGACCCAGAGACTCTGAGACGCAGAGACTCGGAGACGCAGAGATGCCAAGACGCAGAGACACAGAGACCAGAGACTCTGAGTCGCAGAGACACTTTGACGCAGAGACACTGTGGCTCAGAGACTCTGAGACGCAGAGACGCAGAGAAGCAGAGAAGCAGAGACACTGAGACCCAGTGACTCTGAGGCGCAGAGACTCTGAGACGCAGAGAAGCAGAGACACTGAGACAAAGAGACACTGAGACCCAGAGACTCTGAGATGCAGAGACATTTCGATGCAGAGAGTCATAGGCGCACAGTCGCAGCGACACTGAGACGCAGAGACTCTGAGACACAGAGACTCTGAGACTCTGAGACGCAGAGACGCAGAGGCACTGAGAACCAGAGACTCTGAGACACAGAGATGCAGAGACCCTGAGACACAGAAACATTGAGACCCAGAGACTGTGAGACGCAGAGACGCAGAGACACTGAGACCAGAGACTCTGAGACGCAGAGACTCTGAGACGCAGAGAAACTGAGACCCAGAGACTTTAGAGTCACAGAGACTCTGAGACGCAGAGACACTGAGACCCAGACACTCTGAGACGCAGAGACACTGAGACCCAGACACTCTGAGACGCAGAGACTCTGAGGCGCAGAGTCGCTGAGACAAACAGACTCTGAGATGTAGAGACGCAGAGACACTGAGACACAGGGACACTGAGAGCCAGGGACTCTGCGACATAGAGACTCTGAGACGCAGAGACGCAGAGACACTGAGACGCAGAGACTCTGAGACGCAGAGACACTGAGACTCAGAGACTCAGAGATGCATAGGCGCAGAGACACTGAGACGCAGAGACTCTGAGAAGCAGAGACTCTGAGATGCAGAGACACAGAGACACTGAGACCCAGTCACTCTGAGACGCAGAGACGCAGAGACTCTGAGACGCAGAGACACTGAGACCCAGAGTCTCTGCGATCGAGAGACTCTGATACGCAGAGACGCAGAGATACTGAGACCCAGACACTCTGAGACGCAGAGACTCTGAGATGCAGAGTCGCAGAGACACTGAGACCCAGGGACTCAGAGGCGCAGAGACTCTGAGACGCAGAGACACTGAGACCCAGGGACTCAGAGGCGCAGAGACTCTGAGATGCAGAGACACTGAGGCCCAGACACACTGAGATGCAGAGACACTGTGATACATAGACACTCAGACCCAGAGACTCTGAGACATAGAGACTCTGAGACGCAGAGACACTGAGACGCAGAGACTCTGCGATGCAGAGACACTGAGACTCAGAGACACTGAGACCCAGAGACTCTGACACACACAGAATCTGAGACGCAGAGACGCAGAGACACTGAGATCCAGAGACGCTGAGACACAGAGACGCAGTGACTCTGAGACGCAGAGACGCTGAGACGCAGTGACTCTGAGACGCAGAGACGCAGAGACACTGAGACGCAGAGACGCAGAGACACAGAGACGCAGAGACGCAGAAACCCGAGACGCAGAGACACTGAGACCCAGAGACGCAGAGACACTGAGACGCCGAGACGCAGAAACCCGAGACGCAGAGACACTGAGACCCAGAGACGCAGAGACACAGAGACCCTGAGACACAGTGACTCTGAGACGCAGAGACTCTGAGACACAGAGACTCTGAGACGCAGAGACACAGAGACTCTGAGACGCAGAGACGCTGAGACCCTGAGACCCAGAGACACAGAGACGCAGAGAGGCAGAGTCCATGAGACCTAGGGACTCTGAGACGCATAGATGCTGAGACCCAGAGATGCAGAGTAACTGAGACGCTGAGACACTGAGACGCAGAGACACTGAGACACAGAGACGCAGAGACTGTGAGACGCAGAGACTCTGAGATGCAGAGACGCTGACAAGCAGAGACACTGAGACGCTGAGACGCAGAGACACTGAGTCCCAGAGACGCAAAGACGCAGAGAACCTAAGACACAGAGACACTGTGACACATAGAGGCAGAGACTATGAGACGCAGAGACGCAGAAACCCGAGATGCAGAGACACTGAGACCCAGAGACGCAGAGACCCTGAGACGCAGAGACTCTGAGACACAGACACTCTGAGATGCAGAGACACAGAGACTCTGAGACGCAGAGACGCTGAGACCCTGAGACCCAGAGACACAGAGACGCAGAGAGGCAGAGACCATGAGACCCAGGGACTCTGAGACGCATAGATGCTGAGACCCAGAGTTGCAGAGTAACTGAGACGCTGAGACACTGAGACGCAGAGACACTGAGACACAGAGACGCAGAGACTTTGAGACGCAGAGACGCAGAGACGCAGAGACTCTGAGACGCAGAGACGCTGAGGCGCGGAGACACTGAGTCCCAGAGACGCAAAGACGCAGACAACCTAAGACGCAGTGACACATGGAGGCAGAGACTATGAGTCGCAGAGGCTCTGAGATGCATAGACGCTGAGACCCAGAGACGCAGAGACGCAGAGACACTGAGACGCAGATACAGTGAGACGCAGAGACGCTGAGACCCCCAGATGCAGAGACGCAGATACACAGAGACACTGAGACCCAGAGACGCAGAGATGCAATGATCCAGAGGCTCTGAGACACAGAGACCCTGAGATCCAGAAACGCAGAGGCGCAGAGACGCAGAGGCACTGAGAAGCAGAGACACTGAGTCGCAGAGACACTGAGACGCAGAGACCCTGGGACCCAGAGACGAAAAGACACAGAGACGCAGAGACACTGAGACACAGAGACACTGAAACCAAGAGACTCTGAGATGCAGAGACCCTGAGACACTGAGGCACAGAGACGATGAGACTCTGAGATGCAGAGACTCTGGGACGCAGAGACTCTGAGATGCAGAGACGAAGAGACACTGAGACCCAGAGATGCAGAAAGGCTGAGACGCAGAGACTCTGAGACGTAAAGACACAGAGACGCAAAGACTCTGAGGCGCAGAGACTCTGAGACACAGGGACGCAGAGACACTGAGACGCAGAGAAGCAGAGACGCAAAGACGCTGAGACACAGAAACGCTGAGAACCAGAGACTCTGAGACGCAAAGACTCTGAGACGCAGAGACACAGAGACCCAGAGATGCAGAGCCGTTGAGACACAGAGACGCAGACATGCAGAGACCCTGAGACACTGAGACCCAGAGATGCAGAGACGCTGAGACGCAGAGACTCTGAGACGCAGAGACACTGAGACCCAGAGATTCTGAGACCCAGAGACTCTGAGACGCAGAGACTCTGAGACGCAGAGACGCAGGGACTCTGAGACGCAGAGGCACGGAGACCCAGAGACTCTGAGACGCAGAGACTCGGAGACGCAGAGGCACTGAGACCCAGAGACTCTGAGACGCAGAGACTCGGAGACGCAGAGATGCCAAGACGCAGAGACACAGAGACCAGAGACTCTGAGTCGCAGAGACACTTTGACGCAGAGACACTGAGGCTCAGAGACTCTGAGACGCAGAGACGCAGAGACGCAGAGAAGCAGAGACACTGAGACCCAGTGACTCTGAGGCGCAGAGACTCTGAGACGCAGAGAAGCAGAGACACTGAGACAAAGAGACACTGAGACCCAGAGACTCTGAGATGCAGAGACATTTCGATGCAGAGAGTCATAGGCGCACAGTCGCAGAGACACTGAGACGCAGAGACTCTGAGACACAGAGACGCAGAGGCACTGAGAACCAGAGACTCTGAGACACCGAGATGCAGAGACCCTGAGACACAGAAACATTGAGACCCAGAGACTGTGAGACGCAGAGACGCAGAGACACTGAGACCAGAGACTCTGAGACGCAGAGACTCTGAGACGCAGAGAAACTGAGTCCCAGAGACTCAGAGTCACAGAGACTCTGAGACGCAGAGACACTGAGACCCAGACACTCTCAGACGCAGAGACTCTGAGACGCAGAGTCGCTGAGACAAACAGACTCTGAGATGCAGAGACGCAGAGACACTGAGACACAGGGACACTGAGAGCCAGCGACTCTGCGACATAGAGACTCTGAGACGCAGAGACACTGAGGCGCAGAGACTCTGAGACACAGAGACGCAGAGACACTGAGACTCAGAGACTCAGAGATGCATAGGCGCAGAGACACTGAGACGCAGAGACTCTGAGAAGCAGAGACTCTGAGATGCAGAGACACAGAGACACTGAGACCCAGTCACTCTGAGACGCAGAGACGCAGAGACTCTGAGACGCAGAGACACTGAGACCCAGAGACTTTGAGACCCAGAGACTCTGAGACGCAGAGACACTGAGACCCAGGGACTCAGAGGCGCAGAGACTCTGAGATGCAGAGACACTGAGGCCCAGACACACTGAGATGCAGAGAAACTGTGACACAGAGAGACTCAGACCCAGAGACTCTGAGACATAGAGACTCTGAGACGCAGAGACACTGCGACGCAGAGACTCTGCGATGCAGAGACACTGAGACTCAGAGACACTGAGACCCAGAGACTCTGACACGCACAGCATCTGAGACGCAGAGACGCAGAGACACTGAGATCCAGAGACACTGAGACACAGAGACGCAGTGACTCTGAGACGCAGAGACGCTGAGACGCAGTGACTCTGAGACGCAGAGACACAGAGACCCTGAGACGCAGAGACACTGAGGCCTAGAGATGCAGAGACCCTGAGATGCAGAGACACTGAGACCCAGAGACGCAGAGACGCAGAGTTGCAGATAAGCAGAGACGCAGAGGCACTGAGACCCAGAAACGCAGAGAAGCAGAGACCCTGAGACGCAGAGACGCAGAGACTCTGAGAAGCAGAGTCTCTGAGACGCGGAGCCTCTGAGGCGCAGAGACCCTGAGACGCAGAGACACTGAGACCAGGAGACGCATAGATGCACAGACTCAGACACTCTGAGACGCAGAGACACTGAGACGCAGAGACGCAGAGACACAGAGACGCAAAGACGCAGAAACCCGAGACGCAGAGACACTGAGACCCCGAGACGCAGAGACACTGAGGCACAGAGACACTGAGACGCACAGACGCAGAGACACTGAGACGCCGAGACGCAGAAACCCGAGACGCAGAGACACTGAGACCCAGAGACGCAGAAACGCAGAGACGCAGAGACGCAGAGACCCTGAGACACAGAGACTCTGAGACGCAGAGACACAGAGACTCTGAGACGCAGAGACGCTGAGACACAGAGACCCAGAGACACAGAGACGCAGAGAGGCAGAGACCATGAGACCCAGGGACTCTGAGACGCATAGATGCTGAGACCCAGAGATGCAGAGTAACTGAGACGCAGAGACACAGAGAATCTGAGACGCAGAGACGCTGAGACCCTGAGACGCAGAGACGCAGAGACCCTGAGACACAGTGACTCTGAGACGCAGAGACGCTGAGACCCTGAGACCTTGAGACACAGAGACGCAGAAAGGCAGAGACCATGAGACCCAGAGACTCTGAGACGCATAGACGCTGAGACCCAGAGATGCAGAGTAACTGAGACGCTGAGACACTGAGACGCAGAGACACTGAGACACAGAGACGCAGAGACTGTGAGACGCAGAGACTCTGAGATGCAGAGACACTGAGACGCTGAGACGCAGAGACACTGAGTCCCAGAGACGCAAAGACGCAGAGAACCTAAGACGCAGAGACACTGTGACACATAGAGACAGAGACTATGAGACGCAGAGACTCTGAGATGCAGAGACACAGAGACACAGGGACGCAGAGACACTGAGACACTGAGACGCAGATACGCTGAGACGCAGAGAAGCAGAGACCCTGAGAAGCAGAGACGCAGAGACACTGAGACCCAGAGACGCAGAGGCGCAGAGACACTGAGAAGCAGAGACACTGAGACGCAGAGACTCTGAGACGCAGAGACTCTGAGACGCAGAGACACTGAGCCGCAGAGACTCTCAGGCGCAGAGACTCTGAGACGCAGAGACGCAGGGGCACTGAGACGCAGAGACGCTGAGACCCAGAGACGCAGAGACGCCGAGACACTGAGGCGCAGACACTGAGACGCAGAGACACTGAGCCCAAGGGACTCTGTGACGCTGAGACTGTGAGACGCAGAGATGCAGAGACGCTGAGACCCAGAGACGCAGGGACACTGAGGTGCAGAGACACTGAGACGCAGAGACTCTGAGACCCAGAGACACAGAGACGCAGAGAGGCAGAGACTCTGAGATGCAGTGACGCAGAGACCCTGAGACACTGAGACGCGGAGACACTAAGACCCAGAGACACTGAGACGCAGAGGCTCTGAGACGCAGAGACACTGAGACCCAAAGACGCAGAGACGCAGAGACTCTGAGTGTCAGAGACTCTGAGACACTGAGCCCCAGAGACACTGAGACCCAGAGACCCAGAGACGCAGCGACGCAGAGACCCTGAGACACTGAGACGCGGAGGCACTGAGACCCAGTGACGCTGAGGCCCAGAGACCCAGAGACGCAGCGACGCAGAGACCCTGAGACACTGAGACGCGGAGACACAGAGACCCAGAGACACTGAGACGCAGAGACTCTGAGACGCAGAGACGCAGAGACACTGAGACCCAGAGACTCTGAGACGCAGAGACTCTGAGACGCAGAGACACTGAGACCCAGAGATGCAGAGACGCTGAGACGCAGAGACGTAGACACGCAGAGACCCTGAGACACTGAGACACAGAGACGATGAGACTCTGAGATGCAGAGACTCTGAGACGCAGAGACTCTGAGATGCAGAGACGAAGAGACACTGGGACCCAGAGATACAGAGACGCTGAGGCGCAGAGACGCAGAGACACTGAGACGCAGAGACACTGAGCCCAAGGGACTCTGTGACGCTGAGACTGTGAGACGCAGAGATGCAGAGACGCTGAGACCCAGAGACGCAGGGACACTGAGGTGCAGAGACACTGAGACGCAGAGACTCTGAGACCCAGAGACACAGAGACGCAGAGAGGCAGAGACTCTGAGATGCAGTGACGCAGAGACCCTGAGACACTGAGACGCGGAGACACTAAGACCCAGAGACACTGAGACGCAGAGGCTCTGAGACGCAGAGACACTGAGACCCAAAGACGCAGAGACGCAGAGACTCTGAGTGTCAGAGACTCTGAGACACTGAGCCCCAGAGACACTGAGACCCAGAGAACCAGAGACGCAGCGACGCAGAGACCCTGAGACACTGAGACGCGGAGGCACTGAGACCCAGTGACGCTGAGACCCAGAGACCCAGAGACGCAGCGACGCAGAGACCCTGAGACACTGAGACGCGGAGACACAGAGACCCAGAGACACTGAGACGCAGAGACTCTGAGACGCAGAGACGCAGAGACACTGAGACCCAGAGACTCTGAGACGCAGAGACTCTGAGACGCAGAGACACTGAGACCCAGAGATGCAGAGACGCTGAGACGCAGAGACGTAGACACGCAGAGACCCTGAGACACTGAGACACAGAGACGATGAGACTCTGAGATGCAGAGACTCTGAGACGCAGAGACTCTGAGATGCAGAGACGAAGAGACACTGGGACCCAGAGATACAGAGACGCTGAGGCGCAGAGACGCAGAGACACTGAGGTGCAGAGACACTGAGCCCAAGGGACTCTGTGATGCTGAGACTGTGAGACGCAGAGATGCAGAGACGCTGAGACCCAGAGACGCAGGGACACTGAGGTGCAGAGACACTGAGACGCAGAGACTCTGAGACCCAGAGACACAGAGACGCAGAGAGGCAGAGACTCTGAGATGCAGTGACGCAGAGACCCTGAGACACTGAGACGCGGAGACACTAAGACCCAGAGACACTGAGACGCAGAGGCTCTGAGACGCAGAGACACTGAGACCCAAAGACGCAGAGACGCAGAGACTCTGAGTGTCAGAGACTCTGAGACACTGAGCCCCAGAGACACTGAGACCCAGAGACGCAGCGACGCAGAGACCCTGAGACACTGAGACGCGGAGGCACTGAGACCCAGTGACGCTGAGACCCAGAGACCCAGAGACGCAGCGACGCAGAGACCCTGAGACACTGAGACGCGGAGACACAGAGACCCAGAGACACTGAGACGCAAAGACTCTGAGACGCAGAGACGCAGAGACACTGAGACCCAGAGACTCTGAGACGCAGAGACTCTGAGACGCAGAGACACTGAGACCCAGAGATGCAGAGACGCTGAGACGCAGAGACGTAGACACGCAGAGACCCTGAGACACTGAGACACAGAGACGATGAGACTCTGAGATGCAGAGACTCTGAGACGCAGAGACTCTGAGATGCAGAGACGAAGAGACACTGGGACCCAGAGATACAGAGACGCTGAGGCGCAGAGACGCAGAGACACTGAGACACTGAGACACAGAGAAACTGAGATGCAGAGACTCTGAGGCGCAGAGACTCTGAGATGCAGAGACGAAGAGGCACTGAGACCCAGAGATGCAGAGACGCTGAGGCGCAGAGACGCAGAGACACTGAGACACTGAGACACAGAGAAACTGAGATGCAGAGACTCTGAGACGCAGGGACGCAGAGACACTGAGACGCAGATACGCTGAGACGCAGAGATGCGGAGACACTGAGACGAAGACACTCTGAGATGCAGAGAAGCAGAGACCCTGAGAAGCAGACACGCAGGGACGCAGAGAACCTGAGACGCTGAGACACTGAGACCCAGAGATGCAGAGGCGCAGAGACACTGAGAAGCAGAGACACTGAGACGCAGAGACTCTGAGACGCAGAGACACAGAGCCGCATAGACTCTCAGACGCAGGGACTCTGAGAAGCAGAGACGCAGGGGCACTGAGACGCAGAGACGCTGAGGCCCAGAGACGCAGATACGCCGAGACACTGAGGCGCAGACACTGAGACGCAGAGACACTGATCCCAAGGGACTCTGTGACAGAGACGCAGAGACGTTGAGACTCAGAGACGCAGGGACGCAGAGACGCAGAGACGCCGAGACACTGAGGTGCAGAGACACTGAGGCGCAGAGACTCTGAGACGCAGAGACACTGAGACCCAAAGACGCAGAGACGCAGAGACTCTGAGACACAGAGACACAGAGACGCAGAGAGGCAGAGACGCAGAGAGGCAGAGACTCTGAGGCGCAGTGACGCTGAGACCCAGAGACGCAGACACGGAGAGTCACTGAGACGCAGAAACACTGAGACGCAGAGACACTGAGATGCAGAGACTCTGAGACGCAGAGACGCAGAGACCCTGAGACGCAGAAACACTGAGACCCAGAGACGCAGAGATGCAGAGACGCAGAGACACTGAGACCCAGAGACTCTGAGACGCAGAGATGCAGAGACACTGAGCCCCAGAGACACTGGGCCCCAGAGACTGAGACGCAGAGACTCTGAGACACTGAGACCCAGAGACCCAGCGACCCAGAGACGCAGCGACGCAGAGACCCTGAGACACTGAGACCCAGAAACGCTGAGATGCAGAGACACTGAGACACAGAGACACTGAGATGCAGAGACGCTGAGACGCAGGGACGTAGACACGCAGAGACCCTGAGGCACTGAGACGCAGAGACACTGAGACACAGAGACACTGAGACGCAGAGACTCTGAGACACAGGGACGCAGAGACAGTGAGACACAGAGAGGCAGAGAGGCAGAGACGTAGAGACGCTGAGACACAGAGGCGCTGAGACCCAGAGACTCTGAGACGCAGAGACGCTGAGGCGCAAAGATGCATAGACGCTGAGACACAGAGACGTAGACATGCAGAGACCCTGAGACAGTGAGACGCAGAGACGCTGAGACTCTGAGACGCAGAGACTCTGAGACGCAGAGACGCTGAGGCGCAGAGATGCAGAGACGCTGAGACATAGAGACGTAGACACGCAGAGACCCTGAGACACTGAGACGCAGAGACGCTGAGACTCTGAGACGCAGAGACTCTAACACGCTGAGACCCTGAGACACAGAGACGCAGCGACGCAGAGACCCTGAGACACTGAGACACTGAGACGCAGAGAAACTGAGACCCAGAGACACTGAGACGCAGAGACTCTGAGACGCAGAGACACAGAGACACTGAGACCCAGAGATGCAGAGACGCTGAGACGCAGAGACGCAGAGACCCAGAGACTCTGAGACACAAAGATGCAGAGACAGTGAGACGCAGATACGCTGAGACACAGAGATGCAGAGACTCTGAGACACAGAGACTCTTCGACGCAGAGAAGCAGAGACCCTGAGAAGCAGAGACGCAGAGACGCAGGGACGCAGAGACGAAGAGAACCTGAGACGCAGAGAACCTGAGACGCTGAAACCCTGAGACACAGAGACTCAGAGACGCAGAGACACTGAGAACCAGAGACTCTGAGATCCAGAGACACAGACGCTCAGAGACTCAGAGACGCAGAGACACAGAGGCTCAGAGACTCAGAGACACAGAGACCCAGAGACACAGAGACCCAGAGACCCAGAGAGACAGAGACTCAGAAACACAGAGACACAGAGACACAGAGGCTCAGAGAGTCGGAGACACAGAGACTCAGAGATGCAGAGACAAAGAGGCTCAGAGACTCAGAGACACAGAGACACAGAGATTTAGAGACGCAGATACACAGAGGCTCAGAGACGCAGAGACTCAGAGACGCAGAGACACAGAGGCTCAGTGACTCAGAGACTCAGCGACACGGAGACTCAGAGGCACAGATGCTCAGAGACTCAGTGACCCAGAGACTCAGAGATGCAGAGACACAGAGGCTCAGAGACGCAGAGACTCAGAGACGCAGAGACACAGAGGCTCAGTGACTCAGAGACTCAGCGACACGGAGACTCAGAGGCACAGATGCTCAGAGACACAGAGACCCAGAGACTCAGAGATGCAGAGACACAGAGGCTCAGAGACACAGAGACACAGAGTCTCAGAGACTTACAGACACCGAGACACAGATGCTCAGAGACTCAGAGACACAGAGACTCAGAGACACAGAGACCCAGAGACACAGAGGCTCAGAGGCTCAGAGACTCAGAGACGCAAACATACAGATACTCAGAGACTCAGAGACTCAGAGATGCAGAGACACAGAGTCTCAGAGACGCAGAGACACAGAGGCTCAGAGACACAGAGACTCAGAGTCACTGAGACTCAGAGACACATGAACTCAGAGAACCAGAGACACAGAGACACAGAGACATAGAGATGCAGAGACAAAGAGGCTCAGAGTCACAGAGACCCAGAGAGACAGAGACTCAGAGATTCAGAGACACAGAGACACAGAGGCACAGTGACTAAGAGACTCAGCGACATGGAGACTCAGAGACACAGAGACACAGAGACTCAGAGATACAGAGACGCAGAGACTCAGAGACACAGAGACGCAGCGACGCAGAGACACAGAGACCCGGAGACACTGAGACGCAGAGACACTGAGACCCAGAGACACTGAGACGCAGAGACTCTGAGACGCAGATACACAGAGACACTGAGACCCAGTGATGCAGAGACGCTGAGACGCAGAGACGTAGACACGCAGAGACCCTGAGACACTGAGACGCAGAGACTCTGAGACGCAGATTCACAGAGACACTGAGACACAGAGACTCTGAGATGCAGAGACTCTGAGACGCACAGAGCTGAGACCCAGAGACTCTGAGACGCAGAGACTCTGAGACACAGGGACGCAGAGACGCAGAGACACTGAGACCCAGAGACTCTGAGACACAGAGATGCAGAGACACTGAGACGCAGATACGCTGAGACACAGAGATGCAGAGACACTTAGACGCAGATACACTGAGACGCAGAGATGCAGAGACTCTGAGACGCAGAGACTCTTCGAGGCAGAGAAGCAGAGACCCTGAGAAGCAGAGACGCAGAGATGCAGGGACGCAGAGACGAAGAGAACCTGAGACGCAGAGACACTGAGACCCAGAGACGCAGAGGCGCAGAGACGCTGAGACACTGAGACGCAGAGACACTGAGACGCAGAGACACTGAGTCTCAGAGACACAGAGACACAGAGACGCAGAGACGCAGAGACACTGAGTCCCAGAGACGCAGGGACCCTGAGACGCAGAGACACAGAGATGCAGAGACCCTGAGAGGCAGAGACACTGAGACCCAGAGACGCGGATACGCAGAGACAATGAGACCCAGAGACTGTGAGACGCAGAGACACAGTGACGCAGAGATCCAGAGACACAGAGACTCAGAGACGCAGAGACCCTGAGAACCATAGACTCTGAGACCCAGAGACACAGAGACATAGAGGCTGAGAGACTCAGAGACCCAGAGACATCGAGGCTCAGAGGCTCAGAGACCCAGAGACTCAAGACGCAGAGACACAGAGGCTCAGAGACTCAGAGACACAGACACCCAGAGACACAGAGACCCAGGGACCCAGAGACACAGGGACTCAGGAACACAGAGCCGCAGAGACACAGACGCTCAGAGACTCAGAGACACAGAGACTTAGAGACAAAGAGGCTCAGAGACCCAGAGACACAGAGGCTCCGAGACTCAGAGACGCAGAGACACAGAGGCTCAGGTACTCAGAGACTCAGAGGCGCAGAGACACAGCGACACAGACGCTCAGAGACGCAGACACACAGAGGCTCAGAGACGCAGAGACACAGAGACGCAGAGACTCAGAGACACAGAGACTCAGAGACACAGAGACTCAGAGACACGGAGACTCAGAGACACAGAGTCTCAGAGACTCAGAGACGAAGAGACACAGAGGCTCAGAGACTCACCGACACGGAGACTCAGAAACACAGAGACACAGAGGCTCAGAGGCTCAGAGACTCAGAGACGCAGAGACACAGATGCTCAGTGGCTCAGAGGCTCAGAGGTGCAGACACACAGATACTCTGAGACACAGAGACTCAGAGACCCAGAGACCCAGAGACACAGAGACATAGAGATGCAGAGACAAAGAGGCTCAGGGACACAGAGACCCATAGACACAGAGACTCAGAGACACAGAGACACAGAGGCTCAGTGACTCAGAGACTCAGCGACACGGAGACTCAGAGACACAGATGCTCAGAGACTCAGAGACTCAGAGACGCAGAGACGCAGAGAAACAGAGGCTGAGAGACTCAGAGACACAGAGACCCAGAGACAGAGAGACTCAGAGACACAGAGACCCAGAGACTCAGAGACTGAGAGACAGAGAGGCTCAGAGGCTCAGAGACCCAGAGACTCAGAGACGCAGAGACACAAAGGCTCAGAGACTCAGAGACACAGAGACCCAGAGACTCAGATACACGGAGACTCAGAGACACTGAGACTCAATGACTCAGAGACGAGGAGACACAGGGGCTCAGAAACTCAGAGATTCAGAGACTCAGAGACGCAGAGACACAGAGGCTCAGAGACTCAGAGACACAGAGACCCAGGGACGCAGAGACTCAGAGACGCAGAGAGACAGAGGCTCAGAGACTCAGGGACTCAGAGACGCAGAGAGACAGAGGCTCAGAGACGCAGAGACACAGAGACCCCGAGACTCAGAGACACAGAGACTCAGAGACATAGAGATGCAGAGACAAAGAGGCTCAGAGACACAGAGACCCATAGGCACAGAGACTCAGAGACACAGAGACCCAGAGACACAGAGGTCAGAGGCTCAGAGACTCAGAGACGCAGAGACACAGATGTTCAGTGGCTCAGAGGCTCAGAGATGCAGACACACAGATACTCAGAGACTCAGAGATGCAGAGACACAGAGTCTCAGAGTCTCAGAGACTCAGAGTCACTGAGACTCTGAGACACAGAGACTCAGAGACTCAGAGACACAGAGACTCAGAGACATAGAGATGCAGACACAAAGAGGCTCAGAGACACAGAGACCCGTAGACACAGAGACTCAGAGACACAGAGACACAGAGGCTCAGTGACTCAGAGACTCAGCGACACGGAGACTCAGAGACACAGATGCTCAGAGACTCAGAGACGCAGAGTCACAGAGGCTCAGAGAAACAGAGACTCAGAGACACTGAGACTCAGTGACTCAGAGACTCAGTGACAGGGAGACTCAGAGACACAGATGCTCAGAGACCCAGAGGCTCAGAGACTCACAGACACATCGACCCATTGACACAGAGACTCAGAGAATCAGAGACGCAGAGACCCAGAGACACAGAGTCTCAGAGACTTACAGACACCGAGACACAGATGCTCAGAGACTCAGAGACACAGAGACTCAGAGGCTCAGAGTCTCAGAGACGCAGAGACACAGATGCTCAGTGGCTCAGAGACTCAGAAATGCAGACACACAGATGCTCAGAGACTCAGAGATTCAGAGATGCAGAGACACAGAGGCTCAGAGACGTAGAGACACAGAGGCTCAGAGACACAGAGGCTCAGAGACTCAGAGTCACTGAGACTCAGAGACACATGGACTCAGAGACCCAGATACACAGAGACGGAGAGATGCAGAGACACAGAGGCTCAGTGACTCAGAGACTCAGCGACACGGAGACTCAGAGACACAGATGCCAAGAGACTCAGAAACGCAGAGACACAGAGGCTCAGAGACACAGAGATCTAGAGACACTGAGACTCAGAGACGAGGAGACACAGAGGCTCAGAAACTCAGAGACTCAGAGACCCAGAGACACAGAGGCTCAGAGACTCAGAGACACAGAGACCCAGAGACACAGAGGCTCAGAGACTCAGGGACTCAGAGACCCAGAAACACAGAGGCTCAGAGACGCAGACACACAGAGGCTCAGAGACTCAGAGACACAGAGACTCAGAGACACAGAGGCTCAGAGACACAGAGACACAGAGGCACAGAGACTCAGAGACTCAGAGACATAGAGGCTCAGAGGCTCAGAGACCCAGAGACTCAGAGACTCAGTGACACAGAGACTCAGCGACGCAGAGACTCAGAGACACAGAAGCTCAGAGACACAGAAACACAGAGGCTCAGAGACTCAGAGACGCAGAGACACAGAGGCTCAGAGGCACAAAGACTCAGGGACTCAGAGACGCAGCGACACAGAGGCTCAGAGACGCAGAGACACAGAGACACAGAGACTCAGAGACACAGAGACACAGAGACGCAGAGGCTCAGAGACTCAGAGACATAGAGGCTCAGAGGCACAGAGACCCAGAAACACAGGTACTCAGAAACATAGAGACGCAGGGACACAGAGGCTCAGATACTCAGAGACACAGAGACGCAGAGACACAGAGACACAGAGACACAGAGACCCAGAGACACAGAGACTCAGAAACACAGAGACACAGAGATACAGAGGCTCAGAGACACAGGGACTCAGAGACGCAGAGACACAGAGGCTCGGAGATGCAGAGACACAGAGACTCAGAGACATAGAGGCTCAGAGATGCAGAGACACAGAGGCTCAGAGACACAGGGACACAGAGACCCAGAGACAAGAGACTCAGAAACACAGAGACGCAGAGACTCAGAGGCTCAGAGACTCAGGGACTCAGAGACGCAGATACACAGAGGCTCAGTGACTCAGAGACTTAGCGACACGGAGAATCAGGGGCACAGAGACCCAGAGACACAGAGACTCTGAGACTCAGAGACGCAGAGACACAGAGACTCAGAGACACAGTGACCCAGAGACACAGAGTCTCAGAGACACAGAGACACAGTGACCCAGAGAAACAGGGACTCAGAGATTTAGAGACGCAGATACACAGAGGCTCAGTGACACAGAGACTTAGCGACACGGAGAATCAGGGACACAGAGACCCAGAGACACAGAGACTCAGAGACGCAGAGACGCAGCGACACAGAGGCTCAGAGACGCAGACACACTGAGGCTCAGAGACACAGAGACGCAGAGACTCAGAGACACAGAGACACAGAGACTCAGAGACTCAGAGACATCGAGGCTCAGAGGCTCAGAGACCCAGAGACTCAGAGACGCAGAGACACAGAGGCTCAGACACTTAGAGACACAGAGACTCAGAAACTCAGAGACATAGAGGCTCAGATGCTCAGAGACCCAGAGACTCAGAGGCGCAGAGACACAGAGACTCAGTGACTCAGAGACTCAGTGACAGGGATACTCAGAGACACAGATGCTCAGAGACTCAGAGACTCAGAAACACAGAGACGCAGAGACACAGAGACTCAGAGACACAGAGTCACAGAGACCAAGAGACACACAGACTCAGAGACGCAGAGACACAGAGACACAGATGCTCAGAGACACAGAGGCTCAGAGATGCAGAGACACAGAGGCTCAGAGACACAGGGACACAGAGACCCAGAGACAAGAGACTCAGAAACACAGAGACTGAGAGACACAGAGAACCAGAGACACAGAGACACAGAGACCTAGAGACCCAGAGACTCAGAGACGCAGAGACACAGAGGCTCAGTGACTCAGAGACTCAGTGACAGGGAGACTCAGAGACACAGATGCTCAGAGACTCAGAGACTTAGAGACACAGAAACACAGAGACGCAGAGACACAGAGGCTCAGAGACTCAGAGACAAATACACTCAGAGACACAGAGACACAGAGACTCAGAGACTCAGAGACACAGAGACTCAGAGACTCAGAGATATAAAGGCTCAGAGGCTCAGAGACCCAGAGACTCAGAGACGCAGAGACACTGCGACCCCGAGACACAGAGACTCAGAAACACAGAGACGCAGAGACACAGACGCTCAGAGACTCAGAGACACAGAGACTCAGAGACTCAGAGACATCGAGGCTCAGATGCTTAGAGACCCAGAGACTCAGAGACGCAGAGACACAGAGGCTCAGTGACTCAGAGACTCAGTGACAGGGAGACTCAGAGACACAGAGGCTCAGAGATTCAGAGACTCAGAAACACAGAGACGCAGAGACACAGAGGCTCAGAGACTCAGAGACAAATAAACTCAGAGACACAGAGACACAGAGACTCAGAGACTCAGAGACGCAGAGACACAGAGGCTCAGAGATGCAGGGACACAGAGGCTCAGAGACTCAGAGATTCAGAGACCCAGAGATACAGAGTCTCAGAGACACAGACACACTGCGACCCAGAGACACAGAGACTCAGATATTTAGAGACGCAGATACACAGAGGCTCAGTGACTCAGAGACTTAGCGACACGGAGAATCAGGGGCACAGAGACCCAGAGACACAGAGACTCAGAGACGCAGAGACACAGAGGCTCAGATACTCAGAGACGCAGAGACGCAGCGACACAGAGGCTCAGAGACGCAGAGACACAGAGACACAGAGACTCAGAGACACAGAGACCCAGAGACAAGAGACTCAGAAACACAGAGACCCAGAGACTCAGAGACGCAGGGACACAGAGACACAGAGACTCAGGTACACAGAGACACAGAGTCTCAGAGACACAGAGGCTCAGAGATGCAGAGACACAGAGGCTCAGAGACACAGGGACACAGAGACCCAGAGACAAGAGACTCAGAAACACAGAGACCCAGAGACTCAGAGACGCAGGGACACAGATGCTCAGTGGCTCAGAGACTCAGAAATGCAGACACACAGATGCTCAGCGAATCTGAGACTCAGAGATGCAGAGACACAGAGGCTCAGAGACGTAGAGACACAGAGGCTCAGAGACAGAGAGGCTCGGAGACTCAGAGTCACTGAGACTCAGAGACACATGGACTCAGAGACCCAGAGACACAGAGACACAGAGACGGAGAGATACAGAGACTCATAGACTCAGAGACAAAGAGGCTATGAGGCACAGAGACCCCGAGACTCAGAGACACAGAGACACAGAGGCTCAGAGACACAGATGCTCAGAGACTCAGAGATGCAGAGACACAGAGGCTCAGAGATGCAGAGACACAGAGACACAGAGACTCAGAGACACAGTGACCCAGAGACACAGAGTCTCAGAGACACAGAGACACAGTGACCCAGAGACACAGAGACTCAGAGATTTAGAGACGCAGATACACAGAGGCTCAGTGACACAGAGACTTAGTGACACGGAGAATCAGGGACACAGAGACCCAGAGACACAGAGACTCAGAGACGCAGCGACACAGAGGCTCAGAGACGCAGACACACTGAGGCTCAGAGACACAGAGACGCAGAGACTCATAGACACAGAGACACAGAGACTCAGAGACTCAGAGACATCGAGGCTCAGAGGCTCAGAGACCCAGAGACTCAGTGACTCAGAGACTCAGTGACAGGGAGACTCAGAGACACAGATGCTCAGAGACTCAGAGACTCAGAAACACAGAGACGCAGACACACAGAGACTCAGAGACTCAGAGTCACACAGACCAAGAGACACACAGTCTCAGAGACTCAGAGACGCAGAGACACAGAGACACAGAGGCTCAGAGACACAGAGGCTCAGAGATGCAGAGACACAGAAGCTCAGAGACACAGGGACACAGAGACCCAGAGACAAGAGACTCAGAAACACAGAGACGCAGAGAATCAGAGGCTCAGAGACTCAGGGACTCAGAGACACAGAGACACAGAGGCTCAGAGACGCAGACACACAGAGGCTCAAGACGCAGAGGCACAGAGACACAGAGGCTCAGTGACTCAGAGACTCAGTGACAGGGAGACTCAGAGACACAGATGCTCAGAGACTCAGAGACTCAGAAACACAGAGACCCAGAGACACAGAGACTCAGAGACACAGAGACACAGAGGCGCAGAGATGCAGAGACACAGAGGCTCAGAGACACAGGGACACAGAGACCCAGAGACAAGAGACTCAGAAACACAGAGACGCAGAGACACAGAGGCTCAGAGACGCAGACACACAGAGGCTCAAGACGCAGAGGCACAGAGACCCAGAGACTCAGAGACTGAGAGACCCAGGGACACAGATGCTCAGTGGCTCAGAGACTCAGAAATGCAGACACACAGATGCTCAGCGAATCTGAGACTCAGAGATGCAGAGGCACAGAGGCTCAGAGACGTAGAGACAGAGAGGCTCAGAGACAGAGAGGCTCGGAGACTCAGAGTCACTGAGACTCAGAGACACATGGACTCAGAGACCCAGAGACACAGAGACACAGAGACGGAGAGATACAGAGACTCAGAGACTCAGAGACAAAGAGGCTATGAGGCTCAGAGACCCCGAGACTCAGAGACACAGAGACACAGAGGCTCAGAAACACAGATGCTCAGAGACTCAGAGATGCAGAGACTCAGAGACTCAGAGACTCAGAGACACAGAAACACAGAGACTCAGAGACACAGTGACCCAGAGACACAGAGTCTCAGAGACACAGAGACACAGTGACCCAGAGACACAGAGACTCAGAGATTTAGAGACGCAGATACACAGAGGCTCAGTGACACAGAGACTTAGCGACACGGAGAATCAGGGACACAGAAACCCAGAGATACAGAGACTCAGAGACGCAGAGACGCAGCGACACAGAGGCTCAGAGACGCAGACACACTGAGGCTCAGAGACACAGAGACACAGAGACTCAGAGACTCAGAGACATCGAGGCTCAGAGGCTCAGAGACCCAGAGACTCAGAGGCGCAGAGACGCAGAGACTCAGTGACTCAGAGACTCAGTGACAGGGAGACTCAGAGACACAGATGCTCAGAGACTCAGAGACTCAGAAACACAGAGACGCAGACACACAGAGACTCAGAGACACAGAGTCACAGAGACCAAGAGACACACAGACTCAGAGACTCAGAGACGCAGAGACACAGAGGCTCAGAGATGCAGAGACACAGAGACTCAGAGACACAGAAACACAGAGACTCAGAGACACAGTGACCCAGAGACACAGTGACCCAGAGACACAGAGACTCAGAGATTTAGAGACGCAGATACACAGAGGCTCAGTGACACAGAGACTAAGCGACACGGAGAATCAGGGACACAGAGACCCAGAGATACAGAGACTCAGAGACGCAGAGACGCAGCGACGCAGAGGCTCAGAGACACAGACACACTGAGGCTCAGAGACACAGAGACACAGAGACTCAGAGACTCAGAGACATCGAGGCTCAGAGGCTCAGAGACCCAGAGACTCAGAGGCGCAGAGACGCAGAGACTCAGTGACTCAGAGACTCAGTGACAGGGAGACTCAGAGACACAGATGCTCAGAGACTCAGAGACTCAGAAACACAGAGACGCAGAGACACAGAGACTCAGAGACACAGAGTCACAGAGACCAAGAGACACACAGACTCAGAGACTCAGAGGCGCAGAGACACAGATACACAGAGGCTCAGAGACACAGAGGCTCAGAGATGCAGAGACACAGAGGCTCAGAGACACAGGGACACAGAGACCCAGAGACAAGAGACTCAGAAACACAGAGACGCAGAGAATCAGAGGCTCAGAGACTCAGGGACTCAGAGACGCAGAGACACAGACGCTCAGAGTCGCAGACACACAGAGGCTCAAGACGCAGAGGCACAGAGACCCAGAGACTCAGAGACACAGAGACCCAGAGACACAGAGACACAGAGAACTAGAGACCCAGAGACTCAGAGACGCAGAGACACAGAGGCTCAGTGACTCAGAGACTCAGTGACAGGGAGACTCAGAGACACAGATGCTCAGAGACTCAGAGACTCAGAAACACAGAGACGCAGAGACGCAGATGCTCAGAGACTCAGAGACTCAGAAACGCAGAGACGCAGAGACGCAGAGGCTCAGAGACTCAGAGACAAATAAACTCAGAGACACAGACAGTCAGGGACTCAGAGACTCAGAGACGCAGAGACACAGAGGCTCAGAGATGCAGGGACACAGAGGCTCAGAGACTCAGAGATTCAGAGACCCAGAGATACAGAGTCTCAGAGACACAGACACACAGAGACCCAGAGACACAGAGTCTCAGATATTTAGAGACGCAGATACACAGAGGCTCAGTGACTCAGAGACTTAGCGACACGGAGAATCAGGGGCACAGAGACCCAGAGACACAGAGACTCAGAGACGCAGAGACACAGAGACGCAGCGACACAGTCTCAGAGACGCAGACACACAGAGGCTCAGAGACGCAGAGACACAGAGACTCAGAGACACAGAGACTCAGAGACTCAGAGACATCGAGGCTCAGAGGCGCAGAACCCAGAGACTCAGAGGCGCAGAGACGCAGAGACTCAGTGACTCAGAGACTCAGTGACAGGGAGACTCATAGACACAGATGCTCAGAGACTCAGAGACTCAGAAACACAGAGACGCAGAGACACAGAGACTCAGAGACTCAGAGACTCAGAGTCACACAGACCAAGAGACACACAGTCTCAGAGACTCAGAGACGCAGAGACACAGAGACACAGAGGCTCAGAGACACAGAGGCTCAAAGATGCAGAGACACAGAGGCTCAGAGACACAGGGACACAGAGACCCAGAGACAAGAGACTCAGAAACACAGAGACCCAGAGAATCAGAGGCTCAGAGACTCAGGGACTCAGAGACGCAGAGACAGAGAGGCTCAGAGACGCAGACACACAGAGGCTCAAGGCGCAGAGGCACAGAGACCCAGAGACTCAGAGACTCAGAGACGCAGAGACACAGAGGCTCAGTGACTCAGAGGCTCAGTGACAGGGAGACTCAGAGACACAGATGCTCAGAGACTCAGACTCAGAAACACAGAGACCCAGAGACACAGAGACTCAGGGACACTGAGACACAGAGGCTCAGAGACACAGAGGCTCAGAGATGCAGAGACACAGAGGCTCAGAGACACAGGGACACAGAGACCCAGAGACAAGAGACTCAGAAACACAGAGACGCAGAGACGCAGAGGCTCAGAGACTCAGAGACAAATAAACTCAGAGACACAGAGACTCAGGGACTCAGAGACTCCGAGACGCAGAAACACAGAGGCTCAGAGATGCAGGGACACAGAGGCTCAGAGACTCAGAGATTCAGAGACCCAGAGATACAGAGACACAGAGACACAGACACACAGAGACCCAGAGACACAGAGTCTCAGATATTTAGAGACGCAGATACACAGAGGCTCAGTGACTCAGAGACTTAGCGACGTCGAGAATCAGGGGCACAGAGACCCAGAGACACAGAGACTCAGAGACGCAGAGACACAGAGACGCAGCGACACAGAGTCTCAGAGACGCAGACACACAGAGGCTCAGAGACGCAGAGACACAGAGACTCAGAGACACAGAGACCCAGAGACACAGAGACTCAGGGACACAGAGACACAGAGGCTCAGAGACAGAGAGGCTCAGAGATGCAGAGACACAGAGGCTCAGAGACACAGGGACACAGAGACCCAGAGACAAGAGACTCAGAAACACAGAGACCCAGAGACCCAGAGACTCAGAGACGCAGAGACTCAGAGAATCAGAGACGCAGAGACACAGAGGCTCAGAGTCACATAGACACAGAGGCTCAGAGACACAGATGCTCAGAGACTCAGAGATGCAGAGACACAGAGGCTCAGAGATGCAGAGACACAGAGACTCAGAGACACAGAGACACAGAGATTCAGAGACACAGTGACCCAGAGACACAGAGTCTCAGAGACACATAGACACAGTGACCCAGAGACAGAGACTCAGACATTTAGAGACGCAGATACACAGAGGCTCAGTGACACAGAGACTTAGCGACACGGAGAATCTGGGACACAGAGACCCAGAGACACAGAGACTCAGAGATTTAGAGACGCAGCGACACAGAGGCTCAGAGACGCAGACACACTGAGGCTCAGAGACACAGAGACGCAGAGACTCAGAGACACAGAGACACAGAGACTCAGAGACTCAGAGACTCAGAGACATCGAGGCTCAGAGGCTCAGAGACCCAGAGACTCAGAGGCGCAGAGACGCAGAGACTCAGTGACTCAGAGACTCAGTGACAGGGAGACTCAGAGACACAGATGCTCAGAGGCTCAGAGACTCAGAAACACAGAGACGCAGAGACACAGAGACTCAGAGACACAGAGTCACAGAGACCAAGAGACACACAGACTCAGAGACTCAGAGACGCAGAGACACAGAGACACAGAGGCTCAGAGACACAGAGGCTCAGAGATGCAGAGACACAGAGGCTCAGAGACACAGGGACACAGAGACCCAGAGACAAGAGACTCAGAAACACAGAGACGCAGAGAATCAGAGGCTCAGAGACTCAGGGACTCAGAGACGCAGAGACACAGAGGCTCAGAGACGCAGACACACAGAGGCTCAAGACGCAGAGGCACAGAGACCCAGAGACTCAGAGACACAGACACCCAGAGACACAGAGACACAGAGAACTAGAGACCCAGAGACTCAGAGACGCAGAGACACAGAGGCTCAGTGACTCAGAGACTCAGTGACCGGGAGACTCAGAGACACAGATGCTCAGAGACTCAGAGACTCAGAAACACAGAGACGCAGAGACGCAGAGGCTCAGAGACTCAGAGACAAATAAACTCAGAGACACAGAGACTCAGGGACTCAGAGACTCAGAGACTCAGAGACGCAGAGACACAGAGGCTCAGAGATGCAGGGACACAGAGGCTCAGAGACTCAGAGATTCAGAGACCCAGAGATACAGAGTCTCAGAGACACAGACACACAGAGACCCAGAGACACAGAGTCTCAGATATTTAGAGACGCAGATACACAGAGGCTCAGTGACTCAGAGACTTAGCGACACGGAGAATCAGGGGCACAGAGACCCAGAGACACAGAGACTCAGAGACGCAGAGACACAGAGGCTCAGAGAGGCAGAGACACAGAGACTCAGAGACACAGAGACCCAGAGACACAGAGACTCAGGGACACAGAGACACAGAGGCTCAGAGACACAGAGGCTCCGAGATGCAGAGACACAGAGGCTCAGAGACACAGGGACACAGAGACCCAGAGACAAGAGACTCAGAAACACAGAGACCCAGAGACCCAGAGACTCAGAGACGCAGAGACTCAGAGAATCAGACGCAGAGAAACAGAGGCTCAGAGTCACATAGACACAGAGGCTCAGAGACACAGATGCTCAGAGACTCAGAGATGCAGAGACACAGAGGCTCAGAGATGCAGAGACACAGAGACTCAGAGACACAGAGACACAGAGACTCAGAGACACAGTGACCCAGAGACACAGAGTCTCAGAGACACAGAGACACAGTGACCCAGAGACACAGAGACTCAGACATTTAGAGACGCAGATACACAGAGGCTCAGTGACACAGAGACTTAGCGACACGGAGAATCAGGGACACAGAGACCCAGAGACACAGAGACTCAGAGATTTAGAGACGCAGCGACACAGAGGCTCAGAGACGCAGACACACTGAGGCTCAGAGACACAGAGACGCAGAGACTCAGAGACACAGAGACACAGAGACTCAGAGACTCAGAGACATCGAGGCTCTGAGGCTCAGAGACCCAGAGACTCAGAGGCGCAGAGACGCAGAGACTCAGTGACTCAGAGACTCAGTGACAGGGAGACTCAGAGACACAGATGCTCAGAGGCTCAGAGGCTCAGAGACTCAGAAACACAGAGACGCAGAGACACAGAGACTCAGAGACACAGAGTCACAGAGACCAAGAGACACACAGACTCAGAGACTCAGAGACGCAGAGACACAGAGACACAGAGGCTCAGAGACACAGAGGCTCAGAGATGCAGAGACACAGAGGCTCAGAGACACAGGGACACAGAGACCCAGAGACAAGAGACTCAGAAACACAGAGACGCAGAGAATCAGAGGCTCAGAGACTCAGGGACTCAGAGACGCAGAGACACAGAGGCTCAGAGACGCAGACACACAGAGGCTCAAGACGCAGAGGCACAGAGACCCAGAGACTCAGAGACACAGAGACCCAGAGACACAGAGACACAGAGACCTAGAGACCCAGAGACTCAGAGACGCAGAGACACAGAGGCTCAGTGACTCAGAGACTCAGTGACAGGGAGACTCAGAGACACAGATGCTCAGAGACTCAGAGACTCAGAAACACAGAGACGCAGAGACACAGAGGCTCAGTGACTCAGAGACTCAGTGACAGGGAGACTCAGAGACACAGATGCTCAGAGACTCAGAGACTCAGAAACACAGAGACGCAGAGACGCAGAGGCTCAGAGACTCAGAGACAAATAAACTCAGAGACACAGAGACTCAGGGACTCAGAGACTCAGAGACGCAGAGACACAGAGGCTCAGAGATGCAGGGACACAGAGGCTCAGAGACTCAGAGATTCAGAGACCCAGAGATACAGAGTCTCAGAGACACAGACACACAGAGACCCAGAGACACAGAGTCTCAGATATTTAGAGACGCAGATACACAGAGGCTCAGTGACTCAGAGACTTAGCGACACGGAGAATCAGGGGCACAGAGACCCAGAGACACAGAGACTCAGCGACGCAGAGACACAGAGACGCAGCGACACAGAGTCTCAGAGACGCAGACACACAGAGGCTCAGAGACGCAGAGACACAGAGATTCAGAGACACAGAGACCCAGAGACACAGAGACTCAGGGACACAGAGACCCAGAGACTCAGAGACGCAGAGACACAGAGGCTCAGAGTCACAGAGACACAGAGACCCAGAGACACAGAGGCTCAGAGGCTCAGAGATATAAAGGCTCAGAGGCTCAGAGACCCAGGGACTCAGAGACGCAGAGACACTGCGACCCCGAGACACAGAGACTCAGAAACACAGAGACGCAGACACACAGAGACTCAGAGGCACAGAGTCACAGAGACTCAGAAACACAGAGACGCAGACACACAGAGACTCAGAGACACAGAGTCACAGAGACCAAGAGACACACAGACTCAGAGACTCAGAGACGCAGAGACACAGAGACACAGAGGCTCAGAGACACAGAGGCTCAGAGATGCAGAGACACAGAGGCTCAGAGACACAGGGACACAGAGACCCAGAGACAAGAGACTCAGAAACACAGAGACCCAGAGAATCAGAGGCTCAGAGACTCAGGGACTCAGAGACGCAGAGACACAGAGGCTCAGAGACGCAGACACACAGAGGCTCAAGACGCAGACGCACAGAGACCCAGAGACTCAGAGACACAGAGACCCAGAGACCCAGAGACACAGAGACCTAGAGACCCAGAGACTCAGAGACGCAGAGACACAGTGGTTCAGTGACTCAGAGACTCAGTGACAGGGAGACTCAGAGACACAGATGCTCAGAGACTCAGAGACTCAGAAACACAGAGACGCAGAGACGCAGAGGCTCAGAGACGCAGAGACAAATAAACTCAGAGACACAGAGACTCAGGGACTCAGAGACTCAGAGACGCAGAGACACAGAGGCTCAGAGATGCAGGGACACAGAGGCTCAGAGACACAGAGATTCAGAGACCCAGAGATACAGAGTCTCAGAGACACAGACACACAGAGACCCAGAGACACAGAGTCTCAGATATTTAGAGACGCAGATACACAGAGGCTCAGAGACACAGAGGCTCAGAGATGCAGAGACACAGAGGCTCAGAGACACAGGGACACAGAGACCCAGAGACAAGAGACTCAGAAACACAGAGACCCAGAGAATCAGAGGCTCAGAGACTCAGGGACTCAGAGACCCAGAGACACAGAGTCTCAGATATTTAGAGACGCAGATACACAGAGGCTCAGTGACTCAGAGACTTAGCGACACGGAGAATCAGGGGCACAGAGACCCAGAGACACAGAGACTCAGAGACGCAGAGACACAGAGACGCAGCGACACAGTCTGTCAGAGACGCAGACACACAGAGGCTCAGAGACGCAGAGACACAGAGACTCAGAGACACAGAGACCCAGAGACACAGAGACTCAGGGACACAGAGACACAGAGGCTCAGAGACAGAGAGGCTCAGAGATGCAGAGACACAGAGGCTCAGAGACACAGGGACACAGAGACCCAGAGACAAGAGACTCAGAAACACAGAGACCCAGAGACTCAGAGACGCAGAGACTCAGAGAATCAGATACTCAGAGACACAGAGGCTCAGAGTCACATAGACACAGAGGCTCAGAGACACAGATGCTCAGAGACTCAGAGATGCAGAGACACAGAGGCTCAGAGATGCAGAGACACAGAGACTCAGAGACACAGAGACACAGAGACTCAGAGACACAGTGACCCAGAGACACAGAGTCTCAGAGACACAGAGACACAGTGACCCAGAGACACAGAGACTCAGACATTTAGAGACGCAGATACACAGAGGCTCAGTGACACAGAGACTTAGCGACACGGAGAATCAGGGACACAGAGACCCAGAGACACAGAGACTCAGAGACGCAGAGACGCAGCGACACAGAGGCTCAGAGACGCAGACACACTGAGGCTCAGAGACACAGAGACGCAGAGACTCAGAGACACAGAGACACAGAGACTCAGAGACTCAGAGACATCGAGGCTCAGAGGCTCAGAGACCCAGAGACTCAGAGGCGCAGAGACGCAGAGACTCAGTGACTCAGAGACTCAGTGACAGGGAGACTCAGAGACACAGATGCTCAGAGGCTCAGAGACTCAGAAACACAGAGACGCAGAGACACAGAGACTCAGAGACACAGAGTCACAGAGACCACCAAGAGACACACAGACTCAGAGACTCAGAGACGCAGAGACACAGAGACACAGAGGCTCAGAGACACAGGGATACAGAGACCCAGAGACAAGAGACTCAGAAACACAGAGACGCAGAGAATCAGAGGCTCAGAGACTCAGGGACTCAGAGACGCAGAGACACAGAGGCTCAGAGACGCAGACACACAGAGGCTCAAGACGCAGAGGCACAGAGACCCAGAGACTCAGAGACACAGAGACCCAGAGACACAGAGACACAGAGACCTAGAGACCCAGAGACTCAGAGACGCAGAGACACAGAGGCTCAGTGACAAAGAGACTCAGTGCCAGGGAGACTCAGAGACACAGATGCTCAGAGACTCAGAGACTCAGAAACACAGAGACGCAGAGGCTCAGAGACTCAGAGACAAATAAACTCAGAGACCCAGAGACTCAGGGACTCAGAGACTCAGAGACGCAGAGACACAGAGGCTTGGAGATACAGGGACACAGAGGCTCAGAGACTCAGAGATTCAGAGACCCAGAGATACAGAGTCTCAGAGACACAGACACACAGAGACCCAGAGACACAGAGTCTCAGATATTTAGAGACGCAGATACAGAGAGGCTCAGTGACTCAGAGACTTAGCGACACGGAGAATCAGGGGCACAGAGACCCAGAGACACAGAGACTCAGAGACGCAGAGACACAGAGACGCAGCGACACAGAGTCTCAGAGACGCAGACACACAGAGGCTCAGAGACGCAGAGACACAGAGACTCAGAGACACAGAGACCCAGAGACACAGAGGCTCAGAGATGCAGAGACACAGAGGCTCAGAGACACAGGGACACAGAGACCCAGAGACAAGAGACTCAGAAACACAGAGACCCAGAGACTCAGAGACGCAGAGACTCAGAGAATCAGAGACGCAGAGACACAGAGGCTCAGAGTCACAGAGACACAGAGACCCAGAGACACAGATGCTCAGAGGCTCAGAGATATAAAGGCTCAGAGGCTCAGAGACCCAGAGACTCAGAGACGCAGAGACACTGCGACCCCGGGACACAGAGACTCAGAAACACAGAGACGCAGAGACACAGACGCTCAGAGACTCAGAGACTCAGGGACTCAGAGACATCGAGGCTCAGATGCTTAGAGACCCAGGGACTCAGAGACGAAGAGACACAGAGGCTCAGTGACTCAGAGACTCAGTGACAGGGAGACTCAGAGACACAGATGCTCAGAGACTCAGAGACTCAGAAACACAGAGACGCAGAGACACAGAGGCTCAGAGACTCAGAGACACATAGACTCAGAGACACATAGACTCAGAGACACAGATACACAGAGACACAGAGACCCAGAGACACAGAGACTCAGAGACTCAGAGACGCAGAGACACAGAGGCTCAGAGATGCAGAGACACAGAGGCTCAGAGACTCAGAGACTCAGAGACCCAGAGATACAGAGTCTCAGAGAAACAGACACACAGAGACCCAGAGACACAGAGACTCAGATACTTAGAGACGCAGATACACAGAGGCTCAGTGACTCAGAGACTTAGCGACACAGAGAATCAGGGACACAGAGACCCAGAGACACAGAGACTCTGAGACTCAGAGACGCAGAGACACAGAGGCTCAGATACTCAGAGACGTAGAGACGCAGCGACACAGAGGCTCAGAGACGCAGACACACAGAGGCTCAGAGACGCAGACACACAGAGACACAGAGACTCAGAGACACAGAGACCCAGAGACACAGAGACACAGAGACCTAGAGACACAGAGACTCAGAGACACAGAGACTCAGAGACTCAGAGATATAAAGGCTCAGAGGCTCAGAGACGCAGAGACACTCCGACCCCGTGACACAGAGGCTCAGAAACACAGAGACGCAGAGACACAGACGCTCAGAGACTCAGAGACACAGAGACTCAGAGACTCAGAGACATCGAGGCTCAGATGCTTAGAGACCCAGAGACTCAGAGACGCTGAGACACAGAGGCTCAGTGACTCAGAGACTCAGTGACAGGGAGACTCAGAGACACAGATGCTCAGAGACTCAGAGACTCAGAAACACAGAGACGCAGAGACACAGAGGCTCAGAGACTCAGAGACAAATAAACTCAGAGACACAGAGACACAGAGACTCAGAGACTCAGAGACGCAGAGTCACAGAGGCTTAGAGATGCAGGGACACAGAGGCTCAGAGACTCAGAGATTCAGAGACCCAGAGATACAGAGTCTCAGAGACACAGACACACAGAGACCCAGAGACTCAGAGACTCAGATATTTAGAGACGCAGATACACAGAGGCTCAGTGACTCAGAGACTTAGCGACACAGAGAATCAGGGACACAGAGACCCAGAGACACAGAGACTCAGAGACGCAGAGACACAAAGGCTCAGATACTCAGAGACGCAGCGACACAGAGGCTCAGAGACGCAGACACACAGAGGCTCAGAGACGCAGAGACACAGAGACACAGAGACTCAGAGACACAGTGACCCAGAGACACAGAGGCTCAGAGATGCAGAGACACAGAGGCTCAGAGACTCAGAGTCTCAGAGACGCAGGGACACAGATGCTCAGAGGCTCAGAGACTCAGAAATGCAGACACACAGATGCTCAGCGAATCTGAGACTCAGAGATGCAGAGACACAGAGGCTCAGAGACGTAGAGACACAGAGGCTCAGAGACAGAGAGGCTCGGAGACTCAGAGTCACTGAGACTCAGAGACACATGGACTCAGAGACCCAGAGACACAGAGACACAGAGACGGAGAGATACAGAGACTCAGAGGCTCAGAGACAAAGAGGCTATGAGGCCCAGAGACCCCGAGACTCAGAGACACAGAGACACAGAGGCTCAGAGACACAGATGCTCAGAGACTCAGAGATGCAGAGACACAGAGGCTCAGAGATGCAGAGACACAGAGACTCAGAGACACAGAGTCTCAGAGACACAGAGACACAGAGACTCAGAGACACAGTGACCCAGAGACACAGAGTCTCAGAGACACAGAGACACAGTGACCCAGAGACACAGAGACTCAGAGATTTAGAGACGCAGATACACAGAGGCTCAGTGACACAGAGACTTAGCGACACGGAGAATCAGGGACACAGAGACCCAGAGACTCAGAGATTTAGAGACGCAGATACACAGAGGCTCAGTGACACAGAGGCTTAGCGACACGGAGAATCAGGGACACAGAGACCCAGAGACACAGAGACTCAGAGACGCAGAGACGCAGCGACACAGAGGCTCAGAGACGCAGACAAACTGCGGATCAGAGACACAGAGACGCAGAGACTCAGAGGCACAGAGACACAGAGACTCAGAGACTCAGAGACATCGAGGCTCAGAGGCTCAGAGACCCAGAGACTCAGAGGTGCAGAGACACAGAGACTCAGTGACTCAGAGACTCAGTGACAGGGATACTCAGAGACACAGATGCTCAGAGACTCAGAGACTCAGAGACACAGAGGCGCAGAGACACAGAGACTCAGAGACACAGAGTCACAGAGACCACCAAGAGACACACAGACTCAGAGACTCAGAGACGCAGAGACACAGAGACACAAAGGCTCAGAGACTCAGAGGCTCAGAGATGCAGAGACACAGAGGCTCAGAGACACAGGGACACAGAGACCCAGAGACAAGAGACTCAGAAACACAGAGACGCAGAGACTCAGAGGCTCAGAGACTCAGGGACTCAGAGACGCAGAGACACAGAGGCTCAGAGACGCAGACACACAGAGGCTCAGAGACACAGGGACTCAGAGACGCAGAGACACAGAGGCTCAGAGACGCAGACACACAGAGGCTCAAGACGCAGTGGCACAGAGACCCAGAGACTCAGAGACACAGGGACCCAGAGGCACAGAGACACAGAGACCTAGAGACACAGAGACTCAGAGACTCAGAGATATAAACGCTCAGAGGCTCAGAGACCCAGAGACTCAGAGACGCAGAGACACTGCAACCCCGAGACACAGAGACTCAGAAACACAGAGACGCAGAGACACAGACGCTCAGAGACTCAGAGGCTCAGGGACTCAGAGACATCGAGGCTCAGATGCTTAGAGACCCAGGGACTCAGAGACGCAGAGACACAGAGGCTCAGTGACTCAGAGACTCAGTGACAGGGAGACTCAGAGACACAGATGCTCAGAGACTCAGAGACTCAGAAACACAGAGACGCAGAGACACAGAGGCTCAGAGACTCAGAGACACATAGACTCAGAGACTCAGAAACACAGAGATGCATATACACAGAGGCTCAGAGACATAGAGACTCAGAGACAGGGAGAATCAGAGACACAGATGCTCAGAGACTCAGAAACACAGAGACGCAGAGACACAGAGGCTCAGAGACTCAGAGACACATAGACTCAGAGACACAGAGACACAGAGACACAGAGACTCAGAGACTCAGAGACGCAGAGACACAGAGGCTCAGAGATGCAGAGACACAGTGGCTCAGAGACTCAGAGACTCAGAGACCCAGAGATACAGAGTCTCAGAGACACAGACACACAGAGACCCAGAGACACAGAGACTCAGATATTTAGAGACGCAGATACACAGAGGCTCAGTGACTCAAAGACTTAGCGACACAGAGATTCAGGGACACAGAGACACAGAGGCTCAGATACTCAGAGACGCAGAGACGGAGCGACACAGAGGCTCAGAGACGCAGACACACAGAGGCTCAGAGACTCAGAGACACAGAGACACAGAGACTCAGAGACACAGAGACCCAGAGACACAGAGCCACAGAGACCTAGAGACACAGAGACTCAGAGACACAGAGACTCAGAGACTCAGAGATATAAAGGCTCAGAGGCTCAGAGACCCAGAGACTCAGAGACGCAGAGACACTGCGACCCCGAGACAGAGAGACTCAGAAACACAGAGACGCAGAGACACAGACGCTCAGAGACTCAGAGACACAGAGACTCAGAGACTCAGAGACATCGAGGCTCCGATGCTTAGAGAACCAGAGACTCAGAGACGCAGAGACACAGAGGCACAGTGACTCAGAGACTCAGTGACAGGGAGGCTCAGAGACACAGATGCTCAGAGACTCAGAGACTCAGAAACACAGAGACGCAGAGACATAGAGGCTCAGAGACTCAGAGACACATAGACTCCGAGACACAGAGACACAGAGACCCAGAGACACAGAGACTCAGAGACTCAGAGACGCAGAGACACAGAGGCTCAGAGATGCAGAGACACAGAGGCTCAGAGACTCAGAGACTCAGAGACCCAGAGATACAGAGTCTCAGAGACACAGACACACAGAGACCCAGAGAGACAGACACTCAGATATTTAGAGACGACGATACACAGAGGCTCAGTGACTCAGAGACTTAGCGACACGGAGAATCAGGGACACAGAGACCCAGAGACACAGAGACTCTGAGACTCAGAGACGCAGAGACACAGAGGCTCAGATACTCAGAGACGCAGAGACGCAGCGACACAGAGGCTCAGAGACGCAGACACAAAGAGGCTCAGAGACCCAGAGACACAGAGACCTAGAGACACAGAGACTCAGAGACACAGAGACTCAGAGACTCAGAGATATAAAGGCTCAGAGGCTCAGAGACCCAGAGACTCAGAGACGCAGAGACACTGCGACCCCGAGACACAGAGACTCAGAAACACAGAGACGCAGAGACACAGACGCTCAGAGACTCAGAGACGCAGAGACACAGAGGCTCAGTGACTCAGAGACTTAGCGACACGGAGAATCAGGGTCACAGAGACCCAGAGACACAGAGGCTCAGAGACTCAGAGACAAATAAACTCAGAGACACAGAGACACAGGGACTCAGAGACTCAGAGACGCAGAGACACAGAGGCTCAGAGATGCAGGGACACAGAGGCTCAGAGATTCAGAGACCCAGAGATACAGAGTCTCAGAGACACAGACACACAGAGACCCAGAGACACAGAGACTCAGATATTTAGAGACGCAGATACACAGAGGCTCAGTGACTCAGAGACTTAGCGACAGGGAGAATCAGGGGCACAGAGACCCAGAGACACAGAGACTCAGGGACGCAGAGACACAGAGGCTCAGATACTCAGAGACGCAAAGACGCAGCGACACAGAGGCTCAGAGACGCAGAAACACAGAGGCTCAGAGACGCAGAGACACAGAGACACAGAGACTCAGAGACACAGAGGCTCAGGGACACAGAGACACAGAGGCTCAGAGACACAGAGGCTCAGAGATGCAGAGACACAGAGGCTCAGAGACACAGGGACACAGAGACCCAGAGACAAGAGACTCAGAAACACAGAGACGCAGAGACTCAGAGGCTCAGAGACTCAGGGACTCAGAGACGCAGAGACACAGAGGCTCAGAGACGCAGACACACAGAGGCTCAAGACGCCGAGGCACAGAGACCCAGAGACTCAGAGACACAGAGACCCAGAGACACAGAGACACAGAGACGTAGAGACACAGAGACTCAGAGACTCAGAGATATAAAGGCTCAGAGGCTCAGAGACCCAGAGACTCAGAGACGCAGAGACACTGCGACCCCGAGACACAGAGACTCAGAAACACAGAGACGCAGAGACACAGACGCTCAGAGACTCAGAGACACAGAGACTCAGAGAGTCAGAGACATCGAGGCTCAGATGCTTAGAGACCCAGGGACTCAGAGACGCAGAGACACAGAGGCTCAGTGACTCAGAGACTCAGTGACAGGGAGACTCAGAGACACAGATGCTCAGAGACTCAGAGATTCAGAAACACAGAGACGCAGAGACACAGAGGCTCAGAGACTCAGAGACACATAGACTCAGAGACTCAGAAACACAGAGATGCATATACACAGAGGCTCAGAGACATAGAGACTCAGAGACTCAGAGACATCGAGGCTCAGAGGCTCAGAGACCCAGAGACTCAGAGACGCAGAGACTCAGAGAATCAGAGACGCAGAGACACAGAGGCTCAGAGTCACAGAGACACAGAGACACAGAGGCTCAGAGGCTCAGAGGCTCAGAGTCTCAGAAATGCAGACACACAGATGCTCAGCGAATCTGAGACTCAGAGATGCAGAGACACAGAGGCTCAGAGACGTAGAGACACAGAGGCTCAGAGACAGAGAGGCTCGGAGACTCAGAGTCACTGAGACTCAGAGACACATGGACTCGGAGACCCAGAGACACAGAGACACAGAGACGGAGAGATACAGAGACTCAAAGACTCAGAGACAAAGAGGCTATGAGGCACAGAGACCCCGAGACTCAGAGACACAGAGACACAGAGGCTCAGAGACACAGATGCTCAGAGATTCAGAGATGCAGAGACACAGAGGCTCAGAGATGCAGAGACACAGAGACTCAGAGACACAGAGACACAGAGACACAGAGACTCAGAGACACAGTGACCCAGAGACACAGAGTCTCAGAGACACAGAGACACAGTGACCCAGAGACACAGAGACCCAGAGATTTAGAGACGCAGATACACAGAGGCTCAGTGACACAGAGACTTAGCGACACGGAGAATCAGGGACACAGAGACCCAGAGACACAGAGACTCAGAGACGCAGAGACGCAGCGACACAGAGGCTCAGAGACTCAGAGACTCAGAGACATCGAGGCTCAGAGGCTCAGAGACATCGAGGCTCAGAGGCTCAGAGACCCAGAGACTCAGAGACGCAGACAAACTGAGGCTCAGAGACACAGAGACGCAGAGACTCAGAGACACAGAGACTCAGAGACTCAGAGACTCAGAGACATCGAGGCTCAGAGGCTCAAAGACCCAGAGACTCAGAGACGCAGAGACACTGAGGCTCAGACACTTAGAGACACAGAGATTCAGAAACTCAGAGACATAGACGCTCAGATGCTCAGAGACCCAGACACTCAGGGGCGCAGAGACACAGAGACTCAGTGACTCAGAGACTCAGTGACAGGGAGACTCAGAGACACAGATGCTCAGAGACTCAGAGACTCAGAAACACAGAGACGCAGAGACACAGAGACTCAGAGACACAGAGTCACAGAGACCAAGAGACACACAGACTCAGAGACTCAGAGACGCAGAGACACAGAGACACAGAGGCTCAGAGACACAGAGGCTCAGAGATGCAGAGACACAGAGGCTCAGAGACACAGGGACACAGAGACCCAGAGACAAGAGTCTCAGAAACACAGACACGCAGAGACACAGACGCTCAGAGACTCAGAGACTCAGAGACATCGAGGCTCAGATGCTTAGAGACCCAGGGACTCAGAGACGCAGAGACACAGAGGCTCAGTGACTCAGAGACTCAGTGACAGGGAGACTCAGAGACACAGATGCTCAGAGACTCAGAGACTCAGAAACACAGAGACGCAGAGACACAGAGACACAGAGACCCAGAGACACAGAGACTGAGAGACTCAGAGACTCAGAGACGCAGAGACACAGAGGCTCAGAGATGCAGGGACACAGAGGCTCAGAGACTCAGAGACTCAGAGACCCAGACATACAGAGTCTCAGAGACACAGACAAACAGAGACCCAGAGACACAGAGACTCAGATATTTAGAGACGCAGATACACAGAGGCTCAGTGACTCAGAGACTTAGCGACACGGAGAATCAGGGACACAGAGACCCAGAGACACAGAGACTCTGAGACTCAGAGACGCAGAGACACAGAGGCTCAGATACCCAGAGACGCAGAGACGCAGCGACACAGAGGCTCAGAGACGCAGACACACAGAGGCTCAGAGACGCAGAGACACAGAGACACAGAGACTCAGAGACACAGAGACTCAGAGACTCAGAGATATAAAGGCTCAGAGGCTCAGAGACCCAGAGACTCAGAGACGCAGAGACACTGCGACCCCGAGACACAGAGACGCAGAAACACAGAGACGCAGAGACACAGACGCTCAGAGACTCAGAGACACAGAGACTCAGAGACTCAGAGACATCGAGGCTCAGATGCTTAGAGACCCAGAGACTCAGAGACGCAGAGACACAGAGGCTCAGAGATGCAGGGACACAGAGGCTCAGAGACTCAGAAATTCAGAGACCCAGAGATACAGAGTCTCAGAGACACAGACACACAGAGGCCCAGAGACTCAGAGACTCAGATATTTAGAGACGCAGATACACAGAGGCTCAGTGACTCAGAGACTTAGCGACACGGAGAATCAGGGGCACCGAGACCCAGAGACACAGAGACTCAGAGATGCAGAGACACAGAGGCTCAGATACTCAGAGACGCAGAGACGCAGCGACACAGAGGCTCAGAGACGCAGACACACAGAGGCTCAGAGACGCAGAGACACAGAGACACAGAGACTCAGAGACACAGAGACCCAGAGACACAGAGACTCAGGGACACCGAGACCCAGAGACACAGAGATTCATAGACTCAGAGACACAGAGGCTCAGAGACTCAGAGGCTCAGTGACATAGTGGCTCAGAGGCTCAGAGACCCAGAGACGCAGAGACACAGAGACTCCGAGACTCAGAGACTCAGAAACACAGAGACGCAGAGACACAGAGGCTCAGAGACTCAGAGACACAAAGACACAGAGTCTCAGAGACACAGAGACTCAGAGACTCAGAGACACAGAGGCTCAGTAGCTCAGAGACCCAGAGACTCAGAGATGCAGAGACACAATGGCTCCAAGACTCAGAGACACAGAGACCCAGAGACACAGAGACACAGAGACCCAGAAACACAGAGACCCAGAAACACAGAGACACAGAGGCTCAGAGACGCAGCGACTCAGAAGCTCAGAGACTCAGGGACTCAGAGACTCAGAGACGCTGAGACACAGAGGCTCAGAGACGCAGAGACACAGAGGCTCAGAGACTCAGGGACTCAGAGACTCAGAGACGCAGAGACACAGAGGCTCAGAGATGCAGAGACACAGAACTCAGAGACTCAGAGACCCAGAGACTCAGAGGCGCAGAGACACAGAGGCTCAGTGACTCAGAGACTCAGAAACACAGAGACGCAGAGACCCAGAGACACACAGACTCAGAGACTCAGAGACGCAGAGACACAGAGGCTCAGAGACACAGAGGCTCAGAGACTCAGGGACTCAGAGACTCAGAGACGCAGAGACACAGAGGCTCAGAGATGCAGAGACACAGAGGCTCAGAGACTCAGAGACACAGAGACCCAGAGACACAGAATCTCAGAGACACAGACACAGAGGCACACGGACTCAGAGATTTAGAGATGCAGATACACAGAGGCTCAGTGACTCAGAGACTTAGCGACACGGAGAATCAGGCACACAGAGACCCAGAGACACAGAGACTCTGAGACTCAGAGACGCAGAGACACAGAGGCACAGAGACCCAGAGACACAGAGACACAGAGACGCAGAGACTCAGAGACACAGAGACACAGTGACACAGAGACTCAGGGACACAGAGACCCAGAGACACAGAGATTCATAGACTCAGAGACACAGAGGCTCAGAGACTCAGAGACTCAGAGACATAGAGGCTCAGAGGCTCAGAGACCCAGAGACACAGAGACACAGAGACTCCGAGACTCACCGACACGGAGACTCAGAGAAACATAGACACAGAGAACCAGAGACACAGAGACTCAGAGACCCAGAGACACAGAGGCTCAGCGACACAGAGACTCAGAGGCACAAATGCTCAGAGACTCAGAGACTCAGAGACGCAGAGACACAGAGGCTCAGAGACCCAGAGACACAGAGACTCAGAAACACAGAGACGCAGAGACACAGAGGCTCAGAGACTCAGAGACACAGAGACTCAGAGGCACAGATGCTCAGAGACTCAGAGTCTCAGAGACTCAGAGACCCAGAGACACAGAGACTCAGAAACACAGAGACGCAGAGACTCAGAAACACAAAGACGCAGAGACACAGAGGCTCAGAGACTCAGAGACACAAAGACACAGCGTCTCAGAGACACAGAGACTCAGAGACTCAGAGACATCGAGGCTCAGATGCTTAGAGACCCAGAGACTCAGAGACGCAGAGACACAGAGACGCAGAGACACAGACGCTCAGAGACTCAGAGACACAGAGACTCAGAGACTCAGAGACATCGAGGCTCAGATGCTTAGAGACCCAGAGACTCAGAGACGCAGAGACACAGAGGCTCAGTGACTCAGAGACTCAGTGACAGGGAGGCTCAGAGACACAGATGCTCAGAGACTCAGAGACTCAGAAACACAGAGACGCAGAGACACAGAGGCTCAGAGACTCAGAGACAAATAAACTCAGAGACACAGAGACTCAGAGACTCAGAGACGCAGAGACACAGATGCTCAGAGATGCAGGGACACAGAGGCTCAGAGACTCAGAAATTCAGAGACCCAGAGATACAGAGTCTCAGAGACACAGACACACAGAGGCCCAGAGACTCAGAGACTCAGATATTTAGAGACGCAGATACACAGAGGCTCAGTGACTCAGAGACTTAGCGACACGGAGAATCAGGGGCACCGAGACCCAGAGACACAGAGACTCAGAGATGCAGAGACACAGAGGCTCAGATACTCAGAGACGCAGAGACGCAGCGACACAGAGGCTCAGAGACGCAGACACACAGAGGCTCAGAGACGCAGAGACACAGAGACACAGAGACTCAGAGACACAGAGACCCAGAGACACAGAGACTCAGGGACACCGAGACCCAGAGACACAGAGATTCATAGACTCAGAGACACAGAGGCTCAGAGACTCAGAGGCTCAGTGACATAGAGGCTCAGAGGCTCAGAGACCCAGAGACGCAGAGACACAGAGACTCCGAGACTCAGAGACTCAGAAACACAGAGACGCAGAGACACAGAGGCTCAGAGACTCAGAGACACAAAGACACAGAGTCTCAGAGACACAGAGACTCAGAGACTCAGAGACACAGAGGCTCAGTAGCTCAGAGACCCAGAGACTCAGAGATGCAGAGACACAATGGCTCCAAGACTCAGAGACACAGAGACCCAGAGACACAGAGACACAGAGACCCAGAAACACAGAGACCCAGAAACACAGAGACACAGAGGCTCAGAGACGCAGCGACTCAGAAGCTCAGAGACTCAGGGACTCAGAGACTCAGAGACGCAGAGACACAGAGGCTCAGAGATGCAGAGACACAGAACTCAGAGACTCAGAGACCCAGAGACTCAGAGGCGCAGAGACACAGAGGCTCAGTGACTCAGAGACTCAGAAACACAGAGACGCAGAGACCCAGAGACACACAGACTCAGAGACTCAGAGACGCAGAGACACAGAGGCTCAGAGATGCAGAGACACAGAGGCTCAGAGACTCAGAGACACAGAGACCCAGAGACACAGAATCTCAGAGACACAGACACAGAGACACAGAGGCACACGGACTCAGAGATTTAGAGATGCAGATACACAGAGGCTCAGTGACTCAGAGACTTAGCGACACGGAGAATCAGGGACACAGAGACCCAGAGACACAGAGACTCTGAGACTCAGAGACGCAGAGACACAGAGGCACAGAGACCCAGAGACACAGAGACACAGCGACGCAGAGACTCAGAGACACAGAGACACAGTGACACAGAGACTCAGGGACACAGAGACCCAGAGACACAGAGATTCATAGACTCAGAGACACAGAGGCTCAGAGACTCAGAGACTCAGAGACATAGAGGCTCAGAGGCTCAGAGACCCAGAGACACAGAGACACAGAGACTCCGAGACTCACCGACACGGAGACTCAGAGAAACATAGACACAGAGAACCAGAGACACAGAGACTCATAGACTCAGAGACTCAGAGACTCAGAGACTCAGAGACACAGAGACTCCGAGACTCAGAGACATAGAGGCACAGATGCTCAGAGACTCAGAGACTCAGAGACTCAGAGACCCAGAGACACAGAGACTCAGAAACACAGAGACGCAGAGACTCAGAGACTCAGAGACATCGAGGCTCAGAGGCTCAGAGACCCAGAGACTCAGAGACGCAGAGACACAATGGCTCCGAGACTCAGAGACACAGAGACCCAGAGACACAGAGACACAGAGATTCAGAGACACCGAGAATCAGACACGCAGAGACACAGAGACTCAGAGACCCAGAGACGCAGAGACTCACAGACACATCGACCCAGAGACCCTGAGACTCTGAGACACAGAGAGTCTGAGACGCCGAAATGCAGAGACACTGAGACGCAAAGACACTAAGACCCAGACACTCTGAGACGCAGAGACTCTGAGGCGCAGAGCCACAGTGACAATGAGACCCAGAGACGCAGAGACGAAGAGACGCAGAGACACTGAGACCCAGGGACTCTGAGACGCAGAGACACTGAGACCCAGAGACTCTGAGACGCAGAGAAGCAGTGACACCGAGATGCAGAGACACTGAGACCCAGAGACTCTGAGACGCAGAGACTCTGAGACGCAGAGACTCTGAGACGCAGAGATGCAGAGACACTGAGACCCAGAGACTCTGAGACGCAGAGACTCTGAGACGGAGAGATGCAGAGACACTGAGACCCAGAGACTCAGAGATGCTGAGACTCTGAGACTCTGAGACGCAGAGACATTGAGACCCAGAGACTCTGAGACACAGAGACTCTGAGACGCCGAGATGCAGAGACACTGAGACGCAAAGACACTAAGACCCAGACACTCTGAGACGCAGAGACTCTGAGACGCAGAGCCACAGTGACAATGAGACGCAGAGACGCAGAGACGAAGAGACGGAGAGACACTGAGACCCAGGGACTCTGAGATGCAGAGACTCTGAGACGCAGAGACGCAGAGTCACTGAGATCCAGAGACGCAGAGACGCAGATACGGAGAGACACAGAGACAATGAGACCCAGAGACACTGAGGCCGAGGGATACTGAGACCCAGGGACTCTGAGACGCAGAGACACTGAGACCCAGAGACTCTGAGACGCAGAGACTCTGAGACGCAGAGATGCAGAGACACTGAGACCCAGAGACTCAGAGATGCAGAGACTCTGAGACGCCGAGATGCAGAGACACTGAGACGCAAAGACACTAAGACCCAGACACTCTGAGACGCAGAGACTCTGAGACGCAGAGCCACAGTGACAATGAGACCCAGAGACGCAGAGACACTGAGACCCAGGGACTCTGAGATGCAGAGACTCTGAGGCGCAGAGACCCAGATACGGAGAGACACAGAGACAATGAGACCCAGAGACACTGAGACCTAGGGACTCTGAGACGCAGAGACACTGTGACCCAGAGATTCTGAGACGCAGAGAAGCAGAGACCCTGAGACACAAGGATGCAGAGACGCAGAGAACCTGAGATGCAGGGACCCTGAGACCCAGAGACTTTGAGACGCAGAGACTCAGAGATGCAGAGACGCAGAGACACTGAGACCCATAGACACTGAGACCCAGGGACTCTGAGACGCAGAGACACTGAGACCCAGAGACTCTGAGACGGAGAGACCCTGAGACGCAGAGATGCAGAGACCCTGAGGCGCAGAGAGGCAGAGACGCAGAGACACTGAGACCCAGAGACGCAGAGACGCTGAGACTGTGAGAAATGAGACACTGAGATGCAGGGACACTGAGACGCAGAGACATTGAGACACAGAGACTCTGAGACGCAGAGACTCTGAGGCGCAGACATGCAGAGACACTGAGACCCAGAGACCCTGAGACGCAGAGACTCTGAGACGCGAAGACACTGTGAACCAGAGACGCAGAGACGCAGAGACCCTGAGAGGCAGAGACACTGAGACCCAGAGACGTAGAGACGCAGAGAACCTGAGACGCAGAGACACTGAGACCCAGGGACTCTGAGACGCAGAGACTCTGAGATGTAGAGACTCAGAGACGCAGAGACACTGAGACGCAGAGACACTGAGACGCAGAGATACTGAGACGCAGAGACCCTGAGATGCAGAGATGCAGAGACACTGAGACCCAGAGACGCAGAGAACCTGAGACCCTGAGATGCAGTGACACAGAGACGCAGAGACACTGAGACCAGAGACACAGAGACACTGAGACCCAGAGACACAGAGACACTGAGACCCAGAGATGCAGAGACGCAGAGACACTGAGACGCAGAGCCTCTGAGACACAGAGACAGTGAGACCCAGAGACACAGAGACGCAGAGACCCTGAGACGCAGAGGCCCTGAGACGCAGAGACGCAGAGACACTGAGACCCAGAGACACAGAGACGCAGAGACCCTGAGACACTGAGATCCAGAGATGCAGAGACGCAGAGACACGGAGACGCAGAGACCCTGAGACGCAGAGACGCAGGGACACTAAGACGCAGAAACCCTGAGACACTGCAAACCAGACACGCAGAGACGCAGAGACGCAGTGACACTGAGATGCAGAGACACTGAGACGCAGTGACACTGAGATGCAGAGACACTGAGACGCAGAGACTCAGAGACGCAGAGACGCTGAGACACTGAGACCCAGAGACTCTGAGACGCAGAGACTCTGAGACGCAGAGACACTGAGACCCAGAGACTCTGAGACGCAGAGACGCTGAGACACTGAGACCCAGAGACTCTGAGACGCAGAGACTCTGAGACGCAGAGACGCTGAGACACTGAGACCCAGAGACTCTGAGACGCAGAGACTCTGAGACGCAGAGACACTGAGACCCAGAGACTCAGAGACGCAGAGGCTCTGAGACGCAGAGACCCAGTGTCACTGAGACCCAGAGACTCAGAGACAATGAGACTCTGAGACGCAGAGACGCAGAGATACTGAGATGCAGAGTCTCTGAGACGCAGAGACTCAGAGACGCAGAGACTCAGAGACGCAAAGACGCAGAGACACTGAGACGCAGAGACTCTGAGACCCAGGATCTCTGAGACGCAGAGACACTGAGACCCAGAGACACAGAGACGCAGAGACCCTGAGACGCAGAGACACTGAGACGCAGGGACACTGAGACGCAGAGAGTCTGAGATGCAGAGACTCAGAGACGCAGAGACGCAGAGACGCAGAGACACTGAGACCCATAGACACTGAGACCCAGGGACTCTGAGACGCAGACACTCTGGGACTCTGAGACACAGAGACAATGAGACCCAGAGACTCTGAGACGCCGAGACACTGAGATCCAGAGACACTGAGATCCAGAGACTCTGAGACACAGAGCCACAGTGAAAATGAGACCCAGAGACTCTGAGACGTCGAGACGCAGAGACACTGAGACCCAGGGACTCTGAGATGCAGAGACTCTGAGACGCAGAGACTCTGAGGCGCAGAGACGCAGAGACACTGAGACCCAGAGACTCTGAGACGCAGAGACGCAGAGACACTGAGACCCAGAGACTCAGAGACGCAGAGGCTCCGAGACACAAAGACGCAGAGACAATGAGACCCAGAGACACTGAGACCCAGAGAGTCTGAGACGCGGAGAAGCAGAGACCCTGAGATGCAGGGATGCAGACACGCAGAGAACCTAAGACGCAGAGACCCTGAGACCCAGAGACTTTGAGACGCAGAGACGCAGACCCCCTGAGACGTAGAGATACTGAGACGCAGTGACACTGAGACGCAGAGACACTGAGAGGCAGAGACTCTGAGAAGCAGTGACGTAGAGACTCTGAGACGCAGAGACTCTGAGACGCAGAGCCACAGTGACAATGTGACCCAGAGACTCTGAGACGCCGAGACGCAGAGACACTGAGACCCAGGGACTCTGAGATGCAGACACTCTGAGACGCAGAGACTCTGAGGCGCAGAGACGCAGAGACCCAGAGACTCTGAGACCCAGAGACTCTGAGACGCAGAGACGGAGAGACGCAGAGACAATGAGACCCAGAGACACTGAGACCTAGGGACTCTGAGACGCAGAGACACTGTGACCCAGAGACTCTGAGATGCAGAGAAGCAGAGACCCTGAGATACAGGGATGCAGAGACGCAGAGAACCTGAGACGCAGAGACCCTGAGATCCAGAGACTTTGAGACGCAGAGCCACTGAGACGCAGAGATACTGAGACGCAGAGACTCAGAGACGCAGAGACGAAGAGACACTGAGACCCATAGACACTGAGACCCAGGGACTCTGAGACGCAGAGACACTGAGACCCAGAGGCTCTGAGACGCAGACTCTCTGAGACTCGGAGACGCAGAGACGCAGAGACCCTGATCGCAGAGACGCAGAGACTCTGAGACACAGAGACACTGAGACCCAGAGACGCAGAGACGGAGAGACCCTGAGACGCAGAGACCCTGAGGCGCAGAGAGGCAGAGACGCAGAGACACTGAGACCCAGAGACGCAGAGATGCAGAGACCGTGAGACGCAGAGACACTGAGACGCAGGGACACTGAGACGCAGAGAGTCTGAGACAAATAGACGCAGAGACGCAGTGACACTGAGACGCAGAGACACTGAGACGCAGATACTCTGAGACGCAGTGACACAGAGACCCAGAGACACAGAGGCGCAGAGACACAGAGGCTCAGAGACACAGAGACACTGAGACGCAGAGACACTGAGCCCCAGAGACGCAGATATGCTGAGACGCAGAGACGCAGAGACACTGCGACAGTGAGACGCAGAGGCGCAGAGACTCTGAGACACAGAGACCCTGAGACGCAAAGGCACTGAGACCCAGAGACACAGAGATGCAAAAACAGAGACGCAGAGACGCAGAGACACTGAGTCCCAGAGTCGCAGAGATGCAGAGACACTGAGACCCAGGGACTCTGAGATGCAGACACTCTGAGACGCAGAGACTCTGAGGCGCAGAGACGCAGAGACCCAGAGACTCTGAGACCCAGAGACTCTGAGACGCAGAGACGGAGAGACGCAGAGACAATGAGACCCAGAGACACTGAGACCTAGGGACTCTGAGACGCAGAGACACTGTGACCCAGAGACTCTGAGATGCAGAGAAGCAGAGACCCTGAGATACAGGGATGCAGAGACGCAGAGAACCTGAGACGCAGAGACCCTGAGATCCAGAGACTTTGAGACGCAGAGCCACTGAGACGCAGAGATACTGAGACGCAGAGACTCAGAGACGCAGAGACGAAGAGACACTGAGACCCATAGACACTGAGACCCAGGGACTCTGAGACGCAGAGACACTGAGACCCAGAGGCTCTGAGACGCAGACTCTCTGAGACTCGGAGACGCAGAGACGCAGAGACCCTGATCGCAGAGACGCAGAGACTCTGAGACACAGAGACACTGAGACCCAGAGACGCAGAGACGGAGAGACCCTGAGACGCAGAGACCCTGAGGCGCAGAGAGGCAGAGACGCAGAGACACTGAGACCCAGAGACGCAGAGATGCAGAGACCGTGAGACGCAGAGACACTGAGACGCAGGGACACTGAGACGCAGAGAGTCTGAGACAAATAGACGCAGAGACGCAGTGACACTGAGACGCAGAGACACTGAGACGCAGATACTCTGAGACGCAGTGACACAGAGACCCAGAGACACAGAGGCGCAGAGACACAGAGGCTCAGAGACACAGAGACACTGAGACGCAGAGACACTGAGCCCCAGAGACGCAGATATGCTGAGACGCAGAGACGCAGAGACACTGCGACAGTGAGACGCAGAGGCGCAGAGACTCTGAGACACAGAGACCCTGAGACGCAAAGGCACTGAGACCCAGAGACACAGAGATGCAAAAACAGAGACGCAGAGACGCAGAGACACTGAGTCCCAGAGTCGCAGAGATGCAGAGACACTGAGACGCAGAGACACTGAGACCGGGAGACGCATAGGCACAGAGACACAGAGACCCAGAGACGCAGAGACCCAGAGACGCAGAGACACTGAGACCCAGAGACGCAGAGACACTGAGATGCAGAGACGCTGAGAAGCAGAGACGCAGAGACGCAGAGACGCGGAGACACAGAGACGCGGAGACACAGAGACGCAGAGACCCTGTGACCCAGAGACGCAGACGCGGAGACCCAGAGATGCAGAGACGCAGAGACGCGGAGACGCGGAGACACAGAGACGCAGAGACCCTGATTGCCAGAGGCACTGAGACGCAGACAGGCTGAGATGCAGAGACGCAGAGAGACTGCGACAGTGAGACGCAGAGGCGCGGAGACTCTGAGACGCAGAGACACAGAGACGCTGAGACGCGGAGGCACTGAGACTCAGAGACACAGAGATGCAGAGACACGGAGACGCAGAGACACTGAGACCGGGAGACGCATAGGCGCAGAGACACAGAGCCTCTGAGACGCAGAGACGCAGAGACGCAACGACCCTGAGACGCAGAGACACTGAGGCACTGAGACCCAGAGACTCTGAGACCCAGAGACGCAGAGATTCAGAGACACAGAGATGCAGAGACTATGAGACGCAGAGACACTGAGGCGCAGAGACTCTAAGACGCAGAGACGCAGAGTCCCTGAGACGCAGCGATGCTGAGACCCAGAGACGCAGAGACCCAGAGACTCTAAGACGCAGAGACCCAGCGACGCAGAGAAACAGAGACCCAGAGACTATGAGATGCAGAGACCCTGAGACGCATAGACACTGAGACGCAGAGACCCTGAGACGCAGAGACATTGAGAGGCAGAGACACTGAGACTCTGAGACGCGGAGACGCAGAGACACTGAGGCCCAGAGACGCAGAGACTCTGAGACACAGAGACACTGAGACCCAGAGACACAGAGACGGAGAGACCCTGAGACGCAGAGACGCAGAGACCCTGAGACGCAGAGACTCTGAAACGCGGAGACGCAGAGACGATGAGATGCAGAGACCCTGAGACGCAGATACTCTGAGACGCAGAGACGCAGTGACACAGATCCCAGAGGCGCAGAGACGCAGAGACACTGAGACGCAGACAGGCTGAGACGCAGAGACGCAGAGACACTGCGACAGTGAGAGGCAGAAGCGCAGAGACTCTGAGACACAGTGACTCTGAGACGCAGAGACACAGAGACCCTGAGACTCTGAGACCCAGAGACGCAGAGATGCAGAGACACTGAGACGCAGAGACTCTGAGACGCAGAGACAGTGAGACCCAGAGACACAGAGACACAGAGACCCTGAGACGCAGAGACGCAGAGACACAGAGACACAGAGACACTGAGACCCAGAGACACAGAGACGGAGAGACCCTGAGACGCAGAGACGCAGAGACCCTGAGACGCAGAGACTCTGAAACGCGGAGACGCAGAGACGATGAGATGCAGAGACCCTGAGACGCAGATACTCTGAGACGCAGAGACGCAGTGACACAGATCCCGGAGACGCAGAGGTGCAGAGACGCAGAGACACTGAGACCCAGAGACGCAGAGACGCGGAGACACAGAGACGCAGAGACCCTAAGACGCAGAGACACTGAGACGCAGACAGGCTGAGACGCAGAGACGCAGATACACTGCGACAGTGAGACGCAGAGGCGCAGAGACTCTGAGACACAGAGACGCTGAGGCGCAGATAATCTGAGACGCAGAGACGCAGAGACCCTGAGACGCAGAGACCCTGAGACGCAGAGGCGCAGAGACTCTGAGGCACAGAGACGCTGAGGCGCAGATACTCTGAGACGCAGAGACGCGGAGACCCTGAGACGCAGAGACCCTGAGACGCAGAGACCCTGAGACGCAGATACTCTGAGACTCAGAAACACAGAGACTCAGAGACACAGAGACCCAGAGACACAGAGACACAGAGGACTAGAGACCCAGAGACTCAGAGACGCAAAGACACAGAGGCTCAGTGACTCAGAGACTCAGTGACAGGGAGACTCAGAGACACAGATGCTCAGAGACTCAGAGACTCAGAAACACAGAGACGCAGAGACGCAGATGCTCAGAGACTCAGAGACTCAGAAACACAGAGACGCAGAGACGCAGAGGCTCAGAGACTCAGAGACAAATAAACTCAGAGACACAGAGACTCAGGGACTCAGAGACTCAGAGACGCAGAGACACAGAGGCTCAGAGATGCAGGGACACAGAGGCTCAGAGACTCAGAGATTCAGAGACCCAGAGATACAGAGTCTCAGAGACACAGACACACAGAGACCCAGAGACACAGAGTCTCAGATATTTAGAGACGCAGATACACAGAGGCTCAGTGACTCAGAGACTTAGCGACACGGAGAATCAGGGGCACAGAGACCCAGAGACACAGAGACTCAGAGACGCAGAGACACAGAGACGCAGCGACACAGAGTCTCAGAGACGCAGACACACAGAGGCTCAGAGACGCAGAGACACAGAGACTCAGAGACACAGAGACTCAGAGACTCAGAGACATCAAGGCTCAGAGGCTCAGAGACCCAGAGACTCAGAGGCGCAGAGACGCAGAGACTCAGTGACTCAGAGACTCAGTGACAGGGAGACTCAGAGACACAGATGCTCAGAGACTCAGAGACTCAGAAACACAGAGACGCAGAGACGCAGAGACACAGAGACTCAGAGACTCAGAGTCACACAGACCAAGAGACACATAGTCTCAGAGACTCAGAGACGCAGAGACACAGAGACACAGAGGCTCAGAGACACAGAGGCTCAGAGATGCAGAGACACAGAGGCTCAGAGACACAGGGACACAGAGACCCAGAGACAAGAGACTCAGAAACACAGAGACGCAGAGAATCAGAGGCTCAGAGACTCAGGGACTCAGAGACGCAGACACACAGAGGCTCAAGACGCAGAGGCACAGAGAACCAGAGACTCAGAGACACAGAGACCTAGAGACCCAGAGACTCAGAGACGCAGAGACACAGAGGCTCAGTGACTCAGAGACTCAGTGACAGGGAGACTCAGAGACACAGATGCTCAGAGGCTCAGAGACTCAGAAACACAGAGACGCAGAGACGCAGATGCTCAGAGACTCAGAGACTCAGAAACACAGAGACGCAGAGACGCAGAGGCTCAGAGACTCAGAGACAAATAAACTCAGAGACACAGAGACTCAGGGACTCAGAGACTCAGAGACTCAGAGACATCGAGGCTCAGAGGCTCAGAGACCCAGAGACTCAGAGGCGCAGAGACGCAGAGACTCAGTGACTCAGAGACTCAGTGACAGGGAGACTCAGAGACACAGATGCTCAGAGACTCAGAGACTCAGAAACACAGAGGCTCAGAGATGCAGAGACACAGAGACTCAGAGACACAGTGACCCAGAGACACAGAGTCTCAGAGACACAGAGACCCAGTGACCCAGAGACACAGAGACTCAGACATTTAGAGACGCAGATACACAGAGGCTCAGTGACACAGAGACTTAGCGACACGGAGAATCTGGGACACAGAGACCCAGAGACACAGAGACTCAGAGATTTAGAGACGCAGCGACACAGAGGCTCAGAGACGCAGACACACTGAGGCTCAGAGACACAGAGACGCAGAGACTCAGAGACACAGAGACACAGAGACTCAGAGACTCAGAGACATCGAGGCTCAGAGGCTCAGAGACCCAGAGACTCAGAGGCGCAGAGACGCAGAGACTCAGTGACTCAGAGACTCAGTGACAGGGAGACTCAGAGACACAGATGCTCAGAGACTAAGAGACTCAGAAACACAGAGACGCAGAGACACAGAGGCTCAGTGACTCAGAGACTCAGTGACAGGGAGACTCAGAGACACAGATGCTCAGAGACTCAGAGACTCAGAAACACAGAGACGCAGAGACGCAGAGGCTCAGAGACTCAGAGACAAATAAACTCAGAGACCCAGAGACACAGGGACTCAGAGACTCAGAGACGCAGAGACACAGAGGCTCGGAGATGCAGGGACACAGAGGCTCAGAGACTCAGAGATTCAGAGACCCAGAGATACAGAGTCTCAGAGACACAGACACACAGAGACCCAGAGACACAGAATCTCAGATATTTAGAGACACAGATACACAGAGGCTCAGTGACTCAGAGACTTAGCGACACGGAGAATCAGGGGCACAGAGACCCAGAGACACAGAGACTCAGAGACGCAGAGACACAGAGACGCAGCGACACAGAGTCTCAGAGACGCAGACACACAGAGGCTCAGAGACGCAGAGACACAGAGACTCAGAGACACAGAGACCCAGAGACACAGAGACTCAGGGACACAGAGACACAGAGGCTCAGAGACACAGAGGCTCAGAGATGCAGAGACACAGAGGCTCAGAGACACAGGGACACAGAGACCCAGAGACAAGAGACTCAGAAACACAGAGACCCAGAGACTCAGAGACGCAGAGACACAGAGGCTCAGAGTCACATAGACACAGAGGCTCAGAGACACAGATGCTCAGAGACTCAGAGATGCAGAGACACAGAGGCTCAGAGATGCAGAGACACAGAGACTCAGAGACACAGAGACACAGAGACTCAGAGACACAGTGACCCAGAGACACAGAGTCTCAGAGACACAGAGACACAGTGACCCAGAGACACAGAGACTCAGACATTTAGAGACGCAGATACACAGAGACTCAGTGACACAGAGACTTAGCGACACGGAGAATCAGGGACACAGAGACCCAGAGACACAGAGACTCAGAGATTTAGAGACGCAGCGACACAGAGGCTCAGAGACGCAGACACACTGAGGCTCAGAGACACAGAGACGCAGAGACTCAGAGACACAGAGACACAGAGACTCAGAGACTCAGAGACATCGAGGCTCAGAGGCTCAGAGACCCAGAGACTCAGAGGCGCAGAGACGCAGAGACTCAGTGACTCAGAGACTCAGTGACAGGGAGACTCAGAGACACAGATGCTCAGAGGCTCAGAGACTCAGAAACACAGAGACGCAGAGACACAGAGACTCAGAGACACAGAGTCACAGAGACCAAGAGACACACAGACTCAGAGACTCAGAGACGCCGAGACACAGAGGCACAGAGGCTCAGAGACACAGAGGCTCAGAGATGCAGAGACACAGAGGCTCAGAGACACAGGGATACAGAGACCCAGAGACAAGAGACTCAGAAACACAGAGACGCAGAGAATCAGAGGCTCAGAGACTCAGGGACTCAGAGACGCAGAGACACAGAGGCTCAGAGACGCAGACACACAGAGGCTCAAGACGCAGAGGCACAGAGACCCAGAGACTCAGAGACACAGAGACCCAGAGACACAGAGACACAGAGACCTAGAGACCCAGAGACTCAGAGACGCAGAGACACAGAGGCTCAGTGACTCAGATACTCAGTGACAGGGAGACTCAGAGACACAGATGCTCAGAGACTCAGAGACTCAGAAACACAGAGACGCAGAGACGCAGAGGCTCAGAGACTCAGAGACAAATAAACTCAGAGACACAGAGACTCAGGGACTCAGAGACTCAGAGACGCAGAGACACAGAGGCTCAGAGATGCAGGGACACAGAGGCTCAGAGACTCAGAGATTCAGAGACCCAGAGATACAGAGTCTCAGAGACACAGACACACAGAGACCCAGAGACACAGAGTCTCAGATATTTAGAGACGCAGATACACAGAGGCTCAGTGACTCAGAGACTTAGCGACACGGAGAATCAGGGGCACAGAGACCCAGAGACACAGAGACTCAGCGACGCAGAGACACAGAGACGCAGCGACACAGAGTCTCAGAGACGCAGACACACAGAGGCTCAGAGACGCAGAGACACAGAGATTCAGAGACACAGAGACCCAGAGACACAGAGACTCAGGGACACAGAGACCCAGGGACTCAGTGACGCAGAGACACAGAGGCTCAGAGTCACAGAGACACAGAGACCCAGAGACACAGATGCTCAGAGGCTCAGAGATATAAAGGCTCAGAGGCTCAGAGGCTCAGAGACCCAGAGACTCAGAGACGCAGAGACACTGCGACCCCGAGACACAGAGACTCAGAAACACAGAGACGCAGACACACAGAGACTCAGAGACACAGAGTCACAGAGACCAAGAGACACACAGACTCAGAGACTCAGAGACGCAGAGACACAGAGACACAGAGGCTCAGAGACACAGAGGCTCAGAGATGCAGAGACACAGAGGCTCAGAGACACAGGGACACAGAGACCCAGAGACAAGAGACTCAGAAACACAGAGACCCAGAGACTCAGAGGCTCAGAGACTCAGGGACTCAGAGACGCAGAGACACAGAGGCTCAGAGACGCAGACACACACAGGCTCAAGACGCAGAGGCACAGATACCCAGAGACACAGAGACACAGAGACCCAGAGACACAGAGACACAGAGACCTAGAGACCCAGAGACTCAGAGACGCAGAGACACAGTGGTTCAGTGACTCAGAGACTCAGTGACAGGGAGACCCAGAGACACAGATGCTCAGAGACTCAGAGACTCAGAGACACAGAGACTCAGAGATACAGAGACACAGAGACGCAGAGACACAGAGGCTCAGAGATGCAGGGACACAGAGGCTCAGAGACTCAGAGATTCAGAGACCCAGAGATACAGAGTCTCAGAGACACAGACACACAGAGACCCAGAGACACAGAGTCTCAGATATTTAGAGACGCAGATACACAGAGGCTCAGTGACTCAGAGACTTAGCGACACGGAGAATCAGGGGCACAGAGACCCAGAGACACAGAGACTCAGAGACGCAGAGACACAGAGACGCAGCGACACAGAGTCTCAGAGACGCAGACACACAGAGGCTCAGAGACGCAGAGACACAGAGACTCAGAGACACAGAGACCCAGAGACTCAGGGACACAGAGACACAGAGGCTCAGAGACACAGAGGCTCAGAGACAGAGAGGCTCAGAGATGCAGAGACACAGATACTCAGAGACACAGAGACCCAGAGACACAGAGACTCAGGGACACAGAGACACAGAGGCTCAGAGACACAGAGGCTCAGAGATGCAGAGACACAGAGGCTCAGAGACACAGGGACACAGAGACCCAGAGACAAGAGACTCAGAAACACAGAGACCCAGAGACTCAGAGACGCAGAGACTCAGAGAATCAGAGACGCAGAGACACAGAGGCTCAGAGTCACATAGACACAGAGGCTCAGAGACACAGATGCTCAGAGACTCAGAGATGCAGAGACACAGAGGCTCAGAGATGCAGAGACACAGAGACTCAGAGACACAGAGACACAGAGACTCAGAGACACAGTGACCCAGAGACACAGAGTCTCAGAGACACAGAGACACAGTGACCCAGAGACACAGAGACTCAGACATTTAGAGACGCAGATACACAGAGGCTCAGTGACACAGAGACTTAGCGACACGGAGAATCAGGGACACAGAGACACAGAGACTCAGAGACGCAGAGACGCAGCGACACAGAGGCTCAGAGACGCAGACACACTGAGGCTCAGAGACACAGAGACACAGAGACGCAGAGACTCAGAGACACAGAGACACAGACACTCAGAGACTCAGAGACATAGAGGCTCAGAGGCTCAGAGACCCAGAGACTCAGAGGCGCAGAGACGCAGAGACTCAGTGACTCAGAGACTCAGTGACAGGGAGACTCAGAGACACAGATGCTCAGAGACTCAGAGACTCAGAAACACAGAGACGCAGACACACAGAGACTCAGAGACACAGAGACACAGACACTCAGAGACTCAGAGACATCGAGGCTCAGAGACTCAGAGACCCAGAGACTCAGAGACTCAGAGACGCAGAGACACAGAGACACAGAGGCTCAGAGACACAGAGGCTCAGAGATGCAGAGACACAGAGGTTCAGAGACGCAAACACAATGAGGCTCAGAGACACAGAGACGCAGAGACTCAGAGACACAGACACTCAGAGACTCAGAGACATCGAGGCTCAGAGGCTCAGATACCCAGAGACTCAGAGGCGCAGAGACGCAGAGACTCAGTGACTCAGAGACTCAGTGACAGGGAGACTCAGAGACACAGATGCTCAGAGACTCAGAGACTCAGAAACACAGAGACGCAGAGACACAGAGACTCAGAGACACAGAGTCACAGAGACCAAGAGACACACAGACTCAGAGACTCAGAGACGCAGAGACACAGAGACACAGAGGCTCAGAGACACAGAGGCTCAGAGACACAGGGACACAGAGACCCAGAGACAAGAGACTCAGAAACACAGAGACGCAGAGAATCAGAGGCTCAGAGACTCAGGGACTCAGAGACGCAGACACACAGAGGCTCAAGACGCAGAGGCACAGAGAACCAGAGACTCAGAGACACAGAGACCTAGAGACCCAGAGACTCAGAGACGCAGAGACACAGAGGCTCAGTGACTCAGAGACTCAGTGACAGGGAGACTCAGAGACACAGATGCTCAGAGACTCAGAGACTCAGAAACACAGAGACGCAGAGACGCAGAGGCTCAGAGACTCAGAGACAAATAAACTCAGAGACCCAGAGACACAGGGACTCAGAGACTCAGAGACGCAGAGACACAGAGGCTCGGAGATGCAGGGACACAGAGGCTCAGAGACTCAGAGATTCAGAGACCCAGAGATACAGAGTCTCAGAGACACAGACACACAGAGACCCAGAGACACAGAATCTCAGATATTTAGAGACACAGATACACAGAGGCTCAGTGACTCAGAGACTTAGCGACACGGAGAATCAGGGGCACAGAGACCCAGAGACACAGAGACTCAGAGACGCAGAGACACAGAGACGCAGCGACACAGAGTCTCAGAGACGCAGACACACAGAGGCTCAGAGACGCAGAGACACAGAGACTCAGAGACACAGAGACCCAGAGACACAGAGACTCAGGGACACAGAGACACAGAGGCTCAGAGACACAGAGGCTCAGAGATGCAGAGACACAGAGGCTCAGAGACACAGGGACACAGAGACCCAGAGACAAGAGACTCAGAAACACAGAGACCCAGAGACTCAGAGACGCAGAGACTCAGAGAATCAGAGATGCAGAGACACAGAGGCTCAGAGTCACAGAGACACAGAGATCCAGAGACACAGATGCTCAGAGGCTCAGAGATATAAAGGCTCAGAGGCTCAGAGACCCAGAGACTCAGAGACGCAGAGACACTGCGACCCCGAGACACAGAGACTCAGAAACACAGAGACGCAGAGACACAGACGCTCAGAGACTCAGAGACTCAGGGACTCAGAGACATCGAGGCTCAGATGCTTAGAGACCCAGGGACTCAGAGACGAAGAGACACAGAGGCTCAGTGACTCAGAGACTCAGTGACAGGGAGACTCAGAGACACAGATGCTCAGAGGCTCAGAGGCTCAGAGACTCAGAAACACAGAGACGCAGAGACACAGAGACTCAGAGACACAGAGTCACAGAGACCAAGAGACACACAGACTCAGAGACTCAGAGACGCAGAGACACAGAGACACAGAGGCTCAGAGACACAGAGGCTCAGAGATGCAGAGACACAGCGGCTCAGAGACATAGGGACACAGAGACCCAGAGACAAGAGACTCAGAAACACAGAGACGCAGAGAATCAGAGGCTCAGAGACTCAGGGACACAGAGACGCAGAGACACAGAGACTCAGAGACACAGAGTCACAGAGACCAAGAGACACACAGACTCAGAGACGCAGAGGCACAGAGACCCAGAGACTCAGAGACACAGAGACCCAGAGACACAGAGACACAGAGACCTAGAGACCCAGAGACTCAGAGACGCAGAGACACAGAGGCTCAGTGACTCAGAGACTGAGTGACAGGGAGACTCAGAGACACAGATGCTCAGAGACTCAGAGACTCAGAAACACAGAGACGCAGAGACACAGAGGCTCAGTGACTCAGAGACTCAGTGACAGGGAGACTCAGAGACACAGATGCTCAGAGACTCAGAGACTCAGAAACACAGAGACGCAGAGACGCAGAGGCTCAGAGACAAATAAACTCAGAGACACAGAGACTCAGGGACTCAGAGACTCAGAGATGCAGAGACACAGAGGCTCAGAGATGCAGGGACACAGAGGCTGAGAGACTCAGAGATTCAGAGACCCAGAGATACAGAGTCTCAGAGACACAGACACACAGAGACCCAGAGACACAGAGTCTCAGATATTTAGAGACGCAGATACACAGAGGCTCAGTGACTCAGAGACTTAGCGACACGGAGAATCAGGGGCACAGAGACCCAGAGACACAGAGACTCAGAGACGCAGAGACACAGAGACGCAGCGACACAGAGTCTCAGAGACGCAGACACACAGAGGCTCAGAGACGCAGAGACACAGAGACTCAGAGACACAGAGACCCAGAGACACAGAGACTCAGGGACACAGAGACACAGAGGCTCAGAGACAGAGAGGCTCAGAGATGCAGAGACACAGAGGCTCAGAGACACAGGGACACAGAGACCCAGAGACAAGAGACTCAGAAACACAGAGACCCAGAGACTCAGAGACGCAGAGACTCAGAGAATCAGAGACGCAGAGACACAGAGGCTCAGAGTCACATAGACACAGAGGCTCAGAGACACAGATGCTCAGAGACTCAGAGATGCAGAGACACAGAGGCTCAGAGATGCAGAGACACAGAGACTCAGAGACACAGAGACACAGAGACTCAGAGACACAGTGACCCAGAGACACAGAGTCTCAGAGACACAGAGACACAGTGACCCAGAGACACAGAGACTCAGACATTTAGAGACGCAGATACACAGAGGCTCAGTGACACAGAGACTTAGCGACACGGAGAATCAGGGACACAGAGACCCAGAGACACAGAGACTCAGAGATTTAGAGACGCAGCGACACAGAGGCTCAGAGACGCAGACACACTGAGGCTCAGAGACACAGAGACGCAGAGACTCAGAGACACAGAGACACAGAGACTCAGAGACTCAGAGACATCGAGGCTCAGAGGCTCAGAGACCCAGAGACTCAGAGGCGCAGAGACGCAGAGACTCAGTGACTCAGAGACTCAGTGACAGGGAGACTCAGAGACACAGATGCTCAGAGGCTCAGAGACTCAGAAACACAGAGACGCAGAGACACAGAGACTCAGAGACACAGAGACCAAGAGACACACAGACTCAGAGACTCAGAGACGCAGAGACACAGAGGCTCAGAGACACAGAGGCTCAGAGATGCAGAGACACAGAGGCTCAGAGACACAGGGATACAGAGACCCAGAGACAAGAGACTCAGAAACACAGAGACGCAGAGAATCAGAGGCTCAGAGACTCAGGGACTCAGAGACGCAGAGACACAGAGGCTCAGAGACGCAGACACACAGAGGCTCAAGACGCAGAGGCACAGAGACCCAGAGACTCAGAGACACAGAGACCCAGAGACACAGAGACACAGAGACACAGAGACCTAGAGACCCAGAGACTCAGAGACGCAGAGACACAGAGGCTCAGTGACTAAGAGACTCAGTGCCAGGGAGACTCAGAGACACAGATGCTCAGAGACTCAGAGACTCAGAAACACAGAGACGCAGAGACGCAGAGGCTCAGAGACTCAGAGACAAATAAACTCAGAGAAACAGAGACTCAGGGACTCAGAGACGCAGAGACACAGAGGCTCAGAGATGCAGGGACACAGAGGCTCAGAGACTCAGAGATTCAGAGACCCAGAGATACAGAGTCTCAGAGACACAGACACACAGAGACTCAGAGACGCAGAGACACAGAGACGCAGCGACACAGAGTCTCAGAGACGCAGACACACAGAGGCTCAGAGACGCAGAGACACAGAGATTCAGAGACACAGAGACCCAGAGACACAGAGACTCAGGGACACAGAGACCCAGAGACTCAGAGACGCAGAGACACAGAGGCTCAGAGTCACAGAGACACAGAGACCCAGAGACACAGAGGCTCAGAGGCTCAGAGATATAAAGGCTCAGAGGCTCAGAGACCCAGAGACTCAGAGACGCAGAGACACTGCGACCCCGAGACACAGAGACTCAGAAACACAGAGACGCAGACACACAGAGACTCAGAGACACAGAGTCACAGAGTCACAGAGACTCAGAAACACAGAGACGCAGACAGACAGAGACTCAGAGACACAGAGTCACAGAGACCAAGAGACACACAGACTCAGAGACTCAGAGACGCAGAGACACAGAGACACAGAGGCTCAGAGACACAGAGGCTCAGAGATGCAGGGACACAGAGGCTCAGAGACACAGGGACACAGAGACCCAGAGACAAGAGACTCAGAAACACAGAGACGCAGAGAATCAGAGGCTCAGAGACTCAGGGACTCAGAGACGCAGAGACACAGAGGCTCAGAGTCGCAGACACACAGAGACCCAGAGACTCAGAGACACAGAGACCCAGAGACACAGAGACACAGAGACCTAGAGACCCAGCGACTCAGAGACGCAGAGACACAGTGGTTCAGTGACTCAGAGACTCAGTGACAGGGAGACTCAGAGACACAGATGCTCAGAGACTCAGAGACTCAGAAACACAGAGACGCAGAGACGCAGAGGCTCAGAGACTCAGAGGCAAATAAACTCAGAGACACAGAGACTCAGAGACGCAGAGACACAGAGGCTCAGAGATGCAGGGACACAGAGGCTCAGAGACTCAGAGATTCAGAGACCCAGAGATACAGAGTCTCAGAGACAGAGACACACAGAGACCCAGAGACACAGAGTCTCAGGTATTTAGAGACGCAGATACACAGAGGCTCAGTGACTCAGAGACTTAGCGACACGGAGAATCAGGGGCATAGAGACCCAGAGACACAGAGACTCAGAGACGCAGAGACACAGAGACGCAGCGACACAGAGTTTCAGAGATGCAGACACACAGAGGCTCAGAGACGCAGAGACACAGAGACTCAGAGACACAGAGACCCAGAGACACAGAGACTCAGGGACACAGAGACACAGAGGCTCAGAGACGCAGAGGCTCAGAGATGCAGAGACACAGAGGCTCAGAGACACAGGGACACAGAGACCCAGAGACAAGAGACTCAGAAACACAGAGACCCAGAGACTCAGAGACGCAGAGACTCAGAGAATCAGAGATGCAGAGACACAGAGGCTCAGAGTCACATAGACACAGAGGCTCAGAGACACAGATGCTCAGAGACTCAGAGATGCAGAGACACAGAGGCTCAGAGATGCAGAGAAACAGAGACTCAGAGACACAGAGACACAGAGACTCAGAGACACAGTGACCCAGAGACACAGAGTCTCAGAGACACAGAGACACAGTGACCCAGAGACACAGAGACTCAGACATTTAGAGACGCAGATACACAGAGGCTCAGTGACACAGAGACTTAGCGACACGGAGAATCAGGGACACAGAGACCCAGAGACACAGAGACTCAGAGACGCAGAGACGCAGCGACACAGAGGCTCAGAGACGCAGACACACTGAGGCTCAGAGACACAGAGACACAGAGACGCAGAGACTCAGAGACACAGAGACACAGACACTCAGAGACTCAGAGACATCGAGGCTCAGAGGCTCAGAGACCCAGAGACTCAGAGGCGCAGAGACGCAGAGACTCAGTGACTCAGAGACTCAGTGACAGGGAGACTCAGAGACACAGATGCTCAGAGACTCAGAGACTCAGAAACACAGAGACTCAGAGACACAGAGACACAGACACTCAGAGACTCAGAGACATCGAGGCTCAGAGGCTCAGAGACCCAGAGACTCAGAGACTCAGAGACGCAGAGACACAGAGACACAGAGGCTCAGAGACACAGAGGCTCAGAGATGCAGAGACACAGAGGTTCAGAGACGCAAACACACTGAGGGTCAGAGACACAGAGACGCAGAGACTCAGAGACACAGACACTCAGAGACTCAGAGACATCGAGGCTCAGAGGCTCAGATACCCAGAGACTCAGAGGTGCAGAGACGCAGAGACTCAGTGACTCAGAGACTCAGTGACAGGGAGACTCAGAGACACAGATGCTCAGAGACTCAGAGACTCAGAAACACAGAGACGCAGAGACACAGAGACTCAGAGACACAGAGTCACAGAGACCAAGAGACACACAGACTCAGAGACGCAGAGACGCAGAGACACAGAGACACAGAGGCTCAGAGACACAGAGGCTCAGAGACACAGGGACACAGAGACCCAGAGACAAGAGACTCAGAAACACAGAGACGCAGAGAATCAGAGGCTCAGAGACTCAGGGACTCAGAGACGCAGACACACAGAGGCTCAAGACGCAGAGGCACAGAGACCCAGAGACTCAGAGACACAGAGACCTAGAGACCCAGAGACTCAGAGACGCAGAGACACAGAGGCTCAGTGACTCAGAGACTCAGTGACAGGGAGACTCAGAGACACAGATGCTCAGAGACTCAGAGACTCAGAAACACAGAGACGCAGAGACGCAGAGGCTCAGAGACTCAGAGACAAATAAACTCAGAGACCCAGAGACTCAGGGACTCAGAGACTCAGAGACGCAGAGACACAGAGGCTCGGAGATGCAGGGACACACAGGCTCAGAGACTCAGAGATTCAGAGACCCAGAGATACAGAGTCTCAGAGACACAGACACACAGAGACCCAGAGACACAGAGTCTCAGATATTTAGAGACGCAGATACACAGAGGCTCAGTGACTCAGAGACTTAGCGACATGGAGAATCAGGGGCACAGAGACCCAGAGACACAGAGACTCAGAGACGCAGAGACACAGAGACGCAGCGACACAGAGTCTCAGAGACGCAGACACACAGAGGCTCAGAGACGCAGAGACACAGAGACTCAGAGACACAGAGACCCAGAGACACAGAGACTCAGGGACACAGAGACACAGAGGCTCAGAGACACAGAGGCTCAGAGATGCAGAGACACAGAGGCTCAGAGACACAGGGACACAGAGACCCAGAGACAAGAGTCTCAGAAACACAGAGACCCAGAGACTCAGAGACGCAGAGACTCAGAGAATCAGAGACGCAGAGACACAGAGGCTCAGAGTCACATAGACACAGAGGCTCAGAGACACAGAGACTCAGAGACACAGAGACTCAGAGACTCAGAGATATAAAGGCTCAGAGGCTCAGAGACCCAGAGACTCAGAGACGCAGAGACACTGCGACCCCGAGACACAGAGACTCAGAAACACAGAGACGCAGAGTCACAGACGCTCAGAGACTCAGAGGCTCAGGGACTCAGAGACATCGAGGCTCAGATGCTTAGAGACCCAGGGACTCAGAGACACAGAGACACAGAGACCCAGAGACTCAGAGACTCAGAGACGCAGAGACACAGAGGCTCAGAGATGCAGAGACACAGAGGCTCAGAGACTCAGAGACTCAGAGACCCAGAGATACAGAGTCTCAGAGACACAGACACACAGAGACCCAGAGACACAGAGACTCAGATATTTAGAGACGCAGATACACAGAGGCTCAGTGACTCAAAGACTTAGCGACACAGAGAATCAGGGACACAGAGACACAGAGGCTCAGATACTCAGAGACGCAGAGACGCAGTGACACAGAGGCTCAGAGACGCAGACACACAGAGGCTCAGAGACTCAGAGACACAGAGACAGGGAGGCTCAGAGACACAGATGCTCAGAGACTCAGAGACTCAGAAACACAGAGACGCAGAGACACAGAGGCTCAGAGACTCAGAGACACATAGACTCAGAGACGCAGAGACACAGAGACACAGAGGCTCAGAGACACAAAGGCTCAGAGACACAGGGACACAGAGACCCAGAGACAAGAGACTCAGAAACACAGAGACGCAGAGAATCAGAGGCTCAGAGACTCAGGGACTCAGAGACGGTAAGGAAATTTGTACTCAGTATGTAAGCATGTTAGTACTTAGAGAATTTGTACTGAACAATTATACCTAAACTGGGTATGAAATATGGAATCACGGATAGTATTAGAGTGTCTTCCTGAAATAGATTTAGGATGGGTGATAGGATGGGACTAGTAGGTTACTTCACATAATCAAGTATAGCTGATGAAATCAGTGCATGCGACCCAATGAAAGTAAACAGCAGTCACTTGGGGAGACAATGGGTACTATACAGCTGTCCAGCTTAATATATGATTGTAACAAGCAGGAAAGAATAAAGTGAGCATGTTTTTCTTCACATTCGGCCTAAGTCAGCTAAACCACTGTTGTTGTACAAGCAGAGTCGTAAAGATAAGGGCAAAGGATGTAACTACCATGGTTTCGAGAGGAAAAGAGATGTAACAATGGGTGACCAATCTCAAGCAAGGTAAATAAGGGGTCAGTACAGAAACAATGGTGGCTAAACGAGGTCGCATTGTAAAAGCGAGATAAGAATCTTGAGATATGGAGCTGAAATGTGCATAAAAAGACTGTAAGCCGAGGGCTCTGTGGAGTGTTCCGGACCTCCCGGCTTTATTTCTCTTGTACTGGAAATAAAGCCTATTGCTTGGAAGATTACAACTCAGACTCTCTGTTTTAATCGGGTTAAATAAGTTGTCGTCTTGGGGAACCACGACAAAATTGGCGCTGCGAGCAGGGTGTTGTGGGAAATCGCCCAGAAAATAGCATCTGGAAGGAGCAGCGGAGACGGTGGTCCGACTGGGGCTGGACATCCCAAAGCCGGCATTCTGACGGCAAGGTGAGCAGACTTATATTGCATGTAAATCCTTGTTGTCGGAAAAAGGGATCTCGAGGCTCAGCGCACCCGGCTCTCTGCTGGTCCTGGATCTCCCCAACCCAAAGAACATCCTGCATAGGTAAAACTAAATTGGGAAAAACATTTTGAGAGACTGAGTCTGATCTGAAGGGTAGAGTTTTGCATGCAAAGCGCGCTGCGAATACTGTGTTGTCTGTGAATGGGTAAAAAGTGCGACGCAAAAAGAACCGAACGCTAATCGATGCAACCAAGTTCAGTCAAGCGGTTTGGAGCGGGATTCCAGGTTACGACTTGCCCAAGGAGAGTAAGTGTAGGAAGGCCTGCCAGTCCGAACCTACCCAGGACCTCGGGGAAAAGACGTCACCCGAGAGGGAGAGAGATCTGTGAGAGATTGCTCTCTTACCTAATACGGTAGTTAAAACTAAGGGGAGGTTATGTGATGAGGGAGCAGAAAGAGTAGAGAGAAGTATGTCAATGGAACTGGGAACCCTGACATAGGCTTTTACTGAGGTGCGGGGTGAACGCTAATAGCAGTTATGTATTTGGAATTGTGCATGACTATATGACTGTTTGAGAGAGAAGGGGATTTGTCACGACATGAGACACCCATCAAATTTATTAGAGGCCAGTGAGCTCCCACCAGTAAAGGGTTAAAAAAAGAGACAAGCAGGCTGACTCTGTATGGTACACAGAGAGAGAGAGAGAGAGAGAGAGGGTGGAACTGTGTAATTGAGACCCTCAGGTGATGTAATAGGTATAGCCAATCAAAGTGAATTGCTTTAAGTTTACTAAATTATGCAGGGATCGGACAGAGATTTGAATTCTGCCAAGTGGGAAAGGTGGCATTACATTGCATCTTAAAGTTGTAAGGAGAGTTAACCATTTAGGCACACAGTAGATTTGATTTTGTACTTGCCTGTGTTGGTTACAAAGGCAGAGCTGTAGAAATAATTAAACATGTAAATTGCACATTAGAATGCTTTCAGTATTTCTTCGTGCATCTGTGTTCCAAGTGATGTTTTGTTTTATTGTACCAGAATTGTAAGAAGGTGCAAGGGTCTTGATTTAGTGAGGATATTTAATGGTGATAAAAATAAATCTTATTTTGGATTTTCTGAATCAGGCTTTAGTTAATTAAACTGCTGTACTTTGACTCACAATTAGTCTCAGAGGTATCTTTACCTACAAGAATTGGTGCTGAAACCTGGGATCTGTTTATGGGTCCGGTTGAATGGCCACAACCGGAGCTCCGGAATAGATTACCGAATTTAAGGGAGTGAATCAAAGTACAGTAGGTGCTCATCTGTGATGAAAGAGTGTGAGAGTGTGTGAGAGGTCTGAGCTGAGCACGTGCAAATAAGGAGGTGTCTGTCTTTACACCCAGCCTTAGACCAGTTGTTAAGAGGGGTAGCCCCCTATGCGAAGCTCAGAAGTTTGAAGTGAGTGTAAAGGCTAGAAAAGGATGCCTGGGATGTGATGTTCAGATGAGAGTAAGAAAGAATCTGTCTGAGAGATCGCCGGAGTAAAGAAAGATAGTGCCAGGACAGGGGGCTACGGGGAAGTGGATATCGGAACCCCGGTTAGAGTTACAAATACTGGCAGGGGAAACACAAGGGAAAAGTGAACAGGGGACTGACCACGGAAAGGCAATACATCGGGTGGTAGTCACTGTGATACCAAACTCTGACAAATTAAACGATAAGAATTACAGGAGCGATCCGAGAAGACAGATAATGGCAAACAAAGCTAAAACACCAGTGGAGATGTTAGAGGATAAGTTCCCAGCCCTCAGAGGGGATATAGCACATATCTCTAAAAAGTGGGCTAAAAGAACAAGTAAGACAAATACACAGTGGCCGGAGGAAGGCACATGGTGCATAGAGAGGTGTGAGGATCAGAAGGGAATGATAAAGAACTATAAAATCAAGGATAGATCGAGCAAAAGAAGGGAGAAGCGAGAAAAAGAGTTAGAGATATTAGCGTTGTTCGAAGAAGAAGGGAGAGAGAGAAGAAGGGCATGGGGGAGGGGTAGGATGCTAATGCCAGTCCAGACTCAGGAGAAGAAGGAACTGGAGGACCCAAACGTAGCCCCACCCCCATACCTGAAAGGGTCAAATCCTGTAGGACTGTACCCAGTTATATCAGGCACAATGAATTTTGAGGGAGAGTTTGACGTGAAGCAAATGACAAAGGAACAGTGGGCACAGGAGGAGGAAGAAAGGAGACAAGGTATTGAGGAAGAGACTAAGAGGATGGAAGAAAACCTGGATGGGTTAATTCAAAGGAGGAGGCAGTTAGAGGCAGAAGTAAACGCGGTAGATCTTTTTGAATGGGCAAAAAAGATAACAGAAGGAGAAGGAGACAAGAGGTACGAAAGAAGAGGGACTGGGGCCAGAAAAGAATGCGAGCAGAAAATGAGAGAGGATCTCCACGAATGTGAAAGTGAGATACCACAAGAAAAGATAGAAGGAAAGAGAGTCGGAGTGAGGAAAGAGGAAAAAGAGACAGAAAGCAGCACAGAGGAAAAATGCTGGGAAGTACAAAGAGGGGGTGACAGACGTAAGTTTGGGAAAGCCTGGACATGGAAGCACCCAGAGAGAGAAAGAATAGAGAAAGAATGGAAGAAGGGACAGAAGAAAGTAGTGTAGAGGAGGAGAGACAGTCAGTGTTAGGGGACGAAGAAAATTAATGCGGAAAAGACACCAACCTGTAAAATATCCAGCCGAGGAACGAAGGGAGAAAGGGGTGTTCCCGGTGATTCTGAAGGGTGGCAGACTGCAATATATCCCTTGGTCAGGTCAGGACTTGCCCAATTTAATTAACGAATTACCCAATATTTTGGACGGAGCCGGAAGGTGGATTGGACAGCTGGAGGCTGGAATGGTGGGAAAGAGGATGGCGCTGGGTGACATCAAAGCTCTCCTGACAAAAGTGCTGGGAATGGACCAAATGGCTGAAGTAATGAGACGTGCTGGCATCCCGACCGCAGCCTATGACCCGGATGTGGATGGAACACTAATGGACCCATACCGCCACGACATTTGGCAAGCACTACGGGATATGTACCCCAATCGGATGGATATAAAAACTCTGAGAGGGGAACCGTTGGGTGAGGAAGAGAATGCAGCCGTGTACATAGAAAACCAATTAAGAAGGTGGAGAAGGGACACGGAGAGGGACATTCTAACAGATCCACTAACCAACTCCCTGTTCCGAGCCGCAATCCTAGCAGGCCTGCCGACTTCAGCTAAGGCAAGACTGGAAGAAGTGGTGGGCCTGGATTCGAAAAACTACTGAGAGTTTGTGGATTATGTTGCCCATGCAGTGGAGAGACACCGCAGGGAGGAAAAAAATGCAGACAAACAGTTGAAGGAGATACAACGCAAACTCCTGCAAGCCCAGCTGGAAGAAATTAAAAGTAAGGAAAAGCTGAAAGTGAAAGAAGACCCCACACTCAAGAAAATAGCACCGATGGTGGTGAACCAAAAGACAGAGGAAATACCTGCACCGATGCTAGGGAGAAACAGAGATGGAGGCCAGCCCATCATAACCTACAACATTTCTGCCTTCCTGCTGTCCATGAACCCCGGAGGCTATGGCTTAAATTATCAACACCCTTATGCTCCACAAAATCAGACTGATTGGAATAGAAATGAGAAAGGACAGGGAGGTGGTAGGCCACCCTATCAGAATCAGAGAGGACAGGGACAGGGAAATCAGCAGCTTCTAAGGCAGGGACCGCCGCCTGGCCCTCCAGGCGTATGCTGGGGGTGCGGGGAAGCAGGACATATAAAAAGAAATTGCCCACAGAACTCTTACAGGCAGGGAGAAAACCAGCAGCAGATAGGCCAGCAAATGCCGTTGAATAACACCCCCGTGCTGCAGGGACCTGTGAATTTTCAGAGCTCCCTATAGGGGGGCCCTGAGAACCCTGAAATGGTAGGACAGTACGTACAAATAACAGATACAGCAGATCAGGAACCCATAATTAGTGTTAGAGTAGGAGGGGTTGAGGTCCCCATGATGATAGACACCGGCGCCACGTGTACGTGCATACAAACAAAATATGCGAATCACCTACCATTATCAAACCAGTTTGTGAAAACTGTGGGGTTCTCGGGGAAAGTAACGTTAACTCAGATGACAACGCCGGTACCTGTCACCGTTGGAAGCAAAACTACTCATGTACCTATATTAGTGTGTGATAGAACGCCATTAAATTTATTAGGAAGAGATGCAATCCTAGGTTTAGGACTAAAATTAGAATGTACAGAACAAGGAATTGATTTGATGGGAGTGTATTTACTCGGAGTACCAGGAAAGGAAGGGGTTAATGTGTACTGGTTGGGAGACATAGAGGAACAAGTTAAAAAACAGGTATGGGAAGTTTGGGGGGAGCTGATAGACACTTGGGTTCCACAGGCCGAATGGCCAAGGACAGAACTACACAGCACAATGATATTTGATGAAGAACAGAAACCCGAGATACAGGAGAAATGGGAAAAGGAGGCAGGACGAGAACAAGAGATAAGGTCAGAAAGTATTTTAGTTGGCCCAGAGGGAGCGGCCCTCGCGGTTGTTAGAGATGAATGGGTTAACAAATGGTTCTCTGTACCTGGAGCAGAACCACATGTTACACTGAAAGTGAATCCGGGATATAGATCAAAGGACCTAGGACCAATGGTGCTGAGAGCACAAGAATTAGAATTTGTTCGGACAGAAAACGTAGATGTTTGGATATCCACTAATGGACAAATGATAAAAATAATTTTGGATGATAAGATACTTGGGAAGCCAAAACAGGTAAAAATAGAGGCAGAGATTGAGAAGCAGGAGCAGGAGTGGAGAAAGAGCTTAGAAAAGGATTTGAATTCCCTCCCACAGGAGTTGTGGTCCAGACAGGACACTGATGTGGGGAGGGTTAAAAATGCTAATCCAGTGGAGGTTAGACTAAAGACCGGACGACAAGGACCTTACAGACCACAGTATCCGATTAAGGCAGAAGCAATTGAGGGAAATATCGGAAGGACAAAAAAGAATAGCTTTACAGCAGATAGAAGCGGTATTAAAGGTTCCGAAACCACAGACGGTGGGGCAAATGATGACATTTTTGGGAATGACGGGATTCAGTTTGGAATGGGTTGAAAGTTATGCAGAAAAGACACAGGCACTACGGAAAATAATGAAAGAGGCGGGATGTGAAGAGTTAAAAGCCAAACTAAAATGGGACAAAGATGCTTCAGAAGCATTTGTGAATATAAAGAAAGAAATGGCACAGGCACCAGCATTGGCTTTACCAACCTATGACAAACCTTTTGACTTATTTGTGAGTAACAGAGAAGCAGGGTTTGCTACAGCAGTGTTAATGCAGGAGAATTGCAAGGGCAGACGAAGGCAGGCTGTAGCATATTACAGCACCAAGCTAGACGATGTAGCAATGGGGTATCCTCCTTGCTATCAAGGTCTGGCAGCAGCTTGGTGGGCATACGAAAAGGCAGCCACAGTCACAATGGGGTATGGAATTGGCTGGACAATATGTTAGGAAGATGGGGGGCCTGGTTTGCTAAAGCTGGAGTTGTGACAGCCATGACAATAACCATCCTGGGATTAATATTTTGCTGTTTTTTACCTGTCCTGAGATCTCTCCTTGCCAGATTGGCAGTGCGACAAATGGTGACACAAGTGACAAGCAACCCACGTTTGGGAGGGACAACTAAGGAATGGGGAAACATTGAACTGCCCCCGCTGGATGAATTCACAATGACCCTGGTCGAAATTGAAACCTGTCAGTTTGCGAAATAGCTGCACTAGTGGAGGATTGTTCTACAACCTCACCGATGCCTACGGAGACCAAGAGACTTAGTCTGTACACAGGAATCAGTCTTTTTCCCTTCCCTAGACAAGGGTGGGAAGGTTTTTGGCTGATGACTGTTAGGAGCAGGCAATCTGGGGGAGCAACCTAAAAATTCGGACTTTTGCTAGACAAGCCATGATAAGACTAGAATGGGGACATTGATCCCTGACCAAAATACTCGGCTCCCCCACGTTGCCTACAAGTGTGATTAAATATGTGCATGTGAACAGGGTCAAACAAGGGGGACTATCTGAGCTGGCCTTGGTAATTGGGATGAGACTAGGGGATAGTCTCAAAGGGGGGATATGTAAGGAAATTTGTACTCAGTATGTAAGCATGTTTGTACTCAGAGAATTTGTACTGAACAATTGTACCTAAACTGGGTATGAAATATGGAATCACGGATAGTATTAGAGTGTCTTCCTGAAATAGATTTAGGATGGGTGATAGGATGGGACTAGTAGGTTACTTCACATAATCAAGTATAGCTGATGAAATCAGTGCATGCGACCCAATGAAAGTAAACAGCAGTCACTTGGGGAGACAATGGGTACTATACAGCTGTCCAGCTTAATATATGATTGTAACAAGCAGGAAAGAATAAAGTGAGCATGTTTTTCTTCACATTCGGCCTAAGTCAGCTAAACCACTGTTGTTGTACAAGCAGAGTCGTAAAGATAAGGGCAAAGGATGTAACTACCATGGTTTCGAGAGGAAAAGAGATGTAACAATGGGTGACCAATCTCAAGCAAGGTAAATAAGGGGTCAGTACAGAAACAATGGTGGCTAAACGAGGTCGCATTGTAAAAGCGAGATAAGAATCTTGAGATATGGAGCTGAAATGTGCATAAAAAGACTGTAAGCCGAGGGCTCTGTGGAGTGTTCCGGACCTCCCGGCTTTATTTCTCTTGTACTGGAAATAAAGCCTATTGCTTGGAAGATTACAACTCAGACTCTCTGTTTTAATCGGGTTAAATAAGTTGTCGTCTTGGGGAACCACGACAAGACGCAGACACACAGAGGCTCACGACGCAGAGGCACAGAGACCCAGAGACTCAGAGACACAGAGACCTAGAGACCGAGAGACTCAGAGACGCAGAGACACAGAGGCTCAGTGACTCAGAGACTCAGTGACAGGGAGACTCAGAGACACAGATGCTCAGAGACTCAGAGACTCAGAAACACAGAGACGCAGAGACGCAGAGGCTCAGAGACTCAGAGACAAATAAACTCAGAGACCCAGAGACTCAGGGACTCAGAGACTCAGAGACTCAGAGACGCAGAGACACAGAGGCTTGGAGATGCAGGGACACAGAGGCTCAGAGACTCAGAGATTCAGAGACACAGAGATACAGAGTCTCAGAGACACAGACACACAGAGACCCAGAGACACAGAGTCTCAGATATTTAGAGACGCAGATACACAGAGGCTCAGTGACTCAGAGACTTAGCGACACGGAGAATCAGGGGCACAGAGACCCAGAGACACAGAGACTCAGAGACGCAGAGACACAGAGACGCAGCGACACAGAGTCTCAGAGACGCAGACACACAGAGGCTCAGAGACGCAGAGACTCAGAGACACAGAGACCCAGAGACACAGAGACTCAGGGACACAGAGACACAGAGGCTCAGAGACACAGAGGCTCAGAGATGCAGAGACACAGAGGCTCAGAGACACAGGGACACAGAGACCCAGAGACAAGAGACTCAGAAACACAGAGACACAGAGACTCAGAGACGCAGAGACTCAGAGAATCAGAGACGCAGAGACACAGAGGCTCAGATTCACAGAGACACAGAGGCTCAGAGACACAGAGACAAAGAGACCCAGAGACACAGATGCTCAGAGGCTCAGAGATATAACGGCTCAGAGGCTCAGAGACCCAGAGACTCAGAGACGCAGAGACACTGCGACCCCGAGACACAGAGACTCAGAAACACAGAGACGCAGAGACACAGACGCTCAGAGACTCAGAGACTCAGGGACTCAGAGACATCGAGGCTCAGATGCTTAGAGACCCAGGGACTCAGAGACGAAGAGACACAGAGGCTCAGTGACTCAGTGACAGGGAGACTCAGAGACACAGATGCTCAGAGACTCAGAGACTCAGAAACACAGAGACGCAGAGACACAGAGGCTCAGAGACTCAGAGACACATAGACTCAGAGACACATAGACTCAGAGACACAGAGACACAGAGACCCAGAGACACAGAGACTCAGAGACTCAGAGACTCAGAGACGCAGAGACACAGAGGCTCTGAGATGCAGAGACACAGAGGCTCAGAGACTCAGAGACCCAGAGATACAGAGTCTCAGAGAAACAGACACACAGAGACCCAGAGACACAGAGACTCAGATACTTAGAGACGCAGATACACAGAGGCTCAGTGACTCAGAGACTTAGCGACACAGAGAATCAGGGACACAGAGACCCATAGACACAGAGACTCTGAGACTCAGAGACGCAGAGACACAGAGGCTCAGATACTCAGAGACGCAGAGACGCAGCGACACAGAGGCTCAGAGACGCAGACACACAGAGGCTCAGAGACGCAGACACACAGAGACACAGAGACTCAGAGACACAGAGACCCAGAGACACAGAGACACAGAGACCTAGAGACACAGAGACTCAGAGACACAGAGACTCAGAGACTCAGAGATATAAAGGCTCAGAGGCTCAGAGACGCAGAGACACTCCGACCCCGTGACACAGAGGCTCAGAAACACAGAGACGCAGAGACACAGACGCTCAGAGACTCAGAGACATCGAGGCTCAGATGCTTAGAGACCCAGAGACTCAGAGACGCTGAGACACAGAGGCTCAGTGACTCAGAGACTCAGTGACAGGGAGACTCAGAGACACAGATGCTCAGAGACTCAGAGACTCAGAAACACAGAGACGCAGAGACACAGAGGCTCAGAGACTCAGAGACGCAGAGTCACAGAGGCTTAGAGATGCAGGGACACAGAGGCTCAGAGACTCAGAGATTCAGAGACCCAGAGATACAGAATCTCAGAGACACAGACACACAGAGACCCAGAGACTCAGAGACTCAGATATTTAGAGACGCAGATACACAGAGGCTCAGTGACTCAGAGACTTAGCGACACGGAGAATCAGGGGCACAGAGACCCAGAGACACAGAGACTCAGAGACGCAGAGACACAGAGGCTCAGATACTCAGAGACGCAGCGACACAGAGGCTCAGAGACGCAGACACACAGAGGCTCAGAGACGCAGAGACACAGAGACTCAGAGACACAGTGACCCAGAGACACAGAGGCTCAGAGATGCAGAGACACAGAGGCTCAGAGACTCAGAGACAAATAAACTCAGAGACTCAGAAACACAGAGACTCAGAGTCTCAGAGACGCAGGGACACAGATGCTCAGTGGCTCAGAGACTCAGAAATGCAGACACACAGATGCTCAGCGAATCTGAGACTCAGAGATGCAGAGACACAGAGGCTCAGAGACGTAGAGACACAGAGGCTCAGAGACAGAGAGGCTCGGAGACTCAGAGTCACTGAGACTCAGAGACACATGGACTCAGAGACCCAGAGACACAGAGACACAGAGACGGAGAGATACAGAGACTGAGAGACTCAGAGACAAAGAGGCTATGAGGCCCAGAGACCCCGAGACTCAGAGACACAGAGACACAGAGGCTCAGAGACACAGATGCTCAGAGACTCAGAGATGCAGAGACACAGAGGCTCAGAGATGCAGAGACACAGAGACTCAGAGACACAGAGACACAGAGACTCAGAGACACAGTGACCCAGAGACACACAGTCTCAGAGACACAGAGACACAGAGACTCAGAGACACAGTGACCCAGAGACACAGAGTCTCAGAGACACAGAGACACAGTGACCCAGAGACACAGAGACTCAGAGATTTAGAGACGCAGATACACAGAGGCTCAGTGACACAGAGACTTAGCGACACGGAGAATCAGGGACACAGAGACCCAGAGACACAGAGACTCAGAGACGCAGAGACGCAGCGACACAGAGGCTCAGAGACGCAGACACACTGAGGCTCAGAGACACAGAGACGCAGAGACTCAGAGGCACAGAGACACAGAGACTCAGAGACTCAGAGACATCGAGGCTCAGAGGCTCAGAGACCCAGAGACTCAGAGGTGCAGAGACACCGAGACTCAGTGACTCAGAGACTCAGTGACAGGGATACTCAGAGACACAGATACTCAGAGACTCAGAGACACATAGACTCAGAGACACAGAGACACAGAGACCCAGAGACTCAGAGACTCAGAGACGCAGAGACACAGAGGCTCAGAGATGCAGAGACACAGAGGCTCAGAGACTCAGAGACTCAGAGACCCAGAGATACAGAGTCTCAGAGACACAGACACACAGAGACCCAGAGACACAGAGACTCAGATATTTAGAGACGCAGATACACAGAGGCTCAGTGACTCAGAGACTTAGCGACACAGAGATTCAGGGACACAGAGACACAGAGGCTCAGATACTCAGAGACGCAGAGACGGAGCGACACAGAGGCTCAGAGACGCAGACACACAGAGGCTCAGAGACTCAGAGACACAGAGACACAGAGACTCAGAGACACAGAGACCCAGAGACACAGAGCCACAGAGACCTAGAGACACAGAGACTCAGAGACACAGAGACTCAGAGACTCAGAGATATAAAGGCTCAGAGGCTCAGAGACCCAGAGACTCAGAGACGCAGAGACACTGCGACCCCGAGACACAGAGACTCAGAAACACAGAGACGCAGAGACACAGACGCTCAGAGACTCAGAGACTCAGAGACACAGAGGCTCAGAGACTCAGAGACACATAGACTCAGAGACGCAGAGACACAGAGACACAGAGGCTCAGAGACACAAAGGCTCAGAGACACAGGGACACAGAGACCCAGAGACAAGAGACTCAGAAACACAGAGACGCAGAGAATCAGAGGCTCAGAGACTCAGGGACTCAGAGACTGTAAGGAAATTTGTACTCAGTATGTAAGCATGTTAGTACTTAGAGAATTTGTACTGAACAATTATACCTAAACTGGGTATGAAATATGGAATCACGGATAGTATTAGAGTGTCTTCCTGAAATAGATTTAGGATGGGTGATAGGATGGGACTAGTAGGTTACTTCACATAATCAAGTATAGCTGATGAAATCAGTGCATGCGACCCAATGAAAGTAAACAGCAGTCACTTGGGGAGACAATGGGTACTATACAGCTGTCCAGCTTAATATATGATTGTAACAAGCAGGAAAGAATAAAGTGAGCATGTTTTTCTTCACATTCGGCCTAAGTCAGCTAAACCACTGTTGTTGTACAAGCAGAGTCGTAAAGATAAGGGCAAAGGATGTAACTACCATGGTTTCGAGAGGAAAAGAGATGTAACAATGGGTGACCAATCTCAAGCAAGGTAAATAAGGGGTCAGTACAGAAACAATGGTGGCTAAACGAGGTCGCATTGTAAAAGCGAGATAAGAATCTTGAGATATGGAGCTGAAATGTGCATAAAAAGACTGTAAGCCGAGGGCTCTGTGGAGTGTTCCGGACCTCCCGGCTTTATTTCTCTTGTACTGGAAATAAAGCCTATTGCTTGGAAGATTACAACTCAGACTCTCTGTTTTAATCGGGTTAAATAAGTTGTCGTCTTGGGGAACCACGACAAGACGCAGACACACAGAGGCTCACGACGCAGAGGCACAGAGACCCAGAGACTCAGAGACACAGAGACCTAGAGACCGAGAGACTCAGAGACGCAGAGACACAGAGGCTCAGTGACTCAGAGACTCAGTGACAGGGAGACTCAGAGACACAGATGCTCAGAGACTCAGAGACTCAGAAACACAGAGACGCAGAGACGCAGAGGCTCAGAGACTCAGAGACAAATAAACTCAGAGACCCAGAGACTCAGGGACTCAGAGACTCAGAGACGCAGAGACACAGAGGCTTGGAGATGCAGGGACACAGAGGCTCAGAGACTCAGAGATTCAGAGACACAGAGATACAGAGTCTCAGAGACACAGACACACAGAGACCCAGAGACACAGAGTCTCAGATATTTAGAGACGCAGATACACAGAGGCTCAGTGACTCAGAGACTTAGCGACACGGAGAATCAGGGGCACAGAGACCCAGAGACACAGAGACTCAGAGACGCAGAGACACAGAGACGCAGCGACACAGAGTCTCAGAGACGCAGACACACAGAGGCTCAGAGACGCAGAGACTCAGAGACACAGAGACCCAGAGACACAGAGACTCAGGGACACAGAGACACAGAGGCTCAGAGACACAGAGGCTCAGAGATGCAGAGACACAGAGGCTCAGAGACACAGGGACACAGAGACCCAGAGACAAGAGACTCAGAAACACAGAGACACAGAGACTCAGAGACGCAGAGACTCAGAGAATCAGAGACGCAGAGACACAGAGGCTCAGATTCACAGAGACAAAGAGACCCAGAGACACAGATGCTCAGAGGCTCAGAGATATAACGGCTCAGAGGCTCAGAGACCCAGAGACTCAGAGACGCAGAGACACTGCGACCCCGAGACACAGAGACTCAGAAACACAGAGACGCAGAGACACAGACGCTCAGAGACTCAGAGACTCAGGGACTCAGAGACATCGAGGCTCAGATGCTTAGAGACCCAGGGACTCAGAGACGAAGAGACACAGAGGCTCAGTGACTCAGTGACAGGGAGACTCAGAGACACAGATGCTCAGAGACTCAGAGACTCAGAAACACAGAGACGCAGAGACACAGAGGCTCAGAGACTCAGAGACACATAGACTCAGAGACACATAGACTCAGAGACACAGAGACACAGAGACCCAGAGACACAGAGACTCAGAGACTCAGAGACTCAGAGACGCAGAGACACAGAGGCTCTGAGATGCAGAGACACAGAGGCTCAGAGACTCAGAGACTCAGAGACCCAGAGATACAGAGTCTCAGAGAAACAGACACACAGAGACCCAGAGACACAGAGACTCAGATACTTAGAGACGCAGATACACAGAGGCTCAGTGACTCAGAGACTTAGCGACACAGAGAATCAGGGACACAGAGACCCATAGACACAGAGACTCTGAGACTCAGAGACGCAGAGACACAGAGGCTCAGATACTCAGAGACGCAGAGACGCAGCGACACAGAGGCTCAGAGACGCAGACACACAGAGGCTCAGAGACGCAGACACACAGAGACACAGAGACTCAGAGACACAGAGACCCAGAGACACAGAGACACAGAGACCTAGAGACACAGAGACTCAGAGACACAGAGACTCAGAGACTCAGAGATATAAAGGCTCAGAGGCTCAGAGACGCAGAGACACTCCGACCCCGTGACACAGAGGCTCAGAAACACAGAGACGCAGAGACACAGACGCTCAGAGACTCAGAGACATCGAGGCTCAGATGCTTAGAGACCCAGAGACTCAGAGACGCTGAGACACAGAGGCTCAGTGACTCAGAGACTCAGTGACAGGGAGACTCAGAGACACAGATGCTCAGAGACTCAGAGACTCAGAAACACAGAGACGCAGAGACACAGAGGCTCAGAGACTCAGAGACGCAGAGTCACAGAGGCTTAGAGATGCAGGGACACAGAGGCTCAGAGACTCAGAGATTCAGAGACCCAGAGATACAGAATCTCAGAGACACAGACACACAGAGACCCAGAGACTCAGAGACTCAGATATTTAGAGACGCAGATACACAGAGGCTCAGTGACTCAGAGACTTAGCGACACGGAGAATCAGGGGCACAGAGACCCAGAGACACAGAGACTCAGAGACGCAGAGACACAGAGGCTCAGATACTCAGAGACGCAGCGACACAGAGGCTCAGAGACGCAGACACACAGAGGCTCAGAGACGCAGAGACACAGAGACTCAGAGACACAGTGACCCAGAGACACAGAGGCTCAGAGATGCAGAGACACAGAGGCTCAGAGACTCAGAGACAAATAAACTCAGAGACTCAGAAACACAGAGACTCAGAGTCTCAGAGACGCAGGGACACAGATGCTCAGTGGCTCAGAGACTCAGAAATGCAGACACACAGATGCTCAGCGAATCTGAGACTCAGAGATGCAGAGACACAGAGGCTCAGAGACGTAGAGACACAGAGGCTCAGAGACAGAGAGGCTCGGAGACTCAGAGTCACTGAGACTCAGAGACACATGGACTCAGAGACCCAGAGACACAGAGACACAGAGACGGAGAGATACAGAGACTCAGAGACTCAGAGACAAAGAGGCTATGAGGCCCAGAGACCCCGAGACTCAGAGACACAGAGACACAGAGGCTCAGAGACACAGATGCTCAGAGACTCAGAGATGCAGAGACACAGAGGCTCAGAGATGCAGAGACACAGAGACTCAGAGACACAGAGACACAGAGACTCAGAGACACAGTGACCCAGAGACACACAGTCTCAGAGACACAGAGACACAGAGACTCAGAGACACAGTGACCCAGAGACACAGAGTCTCAGAGACACAGAGACACAGTGACCCAGAGACACAGAGACTCAGAGATTTAGAGACGCAGATACACAGAGGCTCAGTGACACAGAGACTTAGCGACACGGAGAATCAGGGACACAGAGACCCAGAGACACAGAGACTCAGAGACGCAGAGACGCAGCGACACAGAGGCTCAGAGACGCAGACACACTGAGGCTCAGAGACACAGAGACGCAGAGACTCAGAGGCACAGAGACACAGAGACTCAGAGACTCAGAGACATCGAGGCTCAGAGGCTCAGAGACCCAGAGACTCAGAGGTGCAGAGACACAGAGACTCAGTGACTCAGAGACTCAGTGACAGGGATACTCAGAGACACAGATACTCAGAGACTCAGAGACACATAGACTCAGAGACACAGAGACACAGAGACCCAGAGACTCAGAGACTCAGAGACGCAGAGACACAGAGGCTCAGAGATGCAGAGACACAGAGGCTCAGAGACTCAGAGACTCAGAGACCCAGAGATACAGAGTCTCAGAGACACAGACACACAGAGACCCAGAGACACAGAGACTCAGATATTTAGAGACGCAGATACACAGAGGCTCAGTGACTCAGAGACTTAGCGACACAGAGATTCAGGGACACAGAGACACAGAGGCTCAGATACTCAGAGACGCAGAGACGGAGCGACACAGAGGCTCAGAGACGCAGACACACAGAGGCTCAGAGACTCAGAGACACAGAGACACAGAGACTCAGAGACACAGAGACCCAGAGACACAGAGCCACAGAGACCTAGAGACACAGAGACTCAGAGACACAGAGACTCAGAGACTCAGAGATATAAAGGCTCAGAGGCTCAGAGACCCAGAGACTCAGAGACGCAGAGACACTGCGACCCCGAGACACAGAGACTCAGAAACACAGAGACGCAGAGACACAGACGCTCAGAGACTCAGAGACACAGAGACTCAGAGACTCAGAGACATCGAGGCTCCGATGCTTAGAGACCCAGAGACTCAGAGACGCAGAGACACAGAGGCACAGTGACTCAGAGACTCAGTGACAGGGAGGCTCAGAGACACAGATGCTCAGAGACTCAGAGACTCAGAAACACAGAGACGCAGAGACACAGAGGCTCAGAGACTCAGAGACACATAGACTCCGAGACACAGAGACACAGAGACCCAGAGACACAGAGACTCAGAGACTCAGAGACTCAGAGACGCAGAGACACAGAGGCTCAGAGATGCAGAGACACAGAGGCTCAGAGACTCAGAGACTCAGAGACCCAGAGATACAGAGTCTCAGAGACACAGACACACAGAGACCCAGAGAGACAGAGACTCAGATATTTAGAGACGACGATACACAGAGGCTCAGTGACTCAGAGACTTAGCGACACGGAGAATCAGGGACACAGAGACCCAGAGACACAGAGACTCTGAGACTCAGAGACGCAGAGACACAGAGGCTCAGATACTCAGAGACGCAGAGACGCAGTGACACAGAGGCTCAGAGACGCAGACACAAAGAGGCTCAGAGACGCAGAGACACAGAGACACAGAGACTCAGAGACACAGAGACCCAGAGACACAGAGACCTAAAGACACAGAGACTCAGAGACACAGAGACTCAGAGACTCAGAGATATAAAGGCTCAGAGGCTCAGAGACCCAGAGACTCAGAGACGCAGAGACACTGCGACCCCGAGACACAGAGACTCAGAAACACAGAGACGCAGAGACACAGACGCTCAGAGACTCAGAGACACAGAGACTCAGAGACTCAGAGACATCGAGGCTCAGATGCTTAGAGACCCAGGGACTCAGAGACGCAGAGACACAGAGGCTCAGTGACTCAGAGACTCAGTGACAGGGAGACTCAGAGACACAGATGCTCAGAGACTCAGAGACTCAGAAACACAGAGACGCAGAGACACAGAGGCTCAGAGACTCAGAGACAAATAAACTCAGAGACACAGAGACACAGGGACTCAGAGACTCAGAGACGCAGAGACACAGAGGCTCAGAGATGCAGGGACACAGAGGCTCAGAGACTCAGAGATTCAGAGACCCAGAGATACAGAGTCTCAGAGACACAGACACACAGAGACCCAGAGACACAGAGACTCAGATATTTAGAGACGCAGATACACAGAGGCTCAGTGACTCAGAGACTTAGCGACACGGAGAATCAGGGGCACAGAGACCCAGAGACACAGAGACTCAGGGACGCAGAGACACAGAGGCTCAGATACTCAGAGACGCAAAGACGCAGCGACACAGAGGCTCAGAGACGCAGACACACAGAGGCTCAGAGACGCAGAGACACAGAGACACAGAGACTCAGAGACACAGAGGCTCAGGGACACAGAGACACAGAGGCTCAGAGACACAGAGGCTCAGAGATGCAGAGACACAGAGGCTCAGAGACACAGGGACACAGAGACCCAGAGACAAGAGACTCAGAAACACAGAGACGCAGAGACTCAGAGGCTCAGAGACTCAGGGACTCAGAGACGCAGAGACACAGAGGCTCAGAGACGCAGACACACAGAGGCTCAAGACGCCGAGGCACAGAGACCCAGAGACTCAGAGACACAGAGACCCAGAGACACAGAGACACAGAGACACAGAGACGTAGAGACACAGAGACTCAGAGACTCAGAGATATAAAGGCTCAGAGGCTCAGAGACCCAGAGACTCAGAGACGCAGAGACACTGCGACCCCGAGACACAGAGACTCAGAAACACAGAGACGCAGAGACACAGACGCTCAGAGACTCAGAGACACAGAGACTCAGAGAGTCAGAGACATCGAGGCTCAGATGCTTAGAGACCCAGGGACTCAGAGACGCAGAGACACAGAGGCTCAGTGACTCAGAGACTCAGTGACAGGGAGACTCAGAGACACAGATGCTCAGAGACTCAGAGACTCAGAAACACAGAGACGCAGAGACACAGAGGCTCAGAGACTCAGAGACACATAGACTCAGAGACTCAGAAACACAGAGATGCATATACACAGAGGCTCAGAGACATAGAGACTCAGAGACTCAGATACATCGAGGCTCAGAGGCTCAGAGAGCCAGAGACTCAGAGACGCAGAGACTCAGAGAATCAGAGATGCAGAGACACAGAGGCTCAGAGTCACAGAGACACACAGACACAGAGACACAGAGGCTCAGAGGCTCAGAGGCTCAGAGTCTCAGAAATGCAGACACACAGATGCTCAGCGAATCTGAGACTCAGAGATGCAGAGACACAGAGGCTCAGAGACGTAGAGACACAGAGGCTCAGAGACAGAGAGGCTCGGAGACTCAGAGTCACTGAGACTCAGAGACACATGGACTCGGAGACCCAGAGACACAGAGACACAGAGACGGAGAGATACAGAGACTCAAAGACTCAGAGACAAAGAGGCTATGAGGCACAGAGACCCCGAGACTCAGAGACACAGAGACACAGAGGCTCAGAGACACAGATGCTCAGAGATTCAGAGATGCAGAGACACAGAGGCTCAGAGATGCAGAGACACAGAGACTCAGAGACACAGAGACACAGAGACTCAGAGACACAGTGACCCAGAGACACAGAGACTCAGAGATTTAGAGACGCAGATACACAGAGGCTCAGTGACACAGAGACTTAGCGACACGGAGAATCAGGGACACAGAGACCCAGAGACACAGAGACTCAGAGACGCAGAGACGCAGCGACACAGAGGCTCAGAGACTCAGAGACTCAGAGACATCGAGGCTCAGAGGCTCAGAGACATCGAGGCTCAGAGGCTCAGAGACCCAGAGACTCAGAGACGCAGACAAACTGAGGCTCAGAGACACAGAGACGCAGAGACTCAGAGACACAGAGACTCAGAGACTCAGAGACTCAGAGACATCGAGGCTCAGAGGCTCAAAGACCCAGAGACTCAGAGACGCAGAGACACTGAGGCTCAGACACTTAGAGACACAGAGATTCAGAAACTCAGAGACATAGACGCTCAGATGCTCAGAGACCCAGAGACTCAGGGGCGCAGAGACACAGAGACTCAGTGACTCAGAGACTCAGTGACAGGGAGACTCAGAGACACAGATGCTCAGAGACTCAGAGACTCAGAAACACAGAGACGCAGAGACACATAGACTCAGAGACACAGAGTCACAGAGACCAAGAGACACACAGACACAGAGACCCAGAGACAAGAGACTCAGAAACACAGAGACGCAGAGACACAGACGCTCAGAGACGCAGAGACACAGACGCTCAGAGACTCAGAGAGTCAGAGACATCGAGGCTCAGATGCTTAGAGACCCAGGGACTCAGAGACGCAGAGACACAGAGGCTCAGTGACTCAGAGACTCAGTGACAGGGAGACTCAGAGACACAGATGCTCAGAGACTCAGAGACTCAGAAACACAGAGACGCAGAGACACAGAGGCTCAGTGACTCAGAGACTCAGTGACAGGGAGACTCAGAGACACAGATGCTCAGAGACTCAGAAACACAGAGACGCAGAGACACAGAGGCTCAGAGATGCAGGGACACAGAGGCTCAGAGACTCAGAGACTCAGAGACCCAGACATACAGAGTCTCAGAGACACAGACACACAGAGACCCAGAGACACAGAGACTCAGATATTTAGAGACGCAGATACACAGAGGCTCAGTGACACAGAGACTTAGCGACACGGAGAATCAGGGACACAGAGACCCAGAGACACAGAGACTCTGAGACTCAGAGACGCAGAGACACAGAGGCTCAGATACCCAGAGACGCAGAGACGCAGCGACACAGAGGCTCAGAGACACAGACACACAGAGGCTCAGAGACGCAGAGACACAGAGACACAGAGACTCAGAGACACAGAGACCCAGAGACACAGAGACACAGAGACCTAGAGACACAGAGACTCAGAGACACAGAGACTCAGAGACTCAGAGATATAAAGGCTCAGAGGCTCAGAGACCCAGAGACTCAGAGACGCAGAGACACTGCGACCCCGAGACACAGAGACGCAGAAACACAGAGACGCAGAGACACAGACGCTCAGAGACTCAGAGACACAGAGACTCAGAGACTCAGAGACATCGAGGCTCAGATGCTTAGAGACCCAGAGACTCAGAGACGCAGAGACACAGAGGCTCAGAGATGCAGGGACACAGAGGCTCAGAGACTCAGAAATTCAGAGACCCAGAGATACAGAGTCTCAGAGACACAGACACACAGAGGCCCAGAGACTCAGAGACTCAGATATTTAGAGACGCAGATACACAGAGGCTCAGTGACTCAGAGACTTAGCGACACGGAGAATCAGGGGCACCGAGACCCAGAGACACAGAGACTCAGAGATGCAGAGACACAGAGGCTCAGATACTCAGAGACGCAGAGACGCAGCGACACAGAGGCTCAGAGACGCAGACACACAGAGGCTCAGAGACGCAGAGACACAGAGACACAGAGACTCAGAGACACAGAGACCCAGAGACACAGAGATTCATAGACTCAGAGACACAGAGGCTCAGAGACTCAGAGGCTCAGTGACATAGAGGCTCAGAGGCTCAGAGACCCAGAGACGCAGAGACACAGAGACTCCGAGACTCAGAGACTCAGAAACACAGAGACGCAGAGACACAGAGGCTCGGAGACTCAGAGACACAAAGACACAGAGTCTCAGAGACACAGAGACTCAGAGACTCAGAGACACAGAGGCTCAGTAGCTCAGAGACCCAGAGACTCAGAGATGCAGAGACACAATGGCTCCAAGACTCAGAGACACAGAGACCCAGAGACACAGAGACACAGAGACCCAGAAACACAGAGACCCAGAAACACAGAGACACAGAGGCTCAGAGACGCAGCGACTCAGAAGCTCAGAGACTCAGGGACTCAGAGACTCAGAGACGCTGAGACACAGAGGCTCAGAGACGCAGAGACACAGAGGCTCAGAGACTCAGGGACTCAGAGACTCAGAGACGCAGAGACACAGAGGCTCAGAGATGCAGAGACACAGAACTCAGAGACTCAGAGACCCAGAGACTCAGAGGCGCAGAGACACAGAGGCTCAGTGACTCAGAGACTCAGAAACACAGAGACGCAGAGACCCAGAGACACACAGACTCAGAGACTCAGAGACGCAGAGACACAGAGGCTCAGAGACACAGAGGCTCAGAGACTCAGGGACTCAGAGACTCAGAGACGCAGAGACTCAGAGGCTCAGAGATGCAGAGACACAGAGGCTCAGAGACTCAGAGACACAGAGACCCAGAGACACAGAATCTCAGAGACACAGACACAGAGGCACACGGACTCAGAGATTTAGAGATGCAGATACACAGAGGCTCAGTGACTCAGAGACTTAGCGACACGGAGAATCAGGGACACAGAGACCCAGAGACACAGAGACTCTAAGACTCAGAGACGCAGAGACACAGAGGCACAGAGACCCAGAGACACAGAGACACAGAGACGCAGAGACTCAGAGACACAGAGACACAGTGACACAGAGACTCAGGGACACAGAGACCCAGAGACACAGAGATTCATAGACTCAGAGACACAGAGGCTCCGAGACTCAGAGACATAGAGGCTCAGAGGCTCAGAGACCCAGAGACTCAGAGACCCAGAGACACAGAGGCTCTGTGACACAGAGACTCAGCGACACAGAGACTCAGAGGCACAAATGCTCCGAGACCCAGAGACAGAGAGACTCAGAAACACAGAGACGCAGAGACACAGAGGCTCAGAGACTCAGAGACACAGAGACTCAGAGGCACAGATGCTCAGAGACTCAGAGACTCAGAGACTCAGAGACCCAGAGACACAGAGACTCAGAAACACAGAGACGCAGAGACTCAGAAACACAAAGACGCAGAAACACAGAGGCTCAGAGACTCAGAGACACAAAGACACAGCGTCTCAGAGACACAGAGACTCAGAGACTCAGAGACATCGAGGCTCAGAGGCTCAGAGACCCAGAGACTCAGAGACGCAGAGACACAATGGCTCCGAGACTCAGAGACACAGAGACCCAGAGACACAGAGACACAGAGATTCAGAGACACAGAGAATCAGACACGCAGAGACACAGAGACTCAGAGACCCAGAGACGCAGAGACTCACAGACACATCGACCCAGAGACCCTGAGACTCTGAGACACAGAGAGTCTGAGACGCCGAAATGCAGAGACACTGAGACGCAAAGACACTAAGACCCAGACACTCTGAGACGCAGTGACTCTGAGGCGCAGAGCCACAGTGACAATGAGACCCAGAGACGCAGAGACGAAGAGACGCAGAGACACTGAGACCCAGGGACTCTGAGACGCAGAGACACTGAGACCCAGAGACTCTGAGACGCAGAGAAGCAGAGACGCCGAGATGCAGAGACACTGAGACCCAGAGACTCTGAGACGCAGAGACTCTGAGACGCAGAGACTCTGAGACGCAGAGATGCAGAGACACTGAGACCCAGAGACTCTGAGACGCAGAGACTCTGAGACGGAGAGATGCAGAGACACTGAGACCCAGAGACTCAGAGATGCTGAGACTCTGAGACTCTGAGACGCAGAGACATTGAGACCCAGAGACTCTGAGACACAGAGACTCTGAGACGCCGAGATGCAGAGACACTGAGACGCAAAGACACTAAGACCCAGACACTCTGAGACGCAGAGACTCTGAGACGCAGAGCCACAGTGACAATGAGACGCAGAGACGCAGAGACGAAGAGACGGAGAGACACTGAGACCCAGGGACTCTGAGATGCAGAGACTCTGAGACGCAGAGACGCAGAGTCACTGAGATCCAGAGACGCAGAGACGCAGATACGGAGAGACACAGAGACAATGAGACCCAGAGACACTGAGGCCGAGGGATACTGAGACCCAGGGACTCTGAGACGCAGAGACACTGAGACCCAGAGACTCTGAGACGCAGAGACTCTGAGACGCAGAGATGCAGAGACACTGAGACCCAGAGACTCTGAGACGCAGAGACTCTGAGACGGAGAGATGCAGAGACACTGAGACCCAGAGACTCAGAGATGCTGAGACTCTGAGACTCTGAGACGCAGAGACATTGAGACCCAGAGACTCTGAGACACAGAGACTCTGAGACGCCGAGATGCAGAGACACTGAGACGCAAAGACACTAAGACCCAGACACTCTGAGACGCAGAGACTCTGAGACGCAGAGCCACAGTGACAATGAGACGCAGAGACGCAGAGACGAAGAGACGGAGAGACACTGAGACCCAGGGACTCTGAGATGCAGAGACTCTGAGACGCAGAGACGCAGAGTCACTGAGATCCAGAGACGCAGAGACGCAGATACGGAGAGACACAGAGACAATGAGACCCAGAGACACTGAGGCCGAGGGATACTGAGACCCAGGGACTCTGAGACGCAGAGACACTGAGACCCAGAGACTCTGAGACGCAGAGATTCTGAGACGCAGAGATGCAGAGACACTGAGACCCAGAGACTCAGAGATGCAGAGACTCTGAGACGCCGAGATGCAGAGACACTGAGACGCAAAGACACTAAGACCCAGACACTCTGAGACGCAGAGACTCTGAGACGCAGAGCCACAGTGACAATGAGACCCAGAGACGCAGAGACACTGAGACCCAGGGACTCTGAGATGCAGAGACTCTGAGGCGCAGAGACCCAGATACGGAGAGACACAGAGACAATGAGACCCAGAGACACTGAGACCTAGGGACTCTGAGACGCAGAGACACTGTGACCCAGAGATTCTGAGACGCAGAGAAGCAGAGACCCTGAGACACAAGGATGCAGAGACGCAGAGAACCTGAGATGCAGGGACCCTGAGACCCAGAGACTTTGAGACGCAGAGACTCAGAGATGCAGAGACGCAGAGACACTGAGACCCATAGACACTGAGACCCAGGGACTCTGAGACGCAGAGACACTGAGACCCAGAGACTCTGAGACGGAGAGACCCTGAGACGCAGAGATGCAGAGACCCTGAGGCGCAGAGAGGCAGAGACTGTGAGAAATGAGACACTGAGATGCAGGGACACTGAGACGCAGAGACATTGAGACACAGAGACTCTGAGACGCAGAGACTCTGAGGCGCAGACATGCAGAGACACTGAGACCCAGAGACTCTGAGACGCAGAGACTCTGAGACGCGAAGACACTGTGAACCAGAGACGCAGAGACGCAGAGACCCTGAGAGGCAGAGACACTGAGACCCAGAGACGTAGAGACGCAGAGAACCTGAGACGCAGAGACACTGAGACCCAGGGACTCTGAGACGCAGAGACTCTGAGATGTAGAGACTCAGAGACGCAGAGACACTGAGACGCAGAGACACTGAGACGCAGAGATACTGAGACGCAGAGACCCTGAGATGCAGAGATGCAGAGACACTGAGACCCAGAGACGCAGAGAACCTGAGACCCTGAGATGCAGTGACACAGAGACGCAGAGACACTGAGACCCAGAGACACAGAGACACTGAGACCCAGAGACACAGAGACACTGAGACCCAGAGATGCAGAGACGCAGAGACACTGAGACGCAGAGCCTCTGAGACACAGAGACAGTGAGACCCAGAGACACAGAGACGCAGAGACCCTGAGACGCAGAGACCCTGAGACGCAGAGACGCAGAGACACTGAGACCCAGAGACACAGAGACGCAGAGACCCTGAGACACTGAGATCCAGAGATGCAGAGACGCAGAGACACGGAGACGCAGAGACCCTGAGACGCAGAGACGCAGGGACACTAAGACGCAGAAACCCTGAGACACTGCAAACCAGACACGCAGAGACGCAGAGACGCAGTGACACTGAGATGCAGAGACACTGAGACGCAGTGACACTGAGATGCAGAGACACTGAGACGCAGAGACTCAGAGACGCAGAGACGCTGAGACACTGAGACCCAGAGACTCTGAGACGCAGAGACTCTGAGACGCAGAGACACTGAGACCCAGAGACTCTGAGACGCAGAGACGCTGAGACACTGAGACCCAGAGACTCTGAGACGCAGAGACTCTGAGACGCAGAGACGCTGAGACACTGAGACCCAGAGACTCTGAGACGCAGAGACACTGAGACCCAGAGACTCAGAGACGCAGAGGCTCTGAGACGCAAAGACCCAGTGTCACTGAGACCCAGAGACTCAGAGACAATGAGACTCTGAGACGCAGAGACGCAGAGATACTGAGATGCAGAGTATCTGAGACGCAGAGACTCAGAGACGCAGAGACTCAGAGACGCAAAGACGCAGAGACACTGAGACGCAGAGACTCTGAGACCCAGGATCTCTGAGACGCAGAGACACTGAGACCCAGAGACACAGAGACGCAGAGACCCTGAGACGCAGAGACACTGAGACGCAGGGACACTGAGACGCAGAGAGTCTGAGATGCAGAGACTCAGAGACGCAGAGACGCAGAGACACTGAGACCCATAGACACTGAGACCCAGGGACTCTGAGACGCAGACACTCTGGGACTCTGAGACACAGAGACAATGAGACCCAGAGACTCTGAGACGCCGAGACACTGAGATCCAGAGACACTGAGATCCAGAGACTCTGAGACACAGAGCCACAGTGAAAATGAGACCCAGAGACTCTGAGACGTCGAGACGCAGAGACACTGAGACCCAGGGACTCTGAGATGCAGAGACTCTGAGACGCAGAGACTCTGAGGCGCAGAGACGCAGAGACACTGAGACCCAGAGACTCTGAGACGCAGAGACGCAGAGACACTGAGACCCAGAGACTCAGAGACGCAGAGGCTCCGAGACACAAAGACGCAGAGACAATGAGACCCAGAGACACTGAGACCCAGAGAGTCTGAGACGCGGAGAAGCAGAGACCCTGAGATGCAGGGATGCAGACACGCAGAGAACCTAAGACGTAGAGACCCTGAGACCCAGAGACTTTGAGACGCAGAGACGCAGACCCCCTGAGACGTAGAGATACTGAGACGCAGTGACACTGAGACGCAGAGACACTGAGAGGCAGAGACTCTGAGAAGCAGTGACGTAGAGACTCTGAGACGCAGAGACTCTGAGACGCAGAGCCACAGTGACAATGTGACCCAGAGATTCTGAGACGCCGAGACGCAGAGACACTGAGACCCAGGGACTCTGAGATGCAGACACTCTGAGACGCAGAGACTCTGAGGCGCAGAGACGCAGAGACCCAGAGACTCTGAGACCCAGAGACTCTGAGACGCAGAGACGGAGAGACGCAGAGACAATGAGACCCAGAGACACTGAGACCTAGGGACTCTGAGACGCAGAGAAGCAGAGACCCTGAGATACAGGGATGCAGAGACGCAGAGAACCTGAGACGCAGAGACCCTGAGATCCAGAGACTTTGAGACGCAGAGCCACTGAGACGCAGAGATACTGAGACGCAGAGACTCAGAGACGCAGAGACGAAGAGACACTGAGACCCATAGACACTGAGACCCAGGGACTCTGAGACGCAGAGACACTGAGACCCAGAGGCTCTGAGACGCAGACTCTCTGAGACTCGGAGACGCAGAGACGCAGAGACCCTGATCGCAGAGACGCAGAGACTCTGAGACACAGAGACACTGAGACCCAGAGACGCAGAGACGGAGAGACCCTGAGACGCAGAGACGCAGAGACCCTGAGGCGCAGAGAGGCAGAGACGCAGAGACACTGAGACCCAGAGACGCAGAGATGCAGAGACCGTGAGACGCAGAGACACTGAGACGCAGGGACACTGAGACGCAGAGAGTTTGAGACAAATAGACGCAGAGACGCAGTGACACTGAGACGCAGAGACACTGAGACGCAGATACTCTGAGACGCAGTGACACAGAGACCCAGAGACACAGAGGCGCAGAGACACAGAGGCTCAGAGACACAGAGACACTGAGACGCAGAGACACTGAGCCCCAGAGACGCAGATATGCTGAGACGCAGAGACGCAGAGACACTGCGACAGTGAGACGCAGAGGCGCAGAGACTCTGAGACACAGAGACCCTGAGACGCAAAGGCACTGAGACCCAGAGACACAGAGATGCAAAAACAGAGACGCAGAGACGCAGAGACTCAGAGACGCAGAGACACTGAGTCCCAGAGTCGCAGAGATGCAGAGACACTGAGACGCAGAGACACTGAGACCGGGAGACGCATAGGCACAGAGACACAGAGACCCAGAGACGCAGAGACCCAGAGACGCAGAGACACTGAGACCCAGAGACGCAGAGACGCAGAGACACTGAGATGCAGAGACGCTGAGAAGCAGAGACGCAGAGACGCAGAGACGCGGAGACACAGAGACGCGGAGACACAGAGACGCAGAGACCCTGTGACCCAGAGACGCAGAGACGCGGAGACCCAGAGATGCAGAGACGCAGAGACGCGGAGACACAGAGACGCAGAGACCCTGATTGCCAGAGGCACTGAGACGCAGACAGGCTGAGATGCAGAGACGCAGAGAGACTGCGACAGTGAGACGCAGAGGCGCGGAGACTCTGAGACGCAGAGACACAGAGACGCTGAGACGCGGAGGCACTGAGACTCAGAGACACAGAGATGCAGAGACACGGAGACGCAGAGACACTGAGACCGGGAGACGCATAGGCGCAGAGACACAGAGCCTCTGAGACGCAGAGACGCAGAGACGCAATGACCCTGAGACGCAGAGACACTGAGGCACTGAGACCCAGAGACTCTGAGACCCAGAGACGCAGAGATTCAGAGACACAGAGATGCAGAGACTATGAGACGCAGAGACACTGAGGCGCAGAGACTCTAAGACGCAGAGACGCAGAGTCCCTGAGACGCAGCGATGCTGAGACCCAGAGACGCAGAGACCCAGAGACTCTAAGACGCAGAGACCCAGCGACGCAGAGAAACAGAGACCCAGAGACTATGAGATGCAGAGACCCTGAGACGCATAGACACTGAGACGCAGAGACCCTGAGACGCAGAGACATTGAGAGGCAGAGACACTGAGACTCTGAGACGCGGAGACGCAGAGACACTGAGGCCCAGAGACGCAGAGACTCTGAGACACAGAGACACTGAGACCCAGAGACACAGAGACGGAGAGACCCTGAGACGCAGAGACGCAGAGACCCTGAGACGCAGAGACTCTGAAACGCGGAGACGCAGAGACGATGAGATGCAGAGACCCTGAGACGCAGATACTCTGAGACGCAGAGACGCAGTGACACAGATCCCAGAGGCGCAGAGGCGCAGAGACGCAGAGACACTGAGACGCAGACAGGCTGAGACGCAGAGACGCAGAGACACTGCGACAGTGAGAGGCAGAAGCGCAGAGACTCTGAGACACAGTGACTCTGAGACGCAGAGACACAGAGACCCTGAGACTCTGAGACCCAGAGACGCAGAGATGCAGAGACACTGAGATGCAGAGACTCTGAGACGCAGAGACAGTGAGACCCAGAGACACAGAGACACAGAGACCCTGAGACGCAGAGACGCAGAGACACAGAGACACTGAGACCCAGAGACACAGAGACGGAGAGACCCTGAGACGCAGAGACGCAGAGACCCTGAGACGCAGAGACTCTGAAACGCGGAGACGCAGAGACGATGAGATGCAGAGACCCTGAGACGCAGATACTCTGAGACGCAGAGACGCAGTGACACAGATCCCAGAGACGCAGAGGTGCAGAGACGCAGAGACACTGAGACCCAGAGACGCAGAGACGCGGAGACACAGAGACGCAGAGACCCTAAGACGCAGAGACACTGAGACGCAGACAGGCTGAGACGCAGAGACGCAGATACACTGCGACAGTGAGACGCAGAGGCGCAGAGACTCTGAGACACAGAGACGCTGAGGCGCAGATACTCTGAGACGCAGAGACGCAGAGACCCTGAGACGCAGAGGCGCAGAGACTCTGAGACACAGAGACGCTGAGGCGCAGATACTCTGAGACGCAGAGACGCGGAGACCCTGAGACGCAGAGACCCTGAGACGCAGAGACCCTGAGACGCAGATACTCTGAGACGCAGAGACGCAGTGACACAGAGACCCAGAGACGCAGAGACACTGAGACCCAGAGACACTGAGAACCAGAAACGCAGAGACACAGAGACACTGAGACGCAGGGACACTGAGACGCAGAGACACAGAGACACGGCGACAGTGAGACGCAGAGGCGCAGAGACTCTGAGACACAGAGTCTCTGAGACGCAGAGACAGAGAGACCCTGAGACGCAGAGGCACTGAGACCCAGAGACACAGAGATGCAGAAACGCAGAGACACTAAGACGCAGAGACACAGAGTCCCAGGGTCGCAGAGATGCAGAGACACTGAGACGCAGAGACACTGAGACCGGGAGACGCATAGGCGCAGAGACACAGAGACTCTGACACGCAGAGATGCAGAGACGCAATGACCCTGAGACGCAGAGACACTGAGACCCAGAGACACTGAGAACCGGAGACGCAGAGATGCAGAGACTCTGAGACGCAGGGAGGCTGAGAAGCAGAGACGCAGAGTCCCTGAGATGCAGAGACCCTGAGACGCAGATACTCTGAGACGCAGAGACGCAGTGACACAGAGACCCAGAGACGCAGAGGCGCAGAGACGCAGAGACACTGAGACGCAGACAGGCTGAGACGCAGAGACGCAGAGACACTGCGACAGTGGGAGGCAGAAGCGCAGAGATGCAGAGACACTGAGACGCAGAGACTCTGAGACGCAGAGACAGTGAGACCCAGAGACACAGAGACACAGAGACCCTGAGACGCAGAGACGCAGAGAACCTGAGACGCTGAGAACTGAGACCCAGAGACGCAGAGACCCAGAGACGCAGAGACACTGAGATGCATAGGCACTGAGACTCAGAGACTCTGAGACGCGAACACGCGGAGACGCAGAGAACCAGAGACGCAGAGACTCTGAGACGCGAAGACGCGGAGACTCAGAGACCCAGAGACGCAGAGACTCTGAGACACAGAGACACTGAGACCCAGACACGCAGAGATGGAGAGACCCTGAGACGCAGAGACGCAGAGACCCTGAGACGCAGAGAGGCAGAGACACAGAGACACTGAGACCCAGAGACACTGAGACGCAGAGACGCAGAGACGCAGAGACCCTGAGACGCAGGGACTCTGGGACTCTGAGACACAGAGACAATGAGACCCAGAGACTCTGAGACGCCGAGATGCAGAGACACTGAGACGCAGAGACACTGAAACGCAGAGACTCCGAGACGCAGAGACACTGAGACCCAGGGACTCTGAGATGCAGAGACACTGAGACCCAGAGACTCTGAGACGCAGAGACTCCGAGACACAAAGACGCAGAGACAATGAGACCCAGAGACACTGAGACCCAGAGAGTCTGAGACGCAGAGAAGCAGAGACCCTGAGACGCAGGGATGCAGACACGTAGAGAACCTAAGACGCAGAGACCCTGAGACCCAGAGACTTTGAGACGCAGAGACGCAGAGCCCCTGAGACGTAGAGATACTGAGACGCAGTGACACTGAGACGCAGAGACACTGAGAAGCAGTGACGTACAGACTCTGAGACGCACAGACTCTGAGACGCAGAGCCACAGTGACAATATGACCCAGAGACTCTGAGACGCCGAGACGCAGAGACACTGAGACGCAGAGACTCAGAGACGCAGATACTGAGTCCCAGAGTCGCAGAGATGCAGAGACATTGAGACAGGGAGACGCATAGACGCAGAGACACAGAGACTCTGAGATGCAGAGACACAGAGACGCAGAGACGCAACGACCCAGAGACGCAGAGACACTGAGACCCAGAGACGCAGAGTCTCTGAGATGCTGAGACGCAGAGACTCTGAGACGCTGAGACACTGAGACCCAGAGACTCTGAAACCCAGAGATGCAGAGATGCAGAGACTATGAGACGCAGAGACTCTGAGACGCAGAGACGCAGTGACGCAGAGAAACTGAGACGCAGAGACTCTAAGACGCAGAGACGCTGAACCCAGAGACCCAGAGGAGCAGAGACCCAGAGACTCTGAGACGCATAGACGCTGAGACCCAGAGACCCTGAGATGCAGAGACATTGAGAGGCAGAGATACTGAGACTCAGAGACTCTGAGACGCGGAGACGCAGAGACCCAGAGATGCAGAGACACTGCGACGCAGAGACACTGAGACCCAGAGACGCAGAGACGGAGAGACCCTGAGACGCAGAGACACTGAGACCCAGAGACGCACACACACTGAGACGCAGAGACTCTGAGACGCAGAGACACAGTTACCCTGAGACGCAGAGACACTGAGTCCCAGAGACGCAGAGACACTGAGACCCTGAGATGCAGAGACACTGAGACCCAGAGACGCAGAGACGCAGAGACCCTGAGACGCAGAGACCCTGAGACGCAGAGACATTGAGAGGCAGAGACACTTAGACTCAGAAACTCTGAGAAGCAGAGACGGGGAGACGCAGAGACCCAGAGACGCAGAGACACTGAGACGCAGAGGCGCTGAGGCCCAGAGATGCAGAGACGGAGAGACCATGAGGCGCACAGACCCTGAGACGCAGAGAGGCAGAGACGCAGAGACACTGAGACCCAGAGACGCAGAGACCCTGAGACGCTGAGACACTGAGACCCAGAGACGCAGAGACTCAAAGACGCAGAGACCCTGAGACGCAGAGATAATGAGACCCAGAGACGCAAAGACCCTGAGACGCTGAGACGCTGAGACCCAGAGACCCAGAGACGCAGAGACTCAAAGACGCAGATACCCTGAGACGCAGAGACACTGAGAACCAGAGACGCAGAGTCACTGAGATGCAGAGACTCTGAGACGCAGAGTCACTGAGACCCTGAGACGCAGAGACACTGAGACCCAGACACACAGAGACACTGAGACCCAGAGTTGCAGAGACGCAGAGACACTGAGACCCAGAGACGCAGAGGCACTGAGACTCAGAGACTCTGATACGCTGAGACGCTGTGACCCAGGGACGCAGAGACACTGAGACACTGAGATGCAACGACACTGAGATGCAAAGACTCTGAGACGCAGAGAAACTGACACGCAGAGACATTGAGACGCAGAGACCCTAAGACGCAGAGACACTGAGACACTGAGACCCAGAGAGTCTGAGACGCAGAGACTCAGAGACACAGAGAGGCAGAGACTCTGAGACGCTGAGACCCAGAGACGCAGAGATGCAGAGACACTGAGACGCAGAGACGCAGAGACTCTGAAACGCAGAGACGCAGAGACGCAGAGAGGCAGAGACTCAGAGACGCAGTGGTATTGAGCCGCAGAGACCCTGAGACGCAGAGACACTGAGACGCAGAGACTCTGAGACGCAGAGACTCTGAGACGCAGAGACGCAGAGACGCAATGACCCTGAGACGCAGAGACACTAAGACCCAGAGATGCAGAGACCCTGCGACGCAGAGACACTGAGACCCAGAGATGCAGCAAGGCAGAGACACTGAGGCGCAGAGACACTGAGACGCAGAGATGCAGCAAGGCAGAGACACTGAGGCGCAGAGACGCAGAGACGCTGAGATACTGACACACTGAGACACAGAGACTCTGAGACCCAGAGACGCAGAGATGCAGAGACTATGAGACGCAGCGTCCCTGAGACGCAGAGACGCTGAGACCCAGAGACGCAGAGACTCAGTGACACTGAGACGCAGAGATTCTAAGACGCAGAGACGCTGAACCCAGAGACCCAGAGATGCAGAGAAACAGAGACCCAGAGACTCTGAGATGCAGAGACTCTGAGACGCATAGATGCTGAGACCCACAGACGCAGAGACACTGAGACGCAGAGACCCTGAGACGCAGAGACACTGAGACGCAGAGACGCTGAGGCCCAGAGACGCAGAGACTCTGAGACACAGAGACACTGAGACGCAGAGACACTGAGGCCCAGAGACGCAGAGACTCTGAGACACAGAGACACTGAGACCCAGAAACGCAGAGACGCAGAGACGCGGAGACACAGAGACGCAGAGACCCTGAGACGCAGAGACACTGAGAACCAGAAACACACAGACACTGAGACCCAGAGATGCAGAGACGCAGAGACACGGAGAACCAGAGACACAGAGACACTGAGACGCAGAGGCACTGAGACCCAGAGACACAGAGATGCAGAAACGCAGAGACCCTGAGACGCAGAGACTCAGAGACGCAGAGACACTGAGTCCCAGAGCCGCAGAGACCGGGAGACGCATAGGCGCAGAGACACAGAGACTCTGAGATGCAGAGACGCAGAGACGCAATGACCCTGAGACGCAGAAACACTGAGACCCTGAGACGCAGAGACTCTGAGACACAGGGACGCTGAGACACTGAGACTCAGAGACGCAGAGATGCAGAGACGCAGAGACACAGAGACCCTGAGACGCAGAGGCACTGAGACCCAGAGACACAGAGATGCAGAAACACAGAGACCCTGAGACGCAGAGACTCAGAGACGCAGAGACACTGAGTCCCAGAGCCGCAGAGACCGGGAGACGCATAGGCGCAGAGTCACAGAGACTCTGAGATGCAGAGACGCAGAGACGCAATGACCCTGAGACGCAGAAACACTGAGACCCTGAGACGCAGAGACTCTGAGACACAGGGACGCTGAGACACTGAAACTCAGAGACGCAGAGATGCAGAGACGCAGCGATACAGAGTCTATGAGACGCAGAGACTCTGAGATGCAGAGACACTGAGACGCAGAGATGCAGCGTCCCTGAGACGCAGAGACACTGAGACACAGAGACCCTAAGACGCAGAGACGCTGAGACCCAGAGACGCAGAGACTCTGAGACGCAGAGACGCTGAGACACTAAGACACTGAGACGCAGAGAGTCTGAGACCCAGAGACGCAGAGACGCAGAGAGGCAGAGAATATGAGACACAGAGACTCTGAGACGCATAGACGCTGAGACCCAGAGACGCAGAGATGCAGAGACACTGAGACGCAGAGACTCTGAAACGCAGAGAATCAGAGGCGCAGAGACACAGAGACACTGAGACGCAGAGACACTGAGACGCAGAGACACTGAGACGCAGAGATGCAGAGACTCTGAGGCGCAGAGACGCAGAGACCCTGAGAGGCAGAGACGCAGAGACAGTGAGAGGCAGAGACACTGAGACGCAGAGACACTGAGACGCAGACGGGCTGAGATGCAGAGACGCTGAGACACTGAGACTCAGAGACTCTGGGACCCAGAGACGCAGAGATGCAGAGACGCAGAGATGCAGAGTCTATGAGACGCAGAGACACTGAGATGCAGAAACTCTGAGATGCAGAGACTCTGAGACGCAGAGATGCAGCGTCCCTGAGACTCAGAGACACTGACATGCAGAGACACTGAGACGCAGAGACCCTGAGACGCAGAGACGCAGAGACGCTGAGACCCAGAGACGCAGAGACTCTGAGACGCAGAGACTCTGAGGTACAGAGATGCAGAGACGCAGTGACATTGAGCCGCAGAGACACTGAGACGCAGAGATGCAGAGACTCTGAGAGGCAGAGACGGAGAGACCCTGAGAGGCAGAGACACTGAGTCCCAGAGACGCAGAGACACTGAGACCCTGAGATGCAGAGACACTGAGACCCAGAGACGCAGAGACGCAGAGACCCTGAGACGCAGAGACCCTGAGACGCAGAGACATTGAGAGGCAGAGACACTTAGACTCAGAAACTCTGAGAAGCAGAGACGGGGAGACGCAGAGACCCAGAGACGCAGAGACACTGAGACGCAGAGGCGCTGAGGCCCAGAGATGCAGAGACGGAGAGACCATGAGGCGCACAGACCCTGAGACGCAGAGAGGCAGAGACGCAGAGACACTGAGACCCAGAGACGCAGAGACCCTGAGACGCTGAGACACTGAGACCCAGAGACGCAGAGACTCAAAGACGCAGAGACCCTGAGACGCAGAGATAATGAGACCCAGAGACGCAAAGACCCTGAGACGCTGAGACGCTGAGACCCAGAGACCCAGAGACGCAGAGACTCAAAGACGCAGATACCCTGAGACGCAGAGACACTGAGAACCAGAGACGCAGAGTCACTGAGATGCAGAGACTCTGAGACGCAGAGTCACTGAGACCCTGAGACGCAGAGACACTGAGACCCAGACACACAGAGACACTGAGACCCAGAGTTGCAGAGACGCAGAGACACTGAGACCCAGAGACGCAGAGGCACTGAGACTCAGAGACTCTGATACGCTGAGACGCTGTGACCCAGGGACGCAGAGACACTGAGACACTGAGATGCAACGACACTGAGATGCAAAGACTCTGAGACGCAGAGAAACTGACACGCAGAGACATTGAGACGCAGAGACCCTAAGACGCAGAGACACTGAGACACTGAGACCCAGAGAGTCTGAGACGCAGAGACTCAGAGACACAGAGAGGCAGAGACTCTGAGACGCTGAGACCCAGAGACGCAGAGATGCAGAGACACTGAGACGCAGAGACGCAGAGACTCTGAAACGCAGAGACGCAGAGACGCAGAGAGGCAGAGACTCAGAGACGCAGTGGTATTGAGCCGCAGAGACCCTGAGACGCAGAGACACTGAGACGCAGAGACTCTGAGACGCAGAGACTCTGAGACGCAGAGACGCAGAGACGCAATGACCCTGAGACGCAGAGACACTAAGACCCAGAGATGCAGAGACCCTGCGACGCAGAGACACTGAGACCCAGAGATGCAGCAAGGCAGAGACACTGAGGCGCAGAGACACTGAGACGCAGAGATGCAGCAAGGCAGAGACACTGAGGCGCAGAGACGCAGAGACGCTGAGATACTGACACACTGAGACACAGAGACTCTGAGACCCAGAGACGCAGAGATGCAGAGACTATGAGACGCAGCGTCCCTGAGACGCAGAGACGCTGAGACCCAGAGACGCAGAGACTCAGTGACACTGAGACGCAGAGATTCTAAGACGCAGAGACGCTGAACCCAGAGACCCAGAGATGCAGAGAAACAGAGACCCAGAGACTCTGAGATGCAGAGACTCTGAGACGCATAGATGCTGAGACCCACAGACGCAGAGACACTGAGACGCAGAGACCCTGAGACGCAGAGACACTGAGACGCAGAGACGCTGAGGCCCAGAGACGCAGAGACTCTGAGACACAGAGACACTGAGACGCAGAGACGCTGAGGCCCAGAGACGCAGAGACTCTGAGACACAGAGACACTGAGACCCAGAAACGCAGAGACGCAGAGACGCGGAGACACAGAGACGCAGAGACCCTGAGACGCAGAGACACTGAGAACCAGAAACACACAGACACTGAGACCCAGAGATGCAGAGACGCAGAGACACGGAGAACCAGAGACACAGAGACACTGAGACGCAGAGGCACTGAGACCCAGAGACACAGAGATGCAGAAACGCAGAGACCCTGAGACGCAGAGACTCAGAGACGCAGAAACACTGAGTCCCAGAGCCGCAGAGACCGGGAGACGCATAGGCGCAGAGACACAGAGACTCTGAGATGCAGAGACGCAGAGACGCAATGACCCTGAGACGCAGAAACACTGAGACCCTGAGACGCAGAGACTCTGAGACACAGGGACGCTGAGACACTGAGACTCAGAGACGCAGAGATGCAGAGACGCAGAGACACAGAGACCCTGAGACGCAGAGGCACTGAGACCCAGAGACACAGAGATGCAGAAACACAGAGACCCTGAGACGCAGAGACTCAGAGACGCAGAGACACTGAGTCCCAGAGCCGCAGAGACCGGGAGACGCATAGGCGCAGAGTCACAGAGACTCTGAGATGCAGAGACGCAGAGACGCAATGACCCTGAGACGCAGAAACACTGAGACCCTGAGACGCAGAGACTCTGAGACACAGGGACGCTGAGACACTGAAACTCAGAGACGCAGAGATGCAGAGACGCAGCGATACAGAGTCTATGAGACGCAGAGACTCTGAGATGCAGAGACACTGAGACGCAGAGATGCAGCGTCCCTGAGACGCAGAGACACTGAGACACAGAGACCCTAAGACGCAGAGACGCTGAGACCCAGAGACGCAGAGACTCTGAGACGCAGAGACGCTGAGACACTAAGACACTGAGACGCAGAGAGTCTGAGACCCAGAGACGCAGAGACGCAGAGAGGCAGAGAATATGAGACACAGAGACTCTGAGACGCATAGACGCTGAGACCCAGAGACGCAGAGATGCAGAGACACTGAGACGCAGAGACTCTGAAACGCAGAGAATCAGAGGCGCAGAGACACAGAGACACTGAGACGCAGAGACACTGAGACGCAGAGACACTGAGACGCAGAGATGCAGAGACTCTGAGGCGCAGAGACGCAGAGACCCTGAGAGGCAGAGACGCAGAGACAGTGAGAGGCAGAGACACTGAGACGCAGAGACACTGAGACGCAGACGGGCTGAGATGCAGAGACGCTGAGACACTGAGACTCAGAGACTCTGGGACCCAGAGACGCAGAGATGCAGAGACGCAGAGATGCAGAGTCTATGAGACGCAGAGACACTGAGATGCAGAAACTCTGAGATGCAGAGACTCTGAGACGCAGAGATGCAGCGTCCCTGAGACTCAGAGACACTGACATGCAGAGACACTGAGACGCAGAGACCCTGAGACGCAGAGACGCAGAGACGCTGAGACCCAGAGACGCAGAGACTCTGAGACGCAGAGACTCTGAGGTACAGAGATGCAGAGACGCAGTGACATTGAGCCGCAGAGACACTGAGACGCAGAGATGCAGAGACTCTGAGGCGCAGAGACGGAGAGACCCTGAGAGGCAGAGACACTGAGACCCAGAGACGCAGAGACAGTGAGAGGCAGAGACTGAGACGCAGAGACGCAGAGACAGTGAGAGGCAGAGACACTGAGACGCAGAGACACTGAGACGCAGACAGGCTGAGACGCAGAGGCACTGAGACACACAGACCCTGAGACGCAGAGACCCTGAGACGCAGATACTCTGAGACGCAGTGACACAGACACCCAGAGACGCAGAGGCGCAGAGACACTGAGACGCAGAGACACTGAGACCCAGAGACGCAGAGACGCAGACAGGCTGAGACGCAGAGATGCAGAGACACTGCGACAGTGAGACGCAGAGGCGCAGAGACTCTGAGACACAGAGACTCTGAGACGCAGAGACACAGAGACCCTGAGACGCAGAGGTACTGAGACCCAGAGACACAGAGATGCAGAAACACAGAGACCCTGAGACGCAGAGACGCAGAGACTCAGAGACGCAGAGACGCAGAGACGCGGAGACGCGGAGACACAGAGACGCAGAGAGCCTGAGAGGCAGAGACACTGAGAAGCAGACAGGCTGAGACGCAGAGACGCAGAGACACTGCGACAGTGAGACGCAGAGGCGCAGAGACACTGCGACGCAGAGACCCGGAGACGCAGAGACACTGAGACCCAGAGATACAGAGATGCAGAGACAATGAGACGCAGAGACTCTGAGATGCAGAGACGCAGAAACGCAGAGACTCTGAGATGCAGAGACGCAGAGACGCTGAGACGCAGGGACATCGAGAATCTGAGACGCAAAGACGCTGAGACGTACAGACTCTGAGACGCAGAGACACAGAGACCCTGAGACGCAGAGGCACTGAGACCCAGAGACACAGAGATGCAGAAACGCAGAGACTCAGAGACACAGAGACACTGAGACCGGGAGACGCATAGGCGCAGAGACACAGAGACTCTGAGACGCAGAGACACAGAGACGCAATGACCCTGAGACGCGGAGACACTGAGACCCAGAGACACTGAGACCCTGAGACGCAGAGACACTGAGACGCAGAGACACTGAGACCCAGAGACGCAGAGACACTGAGACGCAGAGACCCAGTGACTCTGAGACGCAGAGACCCAGAGACACTGAGACGCAGAGACGCAGAGACTCTGATACGCAGAGACCCAGAGACGCTGAGAAGCGGAGACGCAGAGACACTGAGACGCAGAGACACTGAGACCCAGAGACGCAGAGACGCGGAGACACAGAGACGCAGAGACCCTGAGACGCAGAGACACTGAGAACCAGAGACACAGAGACACTGAGACGCAGAGACACTGAGACGCAGAGACACTGAGATGCAGAGACCCGGAGACGCAGACACACTGAGACGCAGAGGCTCTGAGACGCAGAGACACTGAGGCGCAGAGACTCTGAGACGCAGAGACACTGAGACCCAGAGACGCAGTGACACAGAGACCCAGAGACGCAGAGACTCTGAGACGCAGAGACCCAGAGATGCTGAGAAGCAGATACGCAGAGACCCTGAGACGCAGAGACCCTGAGGCGCAGATACTCTGAGACGCAGAGACGCAGTGACACAGAGACCCAGAGACGCAGAGACGCAGAGTCTCTGAGGCGCAGAGACACTGAGACTCTGAGACGCAGAGACGCTGAGATACTGACACACTGAGACCCAGAGACTCTGAGACCCAGAGACGCAGAGATGCAGAGACTATGAGACGCAGAGACACTGAGACGCAGAGACTCTGAGACGCAGAGACGCTGAGACCCAGAGACGCAGAGACTCAGTGACACTGAGACGCAGAGATTCTAAGACGCAGAGACGCTGAGCCCAGAGACCCAGAGATGCAAAGAAACAGAGACCCAGAGACTCTGAGATGCAGAGACTCTGAGACGCATAGATGCTGAGACCCACAGACGCAGAGACCCTGAGACGCAGAGACATTGAGAGGCAGAGACTCTGAGACGCGGAGACGCAGAGACCCTGAGACAAGAGACACTGAGATGCAGAGACGCTGAGGCCCAGAGACGCAGAGACTCTGAGACACAGAGACACTGAGACCCAGAAACGCAGAGACGCAGAGACGCGGAGACACAGAGACACAGAGACCCTGAGACGCAGAGACTCTGAGAACCAGAAACACACAGACACTGAGACCCAGAGATGCAGAGACGCAGAGACACTGAGAACCAGATACGCAGAGACACTGAGACGCAGAGACACTCAGACCCTGAGACGCAGAGACACTGAGACCCAGAGACGCAGAGACCCTGAGACGCAGAGACACTGAGACCCAGAGACGCAGAGACACTGAGACGCAGAGACGCAGAGACCCAGAGATGCAGAGACCCAGAGACACTGAGACGCAGAGACACTGAGACCCAGAGACGCAGAGACTCAGTGACACTGAGACGCAGAGATTCTAAGACGCAGAAACATTGAGAGGCAGAGACACTGAGACCCTGAGACGCAGAGACACTGAGACGCAGAGACGCTGAACCCAGAAACCCAGAGATGCAGAGAAACAGAGACCCAGAGACTCTGAGATGCAGAGACTCTGAGACGCATAGATGCTGAGACCCACAGACGCAGAGATCCTGAGACGCAGAAACATTGAGAGGCAGAGACACTGAGACCCTGAGACGCAGAGACACTGAGACGCAGAGACGCTGAGGCCCAGAGACGCAGAGACTCTGAGACACAGAGACACTGAGACCCAGAAACGCAGAGATGCAGAGACGCGGAGACACAGAGACGCAGAGACCCTGAGACGCAGAGACACTGAGAACCAGAAACACACAGACACTGAGACCCAGAGATGCAGAGACGCAGAGACACTGAGAACCAGATACGCAGAGACACTGAGACGCAGAGACACTGAGACCCAGAGACGCAGAGACACTGAGACGCAGAGACACTGAGACCCAGAGACGCAGAGACACTGAGACGCAGAGACGCAGAGACTCTGAGACGCAGAGACCCAGAGACACTGAGAAGCAGAGACGCAGAGACCCTGAGACGCAGAGACCCTGAGACGCAGAGGCTCTGAGACGCAGAGACGCAGAGACACTGACACGCAGAGACACTGAGACCCAGAGACGCAGAGACGCGGAGACACAGAGACGCAGAGACCCTTAGATGCAGAGACACTGAGAACCAGAGACACAGAGACACTGAGACGCAGAGACACTGAGACGCAGAGACACTGAGACGCTGCAACCCAGAGACTCTGAGACGCAGAGACACTGAGATGCAGAGACACTGAGACGCAGAGACGCTGCGACGCATAGACTCTGAGATGCAGATACGCAGAGACCCTGAGACGCAGAGACCCTGAGACGCAGATACTCTGAGAGGCAGTGACACAGAGACCCAGAGACGCAGAGACACTGAGACGCAGAGACTCTGAGATGCAGAGACCCAGAGATGCTGAGAAGCAGATACGCAGAGACCCTGAGACGCAGAGACCCTGAGACGCAGATACTCTGAGACGCAGAGACGCAGTGACACAGAGACCCAGAGACGCAGAGGCGCAGAGATGCAGAGACACTGAGACGCAGAGGCACTGAGACCCAGAGACGCAGAGACGCGGAGACACAGAGACGCTGAGACCCTGAGACGCAGAGACACTGAGGACCAGAGACACAGAGACACTGAGACACAGAGACACTGAGACGCAGAGACACTGAGACACAGAGACCCGGAGACGCAGAGACACTGAGACGCAGAGACACTGAGATGCAGAGACACTGTGACGCAGAGACCCGGAGACGCAGAGACTCTGAGGCGCAGAGACAATGAGACGCAGAGACTCTGAGACGCAGAGATGCAGCAAGGCAGAGACACTGAGGCGCAGAGACACTGAGATGCTGAGATACTGACACACTGAGACACAGAGACTCTGAGACCCAGAGACGCAGAGATGCAGAGACTATGAGACGCAGCGTCCCTGAGACGCAGAGACGCTGAGACCCAGAGACGCAGAGACTCATTGACACTAAGACGCAGAGATTCTAAGACGCAGAGACGCTGAACCCAGAGACCCAGAGATGCAGAGAAACAGAGACCCAGAGACTCTGAGATGCAGAGACTCTGAGACGCATAGATGCTGAGACCCACAGACGCAGAGACCCTGAGACGCAGAGACCCTGAGACGCAGAGACACTGAGACGCAGAGACGCTGAGGCCCAGAGACGCAGAGACTCTGAGACACAGAGACACTGAGACCCAGAAACGCAGAGACGCGGAGACACAGAGACGCAGAGACCCTGAGACGCAGAGACACTGAGAACCAGAAACACACAGACACTGAGACCCAGAGATGCAGAGACGCAGAGACACTGAGAACCAGATACGCAGAGACACTGAGACGCAGAGACACTCAGACCCTGAGACGCAGAGATGCAGAGACGCAGAGACACTGAGACCCAGAGATGCAGAGACGCTGAGACGCAGAGACTCTGAGACGCAGAGACCCTGAGACGCAGAGACTCTGAGACGCAGAGACGCAGAGACACTGAGACGCAGAGACACTGAGACCCAGAGACGCAGAGACGCGGAGACGCAGAGACGCAGAGACCCTTAGATGCAGAGACACTGAGAACCAGAGACACAGACACACTGAGACGCAGAGACACTGAGACGCAGAGACACTGAGACGCAGAGACACTGAGACGCAGAGACTCTGAGACGCAGAGACACTGAGATGCAGAGACACTGAGACGCAGAGACGCTGCGACGCATAGACTCTGAGATGCAGATACGCAGAGACCCTGAGACGCAGAGATCCTGAGACGCAGATACTCCGAGACGCAGTGACACAGAGACCCAGAGACGCAGAGACACTGAGACGCTGAGACTCTGAGACGCAGAGACCCAGAGATGCTGAGAAGCAGATACGCAGAGACCCTGAGACGCAGAGACCCTGAGACGCAGATACTCTGAGATGCAGAGACGCAGTGACACAGAGACCCAGAGACGCAGAGGCGCAGAGATGCAGAGACACTGAGACGCAGAGGCACTGAGACCCAGAGACGCAGAGACGCGGAGACACAGAGACGCAGAGACTCTGAGACGCTGCAACCCAGAGACGCAGAGACACTGAGATGCAGAGACACTGAGATGCAGAGACACTGAGACGCAGAGACACTGAGATGCAGAGACTCTGAGGCGCAGAGACACTGAGACGCAGAGATGCAGCAAAGCAGAGACACTGAGGCGCAGAGACGCAGAGACGCAGAGTCTCTGAGGCGCAGAGACGCTGAGATACTGACACACTGAGACACAGAGACTCTGAGACCCAGAGACGCAGAGATGCAGAGACTCTGAGAAGCAGAGACTCTGAGACGCAGAGACGCTGAGACCCAGAGACGCAGAGACTCAGTGACACTGAGACGCAGAGATTCTAAGACGCAGAGACGCTGAACCCAGAGACCCAGAGATGCAGAGAAACAGAGACCCAGAGACTCTGAGATGCAGAGACTCTGAGACGCATAGATGCTGAGACCCACAGACGCAGAGACCCTGAGACGCAGAGACCCTGAGACGCAGAGACACTGAGACGCAGAGACACTGAGACGCAGAGACGCTGAGGCCCAGAGACGCAGAGACTCTGAGACACAGAGACACTGAGACCCAGAAACGCAGAGACGCAGAGACGCGGAGACACAGAGACGCAGAGACCCTGAGACGCAGAGACACAGAGAACCAGAAACACACAGACACTGAGACCCAGAGATGCAGAGACGCAGAGACACTGAGAACCAGATACGCAGAGACACTGAGACGCAGAGACACTCAGACCCTGAGACGCAGAGATGCAGAGACACAGAGACGCAGAGACACTGAGACCCAGAGATGCAGAGACGCTGAGACGCAGAGACTCTGAGACGCAGAGACCCAGAGACGCAGAGACACAGAGACACTGAGATGCAGAGACGCTGAGATGCAGAGATGCTGAGACGCAGACTCTGAGAAACAGAGACGTAGAGACACTGAGACGCAGAGACTCTGAGACGCAGAGACCCAGAGACGCAGAGACACAGAGACACTGAGATGCAGAGACACTGAGACCCAGAGATGCAGAGATGCAGCGACAATGAGACGCAGAGACTCTGAGACGCAGAGACACTGAGACGCAGAGACTCTGAGACGCTGCAACCCAGAGACGCAGAGACACTGAGATTCAGAGTCACTGAGACGCATAGACACTGAGACGCTGAGACCCAGAGACTCTGAGACCCAGAGACGCAGAGATGCAGAGACTCTGAATATCTGCGTCTCAGCGTCTCAGTGTCTCTGGTCTCTGAGTCTCTGCGTCTCCAAGTCTCTGTGTCTCTGCGTCTGAGTGTCTACGTCTCAGAGTCTCTGTGTCGATGCCTCTCTACCTCTCTGCATCTCTGTGTCTCAGAATCTCTGCGTCTCTGCATCTCAGAGCCTCTGCGTCTCAGAGTCTCTGCATCTCATAGTCTCTGCGTCTCAGAGTCTCTGCGTCTCTGCATCTCTGCGTCTCAGTGTCTGCGTCTCTGTGTGTCTGCGTCTCTGCATCTCAGAATCTCTGCGTCTCTGCGTATCAGAGTCTCTGCGTCTCAGTGTCTCTGCGTCTCTGCATCTCTGCGTCTCTGCATCTCAGAAACTCAAAGTCTCTGTGTCTCTACTTTTCAGAGTCTCTGCGTCTCAGTGTGTCTGCGTCTCAGAGTCTCTGTGTCTCAGAGTTTCTGCGACTCTGTGTGTCTGCGTCTCTGCATCTCTGACTCTGACTCTGAGACACAGAGATGCAGAGATGCAGAGAGGCAGAGACGCAGAGCCGCAGAGAGGCATCGACACAGAGACTCTGAGACGTAGACACTCTGAGAAGCAGAGACACAAAGACTTGGAGACGCAGAGACCCAGAGACGCAGAGACCCAGAGACGCAGAGATGCAGAGACTCTGAGACGCAGAGACTCTGAGGCACAGAGACTATGAGACGTAGAGACTTTGAGACTCTGAGATGCAGAGACTCTGAGACGCAGAGCCGTAGAGATGTGGAGGCGCAGAGACTCTGGGACACAGAGATGCAGAGAGGTAGAGAGGCAGACACGCAGAGACGCAGAGCCTCTGAGACGCAGAGACTCTGAGACGCAGAGATGCAGAGATGCAGAGACGCAGAGGCTCTGAGGCACTGAGACGCTGAGGCGCTGAGACGCAGAAACTCTGAGACACAGAGACTCTGAGACGCAGAGACACAGAGACTTTGAGATTCTGAGATGCAGAGACTCTGAGGCGCAGAGCCGCAGAGATGCAGAGACGCAGAGACTCTGAGAAGCAGAGACTCGGAGACGCAGAGACACAGAGAATCTGAGACTCAAAGACGCTGAGACACTGAGATGCAGTGACGCTGAGACGCAGGGACGCAGAGACTCTGAGACGCTGAGACTCTGAGACGCAGAGACTCTGAGACGCAGAGACACAGAGACTTTGAGATTCTGAGATGCAGAAACTCTGAGGTGCAGAGCCGCAGAGATGCAGAGACGCAGAGACTCTGAGAAGCAGAGACTCGGAGACGCAGAGACACAGAGAATCTGAGACTCAAAGACGCTGAGACACTGACATGCAGTGACGCTGAGACGCAGGGACGCAGAGACTCTGAGACGCTGAGACTCTGAGACGCAGAGACACTGAAACGTAAAGACGCTGAGACGTTGAGATGCAGAGACGCTGAGACGCAGAGACGAGGAGAGTCTGAGAAGCAGAGACGCAGAGACTCTGAGACACAGAGCCTCTGGGACGCAGAGAATGTGAGACGCTGGGATTCTGAGACTCTGATACGCAGAGACGTGAAGGCTCTGAGACTCTGAGATTCTGAGACACTGAGAGAGAAAGACAGAGGGAGAGAGAGAGAGAGAGAGAGTGACAGAGAAAGAGAGAGGGACAGAGAAAGTGAGACAGAAATGGAGACAGAGAGAGACAGAGTGTGTGTTTGTGTGTGTGTGAGAGAGAGAGAGAGAGAATTAGAGAGAGAGAGAAAGTGAGAGAGAGAGAGTGTCAGAGAGAGGGGGGGACAGGGAGAGAGAGACTGAGTGAGAGAGACAGAGAGAGAGAAAGAGAGGCAGAGGGAGACAGAGAGAGACAGGGAGAGACAGAGGGAGAGAGAGAGAGAAAGTGAGAGAGAGAGTGAGAGAGGGGCAGAGAGAGACAGAGAGTGAGAGAGGAGATAGAGAGAGACAGAGACAGAGAGAGACAGAGACAGAGAGAGTGAGAGATTAACAGAGGGAGAGACAGAGTGAGAGAGAGCGAGAGGGAAACTGTGACAGGGAGAGAGAGGGAGAGAGAGAGAGAAAGTGAGAGAGAGAGAGTGAGAGAGGGGCAGAGAGAGAGTGTGAGAGAGAGACAGAGGCAGAGGGAGAGATAGAGAGAGAAACAGAGTGACAGACAGAGAGAGAGAGCCAGAGAAAGACAGAATGAGAGAGAGACAGAGGGAGAGAGTAAGAGAGAGCCAGACAGAGAGACAGCGAGGCAGAGGGAGAAAGAGAGAGAGATAGAGAGGGAGAGACAGACAGATAAAGACAGAGGGAGAGACAGAGAGAGAAAGACAGAGGGAGAGACAGAGAGAGAGAGAGGCAAGAAGAGAGATAGAGTGAGACTGAGAGAGAGACAGTGAGAGAGAGAGACAGAGAGAGTGAGAGAGAGAGAGACAGGGAGTGAGAGAGACAGTGAGAGAGAGAGACAGAGAGAGTGAGAGAGAGGCAGAGAAAGAGAGAGAGGGAGACAGAGTGAGAGAGAGCGAGTGAGGCAGAAAGAGAGTGAGGCAGAGAGAGAGTGAGACAGAGAGGTAGAGAGAGAGAGTGAGACAGAATGAGAGAGAGAGGCACAGAGAGAGAGAGAGACAGAGCGAGAGAGAGAGACAGAGAGAGTGAGACAGAGAGCGAGTGTGAGAGAGAGAGAGAAAGTGAGAAACAGAGAGACAGACAGAGAGAGACAGAGACAGAAAGAGTGAGACAGGGAGAGTGTGTGTGAGAGAGAGAGACAAAGTGAGATTGAGAGAGAGAGAGACAGAGGGAGAGACAGAGAGAGAGGCAGAGAGAGAGATACAGAGAGACAGAGACAGTGAGAGAGAGAGAAAAACAGAGAGGGAGAGAGACAGAGAGAGTGAGAGAGGAGATAGAGAGATTGAGAGACAGAGAGAGACAGAGACAGAGAGAGTGAGAGATTAACAGAGGGAGAGACAGAGTGAGAGAGAGCGAGAGGGAAACAGTGTGACTGGGAGAGAGAGAGAGGGAGAGGGAGACGGAGAGAGAGAGAGAGACAGAGAGGAAGAGAGAGAGAGAGAGAGAGACAGAGAGAGAAAGAGAGAGACAGAGGGAGAGAGACAGTGAGAGAGAGAGAGACAGACAGACAGAATGAGAAAGACACAGAGTGAGAACAGACAGTGAGAGATAGAGACAGAGAGTGAGTGAGAGAAAGAGAGGGAGAGAGAGAGAGACAGAGAGAGAGACAGAGGGAGAGAGAGACAGAGTGGGAGACAGTGAGACAGAGAGAAAGGAAGACAGAGGGAGAGAGAAAGAGAGAGACAGATGGAGAGGCAGTGGGAGAGAGAGAGAGAGAGACAGACAGACAGACAGATACACAGAGAGGGAGAGACAGAGAGAGACAGAGACAAGGTGAGAGAGAGAGTGACAGCGAGACGGAGACAAGGAGAGAGAGAAAGTGACAGGGAGACAGACAGAGACAGCGAGAAACTGAGAGAGAGATGGCGGAGGCACAGAGAGAGACTGAGACAGAGAGACGGAGACAAGGTGGAGAGAGAGTGACAGGGAGACAGAGACCGAGACAGCGAGAAACAGAGAGAGAGAGATGGGGGAGACACAGAGAGAGAGAGACAGAGGGGGAGAGAAAGAGAGATACAGAGGGAAATGGAGTGCGAGAGACAGAGAGAAACAGATAGAGAGAGTGAGAGAGAGACACACAGAGACTGAGAGAGTGAGAGAGAGACAAAGAGACAGAGGCAGAGAGAGAGAAAGAGAGAAGACAGAGAGAGAGAGACAGGGAGATAGTGACGGAAGGACAGAGAGAGAGAGAGTGAGAGAGAGACAGAGAGCGAGAGAGAATGAGAGACAGATGAGAGAGAGAGACGGACAGAGAGACTGAGAGATAGTCACAGAGAGAGAGAGTGACAGAGTGAGAGAGTCAGAGAGACAGAGAGTCAGAGAGAGAGAGTCAGAGAGAGAGATAGAAAGAGAGAGAGAGAGACCGAGTGAGTGAGAGAGAGAAAGAGAGACAGGAACCGAGAGAAAGAGACAGAGAGAGAGATAGAGACAGAGACAGAGTGAGAGACAGAGTGAAGGACATAGAGAGAGAGAGAGACAAGAGTGAGAGAGAGAGACAGAGACAGAGAGAGACAGAGACAGGGAAAGAGAGAAACAGAGACAGAGTAAGAGACA